>NC_134080.1:203319920-203930763 GCF_000715075.1 Nicotiana tabacum
GGTAAAGAAGTCACGAGGGAACTTCCGGAAAATACTTTCATTGGAAGGCACTCAAACACCCAAGAGCTGAACAACGCCACACGAAGGCACTTCCCACCAAAGAAGCCTGTAAGCGTTGAAGAAGCGGAAGTGTTCTTCCAACAAATGAAAATGCCGGATTACGAAGTGATAGATCAACTGTGCAAGTGCCCCGAGCAAGTATCCATGCTATCATTGTTGATGAGGTCGGTCGAGCATCAAAAGATCTTACTGAAGACCCTGAATGAAGCATACGTGCCAGTTGAAACCTCAGTTGAACAACTGGAGCGAATGACAGAAAGGTTCTTCGCCGTTAACCAAATCTCTTTCAGCAAGAACGATCTACCCCCAGAAGGAGCGGCACACAACAAGGCCTTGCACCTAACAGTTAAATACGAGGACTACTATGTCAAGCGGGTAATGTTGGATGGGGGTTCAGGTGTTGATATTTGCCCGCTCTCCATGCTACAAAGAATGGAAATTGGGACCGGAAGAATCCGACCCAATAATGTCTGCGTAAAGGCTTTCGACGGCATCAAGAGAGATACCATAGGGGAAATAGACCTGTTGTTGGTCATAGGACCAGTCGAGTTTGAAGTAACCTTCCAGGTGCTCGACATGGATACATCCTACAATTTTCTCCTCGGCAGGCCTTGGATCCATGCGGCAGGAGCTGTGCCTTCCACTCTTCACTAGATGGTGAAGTTTGAGTACAAAGACCGAGAGATCGTGGTCCATGGAGAAGACGAGCATGCTATTTATCGGGACCCATCCATCCCATATCTTGAACCAATAGAAGGGAGCGAACATACGGTCTATCAAGCTTTCGAGATTGTACTAGCAGAGCAGCATGAAGAGGGAATACCTTGCCCCCAGCCTTTCTTGTCTAATGCCTCGGTTATGGTGGCCAAAGAGATAATCCGGCATGGATTTAGGCCAGGGAAAGGGCTTGGACGAACCCTGCAGGGAATAACAGAACCCATCACCTTGCCGACCACCAAGAAACCTTTTGGACTAGGTTTCAAACCCACTCCAGGAGATGAAGAGTGGGCAAAGAAAAGGAAAAAGGAGGGTTGGAAGTTACCTCGACCATTGCCGGATTTATATGAAACTTTCATCAGGCCGAGGTGTACCGAAGAAGAAGACGATGAGGTCTTCACGGCTGAGGAAATCGAAGAGATATGTGGGGCAATGAGAGAAATGCTCTACGAGACTCACATGGTTCAACCAGGTGAAGGCACAAGCACTGCTGAGATGCTGTACGTGGGGCCGAACGCCAAACTTCGAAACTGGGAGGCCACACCATTCCCGACTAGACGGAAGTCCGGGTAGACCTGTCCTGCCACCTTTCCTGTGTCACAAGTTATCTCCAGGACATAACTTGAACGTTTTCTTCCCTTCAATTGTTGTTTTGAATTCCTAAGTTGTAAACATTGTTGTCTTCCAACTTCCCAAAGAAAATGAAAAAAAATCATCATTTGCTTTCCCATTTTTTTCCTTTGTTCTGATTTTTTGTTGTTTTTCCTTTTATCTTTCCTTTCAGTTATAATAATGCGACTTTAAATATGACATGCTTACGGACTTCACGCCCAGATCACAACGAGCTATTTAACTATGAATTAATGAACCCAGAACCGGAATATGATGAAGAAGAAGCTTTTAGGGAAATAAACCGAGAGTTGGAACATTTTGATAATAAACCTAAACCAAATCTGAATGACACTGAACCGGTTAATTTAGGAACTCCTGAAGAAATCCGAGAGACCAAATAACCATTCACACGGACAAGAAAACGCGAGATGCGATAATTCAACTTCTCTTTGAATTTAAAGACGTGTTTGCTTGGTCATATGATGACATGCCGGGACTAGGTGTTGATCTAGTAGTTCATAAATTGCTGATTCATCCTGATTGTCCTCCAGTTCAACAAAAGCAACGAAAGTTCAAAACTGAGGTCAGTGACAAGATTAAAGAGGAGATCACCAAACAACTGAAAACGGGAGTGATTCGGGTAGTCCAGTATACAACATGGTTGGCAAATGTGGTTCCGGTACCGAAAAAGGACGGGAAAACTCGGGTATGTGTAGATTACCGAGATTTGAATAAAGCAAGCCCCAAAGATAATTTCCCCCTGCCCAACATCCACATCCTCGTTGATAATTGCGCCAAACACGAGATACAATCTTTCGTAGATTGTTACGCTGGGTATCATCAGATATTGATGGATGAAGAGGATGCCGAGAAAATTGCCTTCACCACGCCTTGGGGCACGTACTGTTATCGGGTCATGCCATTTGGTCTGAAGAATGCTGGGGCTACTTACATGAGGGCCATGACTGCCATTTTTCATGACATGATGCATCAGGAAATAGAGGTGTACGTGGACGACGTGATAGTCAAGTCCAGGACGCAGGATAATCACATCCAAGACTTGAGGAAGTTCTTCGAGAGACTAAGGAAGTATGACTTGAAGCTGAACCCAGCCAAATGTGCTTTCGGAGTTCCGTCGGGCAAACTTTTGGGCTTCATCGTAAGCAGGAGAGGTATCGAACTAGATCCAGCTAAGATAAAATCTACAGAGATCTACCTCCCCCGAGAACGAAGAAAGACGTGATGAGTTTGTTGGGCTGATTAAACTATATCAGTCGATTCATTGCCCAGCTGACAAACACGTGTGAGCCCATATTCAAGTTGTTGAGGAAAGATGCGGCGATCAAATGGACGGCTGAGTGTCAAGAAGCCTTTGATAAAGTCAAAGAATATCTTTCGAATCCCCCAGTTTTGGTCCCTCCAGAGCCAGGGAGACCACTGTTCTTGTATCTGACAGTCTTGGAAAACTCTTTCGGTTGCGTCCTCGGGCAACATGACATAACCGGAAAGAAAGAACAAGCGATCTACTACTTGAGCAAGAAATTCACCGGCTACGAGGCCAAGTATACTCTGCTGGAAAGAACATGTTGCTCTCTAACATGGGTTGCTCAAAAGCTGAGACATTATCTTCAAACTCACACTACCTTCCTCATAAGCAGGTTGGATCCTTTGAAGTATATATTTCAGAAACCGATGCCTACTGGAAGATTGGCTAAGTGGCAAATCATGCTTACTGAATTCGACATAGTCTATGTCACTCGCACGACAATGAAAGCCCAGGCGCTAGCGGATCATTTGGCCGAAAATCCAGTCGATGAGGAATACCAGCCATTGAGTACCTACTTTCCAGATGAGGAAGTAAACACCGTAGAAATGGTCTCGGAGGACGCTCCTGTTTGGAATATGTTCTTTGATGGAGCTGTAAACGCCAAAGGTGTAGGGATTGGGGCAATTTTGATTTCGCCTTCTGGTCAGCATTATCCCGCCACAGCTAGACTGCGTTTCTTTTGCACAAACAATACGGCTGAGTATGAAGCCTGCATTATGGGCATGCATATGGCGATCGATCAGGATGTCGAAGACTTACTGATTATGGTCGATTCTGACCTGATTATCCGGCAAGCCCAAGGTGAATGGGAAACTCGGGATGTCAAACTTATCCCTTACCGACAGCGCGTGGAAGACCTCGGCAAGCGTTTTAAATCAATAGAATTCAGGTATATCCCGAGGTGTCACAATGAACTGGCAGATGCCCTTGCTACTCTGGCTTCAATGCTACCCTACCCGGGCAACGCCCACGTCGATCCTTTGGAAATCCAAATCAGGTAAAGACACGGTTACTGCAATGTAATCGAGGAGGGATCAAATACGCAGCCTTGGTACCATGACATCAAGAGGTTCTTGAAGACGCAAGAATACCCCGAGCATGCTACTGGAGATCAAAAGAGAACCATTAGGCGGCATGCAAGTGGTTTCTTTCTGAGCGGTGAATTGTTGTACAAAAGGACCCCGGACCTCAACCTACTAAGATGTGTCGACGCCGAGGAGGCGAGAAAGATCATGCACGAAGTACACGCAGGTGTGTGCGGACCTCACATGAACGAGTATGTCTTAGCGAAGAAAACCCTTCGAGCAGGTTATTACTGGATGACCATGGAAAAGGACTGCTTTAGCTCCGTTCGGAAGTGTCATCAGTGTCAGGTGCACGGTGATTTGATTCATGCACCTCCCACGGAACTGCATCCCATGTCTGCACCTTGGCCATTTGTCGCCTGGGGCATGGCCGTCATTGGACCAATCGAGCCAAAGGCTTCAAATGGACACAAATTTATACTGGTTGCCATCGACTACTTCACAAAATGGGTAGAGGCGGTCACTCTCAAGTCGGTCACTAAAAAAGCCGTAGTGGATTTTGTACACTCAAATCTTATCTGTCCTTTCGGTATTCCTGCGACTATCATTACAGATAACGCAACAAACTTGAACAGTCACTTGATGGGAGATGTATGCGAGAAATTCAAAATAACGCATAGGAATTCTACTCCTTATCGGCCAAAGGCCAATGGTGCTATAGAAGCGGCGAACAAAAACATCAAGAAGATTTTGAGGAAAACGATCCAAAGTTCCTGACAGTGGCACGAGCAGTTACCATTTGCATTGTTGGGATATCGTACTACGGTATGCACGTCAGTAGGAGCAACTCCTTATCTTTTGGTTTATGGGACCGAGGCTGTGATACCAGCAGAAGTAGAAATCCCTTCGCTTCGAACCATTGTTGAAGCAGAAATCGAGGACAGCGAATGGGTTAAGACTCGATTGGAGCAGTTGACTTTGATTGATGAAAAACGAATGGCCGCGGTTTGTCACGGACAGTTGTACCAACGAAGAATTGCCCGCGCTTACAACAAGAAAGTCCGACCCAAGAATTTCGAAGTAGGTCAGCTGGTACTGAGGGGTATTCTGCCACATCACCATGAAGCAAAAGGGAAATTTGCTCCAAATTGGAAAGGCCCATACATCATCAGGAAAATATTGCCGAGAGGAGAATTGTACCTAGGTGACATTGAAGGAAATGACCCCGAAACAGCAGTAAATGCAGATGCAGTCAAGAGATACTACATCTGAATGACACCCCAGCTGTCTTGACACGTTTGAAATGCTGGAGGTTTTATTCCCACTATCAACTCTCTCTACAAGCCTTGAGCAGGTTACAAAAAAAAAAGAAAAAATAAATAAACAAAAACAAACAAAACAAAACATTGATCGAGGCCTGAACTACGTTTGACTTGATTCCGAAAGGATACATAGGCAGCCTCTCTCTGAGGTTCAGTCACACCAACAATAAAATCCCATTTACCCTAAAATTGAAACCGGGGCACGTCAAGCGGCTTAGAAGTCGTAGTATCATCTACTTTAACAAGCACAAGCCTTTCAGATCAATTACCAAAGGTAATGGGAAGCCAAAAGCGTCACGAATGGAGACCAACACACTCTGAATTGAGAGAAATAAAATGAGAGAGTCTTGTCGGTGAAGACCTTCGGGCACCGCGAGGCGACAGGAGTAGAGAAACCAAAAAGAGAGAGCTTGTTTAGTAAAAACTCGCAAAGAGTGCTATCAAGCGATGACAGGAAGAGAAATGAAAGAGGTCAGCCAGCGAAAACCCGTAAAGGGCGCTGTTGGCCGAAAGAATGACTCCACCCAAGGAGGTCTCGACAAAGTTCCACCGGTTTGGGATCACAGATCCGTTTTGGTCCGGGGAAATGCAAGTTCATTGAAGGTCAGGCGTCCAGTCCAAAGAGCATGTCATGTCCATTTAAAGACAGCATTGACTTCCTCAGATAAATCTTTCTCGTCCCGAAAGGGACACTCCTTTTCTGAAATTTGCTTTCTAATTTCTTTGTTTTTCTTCGAACCCCTTTCATGTTTAACCCAGAGTTCCAGATATACCGGAAAGGACAGGTGGCAGGTTTGGTTTCACGGAATTCCGTTTCATGAAGGAAAACACCTCGTTTAGTTGGTACGTTTGTCCAAACCTGATGAATCATGATGTTTGACTACGTTCAAAGTAAAGAGGAAAGAGAGAAATTTCCCCAGCAAGTCCGCCTCGTACAAATCCCCACAGGGTTTCCCTTTGTACAAATCCGCACAAAGAATCCACTGCGTAAATATTCCCAAAAGAGTCTGCCCCAACGAAATCCACACAGATTTTCTCTCTTGTACAGATCCCCACAAGGTCTTCCCTTTGTTAATAACGCCAAAAAAAAAGAGGATTTCCCCAGCAAATCCCCAGCGAGTCCCTTTGTAAAAATTCCCCAGCGAGCTTACCCCAATAAATCCTGGAAAGTCCGCTTTGAAACAAATCCCTAGCATGTTCCCGTTGTACAAAAATCCACACAAAGAATCCACTTTGTAAATATTCCCCCACAGAGCTTCCCTTTGTACAAATTCCCACAGAGTATCCCCAATAAAATCCCCGTTGAGAATCCCCAAGCAAAACGGGACATAAAAAGGGGAGCATTACAAGGCAAATCATCACGGAATTTGGAAATACAAGCCTGAGCAGTCCAAAAGGGTTTCGCCATTTGAATCCAATCAATGGCAGGATTTTTCAACAAAAATAAGGATGCGACAAAGCAATGGGAACAATCAAGGTCACCGAACCAACCACCATTTCCGAACTAACAATTGTTCTTTGTTCGAGAAGTTGAAACAGGTATAATCCAAGACAACCGTGCAAGAAGCAGATTTCACACAACGAAGAAGGCACATGAGTAGAAGAAACAGTTTGGCAATGAGGAATTCACTCGAAAGGTAAGTTTCCAAAAGATTCCCTTTTATCTTCTACTAAAACAAGAAAATTCAAAAAAAAGAGGTCAGTTGGTATCCTCGAACTTTGTCCCCAGCCAGTCAGCGTTAGGGTTTTAAACCCTAAACTGAACTCTTTCCATTTAGTCAGCATTAGGGTTTTAAACCCTAAACTGAACTTTTCCTTTAGTCGGCATTAGGGTTTTTAAACTTTAAACTGAACTTTTCCATTCAATCAGCATTAGGGTTTTAAACCCTAAACTGAACTCTTTCCTTTAGTCAGCATTAGGGTTTTAAACCCTAAACTAAACTCTTTCCTTTAGTCAGCATTAGGGTTTTAAACCCTAAACTGAACTTTTCCTTTAGTCAGCATTAGGGTTTTAAACCCTAAACTGAACTTTTCCATTTAGTCAGCATTAGGGTTTTAAACCCTAAATTGAACTTTTTCATTTAGTCAGCATTAGGGTTTTAAACCCTAAACTGAACTTTTTCCTTTAGTCAGCATTAGGGTTTTAAACCCTAAACTGAACTTTTTCCTTTAGTCAGCATTAGGGTTTTAAACCCTAAACTGAACTTTTCCATTTAGTCAGCATTAGGGTTTTAAACCCTAAACTGAACTTTTCCATTTAGTCAGCATTAGGGTTTTAAACCCTAAACTGAACTTTTTCATTTAGTCAGCATTAGGGTTTTAAACCCTAAACTGAACTTTTTCCATTCAGTCAGCATTAGGGTTTTAAACCCTAAACTGAACTTTTTCGTTTAGTCAGCATTAGGGTTTTAAACCCTAAACTGAACTTTTTCCTTTAGTCAGCATTAGGGTTTTAAACCCTAAACTGAACTCTTTCCTTTAGTCAGCATTAGGGTTTTAAACCCTAAAATGAACTCTTTCCTTTAGTCAGCATTAAGGTTTTAAACCCTAAACTGAATTTTTCCCTTTAGTCATCATTAGGGTTTTAAACCCTAAACTGAACTTTTCCCTTTAGTCAGCATTAGGGTTTTAAACCCTAAACTGAACTCTTTCCTTTAGTCAGCATTAGGGTTTTAAACCCTAAACTGAACTTTTTCCTTTAGTTAGCATTAGGGTTTTAAACCCTAAACTGAACTTTTCCATTCAGTCAGCATTAGGGTTTTAAACCCTAAACTGAACTCTTTCCTTTAGTTAGCATTAGGGTTTTAAACCCTAAACTGAACTTCTCCATTCAATCAGTATTAGGGTTTTAAACCCTAAACTAAACTTTTCCATTCAGTCAACATTAGGGTTTTAAAACCCTAAACTGAACTCTTCCCTTTAGTCAGCATTAGGGTTTTAAACCCTAAACTGAACCTTCCCTTTAGTCAGCATTAGGGCCCCAACCCTAAACTGAACTTTTCCCCAGTTGGTCAGCATTAGAGTTTCAACTCTAAACTGAACTTCTCCCCAGCTAGTCGGCATTAGGGCTCCAACCCTAAATTGAACTATTTCCATCCCGCCAGCCTTAGGGCTCCAACCCTGAACTGAGCACTCATATCTTGTGGCCGTACCGTGGATCCAAT
Source organism: Nicotiana tabacum (assembly GCF_000715075.1). Lineage (NCBI taxonomy): Eukaryota > Viridiplantae > Streptophyta > Magnoliopsida > Solanales > Solanaceae > Nicotiana > Nicotiana tabacum. Next base: position 203,328,148 of record NC_134080.1, read on the forward strand.
CCCGGAATTGGCATTTTGGAAACTGAAATTTTCCAAATTCCTTCATCAATTCTATGAACTTCCTGGCAAATAACTCACAAAATTTTTCCTAGTGAAACTGGGGCAGAAAATTTCATTCGTTTGTTTTTCCCCGCAGGTCTAACCGCGAGCCACACGGATCGAAACGACCCACGAAATGAGTCTCAACTCAGAATCAAAGAAGAAAAAGACAAAAAGAAGATGTCCCGAGATACCGGAGAAAATGGAAGGCGGATCGCGCGCAGGACTTGATCAAGGTCCTCAACTCTGCCAATCACGTCTCGCTCAATATCCCAGAGATCAAACAAGCACCTACAATGCGCAAGCATCAAGATTCGGATCAAAGTCTCCAAGAAAAATCAGCTAAGACCCAAGATCAAGTCGCAAAAGAATCATAGATAGGAATCTTGTAACTAGCAGTTGACATGCATATAAGTATTTAGTTTAGTTTCAATTTTTTCTTTGGTTGTAATAAGGCGGTCAGTAAAGCAACGGTGTCAACAGCAACAACAATAACAACAAGCATTGCAATCCCATGGTAGTCCCAGCTGCCAAAATTTCCCGAACTACATTGACCTGATTCCTGTTTAGCCCAGGATATGTAGGAAAATCTTTGAAGCAAAGATTCGGTCAGATCTTTCAAAACATGCTGCACACGGAGTAGTCCAAATAGGCAAGAATCGCTCATATCCGCTCACTTTATCTTTGCACGAAAACTCTTCGTGTTTCCGAACAAAGAGGGGCAGCTGTGAGCACGTGATTTTTGTTTTACGCGACAATCACTCCAAAAGAAAAAAAAATTTTGGTCTTGCTGTACAATTTTTTGGATTTTTACGTGGTATGTTGTTAATTATTTATGATTTTTGCCCTTTTTTATTTTTATTAAAACAAAATACAAAAATATGTGTCATGCGTAGTTTGAACCGTAATCCGGTTATTAAATGGAAAATCATAAAATATGCATTTTGTCCTGATTGTTGCCTTGTTTAATTTTACCTACTTTTAACATTTTAATATGCGTGAATAATTGTATTAAGTGTCTAATTAATGGAATTTAATTTTGTTTAATTAGGTTTTATTTAAAAAAATATATATATAAAAGAAAAAGAGTGCAAAATTGGCCTGAAATCAGGTTTGGGCTTGTTCCCATTTAAAATCCGAGGCCCAAATTGAGCCCAAAAGCATGTGCTTGCCCCGGTCCAGACCAGCTGACTTCAAGAGCTTCCAAACGACATCGTTTTGATCTGGTCTGATCTAGGCCGTTGATCTCAGAATGATCAACGGTCAAGATCGCATCTCCCATACCCACGAACAAACCCGACCCGTTCAACCCCCAAACCAACCCAAACCCTGGCATTTGAAATGACACCGTTTCCCCATCAGTTGAAAGATCCTGGCCTTCCATCTCGCCTCATCCAACGGCTGAGATCAATCCACCCATTCCATATATAAACTTTCCTACCATACCCTGCCCCCTATCCAAGACCCCCGCCTTCGTCCTCATCCCCTAACGAAACCCTAGCCGCCCCCTTTTCCTTCACCATTAATCCCGGCGGCCTGGATGCCAGTGACTCCCACCTTAACACCGTAGGACCACCTCACCGCCCTAAACATGGATCTGTTAACCGCTTAGCTCGAATCTCATCCCACCTTCTCGAATCTTCATTTGAAGATTCGAGTCAAAACTCGATCTACACCGATCTGCCCTAGATTCGTACCAGACAGTCCCCGGACCTCCCTCGTGACCAAACCATGCTTGGTTTGGTCCGAATCTAACCATGGAAACCCAAATCCCAAATCTACAATCTGTGAACCCTAGAAACCCCAAGCCTGGACTGTCCGTTTGAGCTAAAGTGATTAGGGTCTAATGGACCTTAATCGAAGTGTTCTCAGCTGAGAACACTTCGATTAAAGTCCGTTCAACCCTAAGAAGGGTCCGTTCAAACACGAGCTGATTTTTCTGATTTTTTCTTTCAAAGATTTTAAGGTAAGTTTGTTTGCTTTTCTTTATTTCATTTCGTGTGTTTGTTAAAGGTCTATTCGTATGACCAAACGTTTTGTTTAATTTGTGTTTTGAATTTTACCAACTGTTTTTTGCTCACCTTGCCTGGACCTCTGTATTTGGTCAAATGTTTACTCATTCACTGATAATGTGTGTGTATGTAAACTGCCTAATCGATTGAATTGAAATTGTTTGAGTAGTCAATCCCCAAGTTAATCTCTGTTTTGACATTGCAATCTGAACCCCTTTGTTAGTACTGTTAGATTTCTTATCATGGTTTTCGATTGTACATGTTATGATTAGTATAGTCGAGTCGACATATGTCGTCGATTAGTTTCAGCTGTTTGAACAAAAACAAATTGATCTGCTTCTGTTAAGCATTGTCTGAATCAATTAGGGATTGATTTTAGCTACTTATAGTTGTTGATTTGAATCAGAAATATAACAGGATTTGGTTTGTTTAGTTGCAATCTGAATTATTGTCATGTGCATTTGTGCACAACATATGCATTTAGGTCCTTTAGGATTAAAATAAGCTTGTCAACAGGTGCTGTCAGAACACACCCCTGCTGCCCATACCCTGTTTTAATTTAGAAATAATAAGCCCATTCAGAGATATGTCTGTCAGGGAATATCATGGTAGGGGTCTTATTTTAAATAGTTGAGAGGAAAAACCACAGACCACATGGGAGGGGTTCTGATTTGTCTAGAGGCTGTAAAGGGCTGAGGCTGGGCTTATTATAGAAGCAAATTTCCATTAGAAAGGGGACTGAAAAAAGGAGACAAGAGGAGACAGAATTTTTCTAGACTTGTCAAAAGAAATACATAAAGAGATAAGAGAAGTAAGGATACAGATTGGGGGAAACTGAATTTCGAAAAGAAGAGAGACATAGAGAGGCATATACAGATACACATTGAGAGAGGCATAACACAGAAAATAGGAACTGCATTTCCATTGTTGTCTTGACTTTCACTGGTCTGGACTTGTTTGCTCCACACTGATTTCTTCCGAGACCTGACTGAAGTTACTGTTTGTTTGTAGCATTAGTTCACTTCTGGATTTGTTCTGCCTAAATGCTGATTCTATACTACTGGTTATTGCTTTCATTCTGCCATTTTTCCATCGGCTCTAGCTGCATCTTGCACTAGGATTTGTTCTGTTTGTTACTTGCGATTACTGCTGCTGTTTGGTATTGCTTCTAGTGCTCTACTGACCTCCCTGCTTCTTCTGTTGTATCCAACATCCAGGTACATACTAGAACTTCGCATCTGATGTAACAATGAAAGCATGAAATAAAGATACGCGGGAGTTTAATCATTCGTTGCTGCGGTTACAGTTTTATGAATGTTGTTAGATTTGTGTAACTTGTTTAGTTTGTAACTCAATAAAGAAACACATTAGGTTGCATGTACTTAATTGAAGCTTAGTTTGTTTTAAAATTGTGATTTCAGTTATTTAGTTGGTTGTATGATAAGGAATGCATGAGTGTTTGGCACACAGATAAGTAGACTTCCTTTAGGCCATATTTGGTATGTATAGAGCAGAATGTTTTAACCTTTCGGCTATATTTTGTATGCATAGAGCAGAATGCCTTAACCTTGCCAAATATAATGTAGTTTTAATCTTTCGAGTTCTAACTTTATCGGATCTCGTTAGGCAGTTCACATGACCACGTTCAAACCCTATTAGTAGCAGTTTCCGATAGTTAATTCTACTGACCTGGTTTAAATAAGTGAGTTTCAAATTCGGGTTTGAAGAACATTTAACATAGGCTTTAGCAGTTTTATTAATCTTGTATATTAATCTCCTCTAGCGATTTAACAACATGTTCATCCATGAAATAAGGCACAAAACAATTCACGCCCTCATAAACAACTAATCAGATAATCAAATAAGAATCCGAAGTTGGTCAAGCATGCAATTAGCGTGTATTTCTCCTTCTTTCATTTTATTAGAGACGAACATAATAGAAATGTAGTCACTGTAGGTTTATCCTTTTAAATAAAAATGAGACGAGCCTCGACAAACAAAAATGCACAAGCTGTGGGGCCCTCTAAATGTATATATTAAAATACTTAGAATTCGGGACATGCCGTTTAGCGAATTTTACGGCCTTCCCAAAATAACAATACGCTAGTTGCTTTAGGTGCACCTTTAATAATTTAACCTTCTTAAACACGGGTGCACATTGATGTGACCCAAATCCAAATCTCAACGGAGTCAAAATGTGTTGACGATCACGGGTGCATTGATTGTGACGTGTTTTGAGATGCATTCTCACGACGTTGCAATTCTATAAAAATAAATGATAATAATAAAAGCGGTTTAAACTTAATAAAAGCACGTAAGTCATAACACGTATTTAAATCAGATATTTAGCCATTATAACAATTTAAGCGACCGTGCTAGAACCACGGGATTCGAGGGTGCCTAACACCTTCCCTCGGGTCAACAGAATTCCTTACTTAGAATTTCTGGTTCGCAGACTTCATTTGGAAAAGTCGAAAATTTCCTCGATTTGGGATTCAAGATAAACCGGTTACTTGGGACACCAAAAGCCAAACCTTTCCCAAGTGGCGACTCTGAATTAAATAAATAATCCTATTTCGAATATTGTCACTTAAATTGGAAAAACTCCCTCGCGCATTTTCTACCCTTCGGGGCGGGGCGCGCAAAAAGGAGGTGTGACACACATTATCTGTTGAATAGACATTCAAGAGGGAGTGTTATAAATAGAGTTTTATTTAAGGAGAATGTCTATATTTTAGAAAGATTTAGGGATTTTACTTGGTGGTTAAGTCACTCTTCCTATTCCATTGTAATTCATCCCAAATCAATAAGAATTCTCTCTCTCTTACTTTGCAATATTCTTCTTTTATTGTTTTATAACACAAGATGATAATTTATTTTCATCATGTAACTCATCCGACCAAAAAGAGCGGAGACAGGTAAATAACCAAACCAAAAAAAAATTATTTAACAAAAATTAAAGAATAAACAGAAAAAATACGTGATGATTCACCCGTAATGGCGTCGTTTGAGGACAAGAATTAGCGATTTAATTTTCGGAAAAGGGGTAAATATGTCCTTATACTATTGAAAAAGGTCTAATATTACCTTCCGTTATACTATCAGTCCAAATATACCCCTAATGTCATACTATCGGTCCAAATATATCCCTGACATCATGAAAGTGGTACAAACCTACTATTCCTCCGTTAACTACCTCCCCTATGAACACATTTTATTGATATCTCACCATTTCACCCTGTTTGCAGATACCATGTTCAATTACTTTAAAGTTCTATCATTATTTTGAAAACTTCACTGCCTCTATTTCCTCTTGCTTTTCAAAATACCTGTTGCTTCTCCGGCCGATCCTGGAATTGTACGTACCTTTCACTTGATCTTACAATTTTGTGTTTTAGTTTGCATTTTCTTGTGTTGCCGCTGAATTTGTAAGACCTATTTAGGGAAAATTTTGTAGCACTTTTATTTTAACATAAAACGTAAAGAGAGAAAAAATGGTAGCCTTCCAGAAATGTGGTTGAAGAGAAAGAATAAAAAAAAATTAACTCTCGTGTCTAGGTTGGTTCTCTTTCTCACCATGATCAATTTTGAAACCTTAAACTAGTTTGCCTGTATCTTTGTTTAGTTTTTTATATAAAACAAAATGTATTTTCGTTCGTATAAGCATGAATTTTGAATAGCAAAATCAGAATTTCTCGGTTCACGTTATTTCATATTATCTTTAATTTTAGTCCAGCAGGAGTAATCCTAAACTGCTACTCTACTAGGATTATTTGCATCACTGGTGGGCTATTTATTTTAAAAATAAAGAAAGTAAGAAGAAATACATGTGGCTGCTGGGATTCGAGCACAGGTCTCCACGGCCACAACGTGGAATTCTCACCACTAAACTACAACCACATTATTGTTAAGATCATTAACTTAATCTATTTTATAATCAGAAAACCAAACGTTAGACTTTGTCTAACCCTTTATATTATATGTATGTGTTATTAAGATAAGAGATACAAAAATCTTGGTTTTGAAACCAAAATCAACTCCACGATCTTGAAAAGGGCCAAGAGAAAAACATATTCGCAAATATATAATGGATTTAAAGGCAAATGCCATAATATGGTTGTGTAACTACCAATGTTACATGAAATTTGATGCTAACCATCTTGGACCTAACATATAAAAAGATGAATGCCTTACAAATGCAAATGTAAAGATAGATATAGTCATATATGATTGGGCAATATTACATGATCATTCCATAGAGGGCGCAACTAGGACATTTAGAGGATAATTTAACAATTTGGAATGTGAGTCAAGATTTGTTATTTAATACCCTTAGAATTGAAAAGCAGTTGTAATAAATACCGATAACTGGAGATGGAATTATAGAAATTTGGAGATGAAATTGCGCAAGACACACGATCCAAAAAAATTCAGAAACAACATTGTACATGAGAATATATAATTTGACTAGGCTATGTCTGTGGGATTGGACTCATGAGCAAGTCTCTCAATCACCAAGTATTCAATTGGCACATTTTTGTGGGTGTTGGAGTGTCTGATGGGAGCAAAGTTATGTTGAAGTGTCTAAATGAAAATGGAATCCGAATTTTCCACGAGATAAATAAAGCCTAATTTTTTTGTTGGTAAAACTGTAAATAATACCATTAACCAACAAGAAATCAATACACCCAAAGAGCACCTATTTTCCAAAACCACCTTCTAGGAAGGATAGTTGAAAAAATATATAAAATTTATATATATATATATATATATATATATATATATATATATATATATATATATATATATATATATATATATATATTCTGCATAATCTATACAAAAATTCTATAAATACTATACACTTTTTCGACTACCAAATGTAAGTAGTTTCTGGCACGGGCTAAAAGTAATAATACGCCTTACCTTCTAGGAAGGGTGCACTGAAGAATAAGCCTCCGATCGGAACAATGAAGAAAACTAATTAGAAAGCAACTTATATATCAAACCATGGCATTTGCTAGCTTTCCTAGAATCTTTGAGTAAATTTTCTATATCAGTATTTGTTTAACCAAAAAATGAGATTTCGGTCAAAGTTTTAATTTAGAAGAACTCGGGTTACTGATAATCAAGAGAATATATGAAAGAAAGTAATTTGTCTAGCAATAATATAATCAGAAGAAAAACAAGTAAATCAATATATTCAGATAATATTTCGTGTCCCTACAATTGATCAGTTATCTCCCTTTTATAGCTATTTAGGAGATATGCGTTTTGCCCTTGTCATAATAAGGCTATTATGAGTAATTAAAGACATTGAATGCTACTTTACACAATCATTGTATTTAATATGGATTCTCTAACGTATTCAATATTTAATGCTCATTAAATACTGTATATGTACTCTCATATACTGTCAGATTCATTCCCCTTGATTCCTGGACCTAAATGACTTAAATAGGTACGAGCGCCGAGTCTTTTGAATATCTGTCCGTGCCTCTTCCTTTGCCTTTGATCGTATCTGTTGCAACTCGTGTCTATTTGCCAGCTGTAACTCTTTGACTAGTCTACGTGTCTTGACACGTCATCTTTATTCTACTTTAATATGTAAACTCAATTTTTCCCAATACAGATAGTCCCCCCACTTGCCACTTATTTATCAATTGAATATTTGGGAAGTGAATTTTATTAAAATGAAATTTTTTGTCACCATTAATACTATGACAATTGACGCTTCAATTGTCACTTCCATTTAATGCTCTTCACACATGTCACCTTTTTATTAGTTCTGCAGCCCTTTTTAAGGCCTTTTCACATCTCCACTATTCACGAAGCGTCAGTTATCATTATTATGGTACTTCCATCATTATACTTTTTCCTTCGGCGGTTGCTTATCAGTATAAATATAATTTCTTTCTGTGTCTTTTCCGCATAAAGTTTACTAAATATTCAATCTCTCAAATCCCTGTTTGCTTCTTCATTGTATCATCCTTCTTCATCATGTCTTCTTCAAATTCTAACCCTAGAAGGGTTCCCATAGTTGATACCTTCCCTAATGCCCCCATTAGAGGCAGAAGGGGAGGTAAGCTTCATAATTTAGGATCTGTTCGCGGTTCTTCCACTCCTTTACCTAGTTCTGGCCCTTTTTCTAGAACTAGGGGTTCACTTTCACAAAGATCTTCTTCAAGATGTAAAGAACCTTCTGAACCTCTTCGTGAGCCTACAGTAGAGGAGATAGTTCCTACGGAACTATCTTTTTATCATGACAGAGAATCTCTTAGGAACCAAGTCTCTGGTTTAGATCATGCCGATATTTATCCCACTCAAATTACAGAAGGTTTGATTTCTATAGTTCATAGAGACTGTCATTCGAGTAGTGATTTCCCTATTATTCCTAATCCAAATCAAAGAATCACCTCTTATATAACTAGATTTTCTTTTGTTTATACATACCCTTTCACCTTAGGGTATAGACCATCTTTGACCCTGTTATGCTTGAGTTCTGTCATTTCTTCGATATATGTTTGGGTATGCCCATTCATATGGAGGGTTGTAGCCTGTTTGAGGCATTTACCAACACAACCGGTGTTCCCTTTACTTTCCCTCATTTGATTCATCTTTACTCCTCTAGACTCTTCCGCAATGGTATTTTCACACTAGTAGCCAGGAGCAAGAGAGTTTTGGTGAGCCCTAAGGATGACAAATACTGTGGCTGGTATGCCAAGTTTGTTGCTGCCTCCACTATTGGTTTAGTGGGTGATGATAATGTTCCCTTCCCTGAGAAGTAGAATTTTGCACGTAAGTCTTTTTAACTTTCTCGTACCTTTTTTCTTCAAGTTTGTCAACTTTTCTAATTTTGCTTTTTTTAGCAACCATGGGAGTTGTGGAAGACGTTCCCAATTTCCATGATTGGGTAGAAAAGTTATTGAGGACCGCACCAATGGATGGTAGGTCTTGGAAGACACTTTCTAACCATTTTGGTTGGAAAGTAAAAACTCATGGTAAGAGCTTTTATCTTTTCGTGTATATTTGTTTTATTGCACTAATTTCAATCCATCTTTTTATCAGGATTTGCTATTCGTGGAGTCACTGCCGAGGCAGTCGCGACTTCTTGCATCTCTTTGGAAAGGACTCAAGAAATAATCTTGGGTTCTTCTACAAAAAGAAAAACCATTGCCATTGAGGAACAAGACTCTGAAGAGGAGGAAGATGAGGGCTCTTTGGTGACAAGGCCACGAGCTCAAAGATGCATCATTTATGATGATGAAGCGGAGGTATCCCCCTGTCGTTCTGTTCCTCTTACCGAGTCTGTTGAGACTCTGGTACTGAGTCTTGATGATGACGTTGCTCCTGCTGCTGCTCATGACTCTGTTGAGCAGCTTTTTATTAGTGGGTTTGGTAGTGAAGGCTTAGGCCCTGTTTTAGATGAAGTACCCTTGGCTTCTTTTTCGACACCCTTGTCTGTAACTCATTCTTTGCCTGTCTCGATTGTTTTTGTTCCTCCCCAGACTATTTTTACCACCTCTTCTGTTCCTCCTTCGACAATTCCTCTTCCAAACATTCATCGCACTGAGGTTGGCTCCTCAAGTAAGAGTGCTGCTATCAGGTGAGTAATCATTGAAGTTCCTGTTGAGGGCAGTCTCTTAAAGAAATCAGGTCAAACAGATGTATGGCTAGAGCCTTTAATTGGCCCAATTGAGAAAGCTAAGCTAGAGAGCCATAGTTCCTTGACCCTAATGAACGATATTATGCATGCCACTTTGAAGGTATTCCCCTTCTCTTTTTTCTTTTACTTTGTAATTTTTCTATCTTTGAGGATTCTTATTTCCTTTTCCCTTTTTAGGCCAACCTTATCGGCATAGAGATGATGAAAAGAGTTGGCCACTTAGATCAATTAGTGAGTGATTCTCAGTTAGAGGCGTGCAATTGGAGGGAACAGTTTGAGAGCTTGCAAATTGATGTGGAGTATTCAGAAGAGAGTAAGAGTACCTTGGACCAGCAGGTATGGGCTTTGACTTCGGAGTTGGCGGTTGAAAAGGCTTCCTCAAGCCAAGCAGATAAAGAAAAAACTCGCCTTGAAACTTCCTTCTCAGAGCAGCTGTTCAAGGCTAGTGAAGAAATCAGAGAGTTGAAGGCTCTTTTGAGTAAAAAAGAAGCTTACGCTTGAGAGTTTGTACAAAGTTTGACTCAGGCACAAGAAGACCTTCGAGCTTCTTCTGATAAGGTGCGTGCTTTAAAAAGATCCCATGCCTCTCTCCAGACTTCTTACACATCTGCCTTGGCTGAAAATGAGAAGTTAAAGAACGAGATTGCTGACTGGGAAAGGGATTATGAGGTCCTTGAAGATAAATCTGCTATTGAGGTAAGTTGGGCATTTTTGAATTCACGCCGTGATACCCTAATTGAAGCTGGCCAAGAAAATTTCAACTTGGAATCTAAGTTGGCTAAAATCAATGAAACTATTGAGAAAGCTCAGCAAACTCAAGATTTTCCTTCTCTCGTGGCCCAAGCTTCCGTGAATGTTGAAGTCGATACGGGTATCCCAACTATTTCAAGCCCAGTCGAGCCTGTTGTTGCAAGTCAAGTTGAGCCCGTAACTGTTGATACTCCTGCCCAAGTTGAGCCCGTGGCTGTTGATGCTCCTACTTCAGTACCTTCAACTTCTCAATGACCAGCTTTAGTTGTTTGAATATCTTTGTTTTTGTTTTATTTGAAAAATTTTGATCAAACTCTTGGTTTCATTTGAGGGTTTATTTTGGAAACGCAAGTCCCCAGACCTTTTCATGGGGCAATTTGTATAAACAATTCGTATCTTTACAACTAAGTGCGTACTTATTTTTTTTTTAAATATTAAGAAGTTTTCTTGTTATTATCTTGAACTTCTGTTTACTTTATTCTTGCCTTTATTTCTAAGGACTTACAGAATAATTTGCATTTTTATTCTTCAAAAATGGTTCTGTTAAACTTATGACTAATTAATTTAAACATAAGTTTTATAAAAGAGGGCCCTTTTATATTCGATACTTAATGAAGAAGACGTCTCAACTTCATAATGGTGTTTAACATACGATAAAAGAAATAGGAACACACATGTTTATTTGAAATAACTTTGACAAGTTTTTATTTGAACCTTGTCTAGTTTTGAATAACACTTTACATGTATTTGAATTACATCTGTAACTTTCTCGTAACTATTTTTCTTGTAATCGATTTAAAAAAGTAAAAATAATAAACACGAGATTTTTATTTATAACCGGTTTCAGTACATAGCCTTTACCCTAACTATAGTAAGGTTTTCTTTGGCCTTAGTTCGTGACTTCGCGACTTTTACTCTGCACTTGACGTCTTTGCCTTCTTTATACACATGTTTGTGTATATTATGTAGTCCCCCAAGTGTTTGGGTATTGAAATGTGAAGCCTCGAGCACTTGATTATTCCTCTAATTTGGTCCTTTCCCTGAAAAAGGAAAAACATACGGGACTCGGAGGTGAGATTATAGATGAAGACTGCTTAACCCGTTTTGAATTTCTATCAGAATATTTGTTACCCTGGGCCGCGAAGTTTAATGTATTCCACGTGCCTTGCAGGTCGTGGCTCATCATTTAGTATAGGCTAGCTTTTTGCCTATCATCTAAAATCGTTCGTAAAATTTTAACAATTCCAAAATAGAATTTTAAAACATAGATACCTGACCGTGGGTATTCCTTAGAAGTAGCATCTCTTTAAATGAACAACATTCCAATGTGAAGGTAGTATTTTGCCCTCCATTATTTCCAGTTCATATGCACATTTGCCTGTAATATCATGAATTCTATAGGGTCCCTCCCATGTTGGACTTAATTTACCCGCATTAGCTGCCTTCACAGATTGGAAAACCTTTTTGAGCACGAAGTCCTCAATTTTGAAAAATCTGAGGCGTGCTTTTCGGTTGTAGTACCGTTCTATGACTTGCTTTTATGTTGCCATTCTTATTAATGCAGCTTCCCATCTTCCTTCAAGTAAATCAAGATTTACACGCATTTCTTCGTCATTAGACTCTTCTGTTGCCTACATAAACCTCGAACTTGACTCTCCTATCTCAACAGGAATTAAAACTTTTGCTCCATAAACCAACGAAAATGGTGTTTCTCCTATGCTTGTTTTTGCGGTTATGCGATATGCCCATAAAACATCAAGTAACACTTCTGGCCAATTATCTTTTGATTCGTCTAAATTCTTCTTCAAATTATTGATAATGACTTTATTTGTTGATTCTGCTTGCCCATTACCCACCGGATGATAAGGCCTAGACGTAATCCTTTTAATCTGCCAACTTTAAAAGAATTCTGTGATTTGAGCTCCTATAAAATAAGGGCCATTATCGCACATGATCTCCTTTGGTACACCGAATCGGCATATGATATTCCGCCAAATGAAATCTTTCACTTCCTTTTCTTGCACTTGTTTGAATGCTCCTGCCTCTACCTATTTAGTAAAATAATCAGTGAGTACGAGCAAAAAATTTACCTGTCCTTTTGCTTGTGGTAATGGACCCACAATATACATTCCCCATTTCATAAATGGCCACGGTGTAATGACCGGATATAGTAACTCCGCAGGTCTATGCATATTGTTACCGTACCTTTGACATGTATCGCATTTAGCCACGAAACTCTCTGCTTCTTCTTTTATTTTAGGCCAATAATACCCTGCCCTAATTAGGGTTCTTACCAATGATCTTCCTCTTGCGTGATTCCCACAATGCCCCTCGTATATTTCTCTCATTACATATTCCGTCTGAGAAGGTCCGAGGCATCTCACTAAGGGACCACCGAACATTTTTCGGTAAAGATTTTCTTGCTTTAAGCAATACCGAGCAGCCTTTTTTCGAAGCGCATGAGCTTTTCTCTTATCTTTAGGGACGGGACCATACTGCAAAAAAGCAACAATCTCATTCCTCCAATCCCAAGTTAAGTTATTAAAATTTACCTCATTCTTATCGAGGTCGAGAATTGAATGAAACAAATGAATAACTGAAGCACTTTAATTGCTTGCCATGTCTGCAGCAGATGCAAGATTAGTTAGGGCGTCAGCTTCAACATTTTCATCCCTTGGTATTAATGTTACTTTCCAGGTTTGAAATTGCTTTATCAAATCCCGTACCTTCGCTAAGTATTGATGTATCCTTGCTTCCCTGGCTGTATAAGTTTCCAGCATTTGATTAACTACGAGTTGTAAATCACTCTTGATTATAATCTGATTTATGCCAAGTTCTCGTGCCAATTCTAAACCTGCAATGATAGCCTTATATTCTGCCTCATTGTTAGTTATAGAATGACATTTGATAGCTTGTTGAATGGTTTCACCCGTAGGTGGTACCAAAACAATCCCTAAACCCGCACCTTTTACGTTAGATGAACCATCAGTGAATAAAGTCCAAGTTCCTGGGTTGGCTCCATTGAACACCTGTAATTCTTTTTCTGCTTCTAATTGCATCCCTTGGCTAAAATCAGCCACGAAATCAGCTAACACTTGAGATTTTATAGCAGTTTTAGGTTGGTATGTGATTTCGTATTCACTTAATTCTATAGCCCACTTAGCCAATCTACCTGATAACTCATGTTTATGCAATATATTACGCAAGGGATAAGCAGTTACTACAACAATAGGGTGACACTGAAAGTAAGGTCTTAATTTCCTAGATGCCATGATTAATGCAAGTGCAAGTTTTTCCTATTGAGGATATCGTGTCTCTACATCTAACAAAGATTTACTAACATAATAGATCGGAGATTGTTTACCTTGGTCTTCTCGGACTAAAACAAAACTTACCGCTACTTCAGAAACAGTAAGGTAAATTAGAAGTCTTTCCTCAGCCTTTAGTTTTGCCAGCAATGGTGGATTTGATAAGTACGTTTTCAAATTTCTGAGCGCCTGCAGACATTCCTCATTCCATTCGAAATGATCCTGCTTTTTTAAGAGCTGAAAAGAATTTAAAGCACTTTGCTGATGATTTGGAGATGAATCTTCCCAAGGCGGCAATTCTTCCTGTAATCTCTAAACTTCTTTTTTACTTGAAAGCACATCAGGGATTTCTTCAATGGCCTTAATCTGCGCGGGATTAATGGTTAGAAATAAGAAACCCTAAAAACTTACCTGATGCAACACCAAATGCACATTTCTCGGGATTTAACTTCATATTAAATTTGCACAGAATTTGAAAAGTATCAGACAGGTGTGATATGTTATCTCCCGAATGCTGAGTTTTAACGAGCATATCATCTATATAAACCTCCATGGTTTTTCCCAAATGTTCTTGGAATATTTTAGTAACCAGCCTCTGATATGTTGCACCAGCGTTTTTAAGACCAAAAGGCATTACTTTATAACAGTAAGTCCCTCTGTCTGTTATAAATGAAGTGTTTTCTTCATCTTCCGGATCTATTTTGATCTGATTATAACCTGAATATGCATCTAAAAAGCTTAATAGTTCGTGCCCTGCAGTTGCATCAATCAGCCGATCTATATGTGGTAGGGGAAATGAATCTTTAGGGCAAGCTTTATTAAGGTCTGTGTAATCTACACAAACTCGCCACTTACCGTTCTTCTTTGGAACTATGATAGTATTGGCTAACCAATTAGGATACTTTACCTCGCGGATGGATCCAATCTTTAGCAATTTTTGAACCTCTTCTTGAGTCACCTGATTCTTGAAAGTTCCTTGCTTTCTTTTCTTTTGCTTAACAGGAGGGTATGATGGGTCTTCATTTAATTTGTGAGTCATCACCTCCGGTGGTATCCCTGTCATGTCAGAGTGGGACCAAGCAAAACAGTCTACATTAGTTTTTAAAAATTCAATTAACTTACCTCTCTTGCCTTGTCTAAGGTTGGCCCCTACGTAGACTTTCTTATCAGGCCATTGAGCGAATAACACAACAGGCTCCAATTCCTCAGTTGTTGTTTTGATATTTTTGTTTTCTTCTGGTTCTTGAATGGTGTCAGGCCTTGAATCCACATCTGTTCGTCCCTGTTAGTTGAGGTTTGTGTTGTGGTGCCCTCAACTATCTTCTGTGATTGCTATTTTCCTTCATTTTTTGTACTTGAATCTGCTACAGAATTGATGCTCCTGGATGTATGTTGATCTCCACGAATTTGACATACTTCCCAGGGTGATGGAAATTTAATGACTTGATGCAAGGTTGAAGGAACAACATCCATTTCATGGATCCATGGTCTCCCAAGGATCATATTGTAAGCCATCTCCATATCTACTACTTGGAACTTTGTATCTTTGATGACTCCTTCTACGAATGTGGTGAGTTACCTCTCCTTTTGTCACAACACTAGAATTATCAAATCCAGATAGAGTATACGCCTTTGGTATTATTCTATCTTCTGCTTGCATCTCACGCAATACTCTTAGCAATATAATGTTCACGGAACTGGCTGAATCAATCAAAACTCGTTTTACATTAGTATCATGTACAATTAGAGATATTACCAGTGCATCGTTATGAGGGGTTAATACACCATCTGCATCTGCATCATCAAATATAATGCTTTCTTCCTCTATGACATGCCACACCCGTTTCCCTTGGGTAATTGTAACTTTGGAAATTTTGTTAGCTGCAGTGTATGATATGCCATTGATGTCTTCACCTCCACTTATAACGTTGATGGTTCTTTTGGGAGAAGGTGGCTTCGGGGGCTCCTGCCTGTTCTTCATGTAAGCTTGCTTACCTTTCTCGTTGAACAACTCAGTGAGATATCCTTGTTATAATATATGATCAACTTCACTTTGTAAAAACCTACAATCTGCCGTTTTATGCCCATGGTCATTATGAAACTCGCACCAATGATCAGGGTTGCGCCTGTTTGGATTCGATCTCATCTCTTTTGGCCATCGTACCTTATCTCCCATGCTTCTCAAAACAGCTACGAGCTCAGAAGTGCTCACGTTGAAACTATAACCGCCAAATCTCACCTTCAAATTTCTATCATCATCTCGTGACTCATAGGTATTTCGATCGTTTCTAAATCTTGATGAAGAACCTGACTCTCTATTCCTTGATCTGTGATCATACCTTTGATTGTCCTGCTTTGATCGTGAGTCTTTTCCCACAGGTCCCATGTATGGCTCGTATCTGTTTTTACCGGATCTTTTTTTGGTCTCCGCACGTCTCGAACTTACATTTTTTTCTTTTTGAAGTTGTGGAACAGTATCTTCTTATATCCTTAGCTTCGTGATATACCTGTTGTAAACGTCATTCCACGTTGTAGTTGGGAATTCATGAAGGCTTTCTTTGAGTGGCCTCGTAGCTTCTGAGCTTTTTTCATTCAAATTGCTTGTGAAAGCTATAACTGCCCAATTATCTGGTACACATGGTAATGTCATTCTTTCACGTTGGAATCTGCCCACGAACTCTTTAAGCAATTCTGAGTCCCCTTGCTTGATCTTGAAAATATCTTCCATTCCTTTTTCGACTTTTTGAGCTCCCGAGTGTGCTTTGATGAAAGAATCTGCAACCTCAGCAAAAGAATTTATAGAATTTTCGGGTAAAAGAGAATACCATGTTAATGCTCCCTTGGTGAGTGTTTCACCGAATATTTTGACTAATACTGATTCAATTTCTTGCTTAGTCAAATCGTTGCCTTTTACGCCTATTGTGAATGTAGTAACGTGGTCTCGTGGGTCTGTTGTTCCATCATAATTTGGAATATCAGGCATTTTGAATTTCTTTGGAATTAGGAGGGGAGCAGCACTTGGCTTCCAAGGTTACTGTGAATATTTATCCATATCTACCCCTTTGATTACGGGCGACACCCCGGGTATTTGCTCTATGCGGTCACTTTGCTCCTTGAGCTGTTTCTGCATTGTTAGTACTAAATTTTGTAAATCAGAATTGATTAAATTACCTGGTTCTCCCTCCTGTGATTCGCTGGGGGTTCCACCACTACCTGAATTAACAAGCCCGGACCGAGGGTTCTCCAAAGTGTTGTTATTTGGAGTGGGTGTGGTTAGTGTAGCAGGTAACTGGCTAGCAAAAGCCTCAAGAGCTTTATTGACCTGAGCAGGAATTAGTTTTTGCAAAGCTTCATCGATAGTTTCAACATTTTCAAATTGAGCGTTTCCATTTGTATGAGATCCGTCAGGAGTGCCTTCACGAGACCGCCGAGGAGAGCCTCGTGGAGAAGGGACCGGGGTGTGAGTACCCTGTGGATCTCCCTGAAGTTATTGGTTTCCTTGATTTCCTTGGTTTCCTTGGATATTGTCATTATTGTTCGACATGATTGATGTAACAAGGAAAGTTAAGCTAAAGGAGAATAGATTATCAGATTCCCGGTAACGGAACCAATTTGTTTAACCAAAAATGGGATTTCGGTCAAAGCTTTAAGTTAGAAGAACTCGGGTTACTAATAATCAAGAGAATATATGAAAGAAAGTAATTTGGGTAGCAATAATATAATCAGAAGAAAAACAAGTAAATCAATATACTCAGATAGTATTTTGTGTCCCTACAATTGATCGGTTATCTTCCTTTTATAGCTATTTGGGAGATATGCGTTTTGCCCTTGTTATAATAAGGCTATTATGAGTAATTAAAAATATTGAATGCTACGTTACACAATCATTGTATTTAATACGAATTCTCTAAAGTATTAAATATTTAATGCTCATTAAATACTGTATTTGTACTCTCATATACTGTCAGATTCATTCCCCTTGATTCCTGGACCTAAATGACTTAAATAGGTACGGGTGCCGAGTCCTTTGAATATCTGCCCGTGCCTCTTCCTTTTGCTCGTATCTGTTGCAACTCGTGTCTCTTTGCCAGCTGTAACTCTTTGACTAGTCTACGTGTCTTGACACGTCATCTTTATTCTACTTTAATAAATAAACTCAATTTTTCCCAATACAGTATTTACATATGTTCCTTTAAAGATCTTCCAATTCCTTGCTTTCCAGACGTGGTACACCACTGCTCCCCAAATAGCAATGTTTCCATTGCCTTCTCTTTATTCCTTCAAACACTTTCTGAACTTCACCTTTTTGGATAGAAATCTCAATCCATTGTTTGATACTATCTCTCACAGGTCCTATCCAGTTATATTCAGTAAATAAATGTAAAAGAATCTCCAAAACATGGCTAGAACAGAGACAACAGTGTCTCTGTACTTTGTATATGAAACTGATGTCCTCTGCTTTCCATTTGTTTTGATATATAAAATCCAATGTTACAAGCCTTCCTTAGCCGGCTGAAAATTTTCTGTGTATTCTAGTGAAACCATTGTGTCAAATGATATGCAAATGAACTTTGTTAGCAGAGATTTGTACTTTCTCTTTCGATAAGGCGTATTACCTTAGTCTCATGAAAATGTAAACATTCAAATTTAAAATTCCAATTAATCACCTGTCTTGAATGCCAAGGTGGAAAGCAGAGGACGTAAAATAAGATCACACGAGGCGTTACACAACTGCTTAAGACCAAGCTAAATCAACCTGATTCAAGATCCATGCAATAGGAAAAAGTTCAGAAGTCTCTGAAGATGGATTCAATTGGAAAAATGTCAATCTAACTCTGAAAAGAAGTACCGTTAGATTTGGGCTAAACTTTACTCAAGTAATAGTGAAGTAAAGGAATGATATTCTCCATAAGATAATAATGAGTCCCTTTCGCGAATTATATGGTTCCATATGTTACCTGAAAGTACAAGAGAGGGAGGGGGAGGGAGAGGGGGTGTGAAGTGTAAGTGTGGTGTTAATAAGTTGTTGACTAGTTTCGACCAGATATAGATGTGAGGTAAAGGATAAAGACAGAAGTAAAGTGCAGAAATTAAATGACACCAAATATTTTTATACTGGTTCAGATTCAATATGAATCCTACTACAGTCCCCTTGGGTTGCAAGAGGATTCTTTCTTCAAAGTTCCTTGAAAACTTCGTACAAGTGTGTTGATGTTATCACGGACACCAACTGACTTTTAGTTCAATGTACGCACTTTATATTTTCGATATAATGTCTCACCAATATTTTTCTCTCTTTCTTTTCTACTAGTTACACAGTAAATCATACTCAGATTACAATCCTTGCTTAGAGTAGAACAAAGAGCACGAAGTTGGTTCGTTCAATGTACGCTTCTTCTCGTGGTCGTCACACTATATATACACTTCGAGGGATCTGCTTTGATTCTTGATTGTGGCAGATCTTGAGAGATTACAGACCCAAGGGAATTGATCCTTGGAATAAACAGTAAGATGTTTCTTTCCAAGAATAAGTGTGAAGCTTCCATTGATTTCTGTCATGATTGGTGGTCTTGATAGAACTTTCCATCAATGAGCAAATCCGTATTTCAACAAACAACCTTTAGTTTATCCTTTAATTTCGGGATTCAACAACCTTTCTTCAATAAGCAGATCTTTAGTATGTTGATAGATATGCCGAACGGATTCTTAGCAATTGATTACGCCCAACTCTAGTCCTAAAAAGGATTAGTGGTCGCTACAAATATAACCTGGCTTATGAGTCCAGGGTCGAATCCCACAGAGAACTAAGACTTAGCTACAACTGTTCAATATCACTAAGAAGAGAAGTTCAAACAATTTCTAAGTAATATATATAAAGATTCTCATGTCTAACTAATTAACTAACAAATTAAAGGAGCGAATTAACAACTAAAGATACTAAGGGTTGGAGACAAGATTAAGGAGATCTAGAGTTATGATTTTCCTAATTGTCAGAATCCTTCCCATTATGTATTTTATAATTTCGCTTAATTATTCTCTACTGATCGTGAGCACTCAACTTATCGTAATTCTCTATCGAGCAACTACAATAATGTACTAGTCATATTCTCTCGAATTACGCTAGCTCGTACTTTTCACCGCTCACTATTATCACGTCAATGCTTCGTTATCTCTAATCCCACTTTAAAACTCGTTGTATTGATCTCTCATATACGTTAGGTGTGACGTTATTCAACAACCACCTAAATATGTGCTCTTTTTCAAGAAATACATCATAAATAGGAACCGTTAGTTGAGAGTTCATCAATTAACTAAAATAAGCACATAGTTGAACAAATAGAAAAATTTAAAGACTCAATTATATCGAAACATATCAAGAATTCATCTTACAAACCAACAACGAAAATATGAAGAAGAAAGTGAAAAACTCGTAGAAGAATTCTCCGCCTTGCTCCTTGTGTGTTCTAGCCTCCTTAGACCGAATCCCCCTCCTTAGGTCGCATCCACTTAGGTTGAATCCCTCCTTCAAAAGTGAGTTTAAAGACTATTTTTATGGGATAGGGTTAGCATGGGGAGAAATAATATAAGCCAGTTTTGGAAAAGACTTTTCAGGTTAGCTCGTTCACTCTCTCGTGCGCATGCGAGAGTGAACGAGCGAAGTACTTCTCTTTTTCTTTGCCTCGCAAATCTCTTGTGCACTTCCATGCCTTTTTAGCTTAGTTTGCTATATTTTTAATCTTTTCCTTAGCTAGCTCGTTCACTCTCACGTGTGCACGCGAGAATGAACGAGCAAAGTTCTTCTTTTGTCTTTTGGTCCTGAATCAACTTCTTTTGCTCACTTTTCGTCCAACTTGCTCCTACACATAAGCATGCATGTAATGAGCATAATTCACTACAAATACTCATGTAACCTACCGTAACCACACAAGTTATGATATGAAAGTACACCGAAACATATAAATTTTTAGCCGTTTATCAACACCCCACACTTAAACTCTTGGTCGTCCTTGAGAAACTTTAAAAATTAAGCATAATGGAAAGAAACACATTTTAAAATTCTACTCAAGTATCATACCAATGACAATGGTTTATAACAATGCTTAGAACTCAACATAAGAACTCCTTCTGCTGGTCTTTCGTCCATTGCCTATGGTCTTTGGTAAGTAGTTTATAGTTCACTTTCGTCTATGGCTTGCCCCGCTCTCTTTTCAACTTAGTTATTAGTATTTCGGAGTGGTGCATACTCTCCTGCTTGGCTATTGAATGAATCTTATATTGTCAGGTCCATTCCTTTGTCTTCTCTTGCCTATCGTCCACTTCGGTTAATCCAACCCCGGAAAGATGATCTCTTCCACTAACCTCTTCCCATGAACTTCCGGAGTCCCTATCTAATAGTCACCCCCTCCCTTACTGACTAAGGCTAAGGTGGTGTCAACCAAAGGGGCAAGAAGTTCTCACATGAATAGACGTTAAAATATTCGCTCAGTACTTAACCTTCGATCACTCGGATTCGTCGTTCACTTTCTCAAACCAACGAAGCCTACTCGACCTTCGTATTCCCTGCCCCCATACCTGGATGAAGGAAAGTAATAGCTATTGACATCTTTCTTCAAAATTTGAGCCATGCCAAGACTAGTTAAAAAGTTTGTGCAACTTCTTCTAACATCCTAACCTCAAAAGATGACTCCGATACATTCCCTACTATGACTCACTTCTTGTGTCAACTCAAATGCCGGACTTTACCAGTTCTTTGTAAATTATGTGACCTCACCACAAACCAAAGAAAGAAATTATTTCACACACTCAAATAGACATTTAATTATAATTTAAGGACTTATAAATCGAAAGAATTCACTCACTCTCACAAAGAAATTCATGTGCATCCCGAGGTCGTACCATAGGTTTGCCCATAGTGTATGTCTCTACAAATCTAAGCTTGCGAAGTGTAGGATCAATTTGGTATTTCCAGGTTGTAATGTAGGCTAAGTGATGGGTAGGATATATTTGGGTATAGTGACTAACCCTCCTAAGCACTTTAAATACACTACACTTAACTTTCAAACACACTCTTCATGACCAATTCAGGTAAAGTTACGAAATCTTATATAATTTAGTCCTTCTTCTTTAAGCACAACTATGCGTTCACTAGCCTGGATTAAGAAGAATAAGATGTGTATTTTCTAAAAAAAAATTCATTTTTCTTTTCTTTTTTATTTTTTATATTTCCTTTTTTTTCAACACTCTCCAAACTTGGGTTGCTCGGCTAATGATCTTTCAGAATATACATGTACCTTTAGGCATTTCTATGGTTCCACTCAAAAACTACAACAACTCCTGCCTTACTCTTCTAGTGGCTTAAGTACATCCGAAGGTAAAGGTT
The DNA here is from genome assembly GCF_000715075.1 of Nicotiana tabacum. Lineage (NCBI taxonomy): Eukaryota > Viridiplantae > Streptophyta > Magnoliopsida > Solanales > Solanaceae > Nicotiana > Nicotiana tabacum. The sequence continues at coordinate 203,350,303 of NC_134080.1, forward strand.
AAAAATATTTAATTAAGAACAAAAAGAGAATTGGCTTGTTATGTGGGTGCCAAAGAAAAGGTTTGTCGGCTCAAATGAGCTATCTACGGATAATTTTATTTATGACGGCATACTAGCTCAATGAACAATCAAAAATGCCTACATCATCTCCTAGACTTACAAAGCTTATTCATTTCGCTTCGGCTAATACATGGGGCAAGTTCTAGACTAAACATGATAGCACATAATGTAATCAAGACCTCACATCACACAACGCACATGATTCACTCCAGACGGTTTAGACCCGACACTCAAGTTAAACAACTAAGCACAATTATCCTATTAATTCAACACCTGAAAAGTAATCACAAGAGTCAACAAATGAACTTAAGAGTCAAAAGAAAGTAATATATATTTTCAAGGCATGTGGGCACATTGAACACGAAGAAGATAATCAGCTCAAATGTTACAACTCTAAGTCCCGATATAAAACATGTGAAAAGCATAGATACTCATGTTTTTCTCATTCCATTATCATTTCTAAAAAGAAAAAAGAAAATCTTTTTGAGTTTTTTCTGTAGACTAATCCCTCAAGAAAACGGACTAAGAAATTCATCTCGGAAATTCCAAAATTTTTGAAAATTCTACCTAAAAAAAATTACTGTCTGGTTCAAAGAGTCATTCCTTGAAAAAGAATCGCGACTATAAGAAAAACCAAGAGGTATTATTTCTACCCAATTATTTTTTATTTAATCATTTTTAGCATACATAACATAACACAAGAAATCACCCAAACAGTCTTCTCCCACCCCACACTTAAAATTGTGCATTGTCCCTAATGCACATCATAATTAATAAGAGGGTAAAAGAAACTCTCTGGTAGGCCAAAAGCCAAAGCATTAGCAGCTCATGGAGTAGTTAGACTTTTCCCGAGCATTGGTCCTCTATGCGGGCACCCCATACTTAGTTTCTTCCATCTTGTTTTCTTTTACTTTCTTCAAATGTCTTTGATTCTCATGCTCCTCCTACAAAAATTAAAAAATAGCAATATAAAAATAACACAATAAAAAAAAACTAAAAATAAATGAAATCAGTAAAGTTGGGTTGCTTCCCAACAAGCACCTGATTTAATGTCGCGGTACGACATGAATTACTTTTTGCCTTATCACGACCCAAACCTCCCTCCGTAAGACCTCGTGACGATACCTAGTCTCTATGACTAGGTACGCCTAACAAATTGCGGAATAACAGAAATGAAAATAGAATTTAACAACTAGACTGCAGCAGATAACTATAAAATGATAAAATGCCACTCGACATATACAAGTAACCCAACAATCGAGTATACACAATATTCCCAAAACTCGGTAATCATAAGTCACAAGCTATAAAATAAAAACTAAGTATCTCTATACACCACGTCTAAGAAAGTACGGAGATGTAAATGACATAGGAGGGGATAGAGGAGGACACCAAAGACGCCGGCAGATATACCTTGAAGTCTCCACAATCTCACACTGATATCGAGACTCATAAAAAGTACCTGGATCTGTACATAAAACATGTGCATAAGAGTAGCGTGAGTACACCACAATAGTATACAGTAAGTGCCAAGCCTAACCTCGATCGAGTAGTGACGAGGTCAGGTCAGGGCCCTACTAGTATATAATAAATAAGGCCAAAGAATATAGCAATGTAATAAGAGACTGGAAATTTGACAAGATAAAATCACCGAAAAATAGCAGCACATCACATAGGGGTAAACAATAGGGGATCTCCCGAGATACCGTCTCATAGTCTCAAAAAGTAAATATACAAGGAGATCTTCCGAGGTACCACCTCGTAGTCTCAAAAGTAAATGTGCAAGGAGATCTCCCGAGGTACCGCCTCATAGTCCCAAAAGTAAATGTGCAGGGGGAACTCCTGAGGTACCGCCTCGTAGTTCCAAAAGTAAACACACAACTCGAAACCGATGAATACAACAATTAACAACAAGATTTCTACAGTAAGACTGATATAGATCAAGGAAAAATACGAAATCAACTAAGCATGTTGCACAGATTTTAAATAAGCATTTAAGACACGTAGACATGCGATATTAGGCTAAAACAGGATAACTACACATGCTGCTATAACTCAATTAAGATGTAACAGGTTACTACTCAGTAAAAACCGAGTTTTACAACAATTAGCCCGTGTACGCACTTGTCACCTCGCGTACACGACGTTCACATATCATGGAAGTATCACAACAGTACCAAACCCTAAGAGAATTTCCTCCACACAAGGTTAGGCAAGACACTTACCTCGAACCAAGCTCAATCAATTAGTAAGAATGCCTTTTCCATGATTTTCCAACTCTGAATGGCCCATATCTAGTCAAAAGCAATTACATACCATAACTATAACTATAAGAAACTAATCTAATTAATAAAATCAAGACTTTAACAAGAAATTAGAAAATTGCCCCAAAAGTCAACCCGGGCCCACGTCTTGAAATCACAAAATAAGAACACCCATTCAACCACGAGTTCACTCGTACCAAAATTACTCAAATCCGATGTCAAAATCCAATCAAAACCCAAAAATTTGTTTGAAGAGCTTTTCCCATTTCCCCCCCAATTAGCTCAACCCAAATCCGAAATCTAAGGATGGAATTAATGATAGATTAGTGGAATTTAATCAAAAATAAGTGAAGAATCATTACCCAATCGGTTCCTCCGAAAATCCCTCAAAATTTCGTCCTAATCCGAGCTCTCTATCTCAAGTTTTGATAAAAATAGCTAACCCTCATTTTTGAAATGTTATAGTGTACCCAAGCATTTCCTTCTTTTCAAACGCAGACACACCCTCGCATTCGCAAAGCATAAATTTTAATTCAGTCCAAAACCTTCTACGCGAACGTGAGAGCCCACTCGCGAACGCGGAATATACACTGCCTTACCCTACGCGGACGTGGGATCCTCATCGCGAACGCGTAGGCTATATGCCCGGTGACTCATCAGACCAACTCCTCTACGCGAACGCGAGACCCTCCTCGCGAACGAGTAGACTTGTCACCTCAGAGCTTCGCGAAGGCGGGACCTTCATCGCGAACGCGAAGCCAAATCCCCTCCTGCCTCCAGCTATCCTTCGCGAACACGGTACTCCCATCGTGAACGCAAAGAAGGAAACCAGCAACTGAACACCAGATTTTTCTGCAACTCCTACAAGTCCAAAACTAGTCTGTTAACAATCCGGAATCCACCCGAGGCAACTTGGACCTCAACCAAACATACCAACAAGTCCTAAAACATCATATGAACTTAGTCGAGCCCTTAAATCACATCAAACAAAAACAAAAATATGAATCAAACTCCAATTCAAATTTAATGAGCTTCGAAACTTCAAACTTCTAAAACTGATGCCGAAACCTACCAAATCACGTCCGATTAACCCCAAATTTTGCACACAAGTCGTATCGACATTACGAACCTACTACAACTTCTAGAATCGGAATCCGACCTCGATATCAAAAAGTCCACTTCCTATCAAACTTCCCAAAAATTCAACTTTTGCCATTTGAAGCCTAATTCAGCTACAGATCTCCATAACACAATCCAGACGCGGTCCTAACTCCAAAGTCACCCAATGGGGCTAACAGAACCGACAAAACTCCATTCCGGAGTCATCTTCACATAGTTCCAACTACGGTCAAAATCCTAGAATTTAAGCTTTCGTTTTAGGGACTAAGTGTCCCAAAGCACATCAAAACCAAAAACAAAACCCCCGGCAAGCCACATAAGCAGAAAAAGATACGAGGAAAGTAGTAATTAGGGGATTAGGGCTAATACTCTCAAAACAACCGGCCGGGTCGTTACATCCTCCCCTATTAAAACAATCGTTCGTCCTTGAACGAGCATAGAGACATACCTGATGTGGTGAAGAGATGAGGATAACGACTGCATATATCATGCTCGGTCTCCTAAGTTGGCTCCTCGACCAGGCGACCCCTCCACTGAACCTTCACTGAAGCAATGTTCTTTGACCTCAGCTTTCGAACCTGCCTATCCAAAGTAGCCATCAAATCCTCAACATAAGATAAATCCTTGTCCAACTAGATTGAGCTGAAATCCAACACATGAAACGGATCGCCGTGATGCTTTCGGAGCATATAAACATGGAATACCGGATGAACTCCTGCTAAACTGGGAGGCAAGCTCATAAGCAACCTCCCCAACTATCTGCAACACCTCAAATGGGCTAATAACCCTCGGGCTCAGCTTGCCCTTCTTCCCAAACCTTATAACGCCATTCATGGGTGAAACCTGGAGCTAAACCCGCTCTCCAACTATGAATGAAACATCGCGAACCTTTCGATCCACATAACTCTTTGGTCTAGGATGGGCTGTACGAAGTCGATCCTGAATCACCTTTACCTTCTCCAAAGCATCTTGAACCAAGTCTGTACCCAATAACCTAGCCTCTCTCGGATTGAATCAACCTACTGGAGACCGACACCACCTACCATATAGAGCCTCATAGGGTGCCATCTGAATGCTCGACTTATAACTATTGTTGTAGGCAAACTTCGTAAATGGTAAGAACTGATCCCAAGAACCCCCAAACTCCATCACATAAGCATAGATCATATCCTCCATTATCTGAATAGAGCGCTCGGACTGTCTATCTATATGAGGGTGAAATGCTGTGATCAACTCAACCCGAGTACCTAGCTCATGTTGTACGACCCTTCAGAACCACGATGTAAACTGCGTACCCCGGTCAGGGATGATAGATAACGGCGCGCCATGAAGTTTGACAATCTCACGGATATAAACTCGAGCCAACTGCTCGGAAGACTAAGTAGTCATCAGAGGAATGAAATAAGCTGATTTGGTCAGCCTATCCACAATCACCTAATCTGCATCAAACTTCCGCTGAGTCCATTGAAGCCCAACAACGATATTAATAGTGATCCGCTCCCATTTTCACTCCGGGATCTCTATCTTCTAAAGCAATCCACTTGGCTGCTGATGCTCATATTTTACCTGCTTGCAATTTAGACACCGAGCTATATATTCCACTATGTCCTTCTTCATTCTCCTCCAACAATAATATTGCCTCAAGTCCTGATAAATCTTTGCGGCACCTGGATGAATGGAGTACCACAAACTGTGAGCCTCCTGGAGAATTAACTCACAAAAACCATCTATATTGGGTATACATAGCCTGCCCTGCATCCTCAATGCACCGTCATCTCCAATAGTGACCTCCTTAGCATCACCGTGCTGAACATGTCCATAAGGATGAGTAGATGGGGGCCATCGTACTGACGCTTCCTAATACAATCATAAAGAGAAGACTGAGAGACCACACAAGACAAAACTTGACTCGGCTCAGAAATATCCGATCTAACGAACTAGTTGGACAAGGCCTAGACATCCAATGCCGACAACCTCTTTGCTGCTGGGAGATATGCTAAGCTCCCCAAACTCTCCGCCCTACGACTCAAGGCATCGGCCACCACATTGGCCTTCTCAGGATGGTATAGAATAGTGATATCATAATCCTTAAGCAACTCCAACCACCTCTGCTGATGCAAGTTAAGATCCTTCTATTTGAATAGATGCTGCAAACTTCGATGATCAGTATGGATCTCATAAGGGACAGCGTACAAATAGTGCCACCAAATCTTGAAGACATGAACAATAACTGCTAACTCAAGGTTACAGACATGATAGTTCTTTTCATGCACCTATAACTATCTGGACGCATAGGCAATCACCCTACCGTCTTGCATCAACACCGCACCGAGACCAATCCACGACGCAGCACAACATACAGTATAAGACCCTGAACCTATAGGCAATACCAATATTGGGGCTGTAGTCAAAGCTGTATTGAGCTTTTAAAAGCTCTCCTCACACTCTTCTGTCCATCTGAATAGAGTACCCTTCTGGGTCAGCCTGGTCATAGGTGCTGCAATAGATGAAAAACCCTCAAAAAATCGATGGCAATACCACGCCAAACAAAGAAAACTCCGGATCTCCATAGCTGAGGATGGTCTGGGCCAACTCTGTACTGCTTCCACCTTCTTCAGATCCACCTTGATACCATCACTCAACACTACGTGACCCAAAAATGCCATTGAGTCTAACCAGAACTCACACTTTGAGAATTTTGAATATAACTTCTTTTCTCTCAAGGTCTGAAGCACGGTCCTCAGGTTCTACTCATTATCCTCCCGACTCCGGGAGTACACAAGAATGTCATCAATAAACATAATGACGAATGAGTCAAGATAGGGTCGAAATACACTATGCATCAAATGCATAAATACTACTGGGGAGTTGGTCAGCCCAAATGACATCACAAGGAACTCGTAGTGAACATACCGAGTCCTAAAAGTAGTCTTCGGGATATATGGCTACCGAATCTTCAACTGATGATCTCTTGAACGTAAGTCAATCTTGGAAAACACTCTGGCACGCAGTAACTGATCAAATAGGTCATCAATACGGTGAAATGGATACATGTTCTTCACTATAACTTTGTTCAACTGGCGATAATCAATGCACATACGCATAGATCCATCCTTTTTCTTCACAAACAAGATTGGGGCACCCCAAGGTGACACACTAGGTCGAATGAAGCCCTTGTCAAGCAATTTCTGTAACTATTCCTTCAACTCCTTCAACTTAGGGGGAGCCATACGATATGAAGGAATAGAGATGGGCCGGGTGCCCAACAACAAATCAATACCAAAGTTTATATATCTATCGGGCGGCATGCTTGGAAGATCAGCTAGGAATACATTAGGTAATCCCTCACTACTGGAAACGACTCAACCATAAGGGTATCAATACCGACATCTCTCACATAAGCTAGATATGTGTCACATTCTCAACCATTTGTTGAGCTTTAAGAAATGAAATAACTCTACTGGGAGTATACGCTAAGGTACCTCTCCCCTCTAACCGGGGTAAGCCTGGCATAACCAGCGTCAAGGTCTTGGTATGACAATCAAGAATAACATTATGGAGCAACAATCAATCCATGCACAAAATAATATCAAAATCTACCATACTGAGCAATAATAAATCGGTTCTGGTCTCAAAACCACTAAGAACAAACAAACATGACCGATAAAAATGGTCAACAACAATAGAATCTCCACAAGTGTAGACACATAAACAGGAGAACTCAAAGAATCACGGGATATGCCCAAATGTAGAGCAAAATAAGATGACACATAGGAATAAGTGGATTCTGGATCAAATAAAATTGAAGCATTTCTAGGACAAATCGGAACAATACATGTAATGACAAAGTCGGAAGCAACTTCCTCTGTACGAGCAGGAAGAGCACAATATCTGGCCTGGCCTCCCCCTCTAGTACGACCTCTACCTGCCCGACCTTTATCTCGAGCTAACTAAGTAGGTGGAGCGGTAGTTGGTGTTGTAATCATAGCCTGAGGACCCAGTGGAGCACGCGGTGCATGAGAAGTCTATAAAGGTGCATCCCTCTTAAGTTTAGGGCAATCCCTCGCCTTATGGCGTGTGTCGCCACACTCAAAACAAGCTATTGGAGGGTGTGGCTATTGTGGCTGGCTCAGTCCAGATCGGATGGACTGACTGCTGAAAGCACCCCATATAGGAGATACACTAGACTTTGGCGGTGCATAATAAGGCTCTTGGGTCCTAGAAAGGGCCTGAATACCACTGGCAGCTGGAAATGCTGAATGAACAGGGTGACTCACAGAGCCGCTATCATGACGAACTGCAGCTGGGGCATGAGTACCACTATAAGTTCCAGACTTGTGAGACCTCTTAGCCTCCCTCTCCTCTCTCCCGAGCAAGCATACCCTCCACTCTCCTGGCGATACCCACAAACTACTGGTATGAAATATCCATCTCCAACTCCCAGGCCATGCTAAGCCTAATACTGGGGTGGATCTCCTCGATAAACCGACGGACCCTCTCTTGAATTAAGGTAACCAAGGCTGGTGCATGCCTAGCCAAATCACTGAAACAAACTGCATACTCTGACATAGTCATAGCACCCTAGCGCAACTGCTCAAACTCTGTGTGCCATGCATCTCTGAGATTTTGGGGAACATACTCCTTTATGAGCAAATGTGAGACTACCCAACTCATAAGCACGCCCACCACTGATAGGCTGCTTATCTAAGCTGGAACATAGTGAAAAATCCCCACTCGACTCTACAACACCCATAGTACAGAGGATATAGTGGCACTCCTCAAGAAAACCTTGGGCATCCTCGGATGCCAAGCTACTGAAAGTAGGAGGGTGCTACTTCTTGTACCTCTTGAGCCTGAGCTGCTCATCCTCCGAAGCAGCTGCCCTCCTCTCGGGCCGAAGGTTGCACTAGTATAACCTCTGGAACCTAATCCACCTGAACCCGCTTCTCTAGGGTGCGAGAGGCGAGAGTCTGTGCTCCTCCTCCGACCTGAGAAGTGGCATGAGCAAGTGGAATAAATCCTGCCTGAGCTAGAGTACCAAACTTGCTCAGGAAATGTGCAAGGGTCTCCTGAAGAGCTGGTGGAGTAACAGGCATCTCAGGTGCCTGTGCTCCGACCGGAGCTACTAGCTGCTCCTCTATAGCAGCTCGTGCGAGTGATCTGGCTACGCAACGTGGACGTCTTGAGCCTCTACCCCATCACCTGCCTCCGCAACTCTAGTAGGGGGCGTGGGTGCTTGATCATCTTATCCAGATGCACGTGTCCTCACAATCTATGAGAGAATAAAAGACCGAATTTTAGAATTTTGAAGTCAACAATTTTGCACGACAAGGAATCAAAAGAAGTGAAAGTTTCCTAATAGTTCCATCGTCTCCCAAAGATAAGTACAGACGTCTCCGTACAGATCCGCGAGACTCTACTAAACGTGCTTGTGACTCACAACACCTATGAACCTAGAGCTCTGATACCAACCTGTCAGGACCCAAACCTCCCTTCGTAAGACGTCATGATGGCACCTAGTCTCTACGACTAGATAAGCCTAACAAATTACGGAATAACATAAATGAAAATAGAATTTAACAACTAGACTGCAATAGATAACTATAAAATGATAAATGTCGCTCAACATTTACAAGCAAACCAGCACTCGAGTATACATAGTATTCCCAAAACCCGGTAATCATAAGTCACAAGCTATAGAAGAAAAACTAAGTATCTCTATACACCAGAGTCTAAGAAAGTGCGGAGACGTAAATGACATAGGAGGGGATAAAGGAGGACTCCGAGGTCTGCAGACGCGGGCAAATATACCTTAAAGTCCCCACAATCCCATTGCTCACTGACATCGAGGCTGATAAAAAGTGTCTGGATCTGCACACAAAACATATACAGAAGAGTAGCGTGAGTACACCACAACAGTACCTAGTAAGTGCCAAGCCTAACCTCGCTAGAGTAGTGACGAGGTCAGGTCGGGGCCCTACTGGTATGTAATAAATAAGGCAGAAGAATATAACAATGTAATAAGAGATTGGAAATTTAACAAGAGAATACCACAGAAAAATAGCAGCACAACACATAGAGATAAATAGCAGGGGATCTCCCGAGATACTGTCTCGTAGTCCCAAAAAGTAAATATGCAAGAAGATCTCCCGAGGTAGAGCAAGGAGATCTCCTGAGGTACCGCCGTGTAGTCTCAAAAGTAAATGTATAGGGGATCTCCTGAGGTACCTCATCGTAGTCCCAAAAGTGAATGTGCAGGGGGGTCTCAGGAGGTACCGCCTCTTAGTCCCAAAAGTAAACACACAGCTCGAAATCGATGAATACAACAATTAACAACAAGAATTCTACGGTTAAGATTGGTACAAATTAAGGAAAATTAGGAAATCAACTAAGCATGCTGCACAAATTTCAAATAAGCATTTAAGACACGTAGACATTCGATATTAGGCTAAAACAGGATAACTACCCATGCTGGTATAACTCAATTAAGATGTAACGGGTTATTACTCAGTAAAAACCGGATTTTACAACAATTAGTCACCTTGTGCACATGGCGCTCACATATCATAGAAGTATCACAACAGTACCAAATCCTAAGGGGATTTCCTCCCCCACAAGGTTAGGCAAGCCACTTATCTCGAACCAAGCTCAATCAATTAGTATAAATGCCTTTTCCACGATTTACCTTCCGAATGGCCCAAATCTAGCTAAAATCAACTACATACCATAAATATAACTATAAGAAACCAATCTAATTAATGAAATCAAGGCTTTAACAAGAAATTAGAAAATCATCCCAAAAAGTCGACCCGGGTCCACGTCTCCGAATCAGATAAAAGTCACAAAATATGAACACTCATTCAACCATGAGTTCAGTCGCACCAAAATTACTCAAATCTGATGTCAAAATCTTAATCAAAACTCAACAATTTGGTTGAAGAACTTTTCCCATTTCCCCCCAATTTTCTCAACCCAAATCCGAAATTAAAAGATGGAATTAATGATAGATTAGTGGAATATAACCAAAAACAAGTGAAAAATCATCACCCAACCGATGTCTCCGAAAATTCCTCAAAATTTCGTCCAAATCCGAGCTCTCTATCTCAAGTTTTGATAAAAATGTCTAAACCCTCGTTTTTAAAATGTTATAGTTTGCCCAGGCATTTCCTTCTTCGCGAACACGGACACACCCTCGTGTTCGCGAAGAATAAATTTTCCTTCAGTCCAAAACCTTCTATGCGAAAGCGATATCCCACTTACAAATGCACGCGAATGCAGGATCCTCATCACGAACGTATAGGCTATATGCCTGGTGACTCATCAGACCAACTCCTCTATGTTAATGCGAGATCCTCATCGCGAACACGTAGACTTTAACCTCAGTGCATCGCGAATGCGGGAACTTCATCGCAAACGCGAAGCACAAATCCTCTCCTGCCTCTAGCTCCCATTCACGAACACGGTACTCCCCTTGCGAACGCAAAGAAGGAAATCAGTAACTAAACATCAAATTTTTCTACAACTCCTACAAGTCCCAAACTAGTTCGTTAACCGTATGGAGTCCACCCGAGGCACCCAAGACCTCAACCAAACATACCAACAAGTCCTAAAATATCATGCAAAATTAGTCGTGCCCTCAAATCACATCAAACAATAACAAAAATATGAATCACACTCCAATTCAAACTTAATGAGCTTTGAAACTTCAAACTTCTACAACCGATGCCGAAACCTATCAAATCATGTTTGATTGACCCCAAATTTTGCACACAAGTTTTATTCAACATTACAGACCTACTCCAACTTTTGGAATCGAAATCCAACCCTGATATCAAAAAATCCACTTCCGGTCAAACTTCCCAAAAGTTTAACTTTTGCCATTTCAAGCCTAATTTAGCTGCAGACCTCCAAAATACAATCCGGATGCGCTCCTAAGTCCAAAATCACCAAATGGAGCTAACGGAACCGACAAAACTCCATTCCAGAGTCATCTTCATATAGTTCCAACTACAACTAAAATCCTTGAATTTAAGCTTCCATTTTAGGGACTAAGTGTCCCAAATCACTCCGAAACCAAAAATAAAACCTCCCGGCAAGTCACATAAGCAGAAAAAGATACGGGAAAAGCAGTAATTAGGAGTTCAGGGCTAAAACTCTCAAAATGACCAGCTGAGTCATTACATGTGTCACGACCCAAATCGATGGCCCGTGACGGGCACCCGTTACCTTACTCAACCGAGTACCTATGTAACGTATCTTTCTTATTACATTATCATATACACGTGACATACGTGCCTAATAGGCCAACATGATCATTTATAAACTCAAAACATAGGCCGACAAGCCCGTACAATCTTTTACATACACGATATATGTCTACAAGCCTCTAAGAGTACATAAATGTCATAAAGGTCGGGACTGAGCCCTGCCATACTAATCAGTACATGTCTTAATCACACTGACCACATAAGAAACTCTGGAGCAAATGGAGCGCACCAACACCTTCCGCTGAGCTGATAGCCTACTTGGAGGACTCTCGACTTGTCTATCAGGACCTGCGGGCATGAAATGCAGCGTACCCAAGAAAAAGGGACATCAGTACAAATAATGTACTGAGTATGTAAGGCACATAAATAAGTACATAATAGACATGGCAGAAATATAGAGTAACTGACTCAACCTGTAAGTATGGATAGCTCTATAAATCATAAAATAATTATAGTGTCATGTATATGCGTATGGATGTCATGTTGTGCATAGGTACATGTTTCACAACATCATCAGGCCTTTGAGGGCATCCCATCATATCATCTCGGCCACTGTGCAAAATCATCAACGTATACCCGCTAATCAGGTGGTGGTGCGTATATAATGCCATAACCTTTTCCCATATCTCATATAAATATATATACATATATACGCGTATATAACACCATCTGGTCATGGGTCATTGTGCATGTATAAATGCATGAAATGCATATGAAATACGTTAATAAAATCTCTCGGTACGTCATAAGGCCATTATGCCTCTGATTAATATCATGAAATAAACTTTACCAACTTATGTATTTTATAGACCCATGAACAGATGATAGAACAATATGACATGTGGGAGGATAAGTAAATCAAGAGTCTGATTTATTAACTAAGTAAATCAAGAGTCTGATTACTGGACCCAGAACAGAAGGTCGACAATGCATATTAAATATGCTAATCAAATCTCTCGGTACGTCATAAGGCCATTATGCCTCTGATTAATATCATGAAATAAACTCTTACTAATTCAGACTCCTAATTCAGACTCTTACTAATCAGAGTCTAATTCAGAAGTCTGAATAAGACATAATATATTTTATGATATTAATTAGAGGCATAATGGCCTTATGACGTAACGAGAGATTTTATTAACGTATTTCATATGCATTGTCGACCTTCTGTTCTGGGTCCAGTAATCAGACTCTTAATTTACTTAGTTGATGTAACTTTTTTTTAGTTTCCTCTTCTTTCTGATCGACCTTTATGTAGGCTTAATCTATCTTCTAATATGCGGCTCATGGTATTACTTTATAACCTGGGCTCAATTTTTTCTTTAACTTATACCAGAGTCTTCTACGGCTGTATGATTGTCAACATATATGCTGCATGGATAATACTCCAAAATCTTAAGTGTGTTCGTAACATAGTTAACTCTGGATCATTGATCAAATAATTCTTTCGTTCCTTCTCAGTTTTCTTTAAACGTAAACCATTACTTTTCCTGGTCTTTCTTCCCCCTTGTTGCGTGCATACATACTTAGCTTATATTAGTTCTTACGCATGCCGAAATTTTTGTGTAACTCATATGATCTCTAATATTACTTTTGATTTTACTTTCCGTTCGTTAGCCACGGTAGGTGCCCCTTTCATATAGTGTGCATACAACGTTTTTGTGAGATTGTTATTATAAGACCGCTTTCTCCTCAATTAATTGAGATTAGGTTGATGCCTTCTTCCTTAATTCCTCTGCCAGTCTTTCATTGTAGTATTTAGGGAAGATCCTCTGACTCTTGTAAGGTTGCGAGCGCATTACATCATATTCTTGATAGAATTTTTTATGTTCGTACTCGCGTACATTTATCCTAATTTATTTACCTTCACTGTCATGTGCTTGTAGGGTTGCTTCTGAACTGATATTGTGACTGTTTTTCTAGGGGCACTCTCTTTTATTTTCATAACACTCATACGGTACCTTTAACTACCCTGACTCCTATCTGAATATTTCTCAAGTATCACAATGTTATAACTGCGAGGCTGAATTCACTATGTTGGATTTTACTATATTTATCTTGCACGACCTGCTCATCTGTCGGTATCCTCCTGACTAGCCTTAACTAGGCTCTTCCTAAATCAACTACTAAGTACTCGTTATCCCATTCTCATATTACTTTGCATAATCTTTCTTGGGTTATTTCCTTTGTCTTAACTTACATCTTGCACTGGCTCCTTACTTTCAGTAAAATCATGGGCATAAACCTTGACTTCCTTTCCTTGACGTCATACTTGCATAATGATCTGGAATCGTAGCATATCTATACGATTTAGATAAGTGCAATCTCATCCTTCCTCATTGTTTTATCGCATTCTTCCTTTACCATTCCATAATTACTAAAACCACTTAATTCTGACTTAAGGCAACACACTCCATATTCCCCCCTTTTGGGGGAGTACTCAAATTTAGTACTACTATGATTTACGTATAAATGTTTTACCTTTTCATATTTGGCGTCTTTTCACATCATCGATGACCCTTACTCGCCTTGTTGTAATCCTTTTGTACCGCGGATAACAAAATTCCTTACTCGCGAGGGTGACACTTAATGTAACTTGTACATACAGTCCCTTAAGCTTAACTTGGCCCACATTGCTTGCTTTAGGGAAGCATATTCATGAATGACCATTCTCTAAATTTCTCATGAATCTTCTTTTGTTGTCCATTCTATTATTGTCAGAACGAAATATGAAATTCTCATGATGCCGACTATAATCCAATCACCCAGTCCCTAATTCATGTTTAGTTTATCTTGTTCATCAATCCATACTAGTTTCCATTACTCTAGGATCTAACTTTTCCTTTTGGTAATCGCATCAGAATTGCGAACTTATTTCTCGAAATGAGGATATGACTTTATGGCCTATATTCTTTTGTTATCTCAAGGCCTGTCACCTCTCGTTTCTTTCTTCACTTGACTGTAGATTCTCTTTTGTCACGACCCAAACCGATGGGCTGCGACGGGCACCTAGTACTTTACTCAACTGAGTACCAATGTAACATATCTTTCTTATTACATCATCATATACACATGACATACATGCCTAATAGGCCAACATGATCATTTATAAACTCAAAACATAGGCCGACAAGGCCGTACAATCTTTCACGTATACGACATATGTCTACAATTCTCCAAGAGTACATAAATATCATAAAGGTTGAGACTGGGCCCCGCCATACTAATCAGTACATGTCTTAATCACACTAACAACAAAGCAATTCTAGAGCAAATGGAGCGCACCAACACCTTCCGCAGAGCTAATAGCCTACTTGGAGGACTCTCGATGTAACGACCCGACCGATCGTTTTGAGACTTTGCACTTCACTCGCCAGTTCTTGGGCATGACTAGCCCCGTGTGGTGTATTATGACTCATATAAATTGTCGGTTTTGGTGTTCAAGGTAATCAGAATGAATTTGGAAGAACAATTCTCAATTTGAAGCTTAAAATTTGAAAGGTTTGACCAAGTTTTGACTTGTTAGTATATGATCTCAGATTGGAATTTTTTATGATTTGGTTAGATTCGTTAGGTGATTTGGGACTTAGGAGCGTGCTAGGAATGTATTTTGGAGGTTCATGGAAGGTTTAGGCTTGAAGTGGCAAAATTGGAATTTTGTCGTTTTCCAGTTGATAGGTAATATTTTGGTATAGGGGTCGGAATGGAATTCTGAAAGTTGGAGTAGGTCCTTTGTGTCATTTGTGATGTGTGTGCAAAATTTTAGGTAATTCGGATGAGGTTTGATAGACTTTTTGATCAAAAGCAAAATTTGGAAGTTTTGGAATTCATAGGCTTGAATCCGATGATGATTTGGTGTTTTGATGTTGTTTTGAGTGTCCCTAAGGTTGGAACAAGTTTAAATGATATTTTGGGATATGTTGGCATATTTGGTTGAGGTCCCGAGGGCCTCGGGTGAGTTTCAGGTGGTTAATGGACCAATTTTTGATTTTTGAGAGTTGCAAATTTTTCTTCTGTTCTGTTGCAGAGACTTGTTCTTCTCGTTCGTGAGAGGGACTCGCGTTCGTGAAGGGTTGTTGAGAGGGACAACTTGTTTGTTCTTTGCATTCGCAATGAAATTCCCGCGTTCGCGAAGGTTCCTGAGTTAACGCTATGCGTCCGCGAGGAGCGTTCCACGTTCGCGTATGGTTGGCTGTTTGGTCTTCGCGTTCGCAGGTGGGCCCTCACATTCGCAAAGAAGGGAATTATGGTCAGTGAAGCTTAGTGCTTCGCGAACGCGAGGGTGCTGCTGCGTTCGCGATGAAGAAATACCTGGGCAGTCAATTTATATTTTAAAATCGAGGGTTTAAGTCCAATATCACAAAAGCCATTGGAGAGCTCGGGAGAAGGTGAACTTTCAGGAGATTTTCAGTGGAGCAATTGGGGTAAGTATTCTTCACTCATATTTGGTTTAATTCCATGATTTAGTCTTAAATTTCATCATTTAATTTGAAGAATTAGAGTGGAAATTGGGGAAAATGGAAGAAAAGTTTGAGAATTCTTTTGGGGATTTGAATGAGCGATTGAGGTCGGATTTTGATGAATTTGTTATTAGTCGACTCGTGAGAGTGTAAGGATTCTATTGATGTGATTTTTATCAGATTTCGAGATATGGGCCCGGGGGTCGGGTTTGGCCAATTTTGGGATTTTTGATGTAAATTAGTTATTTTCGAGTGGGCTTTGTTCCCTTAGCATATTTTGATGGTATGAATCTGGTTTTGGTTAGATTTGGAGCAATTGGAGGCCAATTCAAGGGGGGAAAGGCATCGCGGGCTAGAGTTTGAACCGGATTGAGGTAAGTAATGATTGTAAATGCTGTCCTGAGGGTATGAAACCCTGGATTTCACATCGTTGTGCTACTTTGAGGTTACGAACACGCTAGATGACGAGCGTGGAGTCTTGCACCGTTGGGGGTTGTGACTTGGTCCGTCCCATATGACTGTTAAGTCGCGTATTTGATTGAAAACTGTTTAATATCATTGTGTTTCAAAAAATATTGCTATGTCTTGGGTGGATTGCCATATTTGGGCCTCGTGCCAACTATTTTGGACCTTTATGGGGCTTGTTTACTACTGTTCCTCACTGTTTTGACTTAATAATTGTACTCAGTCATGCTGTGTTTTATTAATTTTCTTAACTCAGCCTTATTCACTAAATTTTTGATATTATAAATGATATTTGAGCTGAACGCCCTGTTTTACTGATAGTCTGAGTGGCTTGTGAGGTTGATGACTGAGAGAGGCTAAAGGCCTGATTATGAGGTTGATGACTGAGATAGACCAAGGGTCTGATTGTGAGGTTAATGACTGAGAGAGATCGAGGGTCTGGTTGTGAGGATTATATATTTATGGATCGAGCTGCACACCGCAGCGATATATGGATCGGGCTGCATGCCACAGCGATATGGTGGATCGGGTTGCACGCCGCAGCGATATAGCGCTTGGGTTGTAGGATCCCCTCCGGTGTCTGTACACCCCCACTGAACTGTACGCCGCAGTGATATATGGATCAGGCTGCACGCCGCAGCGGTTATGATAAGGTACCTATTGAGCGTGAGTGCTGATTGTTGAGAGTTGAGTCATGAGTGACTAAGTGGCTTGCCCGAGGGGCTATATATATACACATATACGAGTGATGCTTTGCCTGAGGGGACTGTTCATGAACTTACTATTTTTCACTCCTCTTGAAAGTGAGTTTATGTTGAGTATGTTGATTAAATTACTGCTTTCACTCATCTTTAGACCGAGCCTCTATTGAAAATGTTGAACACATGCTTTAAATAACTTTCATTTAAACTGAAGTTTTACGAGGTGTTCAGAATTTAGTCACTGATTCGGCTTTGTTACCTTCTCCATGATTTTTTTAAGTTATGAAATGGTTATGAATTTTTGTTTGCCGAGGGGCGATATACGAACTATGTTTTGCCCGAGGGGCTAATTATGATTTTCATCACTTTCATTATATATATATTTCATTAAACCACTATTGAAAAGGTTAGAAAGATATTTTCTAAAGGATTTTAATGAAGTTGGAAATTTAATGAAATGATTTGAATGATATCCTATTTTGGGAACATATTGTGACCACTGTGGTGCTATGACATGGTTTATGTGATTTTTTACTGCTCAATCTTCATGTACTTTTATTACTTACTGAGTTGGCGTACTGACATTACTCCATGCACCTTGTGTGTAGATTCAAGTATTTCTGAGCTTGGTGGCAGGTTCATTGGAGTTAGCAAGGTAGTTGCCTGGCGATCGCAGCCCTGCTTTTCTCCCTCCTTATTCTTCCTTCATGTACTCTTGTGATATTCCCGGCCATATTGGTCTTTATGTTGTTAGACAGTTGTAGTAGATGCTCATGACTAGTGACACCCCGATGTCGGGCTTGTGTATTTATTCCTGCACTATTTATTTAGACTTACATCATGAGATTATTGATTAATAAATGGTATAAAAATGACTTTTATTGAATAATGGTTGATTCGGGAGTTGTGTCGGCTGGCCTAATTTCACGATAGGTGCCATCACGACCGGGTCGATTTTTGGGTCGTGACACTCTACCTGTCTATCAGGACCTGCGGGCATGAAAGGCAACGTCCCCAAGTAAAAGGAACGTCAGTACGAATAATGTACCGAGTATGTAAGGCAAATAAATAAGTACATAACAGACATGGTAGAAATATAGAGTAACTGACTCAACCTGTAAGTCTGGATAGCTCTGTAAATCATGAAATAATTAAAGTGTCATGTATATGCGTATGAATGTCATGTTGTGCATAGGTACATGTTTCACAACATCATCAAGCCTCTGAGGACATCCCATCATATCATCTCGGCCATTGTGGGCAAAATCATCAACATATACCAGCTAATCAAGTGGTGGTGCGTATATAATGCCATAACCTTTTCCCATATCCCATGTAAATATAATATATGTATATACGCGTATATAACGCCATCTAGTCATGGGTCATTGTGCATGGATAAATGCATGAAATGCATATGAAATACGTTAATAAAATCTCTCGGTACGTCATAAGGCCATTATGCCTCTGATTAATATCATGAAATAAACTTTACCAACTTACATATTTTTGAGACCCATGAACAGATGATAGAACAATATGACATATGGGAGGATAAGAATATACACATCTCTAGCATTTCTACGAATAGAGTAATTTATGGGAGTTGTGCATTTTCTCGTTTCGTTCATGTCGTCTAGATCATGCCAAAAAGAAAGAAGGGATAGCCTTAACATACCTGGAGTAGGGAAAACTCCATATAATATCCTTGAAGATTGCACCGTACTCTTTGTAACAGTAAAATTTTACGTTGCTATGATTCTAACAATTTCCGTTGGAAACCTTCATGGATTGAATTTATAACCCCAAAATCGGATTGAATTTGTTCTTGAAGGCTTGAACAAAATAAGGCTTCTGTTCTTTGATGTCTTGAATTAGTAAATATGTTGTATGTTTTTGCTTTAGGATTTTGACGTTCTGATTCTCTTCTTGTCCAAATGAAGTATGTAACAAGACTTATAAGTCTGGGTAAGGTAAATTATAAGTCTTGGTATGCTAAATTTCAATTTACCTTAGGTTTCCACCTAGGCATAAATGATGGTCTCATTTGTTTTTTTAAGATTAAGCCGTCTGAATCTGAATACACATCTGAATATCAAGATGTGTATTAAGATCAAGATATCTAAATCTGAATATGCATATGAATATATTAAGATGTGTATTAAGATCTGAATACTAAATAATTAAGACCGTTTGATTTTTAATATCTGAATGTATATAATTTATCTTTATTTGAAAATTAATAAACATAAAGTTCAAATAAAATACTAACTAATCTAATATTCTGTCAATAAAATGTATAGTTCTTTAAAATATGATAGTTGTTGGTGGTGATGGCTAATGGGTGAATGCCTACTAGAGGCGGTGTTTGATGGTAGTTTTGGTTGATGGTGGTAGCTCATGCTAGCAGTTAGTAGTGACTGGTAGTGGTAGCGATTATGATTGAGGATGGTGTTGGTGGATGGTGATATTTAATAATGGCGGGTGGTGGTAGTAAATGTGATTGAGGAAAGTGGTGGGTAGGTAGTGGTAGGTTATAATGATGGGCAGTGCTGGCTGTGGTTGTTGATGGTGGTGGGATAGTTAGTTGTGGTAGTTGAGGTGGATGGGTTTTTGATAGGTTTTCAATATCTTTGCCTTGTGTTTTGATGATCTAACAAACTTAATGTCAAGAACCAGATAGGGAACCTGACTCTCTTGGATTACACTGCATCTAACGGATTCCAGCCAAATGTGAACTTGCTACAACTTTAGGAGGTAGGAACCCAAACAAGGACCTGATACTCTTGTGGGTTCCTCACGGCAATACAAAGTCAATTGGACACAGCTGGAAATGAAGATTCTACTGCACTGCACTGTTTCCAACGCCTACTCATTCTCTGACCAACTAAAGTGCTCACATCACTTCAGGTGATGTGATCAAGGTGAACCTACAATGAGTATATACAAAACATCATTCAAGTTACTTAACTCAAGACAATCTGGGCAGTGTGCACAAGAACCGAATTAGGAACCTGATCCCTTGGTGCTCCCTTGACAGAAGTACATGTCAACTATACAGCTGGAACGCAACTGCAGAAAGTGACTGTCCCCAACTATACAAAGAGGAACATAACATGGGCCTGGTCCCTTAGGATTCTCTAACAAAAGTACAAGTTAACTACAGTTGGAAAGCAACTGCAGAAAGTGACTGCCTGCAATAGTGCAACAACCACTTTCCATTGAGATTGGACATCACCATTGTGAATTGACATAACTAAGGTATGTCTTGTGTAGTATAAACCTCATGCAAGGTACAAGATTCTTGTTCAACACTTGCAAATACAAAAAAACAAAAATTCTCTCAAGTGCTCAAGAACCTCTCTCAAGAACAAAGTTGTTGCAACCTCAAGGACCTGATCCAAGATTGATGATATCATAAGTCCTTAAGGTTTTTGAGTCTTTGTTATGTGTTCTTCATTGTAACTCCTATCCAACTGTCTTAGAAGCGTTGATTAGGAAACCTTTGTAAATCTGTAAACTCCCTGAGTTTATGTTGTGGCTAGGATTAGTCATAAGCAAAAACCTTTATAACCGTAGTGTAACAAAGTGGCTTGTGGTGGAAACATCACAAGTTAGTCAAAGTCTTTGTAACTAGGATAGTTATATAGTAGCTTGTGATGAGAGCATCACAATTTAGTTGAAGTCTTTACAATAAGGTTATTATAAAGTGGCTTGTAATAGGGAGATTGCACGTTAGTGAAGTTAAAAGCCTACAGGTGTAGGTTGTGATTTTTTGATCCCTTTGTGTTGGATTTTTCCACGTAAAAATCCTTTTCCTTATTTACATATAGCTTTACTAGCATTCACAGAAGAACCCCATAAAGGACCAGGTACTCTACTAATCGGTGGACTCACACAAACTTAGCACTGTACCAAACTGATATAGGACCAGATCGCTATATAGTTTGGTTCATCAGTATTTTCAAAGGAAACACATAGAGAACCCGGTTCTCTATAAAGTCTGGTTGATGAATAGTTCCTAATAAGTGGTATCCGAGCAGGTTATTTCTAAAAGGTTAACACCTAGAAAGGATCCTTATGGGTGCTCCACCAAATCTTGAAAAAGGTACTGGAAGAACTTCCTTTTTAAATGACAAGAACCTGGTGCTCGAAGCCGATAGAAATGACTCAAGTGAGGAAGATAGTGACATGTCTTACCTAACCAAAAGGTTTCAGAAGATGGTCTGAAGAAATAGAGAAATGCTAAAAAGGGGCAGCTCCAGCAAACCAAAAAACTATAATCTCTGTCATAAGTGTGGAAAGCCTTGTCACTTCATCAAAGACTGTCCTCTCTTGAAGCAAGATTTCTCTAAGAATAATTCTAAAAAAACAGCTAAAAGGAACCTGATGCCCTTCAAGGACTTCAAGAAAAAGAGACATGTTTGCAACGTGATGAAACAGGCTCTTGCATTTGGTGAGTCTGAAGATGAAACTGATGTTGGTGATAGCTCCATGGTGGCAAGTGAAGGTGAGGAAAATGAATATGACTCAACCTTTGCATTGATGGCACAACCAGATGATGATGAAGACAATGATAACAAGGAGGTAAATTTCAGGTATGTTCAGAGAAATCTGAAATCCTACTCTCCTAAGAAACTCATGTCTTTAACTAGTGTATTGATCGATGCCTATCATAACCTTATGGAGGATAGGGATTCCGTGATCTTAGAACTAGGAGAAGCTGAACAAACCATAGATGACTTAGTGGCTGTAGTTATCGACCATAAGGAAACCATTAAAAACCTCAAAGAAGAAAGAAATGATCTCTTGACAATAATTGCAGACCCAAGGGAAACAATAGACAAACCGGAGATTAAGTCAAAATCTGAAAATTCTGGAAAAGGAATGGAGATAGCCAGTGAGGAACACATTAGGCTTGAAAATGAGTTGAAAGCTGCTAGAACTAGGATATGTGGTGAACTCGAGAAAAATAGGCATCTTCAAGCTAAATTGAAGAAAGTAAAAAGTGATCTTGAGAAATCTCTCTAGTGGAACTGGTCCTCAGATGCTGTCACTGCCATGTACTTCAACAATAGTTGAAACAGGCAGGGAATCGGGTTCCAAAAGGAGAAAACTCATTACAACCCTCACATCAAGTACATCACAGTTCTTGATAACTAGTTGTGTACCCACTATGGGAACAATGGACACTTCAAAGAAAATTGCCAGGCAAGGGCTCAATTTGTTCAGAAAAACAAAGTGTTTATTGACAAAGTGACTACTAACAGGGGACCAGATACTTCTCGCAAGAAACCAATGTTGCCTGCATGGACTAGAAAAGCCCTTATCCATCCCTTTTATCATAACAAGGGACCCAAACTAGTTTGGGTTCCTAAATCTAACTCATAATTTTGATGTGCAGGGAATAGTGGGAGGAAGCGGACTGCAATGGACCATGAACAGTGGATGCTCAAAGTACATGATTGTAAGCACCATGGACTCTCTCTCACTGAAAGCCCTGTAGGAAGGGAATGTATCATTTAAAAAAAGGGGGGGGGGTACATTCTCGGTGTTGGAAAAATGGAAAACCGCTTTGATACTCAATTGAACATAACTATGTGGATGGCCTGAAGTACAGTCTCCTGAGTATCTCTTAAATTTGTGATAAAGGGATCAAAAGTCTACAAACTGGTGATATGATATTCTTGAAGTCAATTGATGATGACGCAGAACTTTGGCATAAAAGATTGGGGCATGCAAGCTTCTCACTTCTGAATAAATTGATTCAGAAGGGCCTGGTTCGTGATATGACAAATTCTAGATTCACTTGAACACGGTTCTTAGAACAAAGGATGAGACTTATGAGGTATTTGTGGCCTTTTTCAAGAAGATCCAAGTGAAGATGTAATTGAAGGTAGCATGGATCTGATCTGACCATGGGACAGAATTTGACAACGCCAAGTTTGATGAGTTTGTAATGAAAATGGGATCACTCACAACTTCTCAGCACTAAGGACTCAACAGCAAAATGGTGTTGTTGAAAGAAAGAACAGAACATTGGAAGACATGGCACGGACAATGTTCATTGACAGAGGAATCGCCAAAAATTTCTGGGCAGAAGCAACAAACACTGCTTGCTACTTGGTGAACAAGTGTATGATCAGGTCCCTCCTAAACAAAACCCCTAGGAGCTGCTCAATGGAAGAAAACCAAAGATAACTCATCTGAGAGCCTTTGGATGAAAATACTATGTTCTCAACAATGGGAAGGACCAGCTTAGGAAGTTTGATGCAAAAAACCCCCTCAAAGCAAATCCCACAAAGTCTACAACAAAATGGACACTGTGTGGAAGGAAGTGTTCATATGCTATTCAATGAGACATCCTCCTCCAAAAAAGGGAGGAAACAATGATGATTAAGATAATGAACCACTTTTGGTCCCTGGGAAATATCTGGGGTTTTAAATGGGAAGGCTGATTTGATGAGTAAGATGAAGGAGACAGGTGAGAAACAATGCAACATCCTCTTCTACTTCTCAAGAGGAAACTGATACTTCCATTACTACCCCTAAAGCAGAAGAAAGAGTTGGAGATGCAGTGCAAGGCACTCCCCAAGTAACAAAACAAGGAGTACAGGGGAATCCATAAAAGCTCATCCACTTGATAATATAATCACCCCCTTGATTCTGGAGTTCAGACAAGATCAAAATCTAGAAATTCCCTTGCCTTCTCAGCATTTCTATCCCAAATAGAACCCAAAAATATCAAGGAAGCGTTGAAGGATGCAGAGTGGATTACTGAAATGCAAGAGGAACTACATCAATTTAAAAGAAACAAGGTATGTCACCTGGTACCTAGACCCTCAGATAGAACCATCATAGGGACCAGGTAGGTATTCAGGAATGAGCTGGATGAACATGGAAATGCTATAAGGAACAAAGCAAGGCTTGTTGTCCCAGAATACAATCAGGAGGAAGGGATCAATTATGATGAAACTTTTGCCCCAGTAGCTCGCATGAAAGCTATTAGGATCAACATTGCCTCTGATTCACATATGGAATTCACTCTATTCTAAATGGATGTGAAGAGTGCCTTCATGAATGGGTTTTTCAAGGAAAAAGTCTATATCAAGCTACCTCCAGGTTTTTGAACATCCTGTACATCCTGAACATATATTCAAATTGGATAAGGCATTGTACGGATTGAATCAGGCCCCTAGAGCCTGGTAAGAAACACTATCCAAGTTTTTCTTGGAAAATGGCTTCACAAGAGGAAAGATTGACAATACATTGTCTTTGAAGAAACGGGGAAGGAACCTGCTCGTTGATCAAATTTATCAGGATGACATCATATTTGGAGCTACAACTAACTCACTATGTGAAGAATTTGCTAAACTCATGGGAAGAGTGTTTGAAATGAGTATGATGGGGGAACTGAATGTCTTCCTAGGTCATCAAGTGAAGCAGTCCATAAAGGGAACGTGTATTAGGTAGCAGAAATGCATCAAAGAACTCTTGAAAAGGTTTGACATGGAAGCAAGGGAATCATTGGATCTCTACTCTACCTTACTGCCAGTAGGCCAAACATTGTATTTTGTGTGAGATTATGTGCAAGGTTCCAATCAAATTCTAAGGAATCTCATCTGAAGGCTGCTAAGAGAATTCTGAGATATTTTAAGGGCACACAGAACCTGGTTCTGTACTATCTTTTAGATCATGCTTTATTTCATGGGGTACAAGGAAACAAAACTCAGCAGCTCTCTCAACAACCAAAGCAGAATATGTTGCAGCTGCCTCATGATGTGCTCATTCACTGTGGATCAAGCAACAATTGGAAGATTTTGGTGTATATATTGATTGTGTACCGCTTCTATGTGTCAACACCAGTGCTCTCAACATGGCAAAGAACCCGGTTAAAAAAAAAACCAATCACATTGATGAAATAGGGGGAAGGCGTGGCTGATAAACACATTCCAACTTAAGTGCGGGCGTTGGTTAGAGAAAGAAGAGGTTGATGAAATAGGGGGAAACTGTGACTGGTAAACGCATTCCAGTGGTTGAGGTTGATAAAGATGTTATGGAGGAACCTAGTTCCTTAGTAAAAAGATCTACAAAAGTTTGTGGTTGAGAAAGATTTGTTTTGAAAGGTGCCATTGTGGCTGTTGCAAGCAGAAACGGGAAGTTTGTTGAAATGTCTAGGAAACAAAAATGGAAAACTGTGGGAGGACCTGGTTCAATAAAGACCATTCCAAGTGACAGTGGCCTTGGTCAGGAGAGTTTGAGCACTCATAAAAGTCTTGTGGGATTGCACACTTGCCCGACAATCTAGGAGATGGCAATTATGAGACAAGTTCTGGACTTAGGCAACTAGTAGAGAACCTGCTTGACTAACAGTTGTCTGCAACTGCCCGCATGGACCTAGCTCTCAAAACCATTGCCGCCTCCTCTTCCAAACCTCCCTCTTCTAGTGCCCCTTAGGACCCTCTAAGTGACCAGTTATCTTTTGCTCTGATGATTTTGTGGCTGTTGTTTTGCTTGTACAATGCTTGTTTTCCATTTTGCTTCTCTTTTCTATCATGATTGTGTGCACATATGTGGCATGAATTAGCCTTGTTGGACTTTTTTATGCCTTTTTGTCTATGTCAAAAGAGGGAAGAATAGAGTCAGGGGGGACATATGTCAGGAGGAAGAATAGAGTCAGAGGGAACGTATGCAGACATATGTCAGGGGGAAGAATAAAGTCAGGGGGAACATATGCAGTTGCTGGTACCTTATCTGGTCAAGTCAAATAGTCATCAATGTTAAAAGTTTGTCATCATCAAAAGGGGGAAATTGATGAGCTTAACGTCTTTTAATATATGTTTTGATGATCTAACAAACTTTCTGTATAAAACCAGATAAAAGACCAAGAATGATAATAAAAAGTCAGGGGGAACATATGGGGAAACATGTGTAAGTAAAGGTATAAAAAAAGGGGGAACTAGTGGTCTCCTGTTAATTCAATCTGGTTCTCGGAACTCTAACTCCTCGTTTTCAATGCTAAGTTTGTCATCATAAAAAATGGGGAAATTAATAGGTTTTCAATATCTTTGCTTTGTGTTTTGATGATCTTACAAACTTAATGTCAAGAACCAGATAGGGAACCTGACTCTCTTAGATTACACTGCATATAACGGATTCCAGCCAAATGTGAACTTGCTACAGCTTCAGGAGGTAGGAAACCAAACAAGGACCTGATACTCTTATGGGTTCCTCACGGCAGTACAAAGTCAATTAGACACAGCTGGAAACGAAGATTCTGCCGCACTGCACTATTTCCAATGCCCATTCTCTGACCAACTTAAGTGCTCAGATCACTTACAAGGTGCACTGTTTCCAACGCACCTTGAAGTGATGTGATCAAGGTGCACCTACAATGAGTCTATACAAAACATCTTTCAAGTCACTCAACTCAAGACAATCTGGGCAGTGTGCACAAGAACCAGATTAGGAACCTGATCCCTTGGTGCTTCCCTGACAGAAGTACAAGTCAACTATACAACTGGAACGCAACTGCAAAAAGTGACTATCCGCAACTGTACAAAGAAGAACACAATAGGGACCTAGTCCCTTAGGGTTCTCTGACAGAAGTACAAGTCAACTCCAACTGGAAAGCAACTGCAGAAAGTGACTGCCTGCAATAGTGCAACAGACAGTGCAACAGCCACTTTCCATTGAGATTGGACATTACCATTGTGAATTGAAATTACTAAGGTAATGCCATTTGTAGTATAAACCTCATGCAAGGCACAAGATTCTGGTTCACCACTTGCAAATACAAAAATCGAAAATTCTCTCAAGTGCTCAAGAACCTTTCTCAAGAACAAAGTTGCTGCAACCTCAAGGACCTTATCCAATATTGATGATATCTTAAGTCCTTAGGGTTGTTGAGTCTTTGTTATGTGTTCTTCATTGTAAAACCTATCCGACTTTCTTAGAATCGTTGATTAAGAAATCTTTGTAAATCGTATACTCCCCGAGTTTATGTTGTGTCTAGGATTAGTCATAAGCAAAAGCCGTTGTAACCGTAGGGTGACAAAGTGGCTTATGGTGGTAACATCACAAGTTAGTCAAAGTCTTTGTAACTAGGATAGTTATATAGTGGCTTGTGATGAGAGCATCACAATTTAGTTGAAGTCTTTACAATAAGGTTATTATAAAGTGGCTTGTAATAGGGAGATTGCAAGTTAGTGAAGTTAAAAGCCTACAAGTGTAGGTTGTGATTTTTTGATCCCTTTGTGTTGGATTTTTCCACGTAAAAATCCTCTGCCTTATTTACATACAGCTTTACTAGCATTCATAGCAGAACCCCATAAAGGACCAGGTACTCTACTAATCGGTGGACTCACACAAACTTAGCACTGTACCAAACTGATATAGGACCAGATCGCTATACAATTTGGTTCATCAGTATTTTCAGAGGAAACACATAGAGAACCCAGTTCTCTATACAGTCTGGTGGACGCACAGTGCCTAATAGTATTGATTGTGGGTGAGAATGATGGTGGTCGGAGTGGTGGGGATGGTGGATGGTGATGGTCGATAATGGTGGCGACTATGATTGAGGATGATGGTGGTGGTGGTGGTTGACTATGGTGGTGGTGGTGGTGGTCGAGTATGGTGGTGGTGGTAGCAAGGTGGTAGTTGATAATGGATAGCATCTTAATGAATTAAGTCTCTGTTATAGATCTTAATCATATAGACCTATTCAGACCCATTAAGTAGTTATGAAGTACAAAAATCAAACACACTTAATGATTAAGATCTGAATAATTAAGATTCAGACTTTAAAAACAAACACACTTAATGTCTGAGATCTGAATGATTAAGATTCAGACCTTTATTAAGTGCAAACAAATGAGGCCTAAGAGTCATTCTTAGTCTTGTGGCTTTGTGCCACGATTTTGGGGCGAAATTTATTAATTTTTATCCACTTATTAGTTAACTGTGTAATGTTCCATTACCCGTTAATTAACCAATTTCCCGCATAATTTAAAAAAATTGCCTTAAATTACTTAAAATTGTACTTATTTTTAATACACTTTATATATCCCACTATCATGGTCACATGATACCTTGTATGGTACTAGTCCGTAAATATCGAGTATTAACGTTCGACCCGTATTTTACTCCCACATGCCAAACATGGACAAAATTCATTTTCTTTGACTTGCTTCCCCTTTCATCTCCACGAATTTATTCATCACTTGTGAAATAGCATAATCTATACTATATTAAAAGCACGAAGGTCCTTAGCGAAATGTCGTTCGCCTTTTTTACCCCTTTAAAATAGATTTTACATAGTACAAAATTGCCATTTAAGTCTTTCCCTATTATTTAGATGTTTTAAATAAATTCAAATTCTCCTTGTTTAACGGATGTAAAAACTTCTAAAATTTAGAATTTTGAATGCAAACAAAGAATTTGCTATTTTTTGTCTCCTAACATTAAGAACACTATTTTTCTTCTTTTAAATTTTTTGTCTTTCGTTAGAGAGTGTTAATAATCAATTTAACGAAATCATGTTAGAATAATTTTATTAGTTAATGATGTATACAATTACAGTAATAAATATGCATTCTATGTTGGATATAATGAAGTTATGGATAATATTTCAAATATTTAATATTACAATTAATTTTTAAATTTTGAATGTGCTAATATCTTGAACTCTAAGTTCAACTATGAATTCACCACTTTTTACTTTGCTAGATTTATAATGTTTCTTCAATTCTTTGATCTTTTCAATTAATAAATAAAGATGTATTTCATTGAATGGTGATTTTATGAAATACGTCAGGAATGCATTATATATAGTTTAATAATATTTATATAATATTTCAAAGTTCTATAATTATTGATATGGGCTATATGTGCAGCAAGATTATAGCGAAATATCGTTTACCTTTTTTTACCCTTTAAAATTTGATTTCACACTAGATAAAGTGTTATTTAATTATTTTCCTAAAATTTTGGCTACTAAATTTTTTCTTACTTGTAAAATGTAGAAACCCCTAATATTTAGAATTTAAAATTGAGAAAAATTTCACTAATATAAATCCTTATTCATTTGAATATTGTCTGAAGTAAAATATGTTAAAAGTAAAACCTTTAATTTAATTATTTTAAGATACGTAATGTTAAGCGTGTTAAAAGTTACATATTAAAGGCACACGAGATTTCTTAATTCATCTAATATTAAGCATATTATAAGTTATTTGTGGTTGTTTTACATGATTATTTTTTATTATGTAGTCAAATAATATATTTATCATTACTTTGATAAGTTTAAAGTTCTCATAAAGTATTTTGTTGGATTTTTTTTAAAATGTGGATCGTTAATTATTTTTCACTCGCCTTCTTAATTACTTAATCCATTGACGGCTCATTATAGTTTTTTTATATATGAGATAATTTGTGATATAATATTATTTCAACATTAGTAATTCTTAGACTTTAGATCGTTAATATACATTTTATTTCTCCAGTAATTTTAGATCCTTCACTCGCAAAATCCAAAAGACCAAATTTTTCGGTTTTTCATTCATGTTATTTTGAATATTTGTGATAAAACTATGTCACAAAAATATTTAACTAAATTTAATGTTGATATAACCTTTTTTACTTTAAAATGATTTTTTTTCCTAAATAGCTGCCCACCAGCAGTTTAAACTTTAAATAGCCGACATATATATAATATATATGTATAAATTTTATGTATAGTTGAAAAAAGTAAATAGTGAATCCTATCGGCTTTCTGTGTAAAGATCCCTTTACAAATAAATTTTATATAAACAAAATTACTATTTAATTATTTTTTTTTAATATTTTAGGACTTTAAAATCAACTAAAATTTATGATTCAAAATATAGTTGCTAGATTTTATTTTATGCCATCGTAACTTATTCTTTTTCAATTTGTCAGATTTAATTCATATAATATTTCTTATTAATTAAAGAAAAAGAGAATGTCTTCTATTAGTTAGGTGAACATGGTTGTGTCTTTTAGAATGAACTTGAAAAATATCTGTCAAGATCCTAAACCCGGATCCGGTCGTGATGGCGCCTCTCGTAAAGACAAGGACAGCCGACACATTCCCAATTCATTTTTAAGCAATTAAGTAATAAATCTAAGTCTTAATCATAATCATAAATACCAAAATAAGGTAAATAATACAGTTTGCGAAAAAAGACATAGCCAGACATCGGGGTGTCACCAGTCATGAGCATCTATATTAATACTACAAGTATAAAAGAGTCTACTCCACTATTACATAACTAAAACAGAAGGAAATAAGATAGAGGGAGAAGCACTGGGCTGTGAATCGTCGAGCAGCTATCTAGTGAATCTCCGAAAATCTGCTGGACAACTCTCAACCCTCGCAAGCAGGACCTGATGCGCCTGAATCTGCACACGGGGTGCAGAGAGTAAAATGAGTACTCCAACTCACTGAGTAATAATAATAAATACAGACTAAGTAATAAGAAACCACGTAAAGGCACAACAACAGACTATAAGGTAGCAGTGAAAACCAATGAAAACAATAAAAATAGTGAAAAATAGGTAAAGTCACTTTAGTTAAGTTAAAACTTCTTTGGAATGCCTTTTAACAGTTAAGCAAGTAAATGACAGACAATTAGGAAAGATAAACACATAAAGAACCGCCCCTCGGGCACAATACCAACAGAATCAGCCCCTCGGGCAACACATGGAACAATACTAGCCCCTAGGGCTATATCTCACATCACAATAGGTACCCGCGCTCACTGGGGGTGTGCAGACTCCTGGATGGACCCCTTACAGCCCAAGCGCAATATCAAGCCATCTCGTGGCATCATCACTAGGCTCTCGGTCTCATATTGACAAGCCACCTTGTGGCGTACAAATCTCAGGCCCTCGGCCTCATAATCATAATAAGTGTTTCCTCACAACATAGGCCCTCGGCCTTACTCAGTCAGAATCTCACAAGCCACTCACGCAACAGTAAAATATGATGCTCAACCCAAAATATCATTTAAAGTATCATTTAAGTGTTAAAGCGGAGTAAACATGGCTGAGTTATGAAAACAGTAGAATATAGCATGACTGAGTTCAAGTATAAAGTCAAAACAGTGAGGAAATATCAGTAAAAACTCCCTAAAGGTTCGAATAGTTGGCACGAGGCCCAAATTTGGCATATAACCCAAACATGATGTTAACAAACAGTTTTCATCAAATACGCGGTAAAACAATCATTCGGGATGGACTAAGTCACAAATACCTAATAGTGCACGACCTCACACTCGTCATCTACATGACCGTCACCCCAATATAGCACAACGGTGTGCAATCCAGGGTTTCATACCCTCAGGACAATATTTACAGTCATTACTCACCTCTACCCGGTCCAAATCTCTAGCTCGCGATGCCTTTGCCCCTCGAATCGGCCTCCGAGTGCTCCAAATCTAACCAAAATCGGTGCAAAACCATCAAAATATGGTAAAGGAACAAAGACCACTTGAAACAAATCAAATTACAACACAAATCCCGAAATTGGCCAAACCCGACCCCTGGGCCCACGTCTCGGATTCCGATAAAATTTACATCGATAGACTCCTTATAACTACCCGAGTTCATTCATACCAAAAGCATCAAAATCCAACCACAAACGACCCCTAAAATCCAAAATTCTAGGTCTCCAATTACAAGCCCTAGTTCTTCAATATTAGGCTTAATTTCCATGATTAATTAGGTGGAATTCACATTAGAATCGAGTATTAAGTCCATAAATCTTTCCTCCAAGTGTTTCCCCTTGAATCTCTCTTCAATACTCTTCAAAAAGCTCCAAAATCGCTCAAAAATGGTGGAAGTTAACACCAAAATCGCGGACAAGATGACTCTTTAAACATTCTACCCAGGCCTTAATCCCTTCTTCGTGAATGCGGTCAGCGCCTCGCGTTCGCGAAACACAATATAACTTTGACCAAAATTCCTTCTTCGCGATCGTGACGCCCAGCTCGTGAACGCGAAGGCATAGCTCCCTAAATCATCATGATCGCGACTCCCATCCCGCGAACGCGAAGCACAAACCAGCCTGAACCTCAGCTGCTCAACCCCCTCTATGTGAACGCGGCTCCACCTTGCGAACACGATGCACGACATTCCAGCCCTTCATGAACGCAGATCCTTCCTCGCGAATGTGAATGCTAAATCCTCAACCTCCTCAACTAACCCTGCACGAACGCGAGGGCCTACTCGCGAACGCGAAGGCCATTTCTCTACAACACTGAACAATAATTTTCTACAACTCTCAACATCTAGAAATGATCCGATTGACAACCCGAAACTCACCCGAGGCCGCCGGGACCTCAACCAAACATGCCAACATATCCCATAACATCATTAAAACTTGTTCCAATCTTCGGAACGCTCAAAACAAAATCAAAACACCAAATTCGCATCGGATTCAAGCCTAAGAATTCCAAAATCTTCTAAATCACGCTTTTGATCAAAAACCCAACCAAACCACGTACGAATGACCTGAAATTTTTCACACACATACAAAATGACACAAAAGAAATGCTGCAACTCTCAGAATTCCATTCCGACCCCTATTTCAAAATCTCACCTATCTACCGGAAAACGCCAAAAATCCAATTTCGCCAATTCATGCCTAAATCTACTCCGAACCTCCAAAGCACATTCCGATCATGCTCCAAAGTCCCAAATCACCTCCCAAAACTATCTGAACCATCGGAACTCACATCCAAGACATCTAACACATAAGTCAAAATCCGGTTGACTTTTCCCACTTAAGCTTCCTCAAAAGAGACTAAGTGTCTCAAACCTTATAAAATCCTTTCCGAACCCAAGCTAACCAACCCGATCACATATAGAACCGATAAACAAATCAATAAGAAGCATAAATAGGGGAAACAGAGCAGTAACACATGAGACGACTGGCCGGGTCGTCACATCTTCCCCCTCTTAAACAAATGTTCCTCCTCGAACGAGTCAAGAAACATACCTGAAGCCTCAAACAGGTGAGGATATCTTCTCCGCATCTCCCGCTTGGTCTCCCAGGTAGCCTCCTCCACGGGCCGACCTCTCCACTGCACTTTCACTGAAGTTATATCCTTTGATCTCAACTTTCGAACCTTACGCTCCAAAATAGATGCTCGCTCCATATCATAAGTCAAATCACCATCCAACTGAACCTTGCTGAAATCCAGAACATGAGACGGATCCCCTATATACTTTCAAAGCATAGAAACATGAAATACCGGATGCACACTCGACAATCTAGGTGGCAAAGCAAGCTCATAAGCCACCTCCCCAATCCTCCGAAGCACCTCAAAAGGCCCAATGAATCAAGGACTCAATTTACCCTTCTTCCCAAACCTCATAACACCCTTTATAGGCGAAACCTTCAACAGAACCTTCTCATCAACCATGTAGGACACATCTCGAACCTTCCTATCAGCATAACTCTTTTGCCTCGACTGCACTGTACGAAGCCTCTCCTGAATTACCTTCACCTTTTCTAAAGCATCCTGCACCAAGTCTGTCCCCAATAGCCTAGCTTCATCAACTGGAGATCTACACCGCCTCCTATATAAAGCCTCATATGGAGCCATCTGAATACTCGACTGGTAGCTGTTGTAATAAGCAAACTCTGCAAGCAGTAGAAACTGATCCCATGTGTCACACCTCCTTTTTACTCACACCCTGTAAAGGGCATAAATATAGGGGAGTTTTTCCAATTAAAGGACAATCGAAACGAGATTGTTTATTTATTAAAAAATCAGAGTCGCCACTTGGGATAATTTAGGGTGTCCCAAGTCACCGGCTTAAAATCCCAAATCGAGGAAGTTTGACTCTATTATCGGTCTGCGAACACAGACATCCGGGTAAGGAATTCTGTTAGCCCGGGAAAAGGTATTAGGCATTTTCGAGTTCCGTGGTTCTAGCACGATTGCTTTGATCATGCTTGGCTTATTGAAATTATTTAATTACTGACTTTAGATCCTATGTGCATTTACCTTTTATCGTTTTTAAATCACTTGATTATTCGTAGTTAAAGAATTGAGTTACGCATACGTATACACTTTTCCTTTGGCGCGTCAAAAATCATGTCACGCGAACGTGTCCATAATTAATAACGCTTATTATTATTAAGAAAGTTTAGCCAAAGTTACACGAACGTATACTCCGATTTACTTTTTAAGAAATCGTAACTGTGTCATGCGAACGTGTCCACAACCACGATAGTATTTTAGACGGCCCTAAAGGTTTCTCTACGAATATTTGTCTTATTGTCTAATTAAAACATGTGAGGGTCATATATTGGTTGATATTACGCCACAAAACCATTGAGGGACGGCAATTAATTAACTCGGGCCACGACATTAACCACACCCTAAAATTGAAGTTCGGATCACTTTTAAGTCTGAATGGGATAGAATAAGCATTCACATCGCATGAGAATAGTTTTGGGCTGACTATAGGCCCAATATCACTTGAAGCATTTGGAGTAAGGGGGGGAAGCAATACAAATATGAAGGCCCTTTCCTAGAAATCTGTCATATGCGGTCCAACCGGGCCTAATTCCTTTAAGTGATTCCATAAAGATAGTCATATATGAACTAACATACATCCAGATTGCTAGATCAAATTCGTATCTATTTACAAGCAAATACAAATCCAAGGCTACTCTTTGTTACATGCCAAATCTGCATCCACAATTTTTAATGCAGAACTCAACTTCTAGTAATGCTTTACATGCATTGCTAAACCCATTTCCTCCACAAAATGCAGCAACCATATTGGACCAAATGGCATAATGAAAATTCAAGTCCCGAACTATATCATCAACATATTATATGGAGCTCGAACCCTGATGGTATTTTACCAGATTTAGTACTCGTCGAACTGTAAATTCATAGTCTGAATCACAGTTCTTCGAGAGCAAACAACTTGCTCGAATTCTAAAACTGTACCAGAAAATGCGATACAAAACTCAGGCAAGTAAAATGTAAATACCAATTTCAATCAGATCTAATAGTCCGCGAAATAAACAATCTTGAGTCAACTAAATCAGTCCAACTACTGACCTCGAGACAAACGAATAGTAAAATGACTACATATAAAGAACTTATACTGAGGTAGATATTTAGATTAGGCTACCATGTCGTATGACATTCAGAGGTTAAAGGTTGATCCCATTGTTCACAGTTGAAAGGCAGTAAGTGAAATTTCCAGCAAAACAGAGTGGACAAGCATGCTATATTCTTAATTTAAACTCAAATTGAATACAACTCAAAGCTCCAGATTCAATTTTTGATTTCCCACATCAAGGTTTACATTCGAATAGAGTGCAGAGATGTGTACCTGGGAATGAACAAAGACAAAAATGAAAAATTAACAGGAGCAACAACAAGAATCAGCACTGAAACAGCCAGCAAAACCAGTCCCAACCCCAGAAATGATGTACAACAGCTCAATACAACAAACTCAAACACTCGGCAGCCCAACAAAACTTTAGACCCAACTTTTGGCGACCAAGTCCAGTCTCTTTCCCACTCGGATGAGTAAAAGTAGTTTCAGAAGTTGAAAAGGAATCCACAATCACTGAAATTCAATGAAACAGTAAAATTCCTGCCATTTTTGTATTTTTCTGAGTTTTTCTTCTTTTTAGCCCTTGGGTCTGCCTTGAAAGGCAAGAAAATCTGCCTTTATAGGCAAGCTATTAGGGCAGACTTAGTTTTTGCACTTTGCCCCCCTTTTAATTTTCATTATAGCTCAGATACCCTTATAAAAAAAACAGAAAATTAGAACCAACCCCTTCCCCAGCTTCCTAGAAGCTTCCAAGTCTGTTATAGCAAGATTCCCTTAGGTGACTTACCCAATTTACCCCTATTACCCCTGTATTTTACCTTGAAGCCCGACCAGACTTGAACATGGGCTTTGAATCCCCAAACGGGCTCAATGCTTCACTAGACATGGGCTCAGACTCAGGCCAAATAGAATGCCTTTAACATGAGATCTTAGACTGACCTCAGAGCCCAAAGACGAAACCCAAACGAACTCAGAAAAATTAAAAGCCAAACAAATCAACTAATTAACGATCACAAACAAGCGGGGAACTAATTAATCTAACTAATTAAGCTCAGTGAACAAAACAAAGACAAAAATGAGAAATTTAAGCATGACACTAATGAAAATTAACCAGACCATAAACTTCAAAAAAAAAAAAAGAAAGCTGAAAAGACAATGAAACAGATACGAACGCAAAATCAATCTTAAGAGAAACTAGGTTCAGAACTTTGTTCAAATTTCAGTCAAGGTAAAAAAAACTTAAAGAAAGGGAGAGGACCAGAAGGTAAACTCGGATAGAAAAGAAAAAGGGAAAGAAACTTACCCTAGTAAACCCGAAATGGCATCGAACACCTTGATTTAAGCGGAACTGATGTTAATCACTTGTTTTTTGTCAAGAACAAATGAGCCGCATTAATTCGTGTTGAAACAGACTTCAAACTCGAGCAAATCGGAGGCTTAAGGTCATGCATTCCCATAGCTTCGACGGAATTTTTAGGGTTCGAACTCAGATTTGAAATTCAGAGAGTTCTGAGGTGATTTGAGGGAATCTAAGTGGGGATTTAGAGTGAGAGAGAGACGGCGGTTCAGGGGTGTGATTTTGGGGTCGAACCGAGGTGGCGCCGCCATCGGAGAACACAGGGGCGGTGCTAGCGTTTTTCTTTCAATCCAAGATTCGAGACGTTCTGGGCTTGTTCGATGGAAGGTGCTTATAGATTTGGACTGAGGGAGTTGAAGAGGGTACTTGGTGTTAATTTGGGATCGGTTCGTGATGGCGCCGCCTCCGGTGGTGGGGGGATTTAGGGGCAGCATCGTTAGGGTTTGCAGGGGTGGGTTGTGAGGGAGATGAGTGAGGGGTAGGGGGCAGGTTTGGACATTTAAATACTAAGTGGCCCGGGCTTCAGGACCGTTCGATCAAGAAACCTCGACGGTCCTGATTTCTTGCCCATGAAACGACGTCGTTTGGTTTGGGGGGGAAACCGACCGGGTCAAGGCGTGGGTTTGGGCCGGGTATTGGGTAATTTTGTGTGGGCTGGGGAAAATTAAATGGGTTTTTAGCCCAGATTTAGATTTTCTTTCACTTCTTTCTTTTTCTTTTTTTCAATTTCAAAATTCTTTTCTTTTCAAAATTAAAATAAAACCTAAATTAATTAATAATAATTTTTAAACTAAATTAAGCTACACAATTAGATTAATCACTCATCATGGTATTTACAATAATTAATTAAATCCTAAATTTAAAGAAAAATTATACAATTCAAAATTAAAAAGTAAAAATGCAAAATGATTTTTTTTGTGATTTTCATTTTTTATAAACAAACTAATTTACTAATTAATCTAAAATATAAAATTAAATCCTAAATGGAGATGCAACATATTTTTTGTATTTTGCATGAATTAAATAAAATAAACGTGCACAGACAAATGCAAATAATTAACAAAAAATGCCATGAAATCCATCAAAATTGCAAACACTGAAAGAAATTATTTTGTTTTGAATTTGTTGGAGTAATTCATATAGGGCAAAAATCACGTGCTCACAGCTGCCCCTCTTTGCCCGGAAACACAAAGAGTTTTCGTGCAAAGATAAGTGAGTGGATACGAGCGATTTTTGCCCGTTTGAATACTCCATGGGAAGCATTTTTGAAAGATTTGACCGCACTCTGCTTCCGAGGTTGCCTACATATCCTTGGCTAAAAAGGAATCAGGTTAGTGTAGTTCAGGAATGTCTGGTAGCTGGGACTACCATGGAGCTGTGATTTCACTGTTGATGCTGTTGCTGCTGCTCACTGAACCCCTTATTACAACATGTCAAAAATAAAAGAAGCTAGACTAGACTATGATCTATGCTTTACAAAATCCTATCTAGATCTTCAAACTTGATCTTGTGTTTCTTGTTGCCTTGTTGCCTTGTATTCTCTCGGTAAAATTCCTTCGTTGCCGCCTTGAATTGTAAACTGAGATGTTTCCTTTTCTCCAGGTGGATGCCTGACTGCTGAACTTAATATGCAATCCCATGTTATCCAGGCGGGCTCCTGACTTCAGCAAAATAGACAAAAACAAAGAGAATTTTCTGCCTCAGTTTGGTGGTTGGGCCCATGTGTAAAACGAATCACATTACCGAATATCAATAAGAATTTTGAAAAATCAAAACTTGAATTGTACTCCCTTGATCTCCAGGCGGGCTCCTGACTGCTAAACTTGAAAGTATTCCCTGCTTTCCAGGCGGGCTCCTGACTTCAACTTGAAAGTACTCCCTACTCTCCATGCGGGTTCCTGACTTCAAAATAGACAAAACAACGAGTTTGAACACTAGAACTTAAATTGTACTCCCTTGTTCTCCAGGCGGGCTCTTGACTGCTACGCTTGAAAGTATTCCCTGCTCTCCAGGCGGGCTCCTGACTTCAACTTGAAATGTATTCCCTGCTCTCCAGGCGGGCTCCTGACTGCTGCATTTGAAAGTATTCTCTGCTCTCCAGGCGGGCTCCTAACTCTAACATAGACAAAACAAAGAATTTTGAAAGCTAAAATTTAACTTGTACTCCCTTGTTCTCCAGGCGGGTTCCTGATTGCTACGCTTGAAAGTATTTCCTGCTCTCCAAGCGGGCTCCTAACTTCAACTTGAAATGTATTCCCTGCTCTCCAGGCGGGCTCCTGACTTCAACAAAATAGACAAAAATAAAGAAAATTTTCTATTTTGATGCTTGCTCTTTCCCCTGCGGAGAGTTTCTCCGAAATAAATGAATTTTCTGCCCCTGTTTCAATCAAAGAAACTTTTGTCAGTTTAAAGTGGTGGTTAGCTGATGGCATTCTTGCTGGAGATCTTTCCACTGCAATGTTTTGTTCTGAATGGATTTCCCGAACTGGCCCTGAACCGCTTTGACTTTCTGAATGATTTGACCCCCTTATCTGAACCTTCGCATTTCCCATGACATTACCAAAACATTCTACCGGTGAAACTTCTGGTGATTCCCCGTATCCCACCTTATATCATGATGTCTTTAGTATGTTCTGACCATGTTGTGATTTGCAATTTTGGAAATTGGTAGTGAGCTTTGAAATTCTTTTCCACTTATTTGGGACAAGACTGACATTAAAACATCTTAGACAAATAAACCCAAAATAAAATGAAATGTAATGACTTTGCGGGTTAAGGATAAGAAGAATCCAAAACCGGATGACAGCTACAAAGGGAAAAAGAACAAGAAACTTATCTGAGTGGAACAGCTGGTACCAATGATCATGACATGTATTTCGTATTAATCGGCCCAATCTGTCCAACTGGTCCACTTTCAGTTGCCGTACTTCGTCGCCTCAGCATTTCCATGACCTAATTACTTTACTCAAACCTTGACCTTGTTCATCCTGCGGTGCCTTAAAATAGTTTTCCACCAACAGACCTTTCTCACTTGTTGACTTTTCAACTCCCTTTCGCCTCAAGGTGCCCGTGAGGGTTTTCACCAATAAGACTCTCTCATTTTAATTTCTCTCAACTCCCATCGCCTTACGGTGCTTGTGAAGGTTTTCACCAATAAGACTCTCTCATTTTTATTTTCCTGCTTGAACCAGAGTGTTGCCCCTGACATGAAATTACCTTTACCTGCTCGACTTGACATTTCTCAAAGACTGATCAGAAGGTCTTTCTTTGGACCGTAATGTGGGCTTTTGGACAGGGTTAGAAAGAAAGGGAATAAAAGGCTCAAAACGATTCAAATGGGTTAAAATTACAACTTTCGGAATCAGATTTTTCAAAACAACCACGACTTCTGCCCCAGTTTCTTGCTTGGGGCTGTTGGATTTTTGTTTGATGAGACCAAACCGTGAGACTGCCTACGTATCCTTAAAAGGAATCAGGTCGGACGTAGTTCATGTCATACAAATAACTTTGTTTGTTGTGATTTTCTCTTTTTCTCTTTCTTCTTTTTTCTTTTGCTTTTCTCTCTTTTTCTTTTACTGTTTTTCTTCTTCCTTTCTCTTTTCTTCTTCTTTTCCCCCTTTTTCATTCTTTTCTTTTCCTTTCTTCTCCCCTTTTCATTTTCTTCTCCTTTTCTTATCTTTTACGTATGTGTTTCTGATATTGAC
This sequence comes from Nicotiana tabacum, assembly GCF_000715075.1. Classification (NCBI taxonomy): domain Eukaryota; kingdom Viridiplantae; phylum Streptophyta; class Magnoliopsida; order Solanales; family Solanaceae; genus Nicotiana; species Nicotiana tabacum. The sequence continues at coordinate 203,390,814 of NC_134080.1, forward strand.
TACTGACTCCGAAAAAGGGGTATGAAAAATAAGTAAGGCTCAAAGGGTTGACGAGGGATAAGGTGTTTAGATAGCAGAACAAAATGCCTTCGTCATTTCAATCTTCAAAATATGCCAAATACAAACAAATACAAAGACAATCAAACGAAGAAATCATACATAGTATCTCTTGACTGCATCGGAATTGATAGCCATTTCTACATATTTCCCTTCTACATCTGTAAAATATAATGCGCCATCGGACAACACTCTAGTTACGACAAATGGCCCCTGCCAATTCGGGGCGAACTTCCCTTTTGCTTCAGCCTGATGAGGCAAGATACGTCTCAACACTAACTGACCCACTTCAAACTTTCGTGGACGTACCTTCTTATTATATGCTCTTGCCATTCTCTACTGGTACAATTGGTCGTGACATACCGCTACCAATCTCTTTTCATCAATCATCCTTAATTGCTCCAAGCAGGTTTTGACATATTCCACGTCATCAATTTCTGCCTCATCGACAATCCGAAGGGATGTGATTTCGATTTCTGCGGGTATTACTGCCTCCATGCCATACACCAACAAATAAGGAGTGGCCCCTACTAAAGTGCGAACAGTAGTGCGATAACCCAACAATGCGAAAGGTAACTTCTCATGCCATTGTCTGGACCCTTCCACCATTTTCTGCAGTATCTTCTTTATGTTCTTATTGGCTGCCTTGATGACTCCATTCGCTTTAGGGCGATATGGGGTGGAATTGCGATGTATAATCTTAAACTGCTGACAGGTCTCCATCATCAAATGACTGTTGAGATTAGAACCATTGTCTGTGATGATTACCTTCGGAATCCCAAACCGACAGATGATATTTGAATGCACAAAATCGACCACTGCTTTCTTGGTCACAGATTTAAAAGTTTTTGCTTCAACCCACTTGGTGAAATAATCAATGGCTACCAGAATAAACCCGCCTCCGTTTGATGCTGCTGGCTCGATTGGCCCAATGACATCCATGCCCCAAGCAATAAAGGGCCATGGTGCCGACATTGTATGCAATTCAGATGGTGGGGAATGAATCAAATCTCTATGCACCTAGTACTGATGACACTTGCGCACATAACTGATGCAATCTCGCTCCATAGTGAGCCAGTAATAACCTGCTCGGAGAATCTTCTTTGCCAGAACGTACCCACACATATGCGGTCCATAAACTCCGGAGTGTACCTTAGTCATGATAGTTGTGGCCTGTCTGGCATCTACGCATCTGAGCAATCCCAAATCTAGATTTCTTTTATATAATACCCCTCCATTGAAGAAAAATCCACTTGCAAATCGTCGAATTGTTCTTTTCTGGTCACCTGTGGCCTGTACCGGATATACCCCCATCCTGATGTACTCTTTGATATCATGGAACCATGGCTCCCCATCAAGTTCTTCTTCCACCATATTACAGTAAGCATGCTGATCACGGACCTAAATCTGCAAATGGTCCACATAAGCCTTATCTGGATGATGTAACATTGACTCCAGAGTAGCCAAAGCATCGGCGACTTCATTATGTATTCTTGGGATATGCCTGAACTCTATTGACTGAAACCGTTGACAAAGATCATGCAAACATTGTCTATACGGTATGAGTTTCAAATCCCGTGTTTCCCATTCTCCCTGAATTTGGTGCACTAGGAGGTCCGAGTCACCCAAGGCCAAGACTTCCTGGACACCCATATCCACAGCTAACCTCAAACCCAGAATGCATGCCTCGTACTCAGACATGTTGTTGGTGCAGTAAAAACGAAGCTGAGCCGTAACAGGGTAGTGCTGCCCTGTTTCAGAAATAAGCACTGCTCATATCCCCACGCCCTTTATGTTTGCAGCCCCATCAAAGAAAAGTTTCCATCCCGGCTTCTCAACTTGCTCCAACTCATCAATGTACATCACCTGTTCATCGGGGAAATAAGTTTTCAAAGGTTCATAATCTTCTTCAACCGGGTTCTCGGCCAAATGGTCCGCCAAGGCCTGTGCTTTCATTGCGGTTCGAGTCACGTAGGCAATGTCAAACTCTGTGAGCAGGATCTGCCACTTTGCAAGCCTCCCCGTGGGTATAGGCTTCTGAAAGATATACTTCAATGGATCCAAGCAAGATATGAGGTAAGTAGTATAAGAGGACAAATAATGTTTCAACTTCTGGGCTACCCAAGTTAGGGCGCAACATGTCCTCTCAAGATGAGTATACTTAACCTCGTACGACGTGAATTTCTTGCTAAGGTAATAGATAGCCTGCTCCTTCCTTCTAGTGATATCGTGTTGACCCAATACACAGCCGAATGAATTGTCCAAAATCGTCAAATATAGAATCAAAGGTCGCCCTAGTTCTGGCGGGACCAACACAGGTGGATTTGACAAATACACATTTATCTTATCAAATGCCTCCTGATATTCATCTGTCCATTTGACCGCAGCGTCTTTCTTTAACAGTTTGAAGATAGGCTCGCAAGTTGTCATGAGCTGAGCGATGAACCTGCTGATATAATTCAATCTCCCCAACAAACTCATCACCTCGGTCTTGTTCCTCGGAGGTGGCAATTCCTGGATGGCCTTGATTTTCGTGGATCCAGTTCAATGCCCCGGCGGCTGACTACGAACCCCAACAACTTTCCAGACGGCACCCCAAAAGCACACTTTGCAGGATTAAGCTTGAGATTGTACCTGCGAAGCCTTCGGAAGAACTTCTTCAGATCCTTGTCAAGGTCAGACTGCTTTCTAGACTTCACGATCACATCATCCACGTACAACTCGATTTCCTGGTGTATCATATCATGGAATAATGTTTTCATTTCCCTCATGTAGGTTGCCACAGCATTCTTCAAGCCAAATGGCATGACCCGATAGCAGTACGTTCCCCACGGCATGATGAATGCCATCTTTTCTGCATCTTCCTTGTCCATTAAGATCTGATGATAACCCACGTAACAATCCACAAAAGAACCAATCTCATGTTTGGCACAATTATCGATCAAAATATGGATGTTCGGCAAAGGGAAATTGTCTTTTGTACTCGCCTTGTTGAAATCCCGATAGTCAACACACACCCTGGTCTTACCATCCTTCTTCGGTACAGGCACAACATTGGCTAACCAGGTGGGATAACGGGTGACCCGAATGACTTTGGCATTGAACTGCTTGGTGACCTCTTCCTTGATCTTTACACTCATATCTGTTTTGAACTTTCTCACCTTCTGTTTGACAGGAGGAAATGCCATGTCAGTGGTCAACTTATGAACCACTAAATCAGTGCTTAGACCCGCCATATCGTCATAGGACCATGCAAAAACATCTTTGTATTCGAACAGTGTTTTAATTATCTCCTCCCTGAGTTGAGGTTCTATATGTACACTTATTTTAGTTTCACGGACATTTTCTTGGTCTCCCAGATTAACTGTTTCTGTATCGTTCAAAGTAGGTTTGGGCTTTTCCTCAAAATGACTTAGTTCCTTGCTAATTTCTTCATAGGCCTCATCATCATCAAATTCCAACTCGTCATCACACTCAATTTCTTGTATTATTATTTCAGAGTTAGATTGGCTTTTAAAACTGGGCCGAAGATTCCTCATGCATGTCATGCCATTGATATCAACATAAAAAGAATTGTACAAAAGAAGAAAACAAAAATAAAATTAGAGGAAATGAAGGAAAAGGAACAATTGCATTTCATTGAATTTAAAAATAATAGAGTTTTAACACATCCAATTGGACGAAACATAATATCTGAATTACAGACCCTAGAATAATCCAGACAATAAAAGAAAATCATAACCCACTACCAAGACTCCCTCCGGATAGGAAGAGGAGTAGCTTCCCAGTTGTTGACTTTTGCACGTGGTCCCACAAATTGAACATCTGCCCTACTGGACCCTTCCCCAGCCTGAACCGTGTTAACCTCGGAGAATAACCTTTTGAACCCCTTCTCCAAGTCTCCATCGGCACCAATCAGTGGTCCAGGAACCTTTGATAACAGTTGCCTTCTGATACCCGGCCTGACGAATGACCTAGACAGACGCGGGATTGGCTTTGGCAATGTCCATGCTTTCTGTTCCATTTTTCTAGCTCTTCTCACATCTGTAACGGTAGGCTTGAACCCCAGACCAAAAGTATCCAGATTCTTTGGAAGAGAAACTAGCTTTACAATACCTTGTAGAGATGCACCCAAACCCTTGCCCGGTACGAAATCATTTTTCAACATTTCAATAGCTACCATAGCTGATGTCGCAGCCATCTTTGGAGTTGGAACGCACTTTCCTTCCGAAATTTTCTCTACCGATACTTTGTCAAAAACCTGATAAACCCATGGTCACTTGTCATCGTCAACCTGTATGAACGGAACATTGGCACCGTTGGGCACACACAAATTATCTTCGCCGTGTACAACAATTTCCTGTCGATCCCATTCAAACTTGACTATTTGATGCAGAGTAGACGGGACTGTTTTGGCAGCATGGATCCAGGGTCGTCCCAACAACAGATTGTACGAAACAGCCACATCGAGCACCTAGAATTCCATAGTAAATTCAACTGGCCTATTGTGAGCTCAAGCACTATGTCCCCGACTGAATCCTTCCCTCCACCGTCGAATCCCTGAATGCAAATACTGTTCTTGTGAACTCTTTCATCCTCCACTTTCAGCTTGGTCAATGTGGAGAGAGGACAAATGTTCGCGCTAGACCCATTATCAACCAGTACCCGAGTAACCACGGAATCTTCGCATTTCACCGTCAGATAAAGGGCTATATTGTGCTCGGTACCCTCTACGGGAAACTCATCATCAGAAAAAGTGACTTTGTTTACCTCAAATATCTTGTTAGCTATCTTTTCCAAGTGGTTTACTGAGATTTTGTTAGGAACGTGGGCTTCGTTCAAGATCTTCATCAAAGCGCGACGGTGCTCGTCTGAATGGATCAATAATGACAAGAGCGAGATCTGAGCTGGTGTCTTTCTTAACTGTTCCACAATGGAATAGTCTTGCACTTTCATCTTTCTCAGAAATTCTTCTGCTTCTTCAGTCACCGCTTTCTTCACCAACACTGGATTATCTTTTGAGGTCTTAGATTTTCTCAGCTCTTCGGGGGCAAAGCATCTCCCCAATCGAGTCAAACCATGAGTCTCACACACTTCTTCTTTAACTTCTTTCCCTTTATAAGTCACGGTCATTCGTTCATAATTCCATGGGACTGCTTTGATGTTGACTATCAGTGAGTTATCGATTTGATAACGACAGGATCTGCGGGGGCGCCCCTCATAATTACCACAGGCTTGTTCGTCACTCCTAGCACAACCACTCTTGCTCTTTCATGTTTTCCTGTGACATCACTGGAGGACCCCTTCTTGACCTCCACAGATGGTTCATTATTTTCCCTGTTCAACTTGATCACAGACTTCTCACTTGTTGACTTTTCAAATGGTCTGGCTTCACTAGCCCGAATCATCATGACGGTTTGCGAAGGCTTCTTAGGCTCCCCTCCCTTATGCACTATCTCAATCACATTTGTTTCATGATGGGCTGGCAAGGGATTCTGATTGATATTGGGCACCTCTGGAGCTTGGACCTCAATCTGATTGGTGTCAATGAGTTCTTGAATGGCTGTTTTCAATTTCTAGCATTTCTCTGTGTCATGTCCCAGGGCCCCTGAACAATACTCACAACTCAACGAGCGTTCAAGATTTCTGGGAGAAGGATTTGGCAATTTAGCCTCGATCGGATTCAACATACCCAACTGTCTTAGTCTGTGGAATAGACTAGCATATGATACTCCTAATGGAGTGAAAGTCTTTTGCTTCTACAACCTCTCATTCTTAAAGGCTTGGTTGGGCCGAAAACCCATTCCAAGAGGATTTCTGTGGGCTTTTGGGGGGGGTAGTTATTTTGTGGAGCTTGTTATGGGTTTTGTGGAGCTAGCGCACGCCATTGTGAGTGAGCGGGCAGTTGGGTATATGTTTGTGTGTGATGGATAGAAAAATATGGATCTGGCGGTGGGTAATAGTGTTGTAGTGGGTTATATGGAGTGTGGGGGTAAGTTTGGAGATAGGGTCGCGGCTGGTTGTAGTAACGAGGAGGGTTCTTGGATCCAACCCAAGCTCCTGACTCAATTGTCGTAACATCCTCCTTCTTCTTCTTCCCGAGCACACCCCCAGTACCGTTTTGAATGTCCTGAGTGGTCGCCTTGATTGCTGAATAACAATTGATCTTATTGGACTTGAGTCCCTCTTCAACCATGCCTCTCATTTTGACGACTTCATTAAAGGACTTACCTACTGCTGACACCAAGTGACCGAAATAAGTGGGTTTCAAAGCCTGCAAGAAATAATCAACCATCTCACTTTCTTTCATCGGAGGGTCAACCCTCGCTGCTTGCTCTCTCCAACGGAATCCATATTCCCTGAAGCTCTCACTGGGCTTCTTCTCAAGCTTTGTCAACGACAGATGATCTAGGATAATTTCGAGGTTGTACTGAAAATGGCAGGCGAAGGCTTGGGCCAAGTCGTCCCATGTGTACCACCTGTTGTGATCTTGTCTGGTGTACCATTTTAAGGCCGATCCACTTAAACTTTGGCTGAAATATGCCATCAACAATTCATCTCTTCCACCTGCTCCTCTCATTTTGCTAAAAAATCCTCTTAAGTGTGCTACTGGGTCACCATGCCCATCGTACAGATCAAACTTGGGCATTTTGAACCCTGCTGGCAACGGAACATCTGGGAACAGACATAAATCCTTATAGGCCACACTCACTTGACCTCCCAGCCCCCTCATATCTCGGAATGATTGCTCTAAGCTTTTGACCTTTCTGATCATCTCTTCATGCTCGATATTTTTAGGTGGTTTCTCAGTCTCTGCCGGGATATCAAGATGGGGGGGGTGTAAGGATATGGTTCTGGAACTTTGAAGGTGGGTTCAGGGGGATAGTACTAGTTGTCATGAGTTTGGAATTGGGGTTCACTAGAAGATCGGTGTAGTGTAGCAGGTGGAGGTGCCACAAAAACAAGTGTAATTGGTGGGGGAGGGTATGGGACTTGTTTGGGTGGTGGAGCTTGAGAAGTATGGGAAGTGGCGCCATGACATTGTTGGTAGACGGGAAAGGCTGGAGATGAGTTCACAGTGGGAGGCTCCGGAGGTTGGGCTGATGGTGAGATGTAAGCAGGGTTGGCGGGATAAACTGGTGGTGGATGCCCCTTCGCCCAGGCTTGGTACATTTCAACCATCTGCTGCTTCAGCTTATACATTTCTTCCCTCATCGCATTAACATCCATTTCTTCTAACTCTTTCGATGGGTCGACAATACTTGTTTCCGGTTCCTGGTTTGCCATATTCAGCATGTCTTTCGATCGGGTGTTGTAGGAGTGAGTTGCCAGAATGCCAGTCAACTAACCACCTGTCTGGGCTTAATACATCAAACAACAACCTTGGTAGCGATTAGGCTTTAACAGATTGGTAACCGCACATTGGGCATGAATACACCTAAACAGTTAACCGTCTCTATTATGTATTTGATCGGTTGCATGCGTCATTCCGGCCTTTTCTTACTTTCGATTGCAAACCTCCCCCTTTTCTTTCTTTTCCTTTTCCTTCCTTTCATTCTCTCTTTGTTTTTATTCTCTCTTGATTTTTATTTTCTCTCTTTTCTTTCTTGTTTTTCCGCTCTTTCTTTCTCTCTTTTATTTGGTTACGGTCGAATCCTATGGAGATTGCCTATTTATCATGACCCCGCATTAATCAGACCAAGCGTAGTTCTTGGGGATAAGTGTGAAATAAAGTAAAAACATTTTGGGATTTTCAGTTTTCATATATATATATATATATAAAATGCTATTACACAGACTGAAACTAACATGCTCGAAAGAAACTAACAGACTCTGATGAAAGAAGGAGAAACAGACTCAAAAACAAACAACCCACATACTCTGATAACAGAAATACCGACTACAAAACAACTGGCAGACTTTAACGGAAAGAAAATACATACTCAAGAAATCCCGAATATATCAATGCCTCAATTGTCCCCGGGATCCGCGGGGCGTCATTCGGCCTTGCTGCGGGCCGACTCGCTAAATCCCCCTGAAGGTGGTAGAGATCTTCCATTACTCGGCGAACAAAAATCATCATAGTAGCGAAGAACATAGATTTCGTCATATCCTCACAGCTACTACACTTCATTGCGATATAGTTGGTGACCCTTTTGACTCGCTCTCTTATGACGCCCTTTTCTTGCAACAAACGCCCAATTTGTTCGGTTCTGGCTTCCAAAGTTCGTTTGGCTACCTGGTTCTGCTCTTGGAGTTGTTGCAAGTCCCTTTCTAGTCGTGCCATTAAGGCGTAACAATGTTCTCTTTCAGACTTAAATTTTTTGGCTTGTGTAGCCATTTCACCCTCGAGGTTGCCAATTGCCTTTTCCCAACCTGTGACCCCTTTTTCATATCTTTGTTTCATCTGTTGAACGAAAGTTGCACGCCCTTCGGCACTTTTAGCCAACCTCGCCCATGCTTTTGCTAGCTCAGACTCAGCTTTCTGCAGGTCATCTTCATAGTCATGTACCTTTTGAGTGAGGTTGTAAATGAGCCTTTCATCTTTCCTACTTCGGCCTGGGTTCTCGACTTTAATTCTCAACTGTCGAACCTGAGCTTTGAGGGCTTCATTTTCTCGCACCAATCTTCTCCTTTTACCTTCGGCCTCTTGTGCCTGCAAATCATTGTTGAAGGTGACATTTCTTAATTCTTCTCATAGACCATGGATGATGGCCTTATATTCCTTTTCTTTCTCCCCCCAAGCTAACCTTTCTTGAATTTTATCATCAAAGGCTTGAACATGAGGCCTTTTGGTGGGCCTCTCGGGCTCTGGTTCGTTGTTTACATAAGATATTTTCTCAAACCAAGCAGCATAATTTGGATCTAATTCCCCCTTGGCGATATCTGGTACCTGGGTACCATTTTTTAGATACCAACAGCTATTCCAATCCTGCTGAACTACAGCCTCGGGCAATGTAGCTTCTAGATGTAACTCTATGACCTTGGTGCTTAGATCTTCATCTTCAGGCACAATCTGATACCTTCCCAATTGCCTCAAGACCCTCTGCGGTGCATATGGCTGAATACTCCTTACGCCCATTAACCTCAGGTAGCCTTTGGTAGTAGTCATATAGATGGTTTTTGTCCTTGGAAGCCATCCTATAGTCCACTCGATCTGATCTGTGTTAAGAACTTTCAAATGAGAAACCCATGTTTCAAATCCTTCTAGTGTGTTGTAATCTTTTATACTCTCCTCATAACTAATGATCAAGTTATTTGGGCTCGAACCGTAACTCATGAATCTGGGATGATGGTGAAGGTGCTCGATCAGCCACATTTGCAGAATGATGTTGCAACCTTCAAAAAAGTGAGCCCCTGTTTTGCATAAAGTCAATGCTCGATAGATATCTGCCAGCACCAATGGGGCAAGTGTATGATCTTCCTTGGTAGTGGAGATTTGTGCAATTCTAGCCATACGAATATCCACCGTCCCTTTCTCATTTGGAAAAACCATGATCCCCAAGAATGCCACAATAAATGCAAACCAGCGATGAACTTGCCAAAGGCCCTTGTTTTGTTTATTGCTTAGACCCTTTTCATGCGTTTCAAAACCAGCAGAATGCCCGAACCTGAAGTATAAGAAATGGAAAGCACAACACCCGTTGCTCACACGTTCCTTATTTGTCTGTTTACTAATATTCAGGAGGTCAAAGAACTTGTGCACCGATGGAGCCCTTGGAAATATAAGTTGTTGCTTCCTCAAATCCCGTCCGAATTCAATGTACCCGGCTATCTCCTCCAAAGTAGGGGTGATCTCGAAATCCGAGAAATGAAAGACATTGTGGACAGGATCCCAGAAAGTTACCAAAGCGTTGATCAAATATTCCCGTGGTTTGATCTCAAAGATGTCTATAAGAGCACCCAAGTACTTTTTCACCCATTTTTGACCATCTTCGTCTAGATCATTCCACCACATACGCAAGTGTAGCCGAGCCTATTCCCTGACCACTTCTGGTAGTTCCTGGATGGTATTCATTTGTTTCTGTGGAAGATTAAGGTTAGGGTTGACTCGAGTTGACCCTTTTGTAAACAATTTTTGAAGAAGAAAAGAAAAATGAAAAAGAAAAGAAAATAAGAAAAGAACCACAATTTCTTCCCCTATATGCCAACTTTAGCCAAATGGCTGTTTTTTGCAAATGTGGCCCCTTCCCAATTTCACGCGAATTGTGAGGCCGGGGGGAATTATTTTATGACCTCTCACAAACTTGTCCATTCTTTTATGAAAATAGCCTTTCGACAACTGAAAAATACTCTGAGGCCATCTTGACAAGAACGGTTTAAGAGATTGCCGACGCTGGATCGGCTTATTTTGACCAAAAAATCAAGATTGCGTTCGTTCGACCACCGACTCTCTTTTATTGTTTTTTTTCTTCTCTTTTTTTCAAAAATAAGGCCGAACCTTATGTAGGTTGCCTACGTATCCCACACCCGGTGAGAATCAGACCTGCGTAGTTCGGTCAGTTTTGACACATTTGAAAGGACATAGTGTTTGACTCTTTTGAAATAACCTTTTTTTTTTGAAAAATTTTGGGCAGAGTTTCAGGACGCTTTTCAAATATCGGGATGTTTAGAACCGGGTTTTATTTCATTCCCTATATCACTCTTTGTTTTCCCTTTTTTCGCATTGTTTTCCCTGGCCGGTCAACATGCAAGCCAAAATAAATGTTCACATAGCACACAGAATGCATCAGGAAGGTCTGTTATTTCGGGCATACCTGTCCTAGTCGGACCCAACCCCTGTATTGAGTCCCCTAAGTCAAATGCACATGATGCAAACAAACGTTCCTACTAGGGATCCAACATAAGGCTGTGTTTTTCTAGGTTTAAATCCTGGGGTTTTGGTCTAGACTTGGGGTACCTGAGTGGACAACTGGGGCCGAGGAGGGGGCAGTCATACCGGGAGCACTAAAGTCTACCCGGCCTTGTCTCTTGCCCAGCCTCGTTCTATTTGGTATAATTTCTATAGAAAAAGCAGGCTACGTGAATGTATGCACCATTTCCAGAAGACTCAGATGGGTGGTGTCAGAAGACAGTTATATACAATTCAAATAATATCAAAGTGGTAAACAGATAGCATTTAGCACAAAAGGCTCACATAATACAGTAATATCAACAATAAATAAAGCCAAGTAAAAATCATGTTAACAAGCTCGAATTCTTGAACCCTGAACCAGAGATTCTGGGTTTGGTCCCCAGCAGAGTCGCCAGAGCTATCACACCTCCTTTTTACTCACACCCCGTAAAGGGCATAAATATAGGGGAGTTTTTCCAATTAAAGGACAATCGAAATGGGATCGTTTATTTATTAAAAAATCAGAGTCGCCACTTGGGATAATTTAATATGTCCCAAGTCACCGGCTTAAAATCCTGAATCGAGGAAGTTTGACTCTATTATCGGTCTGCAAACACAGAAATCCAGGTAAGGAATTCTGTTATCCCGGGAGAAGGTATTAGGCATTCCCGAGTTCCGTGGTTCTAGCACGGTCGCTTTGATCATACTTGGCTTATTAAAATTGTTTAATTACTGACTTTAGTTCCTATGTGCATTTACCCTTTACCGCTTTTAAATCACTTGATTATTCGTAGTTAAAGAATTGAGTTACGCGTACGTATACTCTTTTCCTTTGGCGCGTCAAAAATCATGTCACGCGAACGTGTCCATAATTAATAACGCTTATTATTATTAAGAAAGTTTAGCCGAAGTTACGCGAACATATACTCCGATTTATTTTTTAAGAAATCGTAACTATGTCACGCGAACGTGTCCACAACCACGATAGTATTTTAGACAACCCTAAAGGTTTCTCTACGAATATTTGTCTTATTGTCTAATTAAAACATGTGAGGGTCATATATTGGTTGATATTACGCCACAAACCCATTGAGGGACGACAATTAATTAACTCGGGCCACGACATTAAACATACCCTAAAATTGAAGTTCGGATCACTTTTATTAGCCAAAAGTCTGAATGGGATAGAACAAACATTCACATCGCATGACAATGGTTTTGGGCTGACTATAGGCCCAATATCACTTGAAGCATTTGGAGTAAGGGGGGAAGCAATACAAATATGAAGGCCCTTTCCTCGCAAGTTGTCCCATGCGGTCCAACCGGGCCCAATTCCTTTAAGTGATTCCATAAAGATAGTCATACATGAACTAACATACATCCAGATTGCTAGCTCAAATTCGTATCTATTTACAAGCAAATACAAATCCAAGGCTACTCTTTGTTACATGCCAAATCTGCATCCACAATTTTTAATGCAGAACTCAACTTCTAGTAATGCTTTTCATGCATTGCTAAACCCATTTCCGCCACAAAATGCAGCAACCATGGACCAAATGGCATAATGAAAATTCAAGTCCCGAACTATATCATCAGCATATTATATGGAGGCTCGAACCCTGATGGTATTTTACCAGATTTGGTACTCGTCGAACTGTAAATTCAAAGTCTGAATCACAGTTCTTCGAGAGCAAACAACTTGCTCGAATTCTAAAACTGTACCAGAAAATGCGATACAAAACTCAGGCAAGTAAAATGTAAATACCAATTTCAATCAGATCTAATAGTCCGCGAAATAAATAATCTTGAGTCAACAGTATCTAAATCAGTCCAACTACTGACCTCGAGACAAACGAATAGTAAAATGACTACATATAAAGAACTTATACTGAGGTAGACATTTAGACTAGGCTACCATGTCGTATGACATTGAGAGGTTAAAGGTTGATCCCATTGTTCACAATTGAAAGGCAGTAAGTGAAATTTCTAGCAAAACAGAGTAGACAAGCATGCTATATTCTTAATTTAAACTCAAATTGAATACAACTCAAAGCTCCAGATTCCATTTTTGATTTCCCACATCAAGGTTTACATTAGAGTGCAGAGATGTGTACCCGGGAATGAACTAAGACAAAAATGAAAAATCAACAGGAGCAGCAACAAGAATCAGCACTGAAACAGCCAGCAAAACCAGTCCCAACCCCAGAAATGATGTACAACAGCTCAATACAACAAACTCAAACACTCGGCAGCCCAACAAAACTTTAGACATTAAAAATCACATCAATAGAATCCTCATCCTCTCACGAGTCTACCCATATCAAATTCATCACAATCCTACCTCAATTGCCCATTCAAATCCCCAAAAGAAATCTCAAACTTTTCTTCCATTTTCTCCAATTTTCACTCTAATTTCTCAAATTAAATGATGAAATTCAATACCAAATCATGGAATTAAACCAAATATGAGTGAAGAATACTTACCCCAATAGCTCTATTGAAAATCTCTTCAAATTCCACCTTCTCCTGAGCTCTCCAATGGTTTTTATTAAATTGGACTTAAACCCTCGATTTTAAAATATAAACTGTATGCCCAGATCTTCCTTCATCGCGAACGCGACACTTCCCTCACGTTCGCGAAGCACACTGATTCATAGACCGGAATTCCTTCTTCGCGAACGCGAGACCCTTCCCATGAACACGATACACAACTGCCTCAACACTTTGCGATCGCGACCCCTACTACGCGAACGCGTAGAACAAATGCACTGGGGACCCAGCTATTCCTCTTCCTCTATGCGAACGCGACCTGAGCCTTGCGAATGCGATGACCATAGACCTCTCACCTTCGCGATCATGGGACCATCTTCGCGAACGTGAAGGCCAACTCCACAGCCTCATGCCTTAACCCTTCGCGAACGCAGGACACGCATCGCGAACGCGAAGGTCAAAAACCTGCAACACCAACAACAGTAATTCTGCAGTTTTCCATAACATGAAATGGTCCGATTGACCACCCGAAACTCACCCGAGGCCTTAGAGACCTCAAGAGAACATGCCAAAATATCCCATAACATCATTCGAACTTGTTCCAACCTTCGGAACACTCAAAACAATGTTAAAATACCAAATTTACATCGGATTCAAGCCTAAGAATTCCAAAATATTCTAATTTACGCTTTTGACCAAAAACCCAACTAAACCACTTCCGAATGACCTAAATTTTTTCACACACATCCCTAATGAAACAACGGAACTACTGAAACTTCCGGAATTCTATTCCGACACCCATATCAAAATCTCACCTATCAACCAGAAAATGCCAAAATCTCAATTTCGCCAATTCAAGCCTAAACCTTCCACGGACTTCCAAAATGCATTCCGATCTCACTCTTAAGTACCAAATCACCTAACGGAGCTAACCAAATCATAAAAACTCCAATCCTAGATCATATACAAACAAGTCAATTCTTGGTCAAACCTTTCAAATTTCAATCTTCAAACTGAGAACTGTCCTTCCAAATTCATTCCGATCACCCTGAAAACCAAAACCAACAATTTGCATGAGTTATACATCACACGGGGCTAGTCATGTCCGAGAACTGGCGAGCAAAGTGCAAAAGCTCAAAACGACCGGTCGGGTCGTTACAATTGTTGGTTCTCATAATTAATAAACTATGTTCACAATCAAAGATATTGTTGGACAAAATATCTTGATGATTGTAGCACAAGATTTTCGTATAATTTGTCTTGATTATGGGAGTAGTTTTGCTCTAACTTTTTGTGCTATTATACTCAGTGTATATTAAACGGACCAAGTAGAGAAAAGATGTTTTTGTACTGAATATATAAAATACTTTCTCTAATTCATTAAATGAGCTTATACTCCTAATCTTGATATAATTATTATGATCAATGTAATTTGTTTATTGTTTTGATTTATCAAAAGGTATGACACTATTCAGTGTTAGTGTATGCCTAATAGATTGGACAATAACGAATAACATTTGTGAATAATAATTAGTTGATAGAATCCATGATTCGGTTTTGAGTTTGATGATACCCATTTATGTAAGCTTATAAATTTTTATGTGAAAACCCGGCAGGTAGATTTTGTATCCGTCACATGAAATAGTTTAAGCGGAATTGTAATGGATTTAATTAGTTGATAAAATTAAATTTTCAGTGATTTAATTTAATTAACTGATATTTGAGATCTTAACATGGGGAGTTAAAATAAGTGTTATTGAATTTTCGAAATTCATACTGAGGAGTTCTATTGCAGTTTTTAGTGGAATAAATTGTAATTAATTATATTAAGAATTAATTCATGCTAATTTCAAATTAATGCTATAATTGATAGCCTCTTATTATTTCTGTGGTCCCTGCTATACCTAGCAAAAACCTGGACAAAACTTGGGTAAAAAGTGACTTGGGAGAAAAGTCATCTAGTAGAGTTGGAGTAGGATTCTACTTGTAAAAGGCAGAATCCTACACGTTTTTGGAGCACAATTTCGGCCAAAAATAACTCTATTAAAGCAAGACTAATTTCACGCAATAACTTACCTTATAGAGTTGTATTGTTCTTGCCCACCCAAAAGCAGAATCGTCCAAGGTTTTACTAGGCAAATAGCAGAAGACTGCAACCCTAGATTCTTGCTGTTTGAAAGATTTGTGCAACTATTTCAAGAGGTTAGTGCTTCTAATCTTGTTATTATTGCGTTGTCTAGTTTACATGTATTTGATGCCTGGATTGTATGCTTGCTTCCGCTGCGCATGTTCTAACAATTGGTATTAGACGCCGTCTTATATCTAACTAGATAATGTAATACAACATGAATAGAGTAATAATAAAACATGTTGTTTATTGATACATGTTTGGTATGATTATTCTATGTCAAAAACATGATTGTATTTATTAGTATCTTAATTCTGTAATTCTAAAATTATAAATTAATATATACATGCATAAACAGTGGTGTTATATTCAATGACAATCTGTTTAATTACTTTTTTGATGAATAACAATTTATAAAAAAATAAATAAAAACATGACTGTTTTTGAATGCTATTAATTATGTAATTATGAATTAACACACATATGCATAAATAGTGAATTAATTCTATTAATCTATTTTAGTTTCATTTTATCTATAATCACATTGTTATAATAATAAAAACTGTAACGACCCGACCGGTCATTTTGAGCTTTTGCACTTCGCTCGCCAGTTCTCGGGCATGACTAGCCCGTGTGATGTATTATGACTTATGTAAATCGTCGGTTTTGGTTTTCAGGGTAATCAGAATGAATTTGGAAGAACAGTTCTCAGTTTGAAGCTTAAAATTTGAAAGGTTTGACCAAGTTTTGACTTGTTAGTATATGATCTCGGATTGGAATTTGTATGATTTGATTAGCTCCGTTAGGTGATTTGGGACTTAGGAGCGTGATCGAAATGTATTTTGGAGGTCCGTGGAAGGTTTAGGCTTGAATTGGCGAAATTGGAATTTTGGCGTTTTCCGGTTGATAAGTGAGGTTTTGATTTAGGGGTCGGAATGGAATTCCAGAGGTTGGAGTAGGTCTGTTGTGTTATTTGTGACATAATTTCAGGTCATTCGGACGAGGTTTGATAGACTTTTTGATCGAAAGCGGAATTTGGAAGTTTTTGGAGTTGTTAGGCTTGAATCTGTTGTAATTTTGGAGTTTTGATGTTGTTTTGGGCATTCTGAAGGTTGGATCAGGTTTGAATTATGTTATGGGATATGTTGGCATGTTTGATTGAGGTCACGAGGGCCTCAGGTGAATTTCGGGTAGTTAACAGATAAAATTTTGGACTTTGGACTTGGCAGTTTTGCTGGTTTTTGTTGCAGACATTTTTGTTCATCGCATTTGTGGAGGTGCATCGCATTCGCTAAGGGTATTTTGTGTGGTGATGATTTTCGTTCTACACGTTCGCGAGGGGAGATACGCGTTCGTGAAGGGGAACTAGAGGCAAGGGAGAATTTGTGCTCCGTGTTCGCGAAGTAGGAGCCACGATCACAAAGGTCCGTTCAGTGGTGCATCACATTTGTGAGATGGTCCTCGCGTCCACGTACTACGATATTTGGTCGGTTTTAAATTGTGCTACGCGAATGCGAGCGTGTGACCGCGTTCGCGAAGGGTTAAACCTTGGCAGTATTAAATAGCCAATCCGCGACCCTTCTTCATTTTTTCACCATTTTTGATAGGGATTGAAGCTTTTTAGAGGGATTCTTGAGAAAACCAAAGGGTAATCTCTTGGAGGTAAGATTCTTGACTTCATAACTCGTTAATATGTGATTAAAGGTCTAATTAGTTGTGAAAGTTTGGGAAAAATCAGTACAAAATGGGTAATTAGGGGTTGAGATTAAGAGACCTTTGAGTGGGGATTTGAGGGGCCATTTGAGGTCTGATTTTGATGTTTTTGATATGGGTAGAATCGTGAGAGGATGAGGATTCTAGTGATGTGCTTTTTATCGGATTCCAGGACATGGGCCTGGGGGCCGGTTTTGAGCAATTTCGGGATTTTTAATGTAAATTGGATATTTTCGAGTGGGCTTTGTTCTCTTAGCATATTTTAATAGTTATGTACTTATTTTGGTTATATTTGGAGCATCTGGAGGTCGATTCGAGAGGGCAAAGGCATCGCGGGCTAGAGTTTGGACCGAATCGAGGTTAGTAATGATTGTAAATGTTGTCCTGAGGGTATGGAACCCTGGATTTCACATCGTTGCACTATATTGAGGTGACACATATGCTAGATGACGAGCGTGGGGTCGTGCACCATAGGGGGTTGTGACTTAGTCCATCCCGAAGGCCTATTTTACCGCGTGTTTGATTGAAAATTGTTTCCTTTCATCATGTTTTGGGCTGAATGGCATATTTGGGCCTCGTGCCAACTATTTGGACCCTTAGGGGATTTCTACTACTATTTCCTCACTGTTTTGATTTTATATCTGTACTCAATCATATTATATTCTACTATTTTCATAATCAGCCATATTTACTCTGTTTTACACATTAAATGATATTTTGGGTTGAGCATCATGTTTTACTGTTGCCCGAGTGGCTTATGGGGTTCTGACTAAGTAAGGCCGAGGGCCTATGTTGTGAGGATACTTTTGGGTCGGGCTGCATGGCACAGCAGTGATACACTGATTTATGATTATGAGGTCTAGGGCCTGAGATTGTATGTCACAAGGTGGCTTGATGTGATGCCGAGAGCCTATTGATTATGCCACGAGATGGCTTGATATTGCGCTTGGGCCGTAAGGGGCCCCTTACGGAGTCTGTAAACCCCTAGTGAGCGCGGGTACCCATTGTGATATGAGATATAACCGGAGGGGCTGGTGTTGTTCCATGTTATTGCCCGGGGGGCTAATTTTGTTAACATTGTGCCCGGGGGCGGATTTTATGTGTTTATCTTTTCTAGGCTTTTCATTTACTTGCTTAACTATTGAAAAAGATGTTTTAAAGAAGCTTATTCTGAACCAAGGTATTTTATAAGATTTCACTGTTTATTGCGTTTATTTGGTTTTACTCTGCTTATTTATAGCATGTTGTTGTGTTTTTACATGATTTCTTATAGCTCAGTCTTCATTTATTGTTATTACTCACTAAGTTGGAGTACTCACTTTACTTCCTGCACCCTGTGTGTAGATTCAGGAGCTTCGGGTCCCCCAAGTGAGGGTTGATTGCTCAATAGGCTATTCGGAGTCCACTAGGTAGTTGCTCGGCGTTCGCAGCCCAATGTTCCTCCCTCCTATTTTATTTCCCTATCCTAGTTATATACTAGATTATGTAAACTCTTTCAGACTTGTAAACTTATAATAGATGCTCATGACTAGTGACACCCTGATGTCGGGTTATATTTGGTTTTCCACAGTTGTTATATTTCACTCTATTATGGGGTTTATCATTATTAATGACTAAATTATGAATTATTATCTATTAAATTAATTGGGGATTTCTGTCGGCTGGCCTTGTCTTCACGAGAGGTGCCATCACTACCGGGTCTAGGTTTAGGGTCATGACAAGTTGGTATCAGAGCCTAGGTTACATAGGTTCATGAGTCATGAGCAGGTTTAGTAGAGTCTTGCGGATCAGTACGGAGACGTCTGTACTTATCCTTGGGAGGCTGCAGAACCTTTAAGAAAAACTTCACATTCTTGAATTCTTATCGTGCGTCCTTGATTCAGCTTTAAATGTAACTCGTTGAATTTCTTCCACGCGTTCGTATGCGCATATGAGCGCTCGGTATCAGCTGTGCATTGGCGGCTTGTGATTCCCTGATCGAGGGGTGAGATGTGATCTCTGTGTGTTGATGTTGGGCCAGTCTGGATGACTTGAGGCCGGATTTTGCCTATCGCTTGAGCATTGAGGCGTTGATTGCGTAAGCACGTGCTTTTGGATTTGTATGTCTGATGGTGCCCCTATTAGTGGGAGTGATGACTGGATAGCTACGTGACGGGTGTGATGTGACTGCGAGATGTGTTCATATGAATTGAACGAGATGGGAAGGGTCTGCTTGAGGATAAAAGGAACTATTATGTGCTTGATTTCCATCTTGATTTGAGGTATAGCCCCGAGTTATGGGTGTGTGAAAAATCTTTTCATATTTTCTAGTGAAGTTGATTTCATGTTGTGATATGTGTTCAGAATCAGGAAGATTAAGTGACTGTGTAATATCTATGATGGTGGAAGGGTATACAGAGATGTTACTTGAGGTGCAGTGGGTTATCTCCTGCGGGTGTTCTGAAGTTGCGATCCTTATGTAGTCTATTGGAAAATCTTATTTACAATTGAAATATATGTGTTGCAAATTAAATTTGGGTCACTTAAGAGAGTGGGTTTAACTGTTACGAGAGTGAATGCGATATTTGTAAAAGATTTAAAGTATTAGATGGTCTGTGTTTCACGAGCTTATGAAGGATTGAGTTTAATATCACTATGGTATTATGGCAGTAATTGAGTATATGCATTATACATTATTGTGTGTGTTTTGATCTACGACTTCGAGCCAAGTGGAGGAGTCTGCTATTGATTAGTTGATTACACAGTTATGTGCTATGTTGGATCCAGATGGAGGCGTACTGGTGAATCAGTTATGGCTTTCAGAGGTTGAGGCCGAGGATGGCTCGAGTAAAGGAATTTCAATACAGGTTATGTTATGCTTTATGGGTGTATGAGAATCACAGAATGGCTTGAGTTGTTTTGGGTAAGGGATGTACGATGCATAGAACAGGAAGTTGCTTAGTTGAATAAAGGTGAGGTTACATTCTGCGGTATTGGAGTACTATTGGAGCACAGGTCCTCCGATTTGTTTGGTCAGTGTAATTGCAGTTGAATGGAGTGGGTGACCCTCGAGAATGGTTCTAATGAGTTCAAGATTTTTACATGTAATAATTGGAGATTTTCAAGTTGTATAATTGGCGAGAAACGGAGGTTTGCATTGGAGGGTGTCAAGGCTCGTGGTATTTCTATATCTTTAGGGAATTCTATAGTTCAGTATTAGGAAGGTACATGTAATGGCTTTAGATTCGTCGGAAGTCTCTTCAGGGTGAGCATTTTGAAAGTGGTACTTTTGGGAATATTTAAGAAAAGTATTCTGTGGCTTATGAGCCTTAGGTAGTGTGGTTTCATGTTTGAATCTCGTGTGGTGAGTTTGGATTGAGGATTGTGGTATTATGGCAAGGGGAAATGTTAACTTGAAAGAAATTTATAAGTAACTTGGATAGATATGACAGCTTGGTAGTAGGCCGGGTTGGCATGGTAAGTGATATGATTAGTTCCTTGGATGCTTATGAGGTAACGAGTTTCTTCAGGTGTTTCGCGACAATGATCTTGGATTTTAGTGGCCTGCGTAGCTTGGTTGAGTTAGAAAGATTCAGTCATGACGGTTTAGTTTTGTGCAAATAGAATTCGGAGAGTTCTTGATGGTTTCTACCACAGTTAGAGATGCGTGTTTTCTACGAGTGTGAGGAGCATGGGATGTGTAGTGATTGTCTTGTAGATGGGATCAATGGAAAGTTCTTG
The DNA here is from genome assembly GCF_000715075.1 of Nicotiana tabacum. NCBI lineage: Eukaryota > Viridiplantae > Streptophyta > Magnoliopsida > Solanales > Solanaceae > Nicotiana > Nicotiana tabacum. The sequence goes on from NC_134080.1 coordinate 203,411,756, forward strand.
TCTAGTTGAGTACGTAGCTGCTTGTGGCCTGAAAGGGATATGAAGTTCTCATGTTTATCCTAGGATAGTATGGTATATGCAGTATGTTGTGTAGGATTAATATTTGCAGGTGTAAGGTCACAGTTCAATTTGAAAGGAAGATTACAAATTCTTAGATAGCATGGGCAGTTTCAGATGAATAAATAAATGAGATCACGGATTGGTGTGGCTTGAGGAGGGTAAATAAATGAGATCACGGATTGGATCGACTGCTGATATTCGAGTTTACTTGGTGGCACAGAAGAATTATAGGAGTACCTCTCATGGGATGATTGGGTATTGGAGGTGTGTTGTATATTCGGATAGTGGAGTTGGGATCAAATATGGTGATTCACGTGTTGTATGGATTTGGAGACTGGGAGTTCTCAAAGACAGGTTAGGTCATAGTTGTGGACCGCGTATATCGGTATTGTGTGGTAACTATAGGAGGTTTGGAGACCCGAGTGGATCTTTGTTGCTTGGTATGTTAGGTTTTGGAGGTGATATTGGGTATAGACCGGTTGTCTCAGTATTGTGTCATTCTGGGCTGTTGCGCTGAGACGGCGGCGTTGGCTATGCCGGGAATGCCACTGAGTGAGTGGCGAGGTTAGATGGATTATGTTCTCAGTAGGGTGGTTTTATATTTCAATGACCCAACGGATGGCTGCGAAGGATTGTCTTTCTTATTTGGCTTTCATGATGGATGTCAGTGCAGAGACTCCTACCATTGATTTAGTTCCGGTGGTGAGGGACTTTATAGATGTGTTTCTTGTGGTCGGGCATATCGCCTGACAAGGTTGTTGATTTCGGTATTGATTTGGTGCCAGGCACCGTATCGTATGGCACCAGCAGAGTTAAAGGAGTTGAAGGAGTAGCTTCAGGGATTCCTTGATAAGGGGTTCATTGGCAGGCCAATGTGGATGTGTGTTCTAACTTGAGTCGGCTTGGTTGGCTCCGAGTTGTATTGTTGAGGGATGTGTTGATTCGATTGTTATTGAGCTTATTAGTAATATGGGGAGATCTATGAAATACCTTTCCATATTGCGAGGCATTGGGATTTGTTGGTTATAGGCACATATGGTGCGGTGTTATTGAGGTCTCTCAGTGGAATTCGAGCGGGAGGAGTATTGGGTATTGCTCGGCGGATGGCGCATCAGTTGTGTCCTTTCGGGTTGTATGATGTTATGTCAATTGCTTCGCCGTGATTATGATGATTTGCTTTGGTTCTAGACAGCAAATTGCGCATGGTTGTCGATTTTGAGCATAGTGACTTGATGTGTTTCATGTTGGACCAGTGTTTGGATGAGGTCGCGCATTAGAGCGAAGCTATGTGGAGGTGTGATCCTGCGGGATAGATTCGTGTGTTCTAGTTCTACGATGTGTGACGAGTTTTCAGCATTGTGTGTGGTGGTACTGGTGAGCTTGCGGTACAACTCTTTCATCTAAGTCATTTTCATGATTCGAGTATGTTCGGATTGTTGCTTATTGGTGCGTGGATTGCACGAGTTATGGCTTTAGTTTGTATTGATGTGTCATGTCACTAGAGTAGTTGTGTTGGATTAGATGAGATCGTTGGGATCTAGAATGGATACAAACAGATTCAATTTCAGCATGTTGGAAGGATAATATCGAGGTTCGATTCAAAAATTTGCTATGTCCTTGCCAAGGGAGAAGTGGATTCACGAATGGTTGATCTGAGGAATGGTTATGGCTTTCTACATATTTCTTTTATTATTGGTAGTATACGGGAGTGTTGGAATGAGGCTTTATTTGATAAGAGGCTTATTATCGAAATTCGGATGTTTTGAGCAACTGGGGTAATTACAAGCTATCGCTACGAGTGTTTGAGTTATGTGGTATATCATGTAATTACATCTGAGGTTGCAGGTATGGTTTATTATAGCTTGTTCAGGCTTATCTAGAGTATAGATATGAGATTCTGATCTTGTAGATGGTTTCCGAAGTGGAAATGTAGTTCTAAGGTTTATGGGCAAGGTTGTATTGTGAAATTTCAATTACATTGTGTTATCGAACCTATATGAGATAGGGTAAAGTGGTATCACCCCGGGGTATCTGCATGGTAAGGTTATACAACGACTTGTTGGCTTTTGGAGCAACTCTGGGCACGTTCGAGGACGAACATATGATTAAGTAAGGGAGGATGTAACGAGCCGACTGATCGTTTTGATCTTTTGCACTTCGCTTGCTAGTTTTCGGGCATGACTAGCCCCGCGTGATGTATTATGACTTATGTAAATCGTCGGTTTTGGTTTTCAGGGTAATCAGAACGAATTTGGAAGAACAATTCTCAGTTTGAAGCTTAAAATTTGAAAGGTTTAACCAAGTTTTGACTTGTTGTAAGCACGTGATTTTTGCCCTATATGAGAATTACTCCCAAAAAATTCAAAAATAAAATAATTTTTCTTGGTGTGCAATTTTTGTGATATTTTGTGATATTTTGTGTAACTATTTGTATGTTTGTCTATGCATGTTTATTTGTTAAATTAATAAGAAATACAAAATATATCGCATTTTGCATGTAGGATTTAATTCTACAATTGTTAGTAATTAAATTTGTTTACAAAAATTAAAAATTACAAAAATAGGCATCTTTTGCATTTTTAGCATTTAATGTCCAAATGAACAACTTTATGCTTAATTATTACTTAATTGTTCGTTAATTGTTATTGGAAGTTAATTTGCGCTTTTATAACTTAATTTAGTTCTTAATAATAATTTAAGTACTTTTTATAATTTAGTTTTAGAAAAATAAAAGAAGAAAAGAGAACAAAAATACAAAGAAAAATCGGATTGGGCCACTTCTTCAATTTCAAACCACAGGCCCAAATAATTGCCCAACTTTCCCCATGACCCGGTCCACTTCAAACCGGGTCGACCCGGTCCGCTCCATTAACCCAACACCCCTTCTTCATTTTTGTCCAACACAAAACAAAACCAAAAAAATAAAAAATAAAAGGTGAATTATCACTATTAATAGTTTTATTTTTTGTTTTTTTTATATATAAAAAATCCGAAAATATTTTATTTTATTTTTATTTTTTTAAAAAAAATATATAATAATTTCGGGAATGATTTAAAAAAAAATAAGAAAAAGCGAAGTATTGAATAAAAAAAATATAAAAGCAAAAATATGTGAAATTCTCTTCTTTTTTTAAAAAAAAAAGTAAAAGAATGTAGAAAATTTAAAAAAATAAAAAAGTTTTGTGGAAATTTTTTAAAAATTTTAAGTAAAAGAAGGTTGGAATTAGAAAATAAATATAAAGGTATCTGAAAATTTAAAAAATTTAAAGTAATTGAAAGTAGCATTTTTGAAAGAAAAAGAAAAGATAGTGGTTTGTTTTTAAAGAAAAGTTAAATAAAGTGATATTCTCTTTTAAAAAAATAAAAAGTGGGATTTTAAATAAGATAAAGTAATTAAAGTTGGAATTTTAAAAATAAAAATAAATAAAGGTGGGATTTCTTTTTCTAAAAAAATAAAAGCAATTTGTAAGTGGGATTTCTTTTAATAATAAAAATAATAAAATAATAAAAAAACAAATCTGAAAATTTCGAAAATTTTGCTATAAATAGAAGAGAAAATTTAGGAAGAAGGGAGTTGAAAAAAGAGGAAAAACTAGATAGAGAGAAGAAGAAAAGAGGGGGCGGAGAGAGCAGTATACACTCGATATACACTCTGGATACATAGAATATACAAGGACAGAATTCATTTTTGAGAGAGTAAAAAAGATAGAAACAAATTTTCTGAAATATTGAGAGTGGAAGAACACCATAGAGAGTTCAAATCTAGAAAGAAAAAAATAAAGAGAGATTTCCGCACTATTTGTCTTCTCCATTTTTACTAGTTTTCTCCGTGTTGCTGGGATTTCTGGACTGAGGTGTTGAAGCTACTGTGTTGGGCTTTCTGCTGCTGTATGTTGCTGTGTTACATACTACTTTGCTGATCTTCTTCTTCTTGTACTGTCATTTCCAGGTACACATTTGTACACTCTCGGTTTGAAGCGAAATGAAATATTAATCAAACTTTGTTCCTGTTGAATCCCTCCTGTTTAGATTTGTGTTTGAATATAATTTTCCTTTCTTTGTATAAAAATGTAGTCGATTAATTAATGAGTAATGGGCTTGCATATGTATAACTTCTTCATCTAATAAATTTAGTTTAAATTAATCAAATACTAGTTAATTTGTTTTTTATATTATGGTGTGTCAATCTCTTGTTCCAGTATTATTGAATAATAGAATATAGAATGAAAGCAATTTTTCTTTGTACAAACTCGATCGCAATTTTCCATTCACATTAGCCGTAAACTAATAACTAATAAGTTAATTTTTTTTTCAGCATGTAATTAATTGAGAAATTTTCTTTTATTTTTAGAGACAGACTTAATAGAAGTAATGTAGTCACTACAGGTTTATCTTTAAAAATAAGAATGAGATGAGCCTCGCCAAATAAAAATACAAAATTGCGGGGCCCTCAGTAAATATTTGCTTTATATTGCTTCGATTTCGGGATGGACCGTTTAGCAAAATTCCACGGCCCTACCCAAAGTAGATGATACGCTAGTCGCTTTAGGCGCGCCTTTAATAATTTAATTTTCTTAAACTCGGGTGCACATTGATGTGACCCAAATCCAAATCTCAACGGAGTCAAAGTGTGTCGACGACCACGGGTACATTGATTGTAACGCGGTTCGAGATACATTTTTACAACGTTGCAATTCCTTGTAAAAAATAATAATAATAATAATAATAATTATGAAAGCGGTAAAAAGTTAAAATTTGCACATAAGTTCATATTTGTATTAAATCAGATAATCAAGCCAAATATGACAGTTGAGCGACCGTGCTAGAACCACGGAACCCGGGAATGCCTAACACCTTCTCCCGGGTTAACAGAATTCCTTATCCGGATTTCTGGTGCGCAGACTGTAATATGGAGTCATTCTTTTCCTCGATTCGGGATTAAAATTGGTGACTTGGGACACCCTAAATCTCCCAAGTGGCGACTCTGAAATAAATAAACAAATCCCGTTTCGATTGTCCTTTAATTGGAAAAAACTCCCTTGTACCCTCTCGGGTACGGAAAAAGGAGGTATGACAGCTCTGGCGACTCCGCTGGGGAGTATTAACCCAGAACCACTGGTTCAGGGTTAGAAATTCGAGCTTAGATAAATTGTTATATTTGGTTTTATCTGATTTTTACATGTTTGAGCCTAATGTGCTAAATGCTGCTTTTACCGCTTTGATATTATTTGAACTGTACATATAAACTGTGCCGAAACCCTTCTCTTCTTACCTCCGGGGAGAAGCTTGCTGGTCGAGACTCCCTATTCTGTTAGTGTCAATACCTAAAATAAGAAAGAGGCCGGATAAGTTACAAAGCCGGACGACCCCACGGGTCCCCGGTACGTAGCCCCCTCCTCGACTTGAGTTGTCCGCTCGGGTACACAGTCTAGAACAAATACCCAGGTTATGAACTTAGAATAACTCAGCTTCATGCCGGATCCCTAGTAGGAACGTTTGTTTGCATCATGTGCATCTGACTTTGGAGGCTCAACGCAGGGGTTGGGTCTGTCTAGGACAGTTTGTACCAAAAAATGAAAATGACCATCCTGATGCATCTTACTTGCTACTACTTGCGCATTTATTTGATTCGGACTTGTGTGCTGACTGACTTGTGAATATCAGGAATAATATTTTGAAATTGAAAAAAAAAGGAATAGCGGTCAGGGAATTGATTGTTTATTTTTGAAAAGAAAACAAATTCCCAAATACTGTCAAAACTCTGCCGAAATTTTAAAAAAATAAAAAAAAATGTCTTATTAGTTTGTTTTAAAAAAAGAAAAAAAGTCGTTGTTTTGTTTTGTTTTTTCAAAAAATAGAAAAAATATATAGCTTGTCTTGCCATGAAAATGAAAATGAAAAAGAGTCTTATTTTTAAAATGGTTTTTTATTATTTATTTGCTTATGAAAATGCGAAAAAAAAGAGTCTTTCATTATTTGTCGCAAATATATATATATATATATATATATAAATCCGAAAAGTTTTTTTTTTTTTCCAAAAAGATATATATATCTTTATTTGTTGCAAAGAGTATTTGTCTTGCCAAGAAAATTCAAAGTAAAATTTCAAAAAGATATGTCTTGCAAAAATAATATAAATATCTTTATTTTCCATTGTTGATAAAACAAAAATAATAAAAATGTTTTTTAAAAAAAAACCGAAAATATTTTGATTCTTCTTTTGAAAATCCGAAAATATTTTGAAAATTTTGATTCTTCAAAAATATTTTCTTTTTAGAATAAGAAAAAAAACAAATGAAAATTCAGAAAAAAAATATCTTCCTTTTACTTTTGAAATTCTCAAAGTTCAAATCAAAAGAAAAGGAATTTTTACAAGTCTTTCTTTCAAAAAGAAATCAATCAAAATATATATATATATATATATATACTTCCTTTCTTCTTTTGAAGCAGTTCTTTCACAAATTCCAATTAAAAAAATGTTAGTTCATTTACTTATTCACGAGGCCCGAACTACGCGGGTTTGATTCTCACCGGATATGAGATACGTAGGCAACCCTCATCGGGTTCAACCATCTTTTTGCTAAAGGAGCCAAAAACAAATAAATAAATTAAAAAAAAAAAACATGTCAAAATTTTAATTCTGTCATAAAGAAGTCGAGTGACGCTCTTTTATCAAGACATAGCCGAATGTTCCCGAAAGGGACGCCGGAAGGCTGACTTTGCATAAACAGCCGCCTTTGGGTCATTCTCTAAGATTTGGTCCAGTTGACCCACACAACCTTAAAAATCTTCGTCCCCAAGACGTTGAAAGGCCGTGTTTGCAATATTGACTTTTCTAATTTGAAAAACGATAAAAAAGAGTTATAAATAAGTCAGGTGATGCTGATTTGTCATAAATAGCCGAATGTTCCCGAAAGGGACGCCGGAAGGCTGACTTTGCATAAACAGCCACTTTTTGGGTCATGTTTAGGATTTTTGGTCTAGTTGACCCACACAACCCTATAAATCTTCGTCCGCTCTGAAGGGTCGTGTTTGCAACACCAAGTTTTTATTGTAATTTGAAAAAAAAGAGTCGGCGGTCAGGTGAATACCATTGAAATTTTGTCATAATAAGCCGAGCCAGCTTCGGCCGCGTCTTAAACCGTTCTTGCCGAAATAGCCTTAGAGTATCTTTCAGTAGTCGAAAGGCTATTTTCGTAAAAGAACAGACAAGTTTGTAAAAGTGTCATAAAATAATCCTCCCCGGCCTCAAAATTCATGTGGAATTTGGAAGGGGCCACGTTTGCAAAAATAACCGTTCGGTTGCATTTGTCAAACGGGGAAAGGAAGCTGGCCGTTTGTTTTTGAGTTTGTAAATTTTTTGATTAGAATATGCGGGTTGTTTGATTTTCAAGTTTGTAGGTCATCTTTAAACCTTTGAAACCCAGTTGGTTTTAATATGAAAATTAAAAAATAAAATAAAATGTTGAGTATTGTTTATCTTTATTGGTCCGAACTACGCAAGGTCTGATTCATGCGGGGTCATGATACGTAGGCAATCTCCATAAGATTCGACCAAAACAAAAAAAAATGAAAAAAAAATCGAAAGAAGGAAAAATGAAAAAAAATCGAAAAAGAAAGAAAAAGAAAAAAAGAGAAAAAAAGAGAAAAGAAAAAAGAAGAAGAAAAAATCGAAAAAAAAAGAAAAAAGAAAAAAAGATGTTGTTAATAATGAGGACCGACTGAGTCCATTCTAACCTGTTTGTTTCGCAAAGAAAGTTAAGGTGGTTGGTTTGTGGTAAGCCGGACAATGACACCCAGAATCCTTTACTTGCACCTCATGATACACACTCTGCGAGGATCTTGTTGACGGAGGTTGATGATATTGAAGCTGGTAATGGTCTTGGCAGTATTGATGCGAAGCTCAGTAGCTAAGATACCAGTTTTGATAAAGTGGGAGGACGCTCCGTTCTTTGGTTAGCAAGAGAGAAGCTTGTGGTGGCTTATTTTGTTGTCATTTCTGTTGTTCGGATTATTAGGATTGTAATTTGGATATTGTTTTGTGTCAATATCTTTCCGCTTATCTTTCCGTTTTGTCATAGCGGTCTGTTTAAGTTTTGTCCAGTTTGTTTTTGGGGTTTTGTTCTGGTTTGTTTTGTTTTGTTATTCAAACCATTTCACCGGTAGTCTAATGCAAAATCCGGTCTTTTACTATTTCCAGTCATCTTTTGTTTAGTCCTTTTATCATTTTTGTTCAATGCCGATTCTAGTGACATGACATGCGCACACAGTTCGGGCCTAATCTTAAAAGTTAATCATAAAACCCCGGAAAGGTGATCAGAACGGTTAAAGGAAATAAGTACGGTTTGAGATTATTCGGAGTTCGAGTCATGTGGAACTAGGGCAAGTTAAACAAAAAGAAAACCGTTAAAAGCAAGATTCGCCAAATTGGCATGAGGGTCGTTCATGATAACGAGAGTGAGAGTGTCGCCCAACGGTGCGTTAGAAGTGACGAATGAACAAATAGATGTTGAATATAATTGTCAAGTCCAGCACCATCAGAAGAGACTACAAATTTAAATTGTGTTGTTTGCACTTGGCATGTTTGAAGACTGGAATGACGAAGGCATTTTGTTCTGCTACCTAAACACTTTATCCTTCGTTAACCCCTTTTGAGCCTTATTGTTTTTCTTTCGTACCCCTCGTTCGGAATCAGTAAAAACGACTAGAAAACGCAAGCATGGCATTAAAAAAAAGAGAGAAAAGAAAACAACTAATCGAAAAAAAAGAGAAAAGAGAAAAGAAAAGAAAAATGATAACAAAGAAAAAAAGTCAAATGAAACAGAGGAATTGGGAACTACGTTTGACCTGATTCCTCAAAGAGGATACGTAGGCGCTTCACGGCTCGGTCATAATTTTGAAAAATGAAAAAAAGATCAATCAATTAAAAAATCCCCAAGCAAGAAACTGGGGCAGATGTTGCGTTTGTTGTAAATAAATCTAGTTCCGAAGGTTGTAATTAATAACCCGAAATCGATGCATTTTTGAGCCTTTAATACCCTTTCTTTCTAACCCTATCCAAAACCCACATTACGGTCCCAAGAAAGACCTTCTGATCAGTCTTCAAAAGATGCCAAGTCAGACAAATGAAGAGTCTTACCGGCGAACATAACATTCTGTTCCACAGCAGAAAGGACTCTAATCTCCAGCAGAGAGAGTCATACCGGCAACACTCCAAATCCCCAGCTGGGAAGTGATACAAATGAGAGAGTCTTATCGGTGAAAACCTTCACAGGCACCATAAGGCGATGAAAGCTGAGAGAAAACCAAAATGAGAGAGGCTTGATAGTGAAAACCCTTCGAGCACTGCAAGTCGAATAAGATTGGGAATCAGATAGGGAATCGTCAAGGGAAGGTCTTGAAAGACGATTGACGGCAGAAGATAGGCCACATGTGCATGTCATGACCAATAGAGTCGGTATCTGCGTTTGATAGATTTTTATTTATAGTTTCTTTTGTTAAAGAGTCATCGTTTCCTTTGTCTTTTATTTTGTTTCTTTTATCTTTCTCCTTTCATAGAAACATTCCCTAGTAGAGTCTGTTTGGTCAGAACAAGTGAGAATTGACTTCAAAATATGCCATCAGCTTTCCAATTATGCCAGATGAGATCTGACTAATACATCCAAATGGTATAGTCAGCAAGGAACAAGCGCGAGGCCAATGTCAAGAAAGATATCCCCAGCAAAAGGGAATTGACAAAGGAGTGACGAGTGTCAAGAGGGATATCCTTGCCAAAACCAAGGTTATAAACCTCAAGGCCAAGGCCCATGAACAGAGCAAGGAGAGCAGTGAGCATGATTTGGCGAAATCCATACTAGACTAAAAGGTCGGGGAAATGCCAGTTTCCGAGCTATGCCACAAAAGAAGAGGGATATCCCCAGCAGAAAGGGATTATCCCCAGCAAATAATATAATCCCCAACAAGTTGTGCAACGCAGAGCAAGGAAGGAAAAAGGGAAAACCATCCCAGCAGGAGTATCACAACCAACCACCATGTTTTAAACTAACAAATTCTGTTTGATTTGAAGTAGGTAAAGGAAATGGCATTGAGGCCAGAAATGCATGCCACAAGGGATATTATCAAACTGGGGCAGAAAATTTTCCTTCCATTTAGAAGATTTTCTGGAAGTGAGGTACCCATTCGGGGAAGAATAAAGATAACGCCAGTCTCAAGGGAAGTGGTCTTTAAACCAATGTTGCCCCCAACATAATAAGTTTCAATGGAGGAAGTCGTTCCCCAGCAAATGGATGAAACTTGAGCTTAGAAAAAGCAAGAGGCCAGCATCATTCCCAACAACCTTCCGAAGAGTGAAGCACTAGTTCTGAAGGAATCAGAATCCCCCAGCAGTGTTATCCTCAACAGCGCTATCCCCAGCTGATAACATTTTATCCCCTAACAGGTAAGTAAATAATTCCTCAGCAGTGTTATCCCCAACAAGTTTTCGAGGTAAGACATTTTTCAAGTTTTTTTCTTTGGGTTCATCCGCCCTCGAATAGGATATGTCGGGTTCATCCGCCCTCAAATAGGATAGTTTGGGTTCATCCGCCCTCAAATAGGATGTTATTTTCAAAGTTATTGATGAAGACAGGCGCCCACCTGAATAACAAGAGGAATACATTTCTGTCTTTTCATTTCTGTTCTAGGTCACCCACCAGTATAATGCGGGCATATCATTTTTCATGTCTTTACTATTAGGCGCCCACCTGCATAACAAGGGAATACATTTCATGTCTTTACCAATAGGCGCCCACCTGAATAACGAGAGGAATAATTTTATGTTTTAGTTTAGACAGGCGCCCACCTGAATAACGAGAGGAATACTTTTTGTCTGTGCATTTCATATTTTAGGCGCCCACCTGTATAACAAGGGAATACATTTTGTGTCTTTACCATTAGGCGCCCACCTGTATAACAAGGGAATACATTCCACGTCTTTACCCATAGGAGATGCATTTCCTCCTAAGTTTGTTTTAGTTTCACACATAGGAGATGCATTTCCTCCTAAGTTTGTTTTTTACCCATAGGAGATGTATTTCCTCCTAAGTTATTTTTACCCATAGGAGAGGCATTTCCTCCTAAGTTTAGTTTTACCCATAGGAGATGCATTTCCTCCTAAGTTTGTTTTTTACCCATAGGAGATGTATTTCCTCCTAAAGTTTATTTTTACCCATAGGAGATGCATTTCCTCCTAAGTTTGTTTAGTTTCACCCATAGGAGAGGCATTTCCTCCTAAGTTTGTCTTTACCCACAGGAGATGTATTTCCTCCTAAAGTTTATTTTTACCAATAGGAGACGCACTTCCTAAGTTTAGTTTCACCCATAGGAGAGGCATTTCCTCCTAAGTTTAGTTTCAACCAATAGGAGACGCACTTCCTAAGTTAAGTTTCACCAATAGGAGACGCACTTCCTAAGTTTAGTTTCACCCATATGAGAGGCATTTCCTCCTAAGTTTAGTTTCAACCAATAGGAGACGCACTTCCTAAGTTTAGTTTCACCCATAGGAGAGACATTTCCTCCTAAGTTTAGTTTCAACCAATAGGAGACGCACTTCCTAAGTTAAGTTTCACCAATAGGAGACGCACTTCCTAAGTTTAGTTTCACCCATAGGAGAGGCATTTCCTCCTAAGTTTAGTTTCAACCAATAGGAGACGCACTTCCTAAGTTAAGTTTCACCAATAGGAGACGCACTTCCTAAGTTTAGTTTCACCCATAGGAGAGGCATTTCCTCCTAAGTTTAGTTTCAACCAATAGGAGACGCACTTCCTAAGTTAAGTTTCACCAATAGGAGACGCACTTCCTAAGTTAAGTTTCACCAATAGGAGACGCACTTCCTAAGTTAAGTTTCACCAATAGGAGACGCACTTCCTAAGTTAAGTTTCACCAATAGGAGACGCACTTCCTAAGTTAAGTTTCACCAACAGGAGACGCACTTCCTAAGTTAAGTTTCACCAATAGGAGACGCACTTCCTAAGTTAAGTTTCACCAACAGGAGACGCACATCCTAAGTTAGTTTCACCAACAGGAGACACACTTCCTAAGTTAAGTTTCACCAAGAGGAGACGCACATCCTAAGTTAAGTTTCACCAATAGGAGACGCACTTCCTAAGTTAAGTTTCACCAATAGGAGACGCACTTCCTAAGTTAAGTTTCACCAACAGGAGACGCACTTCCTAAGTTAAGTTTCACCAATAGGAGACGCACTTCCTAAGTTAAGTTTCACCAATAGGAGACGCACTTCCTAAGTTAAGTTTCACCAATAGGAGACGCACTTCCTAAGTTAAGTTTCACCAATAGGAGACGCACTTCCTAAGTTAAGTTTCACCAACAGGAGACGCACATCCTAAGTTAGTTTCACCAACAGGAGACGCACTTCCTAAGTTAGTTTCACCAATAGGAGACGCACATCCTAAGTTAGTTTCACCAACAGGAGACGCACATCCTAAGTTAAGTTTCACCAACAGGAGACGCACATCCTAAGTTAGTTTCACCAACAGGAGACGCACATCCTAAGTTAGTTTCACCAACAGGAAACGCACATCCTAAGTAAGTTTCACCAACAGGAGACGCACATCCTAAGTTAAGTTTCACCAACAGGAGACGCACATCCTAAGTTAGTTTCACCAACAGGAGACGCACTTCCTAAGTAAGTTTCACCAAGAGGAGGCGCACATCCTAAGTTAAGTTTCACCAAGAGGAGACGCACATCCTAAGTAAGTTTCACCAAGAGGAGACACACTTCCTAAGTTAAGTTTCACCAAGAGGAGACGCACGTCCTAAGTAAGTTTCACTAAGAGGAGACGCACTTCCTAAGTTTAGTTTTTCCCAATAGGAGACGCACTTCCTAAAGTTATTGTACCCAATAGGAGACGCACTTCCTTAAGTTTAGTTTTGCCCATAGGAGACGCACTTCCTAAGTTTACTTTTACCCCATAGGAGACGCACTTCCTAAGTTTACTTTTACCCCATAGGAGACGCACTTCCTAAATTAAGATTTCACGCATAGGAGACGCACTTCCTAAATTATTTTCATTCATAGGAGACGCACTTCCTAGTTCAAAATCATTAAGGTTTCACCCATAGGAGACGCACTTCCTAAGACTATTTTACCCCTAGGAGACGCACTTCCTAAGTTTAATTTCATGCATAGGAAACGCACTTCCTGAATTAAGTTTTCATTATTAGGAGACGCACTTCCTAGTCTGGTTCGCTCAGGTTATACTTTTGCTTTAGGAGACGCACTTCCTAGTCTGGTTCATTTAAGATTTCATTCGTAGGAGACGCATTTCCTAGTTTGAGTCATTGAGATTTTACCCATAAGAGGCACACTTCCTAATATTGATAGTCCATTTATAGGAGACGCACTTCCTAGTTTGGCTTTTTCAGATTATATTTTATTTCAGGAGACGCACTTCCGGAATTGAGATTTCACCCTTAGGAGATACACCTCCTAGTTTGATTCATTTTAAGTTCGACCATAGGAGACGCACTTCCTAGTCTAGTTTATTGAACTTTTACCTGTAGGAGACGCACTTCCTAATCAAGGTCTTTCAAGTTTTTTTAGGAGACGCACTTCCTAAAATCGAGATTTTATTCATAGGAGACGCACTTCCTAGTTCTAGTCACTGAAGTTTTCACCCCAAGGAGACGCACTTCCTAGTTTAGTTCATTCCGATTCAACCATAGAAGAAGCACTTTCTAGTTTGAGTCATCGAGGTTTTTATTTTAGCAGACACATTTGCTAGCAAGAGTTTTTGGTTTTACTCGTAGGAGATGCACATCCTAGTCTAGTCTTTAGTTTACTCTCATCATTGCATCAGTAGTATAAATAGGTTACAATTTTGCTAACGACTCACAAATCTTCCCAGTGCAAACTGAGGTTAGGAAATTTTCGTTTGTTTTGTTTGTTTTGGTGGTAGGATCCCGCCTGGAAAATAGAGGTTGTTAAATTCAAGATGATGAAGCCAGGCGCCCACCTGTATAACGAGAGGAATACTTTTCAGTCTTCACATTTCATGCCAGGCGCCCACCTGTATAACGAGAGGAATACATTCAGTCTTTACATTTCAAGCGCTGAAGTTGGGAGCCCGCCCAGATAACAGAGGCATACATTTCAGCATTAATTTTCAAGTATTGAAGTTGGGAGCCCGCCCATACAACAGAGGCACACATTTCAAGATCAAGTCAGAGGACGATAAAACAGAGGGTTACAACAGGAATCCCCAGCAGGAAACAATAAAAATCCCGAGTACCGGGAAGCAAAAGGATGCAACAAGAGGTCCCAGCACAAACTCAAGTGCATGTGTCAAAAGGAAGAAAAGCATCTGAAGAAAAGCACCGGAGGAAACACAAGCCGACAAGAACGCAAGGCAACAAGAACAAATTTTAGTCTAGCCTAGCTTCTTGTTTTCTTTTAAACACAGTGTAACAAGGAGATCGGTAAGCATGATAACAGCATGCAACAACAGTAACATTGCAGTCCCACGGTAGTCCCAGCTACCAAAACTTCCCGAACTACATTGACCTGATTCCTGTTTAGCCCAGGATATGTAGGAAACCTTTGAAGCAAAGGTTCGGTCAAATCTTTTTCAAAAAAAATGCTTCACACGGAGTACTCGGATGGGCAAAAATCGCTTGCTTTATCTTTGCACGAAAACCCTTCGTGTCTTCGGGCAAAGAAGGGCAGCTGTAAGCACGTGATTTTTGCCCTATATGAGAATTACTCCCAAAAAATTCAAAAATAAAATAATTTTTCTTGGTGTGCAATTTTTGTGATATTTTGTGATATTTTGTGTAACTATTTGTATGTTTGTCTAAGCATGTTTATTTGTTAAATTAATAAAAAATACAAAATATGTCGCATTTTGCATGTAGGATTTAATTCTACAATTGTTAGTAATTAAATTTGTTTACAAAAATTAAAAATTACAAAAATAGGCATCTTTGCATTTTTAGCATTTAATGTCCAAATGAACAATTTTATGCTTAATTATTACTTAATTGTGCGTAAATTGTTATTGGAAGTTAATTTGCGCTTTTATAACTTAATTTAGTTCTTAATAATAATTTAAGTACTTTTATAATTTAGTTTTAGAAAAATAAAAGAAGAAAAGAGAACAAAAATACAAAGAAAAATCGGATTGGGCCACTTCTTCAATTTCAAACCACAGGCCCAAATAATTGCCCAACTTTCCCCATGACCCGGTCCACTTCAAACCGGGTCGACCCGGTCCGCTCCATTAACCCAACACCCCTTCTTCATTTTTGTCCAACACAAAACAAAACCAAAAAATAAAAAATAAAAGGTGAATTATCACTATTAATAGTTTTATTTTTTGTTTTTTTTATATATAAAAAAAATCCGAAAATATTTTATTTTATTTTTATTTTTATTTTTATTTTTATTTTTATTTTATTTAAAAAATATATAATAATTTCGGGAATGATTTAAAAAAAAATAAGAAAAGGGAAGTATTGAATAAAAAAAATATAAAAGTAAAAATAGGTGAAATTCTCTTTTTTTTTTTAAAAAAAAAAGTAAAAGAATGTAGAAAATTTAAAAAAAAAAGTTTTGTGGAAATTTTTAAAAAATTTTAAGTAAAAGAAGGTTGGAATTAAAAAATAAATATAAAGGTATCTGAAAATTTAAAAAATTTAAAGTGATTGAAAGTAGCATTTTTGAAAGAAAAAGAAAAGATAGTGGTTTATTTTTTAAAGAAAGGTTAAATAAAGTGAGATTCTCTTTTAAAAAAATAAAAAGTGGGATTTTAAATAAGATAAAGTAATTAAAGTTAGAATTTTAAAAATAAAAGTAAATAAAGGTGGGATTTCTTTTTCTAAAAAAATAAAAGCAATTTGTAAGTGAGATTTCTTTTAATTAAAAAAATAATAAAATAATAAAAAAACAAATCTGAAAATTTCGAAAATTTTGCTATAAATAGAAGAGAAAATTTAGGAAGAAGGAAGTTGAAAAAAGAGGAAAAACTAGATAGAGAGAAGAAGAAAAGAGGGGGCGGAGAGAGAAGTATACACTCGATATACACTCTGGATACACAGAATATACAAGGACAGAATTCATTTTTGAGAGAGTAAAAAAGATAGAAACAAATTTTCTGAAATATTGAGAGTGGAAGAACACCATAGAGAGTTCAAATCTAGAAAGAAAAAAATAAAGAGAGATTTCCGCACTATTTGTCTTCTCCATTTTTACTAGTTTTCTCCGTGTTGCTGGGATTTCTGGACTGAGGTGTTGAAGCTACTGTGTTGGGCTTTCTGCTGCTGTATGTTGCTGTGTTACATACTACTTTGCTGATCTTCTTCTTCTTGTACTGTCATTTCCAGGTACACATTTGTACACTCTCGGTTTGAAGCGAAATGAAATATTAATCAAGCTTTGTTCCTGTTGAATCCCTCCTGTTTAGATTTGTGTTTGAATATAATTTTCCTTTCTTTGTATAAAAATGTAGTCGATTAATTAATGAGTAATGGGCTTGCATATGTATAACTTCTTCATCTAATAAATTTAGTTTAAATTAATCAAATACTAGTTAATTTGTTTTTGATATTATGGTGTGTCAATTTCATGTTCCAGTATTATTGAATAATAGAATATAGAATGAAAGCAATTTTTCTTTGTACAAACTCGATCAGAATTTTCCATTCACATTAGCCGTAAACTAATAACTAATAAGTTATTTATTTTTCAGCATGTAATTAATTGAGAAATTTTCTTTTATTTTTAGAGACAAACTTAATAGAAGAAATGTAGTCACTATAGGTTTATCTTTAAAAATAAGAATGAGATGAGCCTCGCCAAATAAAAATACAAAATTGCGGGGCCCTCAGTAAATATTTGCTTTATATTGCTTAGATTTCGGGATAGACCGTTTAGCAAAATTCCACGGCCCTACCCAAAGTAGATGATACACTAGTCGCTTTAGGCGCGCCTTTAATAATTTAATTTTCTTAAACTCGGGTGCACATTGATGTGACCCAAATCCAAATCTCAACGGAGTCAAAGTGTGTCGACGACCACGGGTACATTGATTGTAACGCGGTTCGAGATACATTTTCACAACGTTGCAATTCCTTGTAAAAAATAATAATAATAATTATGAAAGCGGTAAAAAGTTAAAATTTGCACATAAGTTCATATTTGTATTAAATCAGATAATCAAGCCAAATATGATAGTTGAGCGACCGTGCTAGAACCACGGAACCCGGGAATGCCTAACACCTTCTCCCGGGTTAACAGAATTCCTTATCCGGATTTCTGGTGCGCAGATTGTAATATGGAGTCATTCTTTTCCTCGATTCGGAATTAAAATTGGTGACTTGGGACACCCTAAATCTCCCAAGTGGCGACTCTGAAATAAATAAACAAATCCCGTTTCGATTGTCCTTTAATTGGAAAAAACTCCCTTGTACCCTCTTGGGTACGGAAAAAGGAGGTGTGACACTTGTTAGTATATGATCTCAGATTGGAATTTTTATGATTTGTTTAGCTCCGTTAGGTAATTTGGGACTTAGGAGCATGATCAGAATGTATTTTGGAGGTCCATGGAAGGTTTAGGCTTGAATTGACGAAATTGGAATTTTAGCGTTTTCCGGTTGATAGGTGAGATTTTCATTTAGGGGTTGGAATGGAATTCCATAAGTTGGAGTAGGTCCATTATGTCATTTGTATGTGTAGGCAAAATTTCAGGTCATTCGGACGAGGTTTGATAAACCTTTTGATCGAAAGCGGGATTTGGATGTTTTTGGAGTTCTTAGGCTTGAATTCGATGTAATTTTGGTGTTTTGATAATTTCTTTGGAATTCTCAAGGTTGGAACAGTTTTGAATGATGTTATGGGATTTTTTGGCATGTTTGGTTGAGGTCCCAAGGGCCTCAGGTGAGTTTCGGGTGGTTAACGGATCAAATTTTGGACTTTGGACTTGGCAACTTTGCTGGTTTTTGTTGCAGACATTTTTGTTCATCGCGTTCGCGGAGGTGCATCGCGTTCATGAAAGGTATTTTGTGTGGTGATGATTTTCATTCTACGCGTTCACGAGGGGAGATACGTGTTCGCGAAGGGGAACTGGAGGCAATGGAGGATTTGTGCTCCGCGTTTGCAAAGTGGGAGCCGCGATCGCGAAGGTCCGTTCAGTGGTGCATCGCGTTCGCGAGATGGTCCTTGCTTCCGTGTAGGAGGATCTTTGGACAGTAGCAAATTGTGCTATGCAAACATGAGCATGTGGTCGCGTTCGCGAAGGGTTAAACCTAGGCAGTATTAAATAGCCATTTCGTGACCTTTCTTCATTTTTTCACCATTTTTATCGGGATTGAAGCTTTTGAGAGGGATTCTTGAGGAAACCAAAGGGTAATCTCTTGGAGGTAAGATTCTTGACTTCATAACTCGTTTATATGTGATTAAAGGCCTAATTAGTGGTGAAATTTTAGGAAAACTCAGCGCAAAATGGGTAATTAGGGGTTGAGATTAAGAGACCTTTGAGTGGGGATTTGAGGGGTCATTTGAGGTTCGATTTTGATGCTTTTGATATGGGTAGACTCGTGAGAGGATGAGGATTCTGTTGATGGGATTTTTATCGGATTCCGAGACATAGTCCCGAGGGACAGGGTTTGAGCAATTTCGGGATTTTGATGTAAATTGGATTTTTTCGAGTGGGTTTTGTTTCCTTAGCATTTTTAATGGTTATGTACTGATTTTGGTTAGATTTGGAGCATTCAGAGGTCGATTTGAGAGGGCAAAGGAATCGCGGGCTAGAGTTTGGATCGGATCGAGGTAAGTAATGATTGTAAATGTTGTCCTCAGGGTATGAAACCCCGGATTTCACATCTTTGTGCTACATTGAGGTGACGCACACGCTAGATGATGAGCGTGGGGTCGTGCATCGTTGGGGATTGTGACTTAGTCCATCTCGAATGCCTGTTTTACCGCGTGTTTGATTGAAAACTGTTTGTTATCATCACGTTTTGGGCTGAATGCCATATTTGGGCCTCGTGCCAACTATTTGGACCCTTAGGGGATTTCTACTGCTATTTCCTCACTGTTTGATTTTATATATGTACTCAGTCATGCTATATTCAACTGTTTTCATAACTCAGCCATGTTTACTCTGTTTTAACACATTAAATGATATTTTGGGCTCAACATCATGTTTTACTGTTGCCCGAGTGGCTTATGAGATTCTGAATAATTAAGGCCGAGGGCCTGTGTTGTGAGGATACTTTTGGGTCAAGCTGCATGTCGCACCAGTGATACACTGATTTATGATTATGAGGTCGAGGGCCTGAGATTGTACGCCACAAGGTGGCTTGATATGAGGCCGAGAGCCAATTGATTATGCCACGAGATGGCTTGATATTGCGCTTGGGCCGTAAGGGGCCCCTCTTGGAGTTTATAAACCCTCAGTGAGCGCGAGTACCCATTGTGATATGAGATATAGCCGGAGGGGCTGGTGTTGTTCCATGTTATTGTCCGAGGGGCTGATTTTGTTGACATTGTGCCCGAGGGGCGGATTTTATGTGTTTATCTTTTCTAGTTGCTTTTCATTTACTTGCTTAACTGTCGACAAAGGCGTTTTAAAGAAGCTTATTCTGAATTAAGGTGTTTTATAAGATTTCACTGTTTTATTGCGTTTATTTGATTTTACTCTGCTTCTTTATAGCATGTTGTTGTGTTTTTACGTGATTTCTTATCGCTCATACTTTATTTATTGTTATTACTCACTGAGTTGGAGTACTAACTTTACTCCTTGCACCTGTGTGTAGATTCAGGAGCTTCAGGTCCTGCCAGTGAGGGTTGATTGCTCAGCAGGCTATTCGGAGTCCACTAGGTAGCTGCTCGATGTTCACAACCCAGTGTTTCTCCCTCCTATTTTATTTTCCTTGTCCTAGTTATGTAATGGACTGTGTAAACTCTTTCAGACTTGTAGACTTATGATAGATGCTAATGACTAGTGACACCTCGATGTTGGGCTGTGTTTGGTTTTTCGCAGTTGATATATTTCACTCTATTATGGGATTTATCATTAATAATGGCTTAATTATGAATTATTATTTGTTAAACTAATTGGAAGTTTGTGTCGGCTAGCTTTGTCTTCACGAGAGGTGCCATCACGACCGGGCCTGGGTTTAGGGTCGTGACAAAAAGTTGACTGTTTTGTAAGATATTAGTTCTGTAATTTTGGATTAATATATGGAGTTATGAATACTGGCGTTTTTTAAACACTGAAAAATATACTATTTTTTTTACAATTCTGTCCAAAGATGTTTTTATTAAATAAAAATAAAAAATTATTATTTTGAGTTCTGAAATCATGTTTTAACATACATTAGTATATTATGTGATTTGAACAAGTTAAAATAATAAAAACCCTTAAAAACGCCAAAAACAGAATTGTAGAAATATGTCTTGATTTTATAATTCTGTCGAACTCCGATTGACCTCAAATTTGATAGGTTCATTGGAAACGGCCCAGTGAGCAATACTCATGAACTTTGCTCATGAGGTGCGTCATTTCTTGGGCATTCGGGGTCGTTTAGATTGGTTGCCATTTTTCTGTTTTTTGGAATTTATTTTTAATAAAAGAATTTTTTTAAAAAGAAATCTGTGATGGTAGGCTTCAATTCCCATTGTTTCCAATCATGTTTTACAGTAATATAACGAATTTATATGTTGACATAGGTCTTCTTCCACATCGGATAAATTCATTATAGATGATTACTGTAGTCTTGCCTCTAGTTATCTGATTACTTGTATTAGCTCTTCAACTGAGTTACATGTTGATTCAATGAAACTATAGTTTATAAAAGTGATATTTACCTATCTTAAATTAACAGTTTACTCTCCATCTGAGTTGGTCCTGTTTAAATTATGGGGTTAATATCTTACATCACTCATATATTTTGCATGAATAATTAAGTTTCCCTAACAAATCTAACTGTTCAATGAGCATGGTTATATGTGTAATGTGTTCTTTTGAATTTAATTATTCTAAATACATAACTAATGATATCTTTAATATGAATATCTCTCAGATTAACCATGTCTTCATTCAACTCACTTACCTCAATTTTGAACCAAAACAAATTAGAAGGACCGAATTATGTTGACTGGAAAAGGAACCTTGATATTGTCCTAACTCCTGAAGGTTACAAATTTGTAATCACTGAGGAGTGCCCAGAAAAACCTGAAAATTCTATTGATGATCAGGTTAAGGCTTATGACAAATTGCTTAAGGCTGATGAGATGGTGCGATGTTACATTCTTTCCTCTATGGCGAATGTTTTGCAACATTAGCATCAGTCTATGGGGTCTGCTTATGATATGCTCGAAAGACTTAAAGAGATGTCCGATGAGCAAAATCGTGCAGCTAAGCAAACAACCATGAAAGCCCTTTTGAACACTAAGATGGCTAAAGGATCATCGGTCAGGGACCATGTTCTGAAGATGATGAGTCTTATGAATGAATTGGAGGTCCTTGGAGCTGTGATTGATAAGGAGTCTCAAGTTGAGATGGTCCTGCAGACTTTGCCTGACAGGTTTCAACAATTTTGCTTGAACTATAATATGAACAAAATGGATTTGTCACTAGCAAAATTGTTGAATGAACTGCAAGCGGCAGAATCTATTATCAAACAACAAGCTCTAGTTGTGGCACTCAACGTTGAGAAAGCTTCGATTTCTAAGTCGAAAGGCAGTAAGAAAAAGAAGAAAGCTCAAAAGGTTTTGGCACCTGGTGGTGCGACTGACATGAAAAAGCCCAAAAGCAAGTGCTATCATTGTAAACAACCTGGGCATCACAAGAAGCAATGCCCTGCCTATCTGGCAGAGTTGAATAAGCAAGGTAATTCAAATTTAAATTTTGTTGAAACATGTTAGTGGTTGTTTATACCATCTGCACTACTTTGCAGGGGTTTCAGGAAACGCAACGGCTAAGTGAGAATAAAGTTTGCGTTTTTCAAGCCAGTGGCGAGCCAACACCAGCTTTAGCTTTAGGATATATTAGAGTTTCATTTAGTAGTGATAGAGTTTTAGTTTTAAAAGATGCTCTCTATGTACCTTCTATTAGAAGGAATTTGATTTTGGTTTCATAAAATAATGGATGCTAGTTATAATGTTTATTTTGCTAATAACTCTGATGTTATTAAGTTTAATAAACATTTTATCTACACTGCTGCTAGAGTACATGACCTTTTTATTCTTTATATATCTCCTCATGTGCTACAACAACCAAAAGAACTAAATAACATTAATCTTCCATATAAAACAAAATGTATTTCTAAATTGGGTCAAACTTATTTGTGGCACATACGTCTAGGTCATATAAATCTAAATAAGATTTCGAGATTGGTCTCTGATGGACCATTGAGGTAATTGAAAGTGGAGTCACTACCAACGTGCGAATCCTGTTTAGAAGGTAAAATGACCAAGAGACATTTTCCCTCAAAAGGAAATAGAGCCAGCGATAAGCTCGAATTAATTCACTGTGATTTTTGTGGCCCTATGAATATACAAGCAAGAGGTGGTTTTGAGTATTTTGTGACTTTCATAGATGATTACTCAAAATATGGATACATTTATATGTTGCGACGTATGTCTGAATGCTTTGAGAAATTCAAAGAATTTAAGACGGAAACGGAGAAACGACATGATAAATATATCAAAACATTGCGATCTGATCGTGGTGCTCAATACTTTTCTACGGAATTCATAAAATACTTATCAGATAATGAAATTACATCTCAATTATTTTCCCCAGGAACACCATAACAAAATGGTGTGGTAGAAAGAAGAAATAGGACCCTTATGGAAATGGTTAGATCAATGTTAAGTTATTCCGATTTGCCTTCTTCCTTTTGGGGATATGCTTTAGAAAAAAACAAACTACATTCTAAATTTGGTTCCTTCAAAGTCAGTACCTTCAACTCCAGTAGAATTGTGGACTGGGCACAAGCCAAGTTTACAGCATATTCGGGTTTGGGGTTGTCCAACACATGTGCTGAAAGGGAAAGTGGATAAATTAGAATCAAGGACAGAAGTATGCCTTTTTATTGGATGTCCAAAAGGAACTAAAGGTGGTTTGTTTTATTGTCCCAATGAAAAGAAGGTAATTGTTACGATAAATGCCAGATTTTTAGAAGAGGACTACGTAACGAATCATATTCCTAGAAGTAAACTAGTTTTACAGGAATTAATTAATGGAGTAACTAAATACTCATCTCTAGAACGTATCCCGGAAACAAGTATTGACATACCACTGCATCATCGTAGTGGGAGAAATGTTAATAGGTAGCAGATTACCCAAGAGCAATTGCCTGACATCACACTACCCCAAAGTAGTGGGAGTAATGTTGAGCAACCTCAGATTGTTGAGCAACCTCAGATTGTTGAACAACCTGAAATTGTTATGCAACCTGCACTCCAGGAAGAAGTTAATGATATCCCAGCACCATAAGGTGTGGAGGATAACATTGAGGGTTCAGTTCCAGAAAATGATGTTGTGATTCAACAACAAAATCACCCTTCACCTATAGTGACTAGTCGTAGTGGGAGAATTATTAGAAAACCTCTCCGGTTTGCGCTCTTGGGAGAATCTTATGATAGAATCCGTGAAGAGCCTAGTACAGAACCTATTAATTACGACGAAGAACTATGTTTACCGTGAAAATGGTAATAACAATTAAATTTGTTGATGAGACTCTAAAAATACGTGATCTATTTTTATGCTAGTTGTTAAGCAGTTGATGCTAGATATGTGAAGAATAAAGAGGAAATGTGAGCTAAAATGGAATTATAATCGAATCGGGGGGTTTGCTATTCGGGCGTCGGACTGACTGATGAGGGGCCTCGAGGTCGATGCCTGGGCTCGGGCTCGAGCTATCGGGGATAATCGGGAAGGGACTAACAATTAGGATATGATTAAGGGAGGCTCTTTATGGACAATGACAAGCTATAAATGTAGAACAAGTATGAAGGCAATAAATATAAGCAATAGTGATGAGAGAATACGTTAGAGAGAAGAGAGAGAGAGAGAGAGAGAAAGAGAGAGAGAGAGAGAGAGAGAGAGTTATTATTTATCTTGTGTAGAATAGTTGCAGCAACAACAGAAGACTCGACAAAATGGCAAGGATCCCCTTAATATAGGAGGGGAATCCCAACATAGTACAAAATGCATTAATTGTAAAGGTATGAAGATGGGACGGCTAGACATGACATCAGACTCTGTCAGTGCTATCTTCTAGTCTTGAGAACTCCCTTTCCTGGCATCGTCGTTGGGTTGGGTGTAAATTGGACCCTCCGATTTCACTGTATACAGATAGTCTCCGCGTTTCCTAGATCAAAGTAATAGGAAATGATTTTGAGCCACCGTTCCAAGGGCATCATTGCCATGTCGTCAACCTGTAAGAGCATTAAATGCCATGCCCCAAAAAATCGTGCAAGGGTCGCCGTCAAATGCGATTATCGAGGAACCCACGAACCGCTATTGGCTCATCCTTTCCACTGCCCAAGTAGTTCCTATAAATATATCGACTGTTTGATAATCCTTATCTTCGTAGCATCTTCCAATTCACGAGTCCATACATATCTTATTTTACACTCTTCAATCTTGCTTTTTTGAGAGAGAATTTTACCATTGCTATGGCCAGGACTTCTAGAACGGTTCCTCAGCGGAATGAAGCTGCATCTTGATCTCGGTCGTCTAAGGAGAGAGCCAGGCGATACCCACTTTGGAACAATGCACTCCCTCAAAGCTTGATATGTCAAAATATTTTACCATCGATACCACTTCATCCACAACGGGCCGCTGTGAACATGTGTCCCGATACATTAGTGTCGTGAACAACATAAAAGTGGTGAGGACAGACTACCGATGGAGCGAGGCAGTGGAGGTGGAGATCCCTGGCCCTGATAAAGATATAACGGACTACAAAGCCGGCTTCCTTCAAGTGTATACCTACCCGTTCACCTTGGTCCCTGATGATTTTTCTGAATCCTCACCCCCGGAAATAGATCCGGTTATCCTTGATTTTTGTGACAATTATCAAGTGACGCTCGATCAGATTTATCTTTCTGTCTGGAGGATAGTATTGATGCTCCGTCATTTTACTGAAGGGGTTGTGGGTGAGACATTTACCCTGAGCCATTTGATTAGGTTGTACAGCCCTCAATTTTATCGAGGTTTGATCAGGCTCCATAATTGATCCAAAAAATCATTTTTCTCGAGCACCGACGAGGGGAAGGATCGAGGATGGATGAGCAGGTTCGTTTGGGTAAGGACCTCGGACATCATTCCGGCATAGAGGATGCCTTTCCCGGAGAGATGGAACACACAGTGTAAGCGGTTTTCCCTTAACCATGTTTTGTAATTTTCTTTCCTTTCCCCCTGAATGATGACCTCTTTGCCGTTTCATGCAGCCGTCGCTTGGTACCCCTAGGCAGTTTCGAATTTGCCGGGGTGGATCAAACAGTTAGATGCCGCGTTCTCGTATCATGTTCGATCTTGGACCGACCTGGCCAGGGAGCGATAGGTGGCCAAGAATCACAGTAGAGCTCATTTGTTGTATATGTCTTAGATTTGCATTTCTCAATCATGGTTATCATGCTATTACGGGCCTTGGCATGAATATGGAGATGAGGCGGCTCCCTGGTGGTGAAACAGAGGCTTCAGAGTCCGGCAAGAGTAAGAAGAGGGAAGGTAAGGCGGCTACTGATCCTCGTATGGAAAAGAAACCCAAGTCACTCGAGCATCAAACCGCTACTAGGACCTCTGCTTCAACTTCAAGGGAAAATTCCGGCATTGAGGATGGGGATGATGATGAAGGCCAGTTAGCACGGAGGACCCTATCGAGTGCAGGAGCCTCGACCAGAGGCTGCTGAGTGTAGAATAGTCGACTCAGGTCAGTCCTATAGACCGAAGACTCTTGAGAAGGGTGTAAACGTGACCTGGAATGGCATGACCGGGTTTGGCGCAGTCTCTGTTGGGGGGACCATTGCTATCGATCCAGAAGTGTAGGGGCCCGGAGATTTTTAGGAGCAGGGTTTCCTTTTGGGGAAATCAGTGACATGAATGATTTCATCTCATGCTTTCAGGTCTCGTCCGGGGAACTGAGGGACACTCAAGAAGAGTACGCCGCCAAGGCGGGGATTCCTCTCAAAGGGGGAGGCTTACTTGCCAACATCTTTGAGGGTGTTAGCGATAGCGTCAGTTTTGATGTTCCTGGGCTGTCAAGGCGGCAAAAAGATTCATGCAGCAGGTGATAGCTATCTTTCGTATATTTCTTTTAGTTTTGGGCATCATTCTTCGTTTTTCTAACTCTTCTGTCATGCCGCAATGCAAGGATATGTGTGATCATGCCCTCTTTCGGATCAGTAAAGAGCTTTCTTACCATGAAAAGGAGTGTACGAAGCTCACCTTGATGCTTCGGGATTCGGAGGCCCACTCTGCTCGAGGAGAGAAAGAATTAGGGGAGCTCCAAGCTGCTTTGGAGAGAGCATTCCGGGAAAGGCTGATCTCGCTGCGTAGGTATTTTTCCCTGCTTGTATCCAACCTTTGCTCCCATATTTTGACACAGTTACCTCTCTTTTGTAGGTCGAGCAAAATGGTTCGCAGATTAGTCGACTGAATGCGGAGATCCTAGGGATGAGGAAGCAAAGTGAGGTAGCGACTGAGGAGTTGGCGTCATCCCATTATCTTCTCAAGAATGCTCGCAAGGAGATTGCTTCCTTGGCCACAGCCAAGTCCGAGATTGAAAGAAATGCTGCCACTTATCTGGATGATGCAGCCATGACGCATAAAATAGCTCGTGACATATCGATAGCAGCGGAGCAATAGCTATTTTGGGCTATTAAACATGCTAATGCGGAGGCGAGGAGAGAAACCCTGGAGGAGATCGGAGCCAGGGGCGTTGATCTGTTAGTCGATCTTGAGGAAGCCCGCGAATTGGAGAGAGAATTGGTTCTTTTGGTCGTCCTAGATGAGGGCGAAGATAGCAATGATGAAGAGTATTCCCCATGTCATTTTGCATCCTTTCTTTTTCCTTTTGTATGCAATCCCCGGGGGATGGATTTCTTAAAGATGCCTCTTGTGGATACATTTTTGGCAATGTAAAAAGAAGGACTTTTCTCCTTTCAGTTTTTTCGTTCCTTTGCTTTCGCGGATTTAACCTTTCGACTTTTGATGTTAGCCTTTCGAAATTCATTCTTGGAGCGACCGAGACCCTCAAATCGGGCCATGCCTTAGGGTTAAGTTGACAACTTCTAACGAGCCGGTGCTGGTGATATCGCGGAGCCCCTGAGGCCCCGCATTTTCTTGAATTCTGCGGGGTAGCAGCAATTGCTCAATCTAGTAAAGGGGCCCCGAAGTGATTCTATCAGTACGTTTCCCTAGGAGAGGGTGATGTTAACGCGGCTAGAATTAATTGGCCTATTGGGTAGGCGGGCAGTTGTTGTCTTGCCCCTATATATTCATTCGCTTGACTTTCCAATGGTGATTCTACTGCTTTGAGGGACTACCTCTTCCACATAGACTGGCATTTTGTGCTAGTTCTTCCGTTGCTTCGACCAAAATTTTTTTCTCAAATCCACATCTTTCTCCTCCTATTTTATCGTGGCCATGACTGGTGTGTCGACATTCGACCGCCAAGGAGAGGGGATTTCTTCCTACACTCCACATTCGATTGGTGATAGTGACGCACCGCCGGTGCCAGGTGAGTGGGCCTCGAGGTGCCTTGCCTCGACGAGAGCCATCATGCCGGGGAGGCCTCCCAATGTTCTGGGTCACCGGGAGCACGTGTCGAGGATCATCTCATCAGTGGGAGAGGAAAACCTCGAAATGATCAGAAAAGATTGTGGATGGGGAAAAGGTATGGTATTACAAGTACCTTCTTCCGAGAAGAGCATCATGACATACGCTGAGGGGTTTTTGAGCATATACACGCATATTTTTGCATCGGGTCGTGCTTGATTTCTGTCAGAGATATCGGGTTACCTTGGCGCAGGCTCACCCCTTCCTTTGGAAAAAAGTGCAGACGATGAGATATTTCACCGATAAGGCCGGGATAGAGTTTACCCTCAGCCATCTCGTGAGGTTATATCGGCCACTACATTATCGGGGTTTGATCGCTCTGCAGCGTCGATCTACTTGAGCTCCTGTCATCGGTAGCGAAGAGGATAAGGACCGTGGATGGATGAATCGGTTCGTTCTGATTCGAATGACCAATGTCATCCCTATAGAATTTTTGCCATTTCCTGAGAAATGGAACTTGACACGTAAGTGTCTCTCCTGAACTATCATCGTTTTGACCGGAGGCGGGCTCCGTAATGATATCTTTCCATTCCATATTTGTAGCAACTCATTGTCGACCAACGAGATCCCCGATTTAGCCAAGTGGTCTCATAAGCTGGTAGCTTGCTCGATTCATGATAGGCACCGGTGGTGAGATCTGTCCAAAGGGAGATGGGAGGCGAAGCATCGTGGTAGGTGTTTTGTTTCCTAAAAATGGTGTTTTTCTTGTCGGCTTATTAACTCAACTGCCGTAGGTATCAGAGATTTTTCCGAAATGAAGCCGTGTCCTCTAGGAGAGGAGGAGAGATTACCGGCCTCGGGATCGAGATCGATGACAAACAAAAAGGGGCTCCGGGGTGTGAAGGGGCTTGCAGTGGGGCGACTCCTTCTCAGTGGTTAAGAAGAAGCGATTCGATCGGTTACTATCTTCTAAAGGCAGTAAGCCATCGGATATTGGCTCGGCCTTTGGCGAGGCTTAGCGGCTCGGCCTCATGGTGAGTATTTGATCGTTGTAAGATTATTCCGTTCCCGTGCCTTTCTTTGTTCTTTCATAGGCCTTCGATAGGCTCAAATCTGAGCTGCTTTGTTATGAGGCCCTATTGCGGGAGGCCTTGGATAGGGAAGAATCCCTTAAGATTCTCTTTGCGGAAAAGGTAAGTGAGCTGGTTTCCCTGCGGCGTGAGGTGGACCGGAGCCGGAGCCGTGAGAGCTACCTAGAAAAATAGGTACCGTGCATTCCATGATGGCTTGCACTCCCCTTTTCATCTCAGCGGATCAATTGTTTGAAATTTCAGTTGGAGAACAAGGTGGAGGAGTTAGGATAGCTCTAGGGCGAGGTTGGTCGAGCCAAACGCGAATTCAACGAGCTGCATGCACATGTAAGTACCCTTTTTGCGGCCATAGAAAGTACTTTAGCCATGGTTTCTGCTCTTGAAGTGCAAATCTGGACCGTTCGTGTGAATGATTCTACACAGGCAAATATGATCACAAGGCTTTTGTCCGAGCTTTCAAAGGTGAAGGCCAAAGTGGTGAATGTCCGGGCCGAGGTCGTGATGAGCAGCACCAAGGCGGGAGAGAAAGCGGTATCCTATATTAAGAGTGATGTCGTTGCTAGAGCCAAACTGAAGAGAGCCCTCGATCGTACAAGCTGTAGTAAGGAGTATGCTAAATGCAAATCTCGGAGGGCAATTCTCGAGGAGATTCATGCCAGGGGATTTGATCTCTCTGAAGAGATCGAGCAAGCCAAGGGGAAGGAGTATGATGCCAAGTTCCTTTTGTCAAATGTTGAAGATGGCGAGGAAGGGGCCGCCGAGCCATAGTCACCAAGGGAGGATGTTTATTTCCTGCCTTGTTCTTGTGTATATAGCTTTCACAGTATGTTGTAAACAGAGCTTGTATTTTATCACCTGTATGTATAAGGGTGAAACCCCGCAATTTGTGTCTTTTGTTTGTCAAGATTTTAACCAGGTCGATTCGACCTTTGAACTAGTAGAAATATTTAGATTCGTGATAGGGCCTGAGGCTCATTAGGCTGGCAACAACAGATCTTATGCTTTGCCCTTGGACATATGCATTTTACCTATTTTGGGTTTAGTCTCCGAGTCGGGTTTCGACTCGAGTTCAATCAACCCTCAAGTTTTGTATTTGTGCGGGCTAGCGACAATGGCTCTTACGCCTTAGGTCGAAGTGACCTTTTATGTGTGTGGCCGTAAGGCTCATTAAGGTGACGACAATGGCTCTTACGCTTTGCCCTTAGGCATATATAGTTAACTATTTTGGGTTCGGTCTCCGAATCAGGTTACAACTCGAGCTCATTTGACCCTCAAGTTTTCAAATTTTTAGCTGGCGACGGTGGGTCTTACGCTTTTGGTCATTACGACCTTTTAATGTATGCTGGCGACAATGGCTCTTACGCTTTACCCTTAGGCATATGTAGGCTTTATTTTCCTCTCGTTAAGGACTTTTGAAATGATTTTGCCTGAACCATCATTGATTAGGGAAGAACCTCGATATCAAGTCATTTATGGTGATGTTCGAACACCTCGGAATGTTTGGCTCATAGGCTGAGTAGCTCGAAGCCTTGTGATTTGGAGCTGACATGGTCGAAGATCTTTTGCCTGTTGAGGGTAGCCTGTTTAACCGGTTCTTTTCAAAGTAGATTCGAAGTAATGGCCTATGATTTTGTAGCGATGGTTAGGCATCCCTGAGTCGCGTTAATTTGGCTGGTACAACCGTATGACCGTAGTCATTTGTGTTTGGCTGGAGCCATTTTTGGTCACGAGTGTAGTAGTTTAGGCGTCTATATCGAGGGTATGCCCTTTCGGGAGTCTAACAAATGCAATATATAGCCTAAACTTTGGGATTGAGTTTATGCATGTAGTAAGGTCTTACAAAATGTTTATGCCTTTTGAGGTCTTACAGCTTCGTTGATACTTGGTACAAGTACGATTCATGCCTTGCTGGAGGTCTTACAGTTTTCGTTGATACTTGGTGTCACACCTCCTTTTTCCTACACCCCAAAGGGTATATAAGGGAGTTTTTTCCAATTTAAGTGACAATCGAAACAGGATTATTTTATTTAAAACTCAAAGTCGCCACTTGGGATAATTTATGGTATCCCAAGTCATCGGTCCCAATCCCGAATCGAGGAAAGATTGACTCTGTTTTACAGTCTGCGAACACATAAATCCAGGTAAGGAATTCTATTAACCCGGGAAAAGGTGTTAGGCATTCCCCGGTTCCGTGGTTCTAGTACGGTCATTCAACTGTTATAATTAGCCTATTATCTGATTTTAATACACTCTTGAAACCTATGTGCATTTTATTCCTTTTAAACTGCTTTTAATAATCCAACTGTTATACAACTAATTATTGATTACACGTTTGGGAATCATATCACGGGAACCGTACCCACGATCCACAACGTATTTATTTTATTAATAAGATTAAACTGTGGGTTGGGTCACATAAATGTACCCCTGAATTTTGAAAATTAAGCATCACAACTACGTCAGGGGAACTGTACCCGTAGCTCTGACAATTTAATTAACGCGCCTAAAGCAACTACACGCGTATGAGTTTAAATATTTTTCTAAGGTTTGAGATTATTGTAGGCCAAGAATTATGGACAAAATATTATTGCGAAACTATTCCAAGTCAATCGATCCCAAATAATTGCTAAATCTTCACGGCCCAAGATAATTTTACAACCAAATCATATGGCCACAACATTTAATTTCAAACTTAATCAAAGAACATAAACAGGTTTCTTAATACTCAAGTGATTAGTTCACCTTGGAACTCAAAATATTAAATCAAATAAGCAAATCAAAATAAGAAAACATCTACTTGGGTATCGAACCCAACATAGTATTTAATAGGAAAGATATCAATTATAATATTGTGACATTAGACAAAATACAAACAAAAATACACAAAACACACACAGGCATATATACAATGTATTGTATAACGCAACTAAACAAAACATAAACATAACATAACAGAAAGCTTAATCAATCTTGACATCATAATTAATCAACACAACTAATAAAAGAAATGAGTGAGAGATATGAACCTTTTATATTGAAATTTTTTGATTTAACTATCACATCGGCACTTCTCAAGTCGAACAAACAACAGAAACTTGAAACCAAACTTTAACGCCGAGATCAACGGACTGGAGCTGTGAGCGAGAGCCTCAAATGACTTCGAACTTGCCGGAAGAAAAACTCGAACTTCCAGGTAGAAATAATTGTTGTTTCGGGGTGGTTTGGTGCTGGTTTTTACAGTGTTTGGGAGCTGTTTTCAGCTCACTCTCAATGTTTGCTGAGCTTGTGGAGCTTAGTTTTAATGGAGTTTCAGGCTGCTGGAAGGTGGTCATTTGGGTGATGAAAGCTGCTCTTCGATTTTTTGGTGGTTCGATTTTGTTGACGAAGATGATTTGATGAGGGGTCTGATGGGTGTGTTGTGGTTGGAGATGCGGCTGCCAGTCTCTGTGTCCGTCGAAGAAGACGAATGACGGGTGGGGGTCCTAGGTCTATTGCAGTGCTTGTCAGCCTTTTGTCCTTAGCCTATTTTTGTTGTTCCGCCCATATCCAACATTCCCTTTATATTTTAGGTGTAGGCACTATTAAATAGGGGTAGGAAGTAGGTTAGGGGTATGGGCCTAGGAATTATGGGCTTGGGAATTATGGGCTATGTCAAAATTAGGCCTAAAAATGGGTTGCCCGAGCCTAAGTTTTATCCTTTCTCAGTAAACGAGACTAAAAATACGATCTCATTTATTAATTAATCCTATTTAAGTAAAATAACTATTAAAATAATACTAACCGTTAAAAAAACCTGTTTTTTAGTATTTTTTAAGATTAAAAATGACTACAAAATATTAATGAAACTATTTTTTTGTAATTTTTATTTTCTTGTAATAAAATAAAGTAAAAGAGTAAAAATGAGTTGAAATAGCTATATTAGGCCTAAATTAAATATTTACGCGCTAAAATATGAAAAATCTTGGGGAGGGTCAAAAATCACATGTCTACAGCTACCCCTCTTTGACTGGAAATACGAAGTATTTTCAGACAAAGAACGACTAGATAGGTTTTTTGACCCGACCCTTATTTGGAGAGGCTAAAACTAAGAGAAAGGGGAATGTGACTGAGCCCTTGTATCTGAGCTGCCTACATATCCTTGGCTATAATGGAATCAGGCCGCGTGTAGTTCTAAAGTGAGTGAGATGATGGAGTATGCCGAGGTGGAGAGCCAGCCGAGGTGCCGTTTCGCCGAAGTTTCGGTCCGCGGTCCTGATGTTACATCAAAAATCAAAACATGAAAAAGACTAGCTAAGCCTGTCAACTATGAGTTACAAGATTCCTATCTATAAGTCTTCTGAAGCTTGATCTTGAGTCTTGAGTGGTTTTCATGCAGACTTTAGATTTGAACATTGACGCTTGCTAGTTGCAGGTGCTAGTTCATTCTTCTTCAACTTTTCAGACCAAAACCGGACATACTATGCTTGTGACTTCAACCATGTCTTGAGCAGCCCACATCTTTACTTCCGTATTTGGATTACCTTTTTGCCTTTCTCTTTTTTCTTTATTGTGACGAACTTCTGTTGACCACCTCGGACTATTGACTCGCATTCTTGTCGCGAGCTTCTTTTGTTGCTAACTTGAATTGTATTCTGAAGTGAATGCTCTTATTCTCCAGGTAGGCACCTGATTGCCAATACTCGACCTGTCTTCCTTCGAAACTTGCTTCTTCCCTTTGTTATTTAGGTGGGCTCCTGATTGCTGAACTCCTTTGAACCTTGCTGCTTCCCTTTGTTCTTCAGGTGGGCTCCTGATTGCTGCTTCCCTTCATTCTCCAGGTGGGCTCCTAATTGCTGAACTTCTTTGAACCTCGCTGCTTCCCTTCGTTCTCTAGGTGGGCTCCTGATTGCCATCTTCCTTTGAACATTGCTGCTTCCCTTCGTTCTTCAGGTGGGCTCCTGATTGCTGTCTTCTTTTGAACATTGCTGTTTCCCTTCGTTCTCCAGGTGGGCTCCTGATTGCTATCTTCCTTTGATCATTGTTGCTTCCCTTCGTTCTCCAGGTGGGCTTCTGATTACCAACACTTGCGCTGCTTTTCCTCGAAACTTGAACTGCTTCCCTTTGTTATTCAGATGCGCTCCTAATTGCTGAACTCCTTTAAACCTTGCTGCTTCCCTGCGTTCTCCAGGTGGGCTCCTGATTACTGTCTTCCTTTGATTATTGCTGCTTCCCTTTGTTCTTTAGGTGGGATCCTGATTGCTGTCTTCCTTTGAACATTGTTGCTTCCCTTCGTTCTTCAGGTGGGCTCCTGATTGCTATCTTCCTTTGAACCTTGCTGCTTCCCTTCGTTCTCCAGGTGGGCTCCTGATTACCAACATTTGCACTATTTTTTTTCTCGGAACTTGAACTGCTTTCCTTTGTTCTCCAGGTGGGTGCCTGATTTCCAACTCGAATTGACTCCTCTGAACTGCTGCTTTCCCTTTGTTCTCCAGGTGGGTGCCTGATTGCCGAACTCGAACCGACTCCTCTAAAACTGCTGCTTTTCTTTGAACCTGATTACAACAAAATAGACAAACAAAAGAAAGTTTTCTGCCCCAGTTTGATATTGGGAGCATCTGTGAGTAGAACAAATTCTAAACTAAAATCCTTTATCCTGAAAACTTCAAACCAACCTTATCTCAAAAGTGAAGAGCTTAGATGCCAAATTAAACTTCCCAAAAGTAGCCCTCTCGTCTGACCTTGTCATTTGTGAGGGTCTCAAAACTTACCAAATCCTGTTATCTAGGAAGGTACTGGAATTCACTAACGAGCCTGTCTGGTACCTACTTTCCTAACGGAGTGTTTCTCCTGAACAAACAAAATTTCCTGGCCCTGTTTCAATCAAAGAAAACTTGTGAATTTAAACATGGTGGTTGGTTTGTAGCCTTGAACTTTGAGGGTGATTGCTCCTTCACTTCCCATGATAACTTTGATTTCCACTCGAAAGACCTTGCTTGTTTATTGACTAACTACTTTATCTGTCACCCTTATCACGGAAAATACCTCTGATCCATTCAAACCCAATACCATTCATCTGTTGCATTGTGCACTTGCATTGACATGTACTGAACCTTTGTGTTTCACATGTATCCCAAAGCACATCAATTGCCATCCACTCAGTGCGCATGTTGTTCTTTCCTGACTTAAAACACTGGCCTTGGCCTTGAGGTCTATTGCTCCTTCACTTGCCATGATAACGTTGATTTCCGCTTGGAAAACCTTGCTTGTCACTGGTTAACCACTTTCTTTGTCAATCTTATCACATAAAATACCTTTGATCTGTTCCAACCAACACCCTCTATCTGTTGCATTGTTCATGAATTGACATATATCGATATTTTGTATTTCACATGGATCTCAAAGCACGTTGATTGTTACCAACTCAGTGCGCATGTTGTTCTTTACTGACTTATGACACTTTGATGTGCTAGCCAGATCCCGTTTTGTGCAATTGGAAAGCTGGTGGCAAATTTTGTAGTCATTTCTCACTTGTTCTGACCAAACAGACTTAGGAAGAGGAAGTAAACAAGACAAAAGAAACAGAGTAAAGGATAATGGAAAGGGATGAT
Organism: Nicotiana tabacum; assembly: GCF_000715075.1. Classification (NCBI taxonomy): domain Eukaryota; kingdom Viridiplantae; phylum Streptophyta; class Magnoliopsida; order Solanales; family Solanaceae; genus Nicotiana; species Nicotiana tabacum. Next base: position 203,447,282 of record NC_134080.1, read on the forward strand.
TCCTAACAAGAAGCTACAAGTAGAAACCTATCAGATGTGGATGCCAAGTCTAATGACCATGACATGCACCTGTGGCCTATTCTATCAAGAAAGTCTGATGTTCAACTCTTGTTGTACTCCTGAACCGTGAAACTGGGCTTCAATGCTCTGATTATCCAATCCGATTCCCGATCCTTATTCGACTTGTAGTGCCCGAAGGGTTTTCACTATCAAGCCTCTCTCATTTTGTTATTTCTCTCGACTCACCGTCGCCTTATGGTGCCTGTGAAGGTTTTCACCGATAAGACTCTCTCATTTTTTTTTTCCGCTCTTTTCTGTAAGGCATTGACTATAGTAAAAAAATCATATGCTCCTAGCATGGCTAACTCAACACTCTCAAAGATTATCTGGGAGGTCTTTTTTGGACTGTAATGTGGCTTTTGAACAAGATTAGAAAGAAAGGATATCATAAAGGATCAAAAATAACTATGACAACAGGGTTAATATATTTACAACTTTTGGAATCCATTCTAAAAAATTTGCCTCAATTTCTAAAATAATGGAATTTGATTCTCTTTTTTCTTTGTTTTTCTTTTTTTTTTTGAAATGGAATTTCTAAGAAAGGCTACCCCACTCTCGACTTCGTGGGATTAGAAAATATTTTATTTGGTGTGACCGAACCGTGAAGCTGCCTACGTATCTTGTGGTGACAAGAATCAGGTCGAACGTAGTTCACAAAGATACACTTTGTTGCTATTTTTTCTTTTCTTTTCTTTTCCTTTTCTTTTTTCTTCTTTTTTTCCTTTTCTTTTTCCTTTATTTTTCTATTTTTCTCCTCTTCTTTTTTTGAATTTTCTTTTTGGAATGAACTTTATAAAATAAACCTATGGGGACATGAACTCTTTTTTTTTTCGTATGACTCTAACTTGATTCCAAAAGAGGGGAGGTCAAAGAAATAGGATCAGGCTCAAAAGAGTAACGAATGGTATAAGTGTTTGGGTAGCTGAAAGAGGGCCTCCCAATCCCTGAAAGTGCCAAGTACAACACTTGCAACTTGAAATGAAAATTAAAGATCATGCATAATATTTCTTTTGCGGCTTCGACATTGATATTTTCGATATGCCTTCTACTTTTCTCTAGTGCCTTGTCAAGTATAAAACCCTTGTTTGGTGATTCCATTTTCACAATGGATGTCCTCCGTCAATTCGGAGAAAACTTCCTTTATTTTGTAACTTGAAATGCATTTGAACTCAAAATTGCTTGCTTCAAACCGTCCGGGATGCACTCTCCTTTAACGAATTCTAGTCACCCTATTAACGTCCCACATTATCTGCCCTAGTTTCACATGGTTCGGGCTTCAAATGATCTTAAAATGTCCAAATCTGTACTTATTTCCCTCAAGTGTCCCTATCATCTTTAAAATTATTTCACTGCTTCCTGATTAAACTAACTTTTAAGACCAGGTTGAGAATTACGCGTGCATTTCAAGTCACTAGAGCCAGCATGAAAAGAACTATAAAAAGAGAAGAGAACTAAACAAAAAAAATGACTAGAAATAACAGAAGACAGGAAATTGTATTAGACAGACGGTGAAACGGTTCGAACAACAAAACTAGAAAAATAAACAGGGGTACAACCCTGGAACAAACCTAGATAACACTAAATGAGTTACTACGACTAAAGGAACTAGGCAAAATAAAAAGGATAGAAGGGTTTGAGTCACAAGACAATATCCGGATTATAACTCTAAAATAACCCGGACAACAGAAATGACAGCAAAATGAACCACCAAGACTCCTCCCTAGCTGGACAAGAAAGGAGCATCTTTCCAATCACCAAGCTCGACATCCTAGCCACTGATTTCGACATCAATATTACCAAGACCATTACCAATTTCAATCACATTGTCTTCACCAAGTGGCTCATTGACTCCTTTGACCAACCCTTTATCATTGCAAACCATCCCAACAATTTGTGCGTTATTATGTACCTGTAGAGGATTATGTGTGACACTTGGGGTATTACTGCCTTGGACCACAATTATTCCTTCTTGAATCATTCTTTCTATTTCCCTTTTCAAAGCACGACAATCTTCAACATTATGCCCCTGGGCATTGGAATGGTATTCACACCTTTTAGCAGGGTTAAAGCTTCTCGCACGTGGGTCTATATAATTTAGAGGAATAGGTGCAATCATGTCGTGATGCTTTAATTTCTCAAACAAGCTTGCATAGGACTCTCTTATTGGTGTAAAATTATCTTTTAGCCTTTGTTCCCTTCTACACCCTTGGCTTGAATATGGGTTATAGGGCACGTGAAAATGTTGTGCAGGCTGGTGGGGATTCTGCGGTGCTCGTGCTCGCCTTTTGGAGTGACCCAGTGGTTGAATAGATGGCCTGACATTGTTCAGAGGATAATACTAGGGTGGATTATGTGGATATCGGGGATATTCATGGGGTCGGTATTGAGGTTGAAAGCGTTTAGCGAGAATGACCACTGGATCCTATCGTTGGCGGGGCTCTGCAACATCTTTTCTATCAATCGGGGGAATGACCCGAGCAACTTGTTCGTTCCACTGAGCCAAAACTTCCTAAAACTTCCCTCGAGTTTCTTTTCCATTTGGGATAGGGAGGAGCGGTCTAGGATAATGTATACATTGTACTGATAGTGCAGAACAAAATCATGAGCCATGTCACCCCATGCATCCACTTACTGATATCTTGAAGAGTATACCACTCTAAGGCTTCCCCACTCAAACTCTGACTGAAATACGCCATCAATAATTTGTCCTTCCATCGGTGTCTTTCATCTTTCTGTAGTAGCCTCTTAAATGGGCCGTGGGATCTCCATGTCCGTCATACAAATCAAACTTTGGCATCTTAAATCCAGTAGGTAGTTGGATATTAGGAAACAAGCACAAGTCTTTGTAAGACACGCTTATCTGGCTCCCTATCCCTTGCATGTGTCTTAAATACTGCTCTAATATTTTCACCTTCCTGGATATCTCATCTTGCTCCACTGTCTTAGCAGGCTTGTCAGTTTCACCGGGAAGCTCAAAATGAGGAGCATGAAAGTATGGAACTGAGAACTTGAAAGTTGGTTCTAGAGCACGATGTTGGGTATCAGGGATTTTTAACACAGTCTCGCTAGAGGATCGAGGAAAGGTAGGTGGTGGATGAGCTACAAAAATATGAGTGGTCAAAAGAGCAGGATATGAGGTGGTTCTGGGGGCGAAGTGTGAAAAGGTTGTGGGGAGATATCCTGGACTTGCTGTCGCGCCCCCTTTTTTCTCGCGGAATCGGTTTATGACATTTGGAGGGACAACTCATTCCTTTTGGGAATTGGGTTTGATTTGAAGAGTCGCCACCTAATTACTAGGGTGCATTAGGACACTAAAAGAATTTGATTTGAACAACCAGAGATTGGGTAAGGGCTTGAAATTATTCCAAGGGGAAGGTGTTAGGCACCCCTCAAAATCCACTAGTGTAGTTCTCGGCCAGACAATTATTGTGAATTTGGTGCAATAAACATGTAGATAAATAAGGCTCAAATAAGAGGGGATTTCACATATAAAGGCTAAAAAAATAGACAAAGTTCGAAAGAGCAATTAGAAAAGAAAGCTGATTTGTTAAAAGAAGGAGTTGAAATGATAAAAGAAATGAAGAAATAAGGGAAAGGGGGTCCTAGGTTTATTAACAATATGGATCACCCCACACAATGTCTGGTAATCACTCCTCAATGAGGGGCTACACGTGACATTATCACATGGTCATCATATCCATATCTACCCTTCCCACCCCGTTAAGGTATTTAAGCGCGGATTGGTCTCGATTACTATTGCATGCTATTACCCGTCCCAGTCCTATCAGTCCCGGAGGCATTTAGGACTACTAATCCTAAAGGGGAGGGGTATTAGGCTTATTTGTAGTTTCAAAGGTAAAACTCTAAGGCGACATACAAAAACACATATTGCAAATTGGGGGAAAGCATATAACAAACATAGGCTCAGATATACCTCCTTAAACAAAGAAACACGTAATTAGCATGACTTACACATACTGTTTTAGGTCTAATTTTAAAAGGTATTAAAGACGAGTGAGAGGAAATTGTCGAGAAAGTTTCAGCGTATCACATAACTCAGATATGAAGTCCGAATCAGGCCTACCTGCTGGTTGTAATTATTAACAGAAGTAGATTCAATTTATAATTATTACCCTAAGGCTTGCTTAAGTGTTGGACAAGGATCCTATAAGCATGGTATCTACTAGATTCAGAAAACATGGAAACAACAAGGCTCGAAGTAAACTGTTTTGAATGCATACTCGTTAAACTTGCTAAGTGATAGAATCAGATTGTTAAAAGAGATGCGGGATTTAACGAATGGATTAAAAGTCCTATGGCTGATAGTATCCATTATTACTAGATGAATCATATTTTTTATTAGAAACCCCTATAGGCATGCTTTCTATATATTGCTGATTTTTTTCAAATCTTATAGACATAGTATCTAGATGCAGAATTTGTTTTAAGGCCTATGCGCATGGTATCTAGGTGTAATTGAATACGCAGAATTGAACAATCCTATAGGCATGACTTCTACATGTATTTGAATATGCAGAATTCAAAATACCTATAGACATGATTTCTATATGAGAATTGGATATTCAGAATGACCTATAGGCATGATGTCTATATGCATTTGAGTATGCAGAATTCAAAATACCTATAGACATGGTATCTATGTGAGAATTGGGATATGCAGAATTCAAAATGACCTATAGGCATGATTTCTATATGCATTTGAATATGCAGAATTCAAAATACCTATGGTATCTACCCTTTGCATATATAGTTACCCACCCTTTTCACTAACCATCCCCAAGAGTTTATTACAAATTATTACAGCCGGAAAAATAAAAATACATCAGAAAAATATAAATAAAGGTACAGCTAGAGGAAGCCTGATTCAGACTTCCTCACTAAGTTATGAGGTAAACCAACTCCAAGAGATCACGATCCAAAGCCTATCTCCCATTTGAGTGTGTCAAAGTTCCCTAAGAGCCTCAATGGGACTCCGGGCAATGCTCACACCCAAATGTATTATTAGAACATGGATAAGTGCAGTATGGAAGGGCCAGCCCTCAAGTGTCCAAGTTTAGAAGGAGCTCAAAGGATCCCAAGGCAAGGCTCACAAGAGGGGGGGGGCAAAACTTAAAGATTAAGAAAGTATGCAAGTGAAGAATAGAATGGTAAAGAAGGGAAAGAAGAGGGAAAACGCTACAAATAAGTATCCATAAGGGGTCCAGGGGAATAGGGAAATTGTGAAGAACCTATTACTTAGGCAAGGGAAGGCTTTAGGCATGCCCAACAATGTAGAATGCTAGCATACCTATAAGCCTACTAGAACACACATTTTTACAGGCTAGGATCCCAGGGGATCAAGTTTGATTCATGGACAATAATTTGTAGTATTGCTGTGCCTCAAACCATAACATGAACACATAGGGGTAGGGGTTTGGGTTTCATAATAGAACATGCAGAAAGAAATTTCAGCATGCTAGAATAAGTGTTGAACTATACAGAAGCAGTAGGCAGACATGCATACAAAGGTAGTAAATAAACACATTGTTATGGTGCTGAAAACTTTAAATCAGGACATACCAGTTTTTTAAAGAAGCAAATAGAGAAAACCAAGCAGCAGGACTTGCAAATAGGCCACAGTACAAGTAATAAGAGAAAATACTTTTGAGTATGGGTGTAAGCTCAGAAAGACTATGAGTGTTGGTGTGTTTGTGTCAATGAAGAACAGGTATTTATAGTGTGAAAACAGGCGGAAAGAATGTAAGAAAATAATTAAGGAACTGGGTATCAATTAAAATCAATTAGTACGAGACTTCCTTTAATTAAGGAGTTTAAACTTAAATGGTAATGAACAAAAATATTTAAGGAAAGGGATCAAGTAAGCATCTTGTGCAAAGTAGGCAATTAGGGGTAGATACATAGGAGTTTACTTAAGGAAAGAATTTTGAAATACACGATTAAATAAATAAGGTAAAAAATCAATTAGTACATAGTAAATCAAGGAGTAAGAGATTTGTAATTACTGGTCCATGAATAAACCAAGTCAGAAAGGCTAAGGAAAGTTTTCGACCAAGTAACAAGAAATCAGCAAACAAGGAAAGAAATCAATCAGGCTTATACAAAGAAAGTCTGAAATTAATAAAAAATTGAAAGCCATTTTAGAGGAAAGTTCAGCATATATAAATAGCACACAAGTATGCGAGGCTGTATTTAAGACAAAGAAAAACGTCATGCAATTGCAAAATCAGTAAGTAGTAAACTATAAGAACATGGTAGTCACATAGGTCAGTCTCAGTAACTCAGCAATGTAGAAGAGAGAGAGTATCAAATAGCATACAAAGGGTCCAGTAGAAAGACCTTAGAAGAGTTTAACGGGGAATCAGAACCATATAAAGAAACAAAGGTCGAAACAAAGCTTTGGAAGCCTAATCGAGCAGTAGATAAGATAACTTCAGAAACTCGAAATAGGTTCAAAGAAGTTAGGGCTTTTTTTTTCTTTTGAAATCAAACAAGTTGAGAGATTTTAGAAAGGAACTGAGACCTTTAACATGCATCTTTCAGTAGAAGAAACTCATGAGAAACATAGTAAAAGAACAAGATGCGAAACACAGTAGAAGAACTCATAAGAACATAGTAGAAGAAACACATAGGAAGACACAGTAGAAGAACTCGTAAGAACACACTAGGAGAGACACATAAAAATCACAGTAGAAGAAACTAATAAGAAACATAGTATAAGAAACACACAAGAGAAAAAGAAAATCAGAGAAGCATCTAAATAACTTAACAAAAACCCTAAATCGGAAAGATAAAGGTTTTGAAAGCATAGTTTGTTAAAAGAAATCTCGAGAAACCGTTTAAAAGTTTAGGAAAAACACGAATCTAGAACAGATCTAAAGAAATCAGAAGAACCTCAAAAGTTAGGGTTTCAGAAGAAACCAGATGGTCAGAAAGGCTTGGAGAGTCGTTGATCTGAGCAGGAGAAGTCAAGATCAGGCTCGAGTAGCCATGGCTTGCCGGAGCAAGGCCGGAGGTGGCCCGAGGTGGCCATAGAACTCAAATCAAACAAGCTCTAGGCCAAGCATCTTCATAGTCAGGCCTTAAAACTTCAGTAACCAAACGTGTAGGAGTTATAGGAGGCCGGTATAGGACTTCTATGGCCTTGGAAGCCATGGATTCCAGTGGTTTTAGGGTGGAAATGGAGGGAGGCAACTAGGGTTTCTGAGAGAGAATTTGGGAGAGGGTGAATCTGGGGGCGCCTTACGGTGAGAAATGATTAGGGTTTGGGGGTATTGGGAAATTAAAAAGGAAATGGTGAGTATGAGCCGTTGATCTAAATGATCAACGACTGTGATTGAAAAGGGGATCCGAGCGGGTTATTAAGGGGGTCAGGGTTAGGTAAATTTAGGATTTGGGCCGTGTAATGGGATCTAAAATTGGGTTCAATTAGGGGTGCCCAATCTGGCCAACTTTGAAATACAAATGGGCTAACATTTAAATAGCCATTTCCCCTAATTTATTTTATACAAAATAGTAAAATAATTTCTGGAAATAATTTAAAGGTACTAAAATGATTAATAATATATAATTATAAAAATAAAAATACTGGAGTCAATTTTATAATTATAAACACAAGTAAATCTTAAAATAGGCTAATATTGCAATTATATGCAATTAGTTTTTAAAAATAATAAATAAATTTGTAAAATTATGCAAAAATTATGTTAGCTATATTTTAGTATATATACAAGAATCTAATAATTGAATTTCCAAAATGACAAATTTGGAAATAATTATTGTATTTTTCTTGATAAAATAGCTAAAAATCTTTAAAAAATTGGGAAAAATAATGAAACCTTGGGATATACTAATATATGCATATACATGCTATTTAGAAATTATTTTGTATATTAAAAATATACAGGAAAAAATTGGGTATCAATAGCTGCCCCTCTTTACCCGGGAAGGATGAAAGATTTGTCGGGTAAAGATATGATGGCCAATTTTGACCGAACGAAATGGTTCGAGGAGAGTTGGGATGTACTCTGGTTTCTGAGCTGCCTACATATCCCTGGTCTTACAGGAATCAGGCCATATGTAGTTCAGGATCCGTCGGCGGAGTATGCCGATGGAGACTTTTCAAAAACGGACGCGATATTGAGGACAAGGTGAATGTCAAAGTCTAATAGGGCTGCGGGAACTGGAGCGGGATTGCCTCTACTGAGATGGCCGTTGGTTTCCGGTTTACCTACAAATAAGCAATACAAGCATATATTGTGTGTAAATTTAAACATGATGCAAATTCCCGTCGGACCATGAATGTTTGTCCTCGAACAGTTAGGATGACGTCCTTAGACCATGATGTCCTGGGCCATTAGGCGTATAATAAAGGATTCACAGGCCATGAAATGATGCTCTCGGGCTATGATGATGATGTCTCCGAACTATGATGCCTTTGAATAATGATATGCAAAAGATTAAAAGGGTCCTCAGGCCATGATATGTGTTCTCGGGCTATGAAAATGGTGCCTCCGAACAATGACGCCTTCGGATGATTTGGCGATCTTTCAGCCATGAGATGCAGTAGGTGGAGATATTTTAGTTGATGGGATACAATGGGTGGCGATCTTTCAGCCATGCAAGTATAAAGGTGGCGATCTTTCAGCCATGTAAATGTAAATGGGGCGGCGATCTTTTAGCCATGCAAATGTAAAGGTGGCGATCTTTCAGCCATGTAAATGTAAAGGTGGTGATCTTTCAGCCATGTAAATAAGGTGGTAACTTTCAGCCACGCAAATGTAAAGGTGGCGATCTTTCAGCCATGCAAATGTAAAGGTGGGGATCTTTCAACCATGCAAATAAGGTGGCGATCTTTCAGCCATGCAAATAAGGTGGCGGTCTTTCAGCCATGCAAATGTAAAGGTGGCGATCTTTCAGCCATGCAAATATAAAGGTGGCGATCTTTCAGCCATGCAAATAAGGTGGCGATCTTTCAGCCATGCAAATATAAAGGTGGCGATCTTTCAACCATGCAAATTAGGTGGCGATCTTTTAGCCATGCAAATAAGGTGGCGATCTTTCAACATTGCAAATAAGGTGGTGATCTTTAAGCCATGCAAATGTAAAGGTGGCGATCTTTCAGCCATGCAAATAAGGTGGCAATCTTTCAGCCATGCAAATGTAAAGGTGGCAATCTTTCAGCCATGCAAATAAGGTGGCGATCTTTCAGCCATGCAAAGGTAAAAGTGGTGATCTTTCAGCCATGCAAATAAGGTGGCGATCTTTCATCCATGCATATATAAATAAGGTGGAGATCTTTCAACCATGCAAATGTAAAGGTGGTGATCTTTCAGCCATGCAAATAGGGTGGAGATCTTTCAGCCATGCAAATATAAAGGTGGTGATCTTTCAGCCGTGCAAATAAGGTGGCGATCTTTCAGCCATGCAAATGTAAAGATGGCGATCTTTCAGCCATGCAGATGGAGGTAGAGCTTAACCTCGGAAGGCAGAATGGTAGCCTTATGCAATGCCAGAGTGCAGACGGAGGTAGTGATTAACCTCGGAAGGTCGAATGGTAGCCTTATGCAAGAAGTAAAAGGGCAAAATGATAGTAGAATTTTCTTAGCTGATAGCGGATTGCGATTTTGCGACTGCTGGGATACTGTGTTTGCTGGGGACACTGCGTGCAGATAGAAGCTGTGAGTAAGTGCACGGTTCTGAGAGTTGTATTTCTGAGCAATGTGAGTCTCGTGAGTGTATAGTATATTCGATGATTTTGCAACTCAAGTGCCTGCATCCAAAGAAAAATCGTGAGTTTTGTAAAGAGGGGAGGTTAGTTCGTATTCCTGTTGGCTCTGCTTAACCAACTCGGCTTTGATCTAGTGATACTGCATGTATCATTGGGGTAGCGTTTCCAAACAAGGCAATTTTGGTAATAAACATGCATGATTTAGTAAAGGCATACATAAAAACATAATTAAGAATAGTTTTCTTTTGATGAACCAACGACTGCGATGTGGTTCAAGACATTGCAACCCTTCTTGTTATGAAATTTTGAGGGTCCTCCTCAAAATTCTGCCCCAGTTTACTAGGTTGATGCTTTTGACTGTTGTTTGCGACGATTGGCTGAAATTACTTCGGAATTTTGAGGGTCCTCCTCAAAATTCTGCCCTAGTTTGCAATTGCGGGGGAAATGGAATTTTTATTCCATTGTGACCGAACCCATAGGGCTGTCTACATATCCCCTCTTAAATGAGAATTAGGTCAGGCGTAGTTCAAATTACATCATATAGGAAAGCATAAAGATTACACATAGTAACACTTGACTATATCTGAATCAATTGGATTTGGCCAGACTTTCCGTCCATTTCTGCAAGTATGAGGGCTCCTCCTTCAAAACCCGATGAACCATGTATGGACCCTGCCAGTTGGGAGAGAATTTTCCTTTGGCTTCATCTTGATCTGGAAAGATTTTCTTTAACACCAACTGCCCCAGTGTGAACTGTCTTGGCTTGATTCTTTTGTTGAAGGCTCTGGACATTTTGTTCTAATAAAGTTGACCATGACAAACTACATTCATCCTCTTTCCGTCTATGAGGGCTAGCTGCTCATAATGATTTTTCACCCACTCTGTGTCGTCGAGATCAACTTCTTGTATGATCCTTAGGGAGGGAATTTCTACCTCGACGGGAATGACTGCTTCTGTACCATAAACCAGCATATAGGGGGTTGCCCCAATAGATGTGCGAACTGTGGTGCGGTACCCTAGAAGAGCAAATGATAACTTCTCGTGCCACTGTTTATGCTTTTCTATCATTTTCCTCAATATCTTATTGATATTCTTATTGGCGGCTTCTACTACTCCATTCATCTAGCATCTGTAGGCTGTAGAATTCTTTTGTCTAATTATGAAAGTGTCATACATGGCGTTCATCAAGTCACTGTTGAGGTTGGAGCCATTGTCAGTAATGATTGACTCTGGAATCCCGAATCGACAAATAATGCTGTCGCGGACAAAGTCTGCCACGCCATTCTTTGTTACTGCTCTATAGGATGCTGCTTCAACCCATTTGGTAAAATAGTGAATTGCTACCAAGATAAACCTGTGTCTGTTTGATGTGGCAGGTTCGATTGGTTTAATAACATCCATTCCCCAGGCGGCGAACAGTCATGGTGAGCTTGTTGCATTAAGCTCGTTTGGAGGTACCTTTATCATGTCTGCGTGTATCTAACAGCGGTGGCATTTCTTGAATAGCTTTGACCTTTGATGGATCCAGTTCTATTCCTCGGCAACTCACAATGAACCCAAGTAGTTTCCCAGCAGGAACCCCGAATGCACACTTTGCGGGATTCAGTTTCAGGTTGTACCTTCTCAATCTATTGAAGAACTTCCTCAAATCTTCCATTTGATCAGTGGCCTTTTTGGACTTGATGATAATATCATCTACTTATACCTCTATCTCTTTGTGTATCATATCATGGAAAATGGTAGTCATGACTCTCATGTAGGTGGCCCCAGCATTCTTTAATCCAAACGGCATCATCTTGTAAAAGTACATCCCCCATGGTGTAATGAAAGCCATTTTCTCAGCATCTTCTTCATCCATCCAGATCTGATGATAGCCAGTAAAACAATCTACAAATGACTGCAGCTCATACTTGGCGCAATTGTCGATCAGGATATATATATTCGGCAAAGGGAAGTCATCTTTCGGACTGGCCCGGTTGAGATCCCGGTAGTCGACACAGACTCTGACCTTTCCGTCCTTCTTTGGTATTGTCACGATGTTGGCTAACCATGTTGGATATTCTACTACCTTGAGAACTTTAGCTTTGACCTGCTTAGTGACTTCTTCTTTGATTTTCAGACCCATATCAGGCTTGAACTTTCTGAGCTTTTGCTTTACTGGTGGACATGTTGGATTGGTTGGTAGTTTGGGAGACATAATAGATGTACTCAGACTAGTCATGTCGTCAAATAACCTGGCGAATATGTCCTCATATTCCCTTAGAAATTCTGTGTACTCTTCCTTTTCTGACGGTGACAAATGGATGCTGATTCGTGTTTCTTTGACATTCTCTGCATCTCCCAAGTTAACGACCTTAGTCTCGTCCAAGTTGGACTCAGGTCTATTCTCAAAACTTTCGATTTCTTTAATAATCTCTTCTGTTATATCATCTTCCTCTGAATCTATGTCTATTTGTTACATTGTCTCGTTGCATGTCACAGTCATCGGTTCATCAAGATAAGTAATAGTAGTGTTGTATAAGTGAAGTAATGCGAGAAAACAATAGTAATAAGTGTTGATTCATAAGAAAAATCAAAATGCTTTGATAAATTGCATAATTGTTTTAAACATTAGAGATCTTATTGCAGGAATTGAAAACATGGGAAAATAAAATCTTTCAGTAAATTAAAACAGTGCATGTTTTAGCCTTGCTACCCCGAGGCTCGTCGGGCTCTGGTTGTCCTAATGGTCCAGTTATTGAGGCGGGCCCCTCTGCTTACAGCCTGTATGGAAGGGCCTTCTCCCCCTCCTCCTCGAGAACAACATAACAGTCTATATCATTGTCTTCTAGGAACAAATTCCTCATCGCTGCAAGTGCTTCTTCTTCTTCTTCTGACCTATAGATAACACCGGCCGGTTGGAAAGTCCGCTCCAAGTGTGGTATTGGCTGCTCTAGCTGATAGTAAGGACCACGCTATGGTGGCGACCAATAGTATAATTCCTCCCAGGTGTACTCATATCCCAGACCGAAGGTGGTGCCATGTTTCTTGAGTTTTATTGGGTTAGATATTCCTTGGAGGTTTTTACCGAGCCCTTTGCTAGGTTCGTACCCACACCAATTCAGTATACTCTCGATCTTGTTATCCCACCATTTGTCTTTGTCAACAGCATTCACTCTTTCGATGTGATGGTAAGTTTCTCCTCCTAGCTTCCTTCTTCCTTCGAATGACGGAATGGTCTGGCGGCTGTATATAGGATTGCTTCCGTCGCTGTGAATGATTACCTCTTGATGGTTCCATTCGAATTTCACTGCCTGATGCAGTGTCAATGCCACAACCCCAATAGCATGAATCCATGATCGTCCCAATAGCAGATTGTAAGATGCTGGTACGTCTATCACTTGGAAGTCAACATCGAACCAAGTTGGCCCCATTTGCAAACACAGACTAATCTCCCCAATGGTTGATCTTTGGGAACCGTCAAAGGCTTTCACATTGATAGCTCCGTCCTATATCTCGTGCAATCCTTTGCCCAATTTCTTGAGTGTTACTAGTGGACAAATGTTGAGGCTAGAACCCCCATCAATCAGGATCCTGGTGATAAAGTAATCCTCGCATTACACAGTGATGTGCAATGCTTTGTTGTGCCCCAATCCTTCAGGCGGTAGCTCATCCTTACGAAAAGTAATTTTGTGACTCTCCAATACCTGTCCGACCATGTTAGCCATTTCTCCGCCAATAATGTTGTTTGAAACGTATGCTTCACTAAGCACCTTCAACAGAGCATTCTTGTGTGCCTCAAAATTTTGTAGCAAAGCAAGTATGGAGATCTGCACCGGTGTTTTGTTCAACAGGTCAATGATCGAGTATTCCTTGGCCTGTATCTTTCTCCAAAGATCGTCTAGACCTGTCTTAATGATGGGTGATCGATTGGAGGCCAACTTGCTTGACTCAGCTAGGTGTTCCGGGGTATAGATCCTATCAGTTCTCGTTATACCCTGTGAGGCAACAGTTTCCTCGAACCTAACATTGCCTTTCCTCATTGCCTCAGCTATATAGTCCCATGGTATAGCCTTTGTGTGGAATGGTGTCATGTTCGACATCACTACTGGGATCAGCGTGACTATCTTCACTCTGAACGGAGCATGTTCCTTGGGTGGTAAAGCTGCAACTTCGAATGGTACATGTGCATTTGCTGGAGACACGAATTCAACCTCAATTGGCACTGGTGTCTTTGCAAATGACGTTGTTTCAAATTCCAGTGGTACTGACATATTTACCTCAGCATCCCTAGAGGGCTGAATCTGGACCACGATCGGGTTAAGAGTAACTATTGGTTTCTTTGGGTTATCACTTTCTGTGATCTAACCGATCGATCCCTCGGGATCCCAATCATCCTCTATTTCAATCATATGAACGACTCCACCCTTGTGGTCTGGCAGCGGGTTATTACGGATATTTGGAGCGGGTTCCTTTGCCACAATAATCTTGTTGTCAATCAAAGCCTGGATTTTGTCTTTCAAAGAGCGACATTCGTCGATGGTGTGTCCTTTCATGCCAGAATGGTATGCATATGATTTGTTTGGATTAACCTACTAAGAAGGGTTCTCAGGGGTTACCACATGGATAGGGGTGACGTAACCAGCAGCTTTGAGTCTTTCGTACAACTAGTCAATAGGTTCAACAATGGATGTGTATTGTTTAGGAAGTCTATGATCGAAATTTGATCGAGGTCTAGGAAAGTTTTGGCGTGTATGAGGTGATTGATAACGGGATAGTTAAGTATTGTAGGCTTGGTAAACATGTGCGGGTTGGGAATATCTGGGTGAAGTAGGCTGATATATGGGAGGCAGAGGTGATTGATAAGTGGGTGGTAGAGCTTAGTATGCGGGTGATAGTGCTTGGTAGTTTGGAGTTGGTTGATATGTGAGTGGAGGTATTGGGTAAGTTTGGTATTTGATAGGAGATTTGGTTCTCTGTGCAACTATTACAGCCCCTACGTCCTTTTTCTTGGACATGCCACCAGACTGCAAAGCCTTATTTGTAGCTTGCAAGGCCTCGAAATTCGTAACCATACCGCTTTTGATGCCCTCTTTAATCCTTTCACCCAGCTTGATAATGTCAGAAAATTTATGGCTCTCAATCAATATTAGTCGTTCATAATACTGTGGATCTTGAGCCCGAACAAAGAATTTGTTCATCTGTTCCTCCTCTAAGGCAAGTCTGACCTTAGCAGCTTCTAACCTCCAGCGAGTAGCATACTCACGAAATGTTTCTGTAGGTTTCTTCTTTAGATTCTGAATATAAAACACATCCAGCGCATTCTCGGTGTTGAACCTGAACCTGTCCATGAAGTCGAACGCCATGCTTACCCAATTTGATCACTTCTTCGGATCCTGACTAATGTACCAAGACAGAGAATCTCCCTTCAAACTCCTCATGAACAGCTTCTTGCGGATTCTCTCGTCTTTCCCTACTCCGACTAGCTTGTCACAGTAAGTTCTCAAATTGACCCTTGGATCCCCTATATCATCAAACATTTCGAACTTTGGAGGTTTGTACCCCTCGGGCAGTTCGACATCGGCTTGTATGCAAAGATCTTCATAGTTCAGACCTTCAATTTCCTTACTTCCTTCAACGCCTTGAATTCGGCTAGTCAATTTCTCAAATTCTTCAGCCAGGTTCCTGATGAGCGAGTCTTTATCATCCAACTCGGGTGTGTTTAAGACGGGTTGGGTGGAGTGTGACATAGTCTCCATATAGATGGGGGGTGTTATGATGGGTGTGGAAGTGGTCATTTGTGGATTTCAAGGGTTCTGGGATGAGTAGTGGAGCATTGTTTGAAGTATGGTAGGTGTTGCAGTGGTGGTGAGCAACGAGATGGTTTTGTTGCTTTGGGATATTTTGTGAAGGTGTGGGATTTTGAGCATTTGGGAAGTTGATATTCGGACAGGTGAGGGAAAATGACAGATTTGCCAGATTCCGAACCTGATCATGTTCCTCTTGGAACTTTAGCAGCTTTTGTTCCAGTTGGGATGCATTTTCTTTGGAGACCTGAGTACCATGGGCATGAGTGACCTCTACCCGTTCAGTTGAGTTCTCCTTTCTGTTGTTGTTCAAATCTTCCATCTTCCCTTTGTTCTTGTTTCTGACAGGACTAATAGGAGGAGTGGGTGGAGGGCCCCTGGATCTCGTGGAATAAGATGATGTTGCCAGAGTGCACGAACTAACCTTTAGGGAGGGGAATAAATAAATAAAAAATAAAAATAAAAAGGTAACAAGTTAGTGAGGATTATAAGAACATGTTGCGATATTTAAACAAATAGTGCAAGAATGTAAATCGTATCTTATTTGGGAACCTCATTGTGCCCGAAGTAGGCCGAGCGACAAGTTGATTTGGAGAACTTAGAATGCTAAATACCTCATTTTATTGATAAAAAGTAGGCGAATCCCAAATCACTAGTGGTCGTTGGCCTTGTTACATTTCATAAAGCAAAAGAAAACTCCTATCTATTTAGTCCTAGAAGGACCTTCCCCAGACTCGTCATCTTTGGCTCCGTCGAACAGTTTTCCTAACTCTCGAAGTCCCAGCAATAGGTAAGCTCTAGTTAGATGTCCTCCCTCATTTTTCCTCAGCATTCTGGCAATCCTCGATCCTTTTGAGAAATTTCCTTTCTAGCTCTTCTATGCCCCACTCCAAGTATCCCAGTCGCTTGTTGGCACCGATAGCCATGTCTTTTCACTCTTCAATCAGCTTTTAGTAGGCTTCCTGTATCACACGGTGCTCGCTTTCACATTCCCAAAACCTTTTGCGCAATTGATTGTATTTGACCTGAGCCTCAGCCCTCTCATCTATGATGCTGTGGCCCCTAACAAGTCCTAGCTGACCCAGACCATCGTGATTAGATTCTAACCAGCCTGAATAGTAGGGAGGCCTGAATAGTATATGTCTGGCTCAATAGTATCTCTTCCCATGATGATCTTGCAATGCCACATATGTTGAGCTTGGCACTTATAAAGACTGTCATCAGCTTCGAAGTCAGCCCAGAAGTGACTCATCTTGTCGACCCTTGGTATAACCTGCTTCCTACCAGCCTGTCTCATAACTCGGAGAGGGGAATAAGGGTAGGTTCCTCTCAGACCAATTAATATCAGAAACGGCGCATCCTTGGATCAGGCGATAAACTCCTCAGTAGGGAACCATTCGAACATCCATTGTATTTGATCCTCAATTAGGTTTTCAAATAGCTCTAACCATCCCTTGGCATCTTCTGGCTGGGCGAACATGTTGGGCATGTAATTCATCTGCCTTGGATGATGGAAAGCTATATGATCATCCCAGTCCCTTCGATGAATCTCTTGCCGGTATTCACCCATTTGGAGATGTTCTATGAGCCAGAGCTAGAGTAGCAAATTGCAGCCCTCGAAATGTTTGGCTCCTCGTTGACACTTCTCCAAGGCTTGGTATATCTCCGCAATAATCATGGGCACAATGCTGAAAGGTTGACCACCAATGCCCTCCATCATATTTTTAGTTACCATAGCCAGCCTGGTATGGATCCTTGCTTCTTCATTGGAAACACTATCAACCCCAAGAAACAAAACATAAATACAAAGACCCTTCGGTGAATATGTCCTAATGATGTGATGGTAAATTCGTTAGGATAGGTACGGTAGGATTTGCTGTGACCGTACCTCTCATACAAGTAGTCAAAGGGGATATCAGATTCCTTTAGACATGTCAGTTCTGGATTCTTCTTCATACCCATCATTTTGAGAAAACCCCTGCCCTTGCGGTTCTCAGGCATTAAGCATCCCGATGTTTCCAATGATATACCGGCCAATCCTCCTATTTCTTCTAGCAAGGGTGTCATTTCAATGTCCCCGAAGTGGAATACAGCCCTCTCACAGTCCCAGAACAAAGTAGCAGCTTCTATGATCTTGTTGTTGGGTTGAATCTCCAGAAGAGAAGGTAGATTGCCCAGATATTTCCGGACAAGAGTTTGATCACTATAGTGAAGATCCTCCCACTAGCTTAACAATTTTGGGTGGATGTTGGTGACCATGCTGAATCTGGGGACTTCGTGCCTCATTTTCTGCAAAATAAAAGGGTTAGACCCTTACCCCCACCGGACTCGACTATTTAATATCAACAATTGGCATAAAAACATTTAGTTCTCCAAATTAATGCATAGAACATGGTAGTGTCCATTTAGGTTTTGGGGAAACCCTGTGGACTTTAGACAAGGCTATCTTAAAGAGTTATTATGCGGAACAACATAACTGACTTACCTAGGTTTGACCATGATGCATGCATAGTTAAACAGAGTAAGGTTTCTATGGGGTTTTAGACTGGTACCCTTGAGCAGACAACTCAAGGGGGAAAGGCACGAAACCGTCGACTACACTGTTGATCGATTGGTTTTACTGCAAATACACCTTTTTTGGATTTAGGGGGGGTGATAATATCAGAAGAGTGCAACCACTCATTATAAGCGTTGCTATGGTATTTTGTTTGGCATGAGTGAAATATGATGTTGAGCATGATTATGCAATAATTAAAGAAGGTTGTCACATATTTGCACGTTATGAAAGCAGCAAATACAATAGTTCTTCATAATTTAAAGCAGTAGTAAGGGAAAGCAGTAAAGGAAAGTAATAAAGGAAAGAAACAAAAGACAAGTCAGTTTTGTAATCGAAAAGAAAATTGAATGCTTGAAAGAAATAAACAGATAATTGCGCATAAAGAAGCATAAATTCACAATAATAGTCTGAAATGGTAAAAGCCTAAAAGTCCCCAGCAGAGTCGCCACGCTGTCGCGCCCCCTTTTTCCTCAAAGAATAGGGTTTATGACATTTGGAGGGACAACTCATTCCTTTTGGGAATTGGGTTTTATTTGAAGAGTCGCCACCTAATGATTAGGGTACATTAGGACACCAAAAGAATTTGATTTGAACAACCAGAGATTGGGTAATGGCTTGAAATTATTCTAAGGGGAAGGTGTTAGGCACCCCTCAGAATCCACTAGTGTGGTTCCCGGCCAGACAATCATTGTGAATTTGGTGCAATTAACATGTAGACAAATAAGTCTCAAATAAGAGGGGATTTCACATATAAAGGCTAAAAAAATAGACAAAGTTCGGAAGAGCAATTAGAAAAGAAAGCTGATTTGTTAAAAGAAGGAGTTGAAATGATAAAAGAAATGAAGAAATAAGGGAAATGGGGTCCTAGGTTTATTAACAATATGGATCACGCCACACGATGTTCGGTAATCACTCCTCAATGAGGGGCTACACGTGACATTATCGCGTGGTCATCATATCCATATCTACCCTTCCCACCCCGTCAAGGTATTTAAAGCGCGGATTGGTCTCGATTACTATTGCATGCTATTACCCGTCCCAGTCCTATCAGCTCTGGAGGCATTTAGGGCTACTAATCCTAAATGGGAGGGGTATTAGGCTTATTTGTAGTTTCAAAGGTAAAACTCTAAGGCGACATACAAAAACACATATTACAAATTGGGGGAAAACATATAACAAACAGAGGCTCAGATATACCTCATTAAACAAAGAACCACGTAATTAGCATGACTTACACATAGTGCTTTAGGTCTGATTTTAAAAGGTATTAAAGACGAGTGAGAGGAAATTGTTGAGACAGTTTCAGCTTATCACATAACTCAGATAAGAAGTCCGAATCAGGTCTGCCAGCTGGTTGTAATTATTAACATAAGCAGCTTCAGTTTATAATTATTACCCTAAGGCTTGCCTAAGTGTTGGACAAGGATCCTATAGGCATGGTACCTACTGGATTTAGAAAACAAGGAAACAACAAGGCTCAAAGTAAACTGTTTTGAATGCATACTCGTTAAACTTGCTAAGTGATAGAATCAGATTGTTAAAAGAGATGCGGGATTTAACGAATGGATTAAAAGTCCTGCGACTGATAGTAGACATTATTACTAGGTGAATCAGATTTTTTATTAGAAACCTTTATAGGCATGCTTTCTATACATTGCTGATTTTTTTCAAACCTTATAGACATAGTATCTAGATGCAGAATTTATTTTAAACCTATGAGCATGATATCTAGATTTAATGGAATATGCAGAATTGTACAATCTTATAGGCATGACTTCTACACGTATTTGAATATGCAGAATTCAAAAATACCTATAGACATGATTTCTATATGAGAATTGGATATTCAGAACGACCTATAGGCATGATGTCTATATGCATTTGAGTATGCAGAATTCAAAATACCTATAGACATGGTATCTATATGAGAATTGGGATATGCAGAATTCAAAATGACCTATAGGCATGATATCTATATGCAGAATTCAAAATACCTATAGTATCTACACTTTGAATATATAGTTACCCACCCTTTTCACAAACCATCCCCAAGAGTATATTACAAATTATTACAGCCCGGAATAAAATAAGAATACATCAGAAAAATATAAATAAAGGTACAACTAGAGGAAAACTGATTCTGACTTCCTCACTGAGTTATGAGGTAAACCAACTCCAAGAGATCATGATCCAAAGCCTTTATTCAATTTGAGCGTGTCAAAGTTCCCTAAGAGCCTCAATGGGACTCCGGGCAATGCTCACATCCAAATGTATTATTAGAATAGGGATAAGTTGTGGAAGGGCCAACCCTCAAGTGTCCAAGTTTAGAGTGAGCTCAAAGGGTCCCAAGGCAAGACTCACAAGAGGGGGGGGAGGCAGAACTTAAAGAATAAGAAAGTGTGTAAGTGAAGAACAGAATGCTAAAGGGTGGAAAGGAGGGGGAAACAACTACAAATTAGTACCCTAAGGGGTCCAGGGGAATAGGGAAATTGTGAAGAGCCTATTGCTTAAGCAAGGGCAGGCTTTAGGAATGCCCGACAATGGAGAATGCTAGCATACCTATAAGCCTGCTAGAACACACATTTTTAGAAGCTAGGATCCTAGGGGATCAAGTTTGATTCATGGACAATAATTTGCAATATTGTTGTGCCTCAAACCATAGCATGAACACATAGGGGTAGGGGTTTGGGATTCATAATAGAACATGCAGAAAGAAATTTCAGCATGCTAGAATAAGTGTTGAACTATACAGAAGCAGTAGGCAGACATGCATACAAAGGTAGTAAATAAACACATTGTTATGGTGCTGAAAACTTTAAATCAGGACATACCAGTTTTTTAAAGAAGCAAATAGAGAAAACCAAGCAGCAGGACTTGCAAATAGGCCACAGTACAAGTAATAAGAGAAAATACTTTTGAGTATGGGTGTAAGCTCAGAAAGACTATGAGTGTTGGTGTGTTTGTGTCAATGAAGAACAGGTATTTATAGTGTGAAAACAGGTGGAAAGAAGGTAAGAAAATAATTAAGGAAACTGGGTATCAATTAAAATCAATTAGTACGAGACTTCCTTTAATTAAGGAGTTTAAACTTAAACGGTAATGAACAAAATTGTTTAAGGAAAGGGATCAAGTAAGCATCTTGTGCAAAGCAAGCAATTAGGGGTAGATACATAGGAGTTTACTTAAGGGAAGAATTTTGAAATACATGATTAAATAAATAAGGTAAAAATCAATTAGTACATAGTAAATCAAGGAGTAAAAGATTTGTAATTACTGGTCCATTAATAAACCAAGTCAGAAAGGCTAAGGAAAGTTTTCGACCAAGTAATAGGGAAATCAGCAAACAAGGAAAGAAATCAATCAGGCTTATACAAAGGAAGTCTGAAATTAATCAAAAATTAAAAGCCATTTTAGAGGGAAGTTCAGCACATATAAAGAGCACACAAGTATGCGAGGCTGAATTTAGGACAAAGAAAAACGTCATGCAATTGCAAAATCAGTAAGTAGTAGACTATAGGAACATAGTAGTCACATAGGTCAGTCTCAGAAACTCAGCAATGTAGAAGAGAGAGAGGGAGTATCAAATAGCATACAAAGGGTCCAGTAGAAAGACCTTAGAAGAGTTTAACAGGGAATCAGAACCATATAAAGAAACAAAGGTCGAAACAAAGCTTTGGAAGCCTAATCGAGTAGTAGATGAGATAACTTCAGAAACTCGAAATAGGTTCAAAGAAGTTAGGGCTTTTTTTCTTTTTAAATAAAACAAGTTGAGAGATTTCAGAAAGGAACTGAGACCTTTAACATGCATCGTTCAGTAGAAAAAACTCATGAGAAACATAGTAAAAGAACAAGATGTGAAACACAGTAGAAGAACTTATAAGAACATAGTAGAAGAAACACATAGGAAGAAACAATAGAAGAACTCGTAAGAACACACTAGGAGAGACACATAAAAATCACAGTAGAAGAAAATAATAAGAAACATAGTAGAAGAAACACACAAGAGAAAAAGAAAATTAGAGAAGCATCTAAATAACTTAACAAAATCCCTAAATCGGAATGATAAAGGTTTTGAAAGCATAGTTTGTTGAAAGAAATCTCGAGAAACCGTTTAAAAGTTTAGGGAAAACACAGATCTAGAACAGATCTAAAGAAATCAAAAGAACCTCAAAAGTTAGGGTTTCAGAAGAAATCAGATGGTGAGAAAGGCTTGGAGAGTTGTTGATCTGAGTAGGAGAAGTCGAGATCAGGCTCGAGTAGCCATGGCTTGTCGGAGCAAGGCCGGAGGTGGCCATAGAACTCGAATCAAACAAGCTCTGGGCCAAGCTTCTTCGTGGTTAGGCCTTGAAACTTTAGTAACCAAATGCGTAAGAGTTATAGGAGGCCGGTATAGGACTTGTATGGCCTTGGAAGCCATGGATTCCGGTGGTTTTAGGGTGGAAGTGGAGGGAGGCAGCTAGGGTTTCTGAGAGAGAATTTGGGAGAGGGTAAATCCAGGGGTGGCTACCGGTGAGAAATGATTAGGGTTTGGAGGGTATTGGGAAATTAAAAAGTAAAGGGTGAGTATGAGCTGTTGATCTAAATGATCAACGACTAGGATTGAAAGGTGGATCCGGGCAGGTTATTAAGAGGGTCATGGGTCGGGTAAATTTAGGATTTGGGTTGGGTAATGGGATCTGAAATTGGGTTCAATTCATAGGTGCCCAATCTGGCCAAAATTAAAATACAAATGGGCTAACATTTAAATAGCCATTTTCCCTTATGTATTTTATAAAAAATAGTAAAATAATTTAAAGGTACTAAAATGATTAATAATATATAATTATAAAAATAAAAATACTGGAGTCAATTTTATAATTATAAACACAATTAAATTTTAAAATTGGCTAATATTGCAATTATATGCAATTTAGCTTTTAAAAATACTAATAAATTTATAAAATCATGAAAAAATTGTTTTAGCTATATTTTAGTATTAATATGAGAATCTAATAAGTGATCTGCTAAAATGACAATTTTGGGAATAATTATTGGATTTTTCTTGATAAAATAGGGCAATAAATTGATCTAAAAATCTTTTAAAATTTGGGAAAATAATGAAACCTTGGGACATACTTATATATGCATATACATACTATTTTGAAAGTATTTTACATATTAAAAATATACAGGGGAAAAAATGGTATCAACACTTGTGACAGTGGCAGAATGGTGACAAGGCTTTCAATGTAGTTAGTGAGAACTGATGGTTGGGGACGCCCACTAATCCAGGCTTGGTATATTTCGGCCATCTGTCTTTTCAACCTTAAGACCTCTTCTTTCAACTCAGATTCTGATTCAACAATTCCCTCAGATGGATCAATAACCCCTGTGTCCCAGTCTTTGCTAGCCATGACTATCTTGCTCTTTGACCTTATGTTGTATGGATGAGTTACTTAAGAACCACAAACCAACCACCCTTCTGCTCAATGAAGATAACAAAAGGAACAAAATAGGGACATCCTGTTAGCATTAGGGTATTTAACAACTAAAAATATCACATTGCGTGCAATGCACCTAGCAACAATTAACGGTTTTAGAATGACTTCTAGGGTCATAAGGTCACTTGACATCATCTCAATTTTGTTTATTTGAATCTTCTCTTTTCTTTCTTTTCTAGCACTTCTTGGCTTGCTCATTTTCTTTTTTTTCTAGTTATCACTCTTTTCTTTCCTCTCATTTCTCACATCCCCTAATTTCACCTTTTTTTTTCTTTTCTTTTTTTTTTCTTTTTTTTTTTATTTTTTTTCCTTTTAAATAAAAAACTGATTCGATCGAACCATATGTAGATTGCCTACATATCATGACGCCGCATGAATCAGATCTTTGCGTAGTTCGGGAAGATCGGGAATAAAGTAAACAAACTAACGCTCTCATTTTCTTTCTTTTTTTTTGTTTATTACCTTAATGACTACTCTTATGAAAAAAGAAATAAAAGAAGCAAGAAAGATTTCGAACCAAGAAATAAAAAAGATAAAAAAAATATTTTTGGATTTCAGTTTTGATTACCTAAGGAAGAAAATTTAAAGATAAACAAAGATAAAGTATGTTGTTTTCTTTTCCTTCTATGTACAATGTCTTAAAGTTCTAGTGAAAATAAAAAGAATTTTTTTATATTCATTTTTCATTAATTTCCCCAAGAAGAACCTCAAAAGAAAATCTTTTTTGGATTTTTGGAATTAATATCTTAAAGAAAATTTTAAAGAAGTACTAAAAGAAAATTCCCCCGAGGCCCCCTGGACCCCGTCCAATCACACAAACCAATCCCATAACTTAACACGGACATGATCGAGGCCTCAAATCACTTCAAACAACATCGAAATCATAAATCGCACCCCAATTCAAGCTTAATGAACTTTAGAACTTCAAATTTCTACATTTGATGTCAAAACCTATCAAATCACGTCCAATTGATCTCAATTTTTGCACACAAGTCACACTCGACATTACGGACCTACTACAACTTCTAGAATTGGATTCCGACCCCGATATCAAAAAGTCCACTTCCGGTCAAATTCCTCTAAAACCTTCAAATTTCTATCTTTAGCCAAATGACTCCAAAATGACCCACGGACCTCCGATCGCGCTCCCAACACCAGAATCACCATACGGAACTATTCCCAGACTCGGAATCCTAAATAGACATTGATAACACTAAAATGCACTCCTACCCAAACTTATGAAATTCTTCCAAAAATGCTAACTTTCACAATAGGTGCTGAAACGTTACCGAGTCTTCCAAAACCCGATCCGGACATACA
This sequence comes from Nicotiana tabacum, assembly GCF_000715075.1. Lineage (NCBI taxonomy): Eukaryota > Viridiplantae > Streptophyta > Magnoliopsida > Solanales > Solanaceae > Nicotiana > Nicotiana tabacum. The sequence goes on from NC_134080.1 coordinate 203,472,233, forward strand.
CCCAAGTCCAAAATCATCGTACGAACCTGCTGGAACCTTCGAATCCCGATTCCGAGGTTGTTTACTCAAAAATCCAATCTTAGTCAATTCTTTCAACTTAGAGCTTCTAGAAATGAGAATTCTCTTTCCAAATCAACTCCGAACTTCCCGGGATTCAATTCTGACCGTGCGCACAAGTCATAATATCTAAAATGAAGCTTCTCATGGCCTCAAACTGCTGAATGACACGCTAGAGCTCAAAACGACCGGTCGGGTCGTTACATTCTCTCCCACTTAAACATACGTTCGTCTTCAAATGTGTTGAGAACTACACTGAAGTAGTCTAAAATCACTGTTTAACACCATGTGCACCTACCTGTGCTACCACAACTCAGTTGAGCACATTAGCTCGATCAATTCTTAAGATATTCCCTTTTATTCAAGCAAATAAGCTTAGAGCTCAATTCCAACATCCAGAATTCTCTGCTAGGCTTGCTTGCAATATATGAACATCGTATCAATCACTACATGAGGTACCAGAACATGACTGCATGCCTTTACTGAGTTCTCACCATGTATCACCTTATTCACAGGACTACCCTTCTTCGCAAACGCGGAAATGCCCTCTCGTTCGCGAAGCACAACCTGCTTCAGCCCCAAAACTTTATTCATCGCGTTCGTGACCCGATGCTTGCGTTCGCGAAGGGCAGCTCCCCGGACCCTACGCGTTTGCGTTCCAGGCCTCGCGTTCGCGTAGCCCAACGGCCTCAGGCCCCTCTCCCCTCTTTCCTTCTACGGGTTTGCGATCTCCTATACGCGTTCACTTAGTCAACTCAGCCCACCCCTTCATGTTCGTGATTTCCACTTCGCATTCATGAATGCCAAATCCAGAAGCCTCCCACTTTGCTCTTCGCGAATGCGGGACTCCCTTCGTGTTCGCGTAGAAGGAAACCAGATACCAACAATCAACAGTAGCTTTTTATCCAAATTCAATCTGAAACAATTCCGAAACACACTTGAGGCCCCTGGGACCCCATCCAATATCTCAAACTAGTCCCATAACTTAACACGGACCTGCTCGAGGCCTCAAATCACATCAAACAATATCGAAATCATAAATCGCACCCCAGTTCAAGCTTAATGAACTTTAGAACATCAAATTTCTACATTCGATGTCAAAACCCATCAAATCACATCCAATTGATCTCAAATTTTGCACACAAGTCACATTCGACATTACAAGCCTACTCCAACTTCCGGAATTGGATTCCAACCACGATATTAAAAAGTTCACTTCCGGTCAAACTCGTCTAAAACCTTCAAATTTCCATCTTTAGCCAAATGACTCCAAAATGACCCACGGACCTCCGAATTCACTTCCGATCATGTTCCCAACACCAGAATCACCATATGAAGCTATTCCCAAACTCGGAATCCCAAACAGATATTAATAACATTGAAATGCACTTCTACCCAAACTTATGAAATTCTTCCAAAAATGCTAACTTTCACAATAGGTGCTGAAACGTTACCGAGTCTTCCAAAACCCGATCCGGACATACACCCAAGTCCAAAATCATCGTACGAACCTGCTGGAACCTTCGAATCCCGATTCCGAGGTTGTTTACTCAAAAATCCAATCTTAGTCAATTCTTTCAACTTAGAGCTTCTAGAAATGAGAATTCTCTTTCCAAATCAACTCCGAACTTCCCGGGATTCAATTCTGACCGTGCGCACAAGTCATAATATCTAAAATGAAGCTTCTCATGGCCTCAAACTGCTGAATGACACGCTAGAGCTCAAAACGACCGGTCGGGTCGTTACATTCTCTCCCACTTAAACATACGTTCGTCTTCAAATGTGTTGAGAACTACACTGAAGTAGTCTAAAATCACTGTTTAACACCATGTGCACCTACCTGTGCTACCACAACTCAGTTGAGCACATTAGCTCGATCAATTCTTAAGATATTCCCTTTTATTCAAGCAAATAAGCTTAGAGCTCAATTCCAACATCCAGAATTCTCTGCTAGGCTTGCTTGCAATATATGAACATCGTATCAATCACTACATGAGGTACCAGAACATGACTGCATGCCTTTACTGAGTTCTCACCATGTATCACCTTATTCACAGGACTACCCTTCTTCGCAAACGCGGAAATGCCCTCTCGTTCGCGAAGCACAACCTGCTTCAGCCCCAAAACTTTATTCATCGCGTTCGTGACCCGATGCTTGCGTTCGCGAAGGGCAGCTCCCCGGACCCTACGCGTTTGCGTTCCAGGCCTCGCGTTCGCGTAGCCCAACGGCCTCAGGCCCCTCTCCCCTCTTTCCTTCTACGGGTTTGCGATCTCCTATACGCGTTCACTTAGTCAACTCAGCCCACCCCTTCATGTTCGTGATTTCCACTTCGCATTCATGAATGCCAAATCCAGAAGCCTCCCACTTTGCTCTTCGCGAATGCGGGACTCCCTTCGTGTTCGCGTAGAAGGAAACCAGATACCAACAATCAACAGTAGCTTTTTATCCAAATTCAATCTGAAACAATTCCGAAACACACTTGAGGCCCCTGGGACCCCATCCAATATCTCAAACTAGTCCCATAACTTAACACGGACCTGCTCGAGGCCTCAAATCACATCAAACAATATCGAAATCATAAATCGCACCCCAGTTCAAGCTTAATGAACTTTAGAACATCAAATTTCTACATTCGATGTCAAAACCCATCAAATCACATCCAATTGATCTCAAATTTTGCACACAAGTCACATTCGACATTACAAGCCTACTCCAACTTCCGGAATTGGATTCCAACCACGATATTAAAAAGTTCACTTCCGGTCAAACTCGTCTAAAACCTTCAAATTTCCATCTTTAGCCAAATGACTCCAAAATGACCCACGGACCTCCGAATTCACTTCCGATCATGTTCCCAACACCAGAATCACCATATGAAGCTATTCCCAAACTCGGAATCCCAAACAGATATTAATAACATTGAAATGCACTTCTACCCAAACTTATGAAATTCTTCCAAAAATGCTAACTTTCACAATAGGTGCTGAAACGTTACCGAGTCTTCCAAAACCCGATCCGGACATACACCCAAGTCCAAAATCATCGTACGAACCTGCTGGAACCTTCGAATCCCGATTCCGAGGTTGTTTACTCAAAAATCCAATCTTAGTCAATTCTTTCAACTTAGAGCTTCTAGAAATGAGAATTCTCTTTCCAAATCAACTCCGAACTTCCGGAATTCAATTCTGACTGTGCGAACAAGTCATAATATCTGAAATGAAGCTGCTCATGGCCTCAAGCTGCTAAACAACGCGCTAGAGATCAAAACAACCGATTGGGTCGTTACACTTTGTCTTCAGGTTAAGTTACGAGTAACACAAACCTTGACAATTCATTAGTGGTGGGCAATTGTGGACTCCTCATCCATAAAAATATACTAGCAATCTTCCTTCGGCAATTGAACAACAACATAAATAATTGATGCTACAGGTGTAGTAGCATCAACAATATATTAGTAGTGTTATTTTCTATAATAACGACATGAAAATATCTTTAAGATTATAAAACAATATTAGTTATAAAGAATAGGAGTTAGCTCAAGGTGTTTCAAGCATACATTTCTTAAGGATATTTCACCCGCACAATAATGAATAAAATTAGGCATATCCCCCAGGATTTAACAAGCTCTTCCAGTTATAAATCTAGATAGAAATAACAGAAAATTCAAGAAAGAAACTCAGCATATAGGAAGAAGAAGATGATTCAGAAAGCTGTGTTAACAAGTCTCCAAAATACCTTGTATATATAGGCATTGCTCCAACACGTAATTAACGGCTAGTTTAACTCTATTAAATATAAAATAATTTACTCAATAATAAGTAGCTAAAAAATAATATTTCAAAGAAAAAAAATTTCAAACCAAGATGGGCATTACTTTTCGACATACTACTATTTTTTTAATACAAATTAAATAGGCATGACTAAATAGGAAGCCCCGCCAAATTTGGGGGATTTGCATCTATACCCGCTTTTTGGGTCACGTTTTAACTTATGCCCGCTTTAGAAAAAATTGCAAGCATACCCGCTTTTTCGCGTAACTTCAGCTTATGGGGTTGAAGTAGCAAAGGCAATCATGCAAAACTTCAGCATTTTAGTAGACGGGCCTGAAGTAGCCAGTGTGCTGAAATTTTTATTTGTAATTGCTGAACTTAAGTATAGTAGCTGAAGTTTTGTTCTCTATTTGCTAAAGTTTTTGTTTGTAATTGCTTAACTTAAGCATAGTAGCTGATGTTTTGTTCTCTATTTGTTGAAGTTTTTTTTTGTAATTGCACTAAATAAGCTGAAGTTTTTTATCCTGGATTCATTAGTTTTGTCATTAATCTTTTTTCAAAAACATCAGAAGAAGATGCTGAAGTTATTTAGTTCACTTATAAAAACTTCAGCACTAAATAAGCTGAAGTTTTTTTTGTCCTGGATAAGCTTTTTCAAAAACTTTAGCAGAGATGCTTAAGTTATTTAGTTCATTTGTAAAAACTTCAGCTTATTTAGTGCTGAAGTTTTTATAAAAAGTGAAAGTTTTTATAATTTCTTGTTTATCACAAGATCAAGAAAAGGCTTCTATAATTTCTTGGGCTCCTTCCCCAATTGATCAGTTTCAGTTTCAAGAAAACTAAGAATGTGAGTTGAGCAATTTTTGGAATGGGAACGAGCTGATAGAGGCGTTCTTTGTTTTCCTCATGGCTACAATAGTTGAATCAAATTTTCGTACATAGAGAATCTTGTAATTTGATGGATGTGGAAATTCAGCCATTGGATTGTTACTAAGTGGTACAACTACAATGCCACCTATTTTCAAAGCTCGTTCAATAAAATTTAAGGATTGAGGGAAACCATAGGAAAAAGACAAAGTCAAAAGTCATCAGGATTCAACATATATTTGTTTTACTGTATATTCATAGCAGCACCAACAATAGCAGAAGAAAGAAGAAGAAGAAGAAGAAGAAGGAGGAAAAAGGGGGCTGAAATTGTTTAAAAAGTGGGTACAAGTTAAAACTTTTTTAAAAAATGGGTATAGGTTAAATAGGGGCGACCAAATAAGACACCCCGTGCAATTTTTACGCCAAATTTTTACTAGTTTCACCCAAGTCGTAAAGAAAGGATACGTGACCATTCTTACAACCTAAGCCAATTACCGTAAAGAAGGGATATGTGACCATCAGGGGCGGTCCTTTTATAAAGCAAGTAAAGCAACTGCTTTAGGCCCCAACATTTATGGGGGCCCCATTTTTTGTTAGAAGGATTTGCAACTACTATGAAAATTGCACTTGAAATGAATATCGAACCCGAATTTCATAAGAAACGTATGATATATATGAAGTAACAATTTGATGAGAATGTTGATAATAAAATCTACCTTTCGAGGAGTCCTTTGGAGTAGATTACTTTATACATAGTAGGCAAGGCTATTTTTTTCACTTCAAAATAGATTTAGACAATTCGAAGCATGTGAAAATATTTTTGATTTTCTATTTAGCGGTAAAAACTAAGATCACTAGATGATGAAAACTTGAAAAAATATTGTCTTAATGTTGAATGTTCTAAGCAAAATAATCAATTCGATATTGATGGTTTAAATTTATTTTGGGAATTAAAAATATCAAGAAAAATAGTACAATTAGAAGATAACAGTTTATTTGATACACTTAGCCAAATAAAAAAATTTGATTCTTTTTCCAATGCCTATATTACTTATGGAATAATGTTAATAACTCTTGTTTCCGTCGTTTCAGCGGAAAAAAATTTTCAAAATTAAAATTGATAAAATCTCACTTAAGATCAACAATATCTCAATAAAGATTAAATGGATTAGCTATATTGTCAATTGAGAAAGACTTATTAGGAGTTATTGATTATTAGAAAATTATTAATAATATTGTATCTAAGATACGCTAGAAAAATAGACTTCAAATAAATAAATAAATAAATAATTTTTTCATTAAAAAGTTAAGGCCCCTCATAAAATTTGATTTTAGGCCACAACACTCGTCGGGCCGCCCCTGGTGACCATTCTTGCAACCTAAGCCAATTACAAAGATATGAAATAGATAACTTTGACCATTCATTTAACTTAGACATCGGGGAATCGAATTAATTAGTCCACAAAGAACAACAATAATCATAGTATTCTTAACGGAAAAACAGATCACAGTATTCATGAAACTATTGGATTTGGACTTTGGTGCACTTTGTCCATTTTTCTAGATTGAGAAACTTTAACGGGGGAGGATATCAAACACCGTACTTCATTTAACTATGAAATGTCAACTTTCTGAACACTAATTGAGAAATATATAAGAAAATATTGAATACTAGGGTAATATACTGTTTAAATTTCATTTTCGTTTTCCTGATATATGTGTACTATTTATGTTACTCTACTCTTTATACTTTCTATCATTTTAGCAACTAAGCCAGTTGGTCTGGTGGATGATGTTATTATCAAAGGAAACTATAAGCTTTGTCCATTTATAAGTAGTTTATTATAAAAATTGGCTAATTTATAAAATATTATTAATATTAGCCAATTAGCTATTTGTTGGCTCATGTAAAGGAGAGTTTTGAAGATTGACAAAGGTACTCAGACATGGACCAGGTCCATCCTAGTGAAGCATAGTTATGGTCAACTCAAGCATGTGAGATGCACGTGAAGGAGATAAACCTAACTTACCAGAAGTGATATCTCCTGCTGATCGAAAATGTTGCATATTGGATAAGGAGCAAGACCCCTTACTCAAAGAGAACACGGTTTAAGAGAAGGATAGAGTTAGAAGTTGAGATCAATAAGAACTCTTCTACCAAGGAAGAGTAGCATCATAATTCTAGTTAATCTCTATTTACTAACTCCATAAATATTAGTGTTGTTCTCTTTTACAGGTAACACACATAAACAGAAGTTAAACGTGAATTGAGAGCAAAGTAGCAAGACAATTTTACAAGCAATTTGTGTGTGATTCAAGCGTACAAACCTGAAGCTGCTTGAACCAGATAGAAGAACCAGTTACAAGTGTCTATATTTTATTTTTAGTTCAATTGTAGTAGGTATTTTCATATTGTACCTTTCAGCTTATCTAGAAGCAATTATATTAGGTACTTAGAGTTTTCAAGTTAGATTTAACTTGAAGCTGTCACAACAGTTGATGCTGTGTACTACAACGGGATTAGAGTTAATCCTAGATTTACAAAAGATTTTTTGTAAATGCAGTTTTTGGCTCAGTGATTTTAGTGGAGAGTTTGAAAAAAATCCTACTGGAAAGTAGGTCGTGATTTTTTCACCTTTTGAGCCAGGTGTTTTCCACGTAAAATCTCTGTGTTCTTTAATTTCTGTACTTATTATTCCGCAACAGTAGTAGTTGGAACACATATAAGAACCAGGTCCTTCTATAATCAGGTTAAGCGAAAAATTAGACCCCACACAAATCACCCCCCTCTTGTGTAATATTGAAGTATAAAACATAAATTGGTATCAGAGTAGGTTATCCTTGAAGAGGCTAACACCTTAGGAATAAATCAAGATGAGTGCACCACCTGGAAACTGGGAAGGACAATCCACTGCTAGGCCTCCACTCTTCAATGACCAGTACTATTCCTGGTGGAAAAACAAGATGAGAGATCACATCATCAGAGAGGATTATGAACTATGGGATATTATTACTGATGGTCCCTTGGCTACCATGAAGAAGAATGTTGAAGGAGTGGATGTGCCAAAGACTAGAGCTGACTACAATGCTGAGGACTTGAAGAAGTGGGAAAAGAATGCTAATGCCAAGAAATGGCTTGTGTGTGGACTTGGTCTAGACGAGTACAACAAAATTCAAAGCTGTACTACTGCTAAGGAAATTTGGGACACTTTTCAAGTGGCTCACGAAGGAACTCCTCAAGTGAAGAGATCAAGAGGAACACTGCTGTATTCTCAATATGAGAATTTCACCATGAAAGAAGGAGAAACCATTCAAGATATGTATAAAAGGTTCACAATACTAACAAATGAAATTAAGTCTCTTGGAAGGATTATCCTTGGAGAATACAAGGTTGAGAAAATTCTGACAAGGGTTTTGCCAGTTACTTGGGAAAGCAAAATCACTGCTATTCAGGAATCAAAGAACATTTCCACTCTCAAGTTGGACGAGCTAATTGGAAATCTCACTGCCTAAGAACTCAGAAGGCAAATAATGAAGATGGATGCACCCAATAAGGAAAGAAACCTGGCTCTCACAATCGTTGAAAGTGCAGATCTAGAGGAGGTTGAAATGGCTATGATCACGAGGGATTTCAAGAAGTATCTAATGAGAGGAAAGAGTTCTTCAAGAGGTATAACTTACAACAAACCAAGGGTCCCTGAGAAACAGACCAACGACGGCTGTTACAAATGTGGTAAGACTGACCACATGATCAAAAACTATCCTCAATAAGAAATTGAATGGAAGAAAGAAAGGGCTGAACGAAGAAACAGGAAGAAGGAACAGGTTCATCCCAAGAAGAACAATGGATCAATAAAGGCTATGATTGCTGCTTGGTAAGAAAGCTCATATAAAGATTCAAAAGATGAAGATGGAGATGAACAAGCACTTATGGCCATTGGAGAATCAGATGATGAACTAGAGGTAAGTGTGATTCATCTCAAAGATAAGATTAAATTTTTGCCTAAAGAAAGGCTATCTGAGTTACTGCTAGATTTCATTGATGAGTCTGAGGTCATAAATAAAGAAAAGGAACAGTTGTTTAAGGAATGTGTAATCTTGAAAGCTAAATGCAATAATCTGGAACTCAAGGCTAGTGAAAGTGATAGTAAAAATGTTGAGTTGAAGAACCAGATTCTTAAACTTGACACCACTATGTTAGAGCTTAGACCTGAAAATTTAAAACTAAAATTAGGAACAGGTAAAAAGAAAGCTGATCACATACATCTCACCTTAGAATAAAATCTAGGAAAAATGAAGAATGAGTTGTACAAAAAGGATGGGCAGATAAAAGTCCTAAAAGAAGATCTAAGCAAGGTTAAGCATGAACTAGACAGAACTTGCAAATGGAATAAGTCCTCTGATACACTATCATGGCTACAAGAACACTATAGTAGCAATAAGAGAGGACTTGTCTATGGGACCCCTGCACCTAAGTGGGATCTCAAAAGCAAGTACATCACACTTCTTAAAAATAAAATCTGCACACACTGTGGTAAGACTGGTCACTACAAAAGTGAATCTACTACAAAAGAAAAGGCTAGTCAAAAGAACAAAATTTTTGTTTAAGGGAATAGTAGGCTGCCAGGATAGGCTAAAAAGAATTTAATTCACTCTTTTGCCTATAAAAAGGGACCCAAACTAGTTTGGGTTCCTAAGACTAACCCCTGATTTTCTTTTGCAGGTCCAAGTGAAGGGGAGCAACCAAATATGGTACATGGATAGTGGCTGCTCAAAGCATATGTATTTTTATATGCATAAATACCTTTGAAATAGCATATATATGCACATATATAAGCATGCACAAGGTTTTTATAATTTTTCCATAATTTTATGGATTTAAATTGATTTATTTCCTACCCTTTTATTCATAAATTCCCAATAATTATTCCCAAAATTATTGTTATGATGATTTATTTATTTAATTTATATACTTATACCAAAATATGGCTAATATATTTTTTATACATTTTTATAATTGCCATTTGGTATTTTTAAGCTAAATTGCATATAATTCCAATGTTAGCCCATTTTGTGTATAATTACATTTTATGCGCATAAAATTGGTCACTATATTTTTAAAATGATAATTATATATTTTAAATCATTTTTGTACACAAATATATTTTTTATAAATTGTTTATTATGTATTATAAATTATACAGGGAAAATGGCTATTTAAATTATAGCCGGATTTGGCAATTCAACTGCAACCCAAATTGGACCCAACCCCAACCCAATTTCTTATTAAAATACCCGACCCAAACCCTATATACACTTACCTAAACCCGGAACCCATCTACCCGATCAAATCCTGGCCGTTGTTCTCCCAGATCAACGGTTCATACCCATTTTTCCTTTTTTAGTCCTATACTCCCCTAACCCTAGTCATTCTTTATAGCCCGCCGCCTCTGAATCTCCTCTATTCTCTCAACCTAACCCTAAATCCTTTTCAACTGCCTCCCTTCTCCGGTCTTCTCCAGCGACCACTCTGCAGCCCCAATCCTCTAATGGCTCCTCCATTGCCTTGCTCATCCTCTCTAAGGCCTTCAAGGGCCCTGGGCCATGCCGACTTGTATTTAGGGTTGCTATTTTGGCTATTCATGGCTTCTCCGGTGTGATTTGGGCAAAGTCATACTGTATTTGTTACGATCTTTGAAGTTTTAAGCAGGTTCTTCCATCTCTATTTAGGTTTCTTTTGAAACCATAATTTTTGTTTGTATCTCTCAAATCTGGGCCACTCTTTAACGAGTCGAGTCTGTTCCTTCTATGTTTTACATTGTTCTCGAACCTCTTTTGAAAAATCATCGACTTCAAGCTGTTTTTACTTTCTTTAAAGTTAGGGTTTCTCGGAGTTTCTTCTACATTAGTTCAAACCGATTTTTCTTTATGTTTAAACCTCTAACCTTTGCATATCTCAACTCATTCTGTGTTTCTACTCTTTTTTTTACTCGTCTATGTGAAAACCCTAGTTCTTGGTTTTAACCCTGTGTTCTGAGTCTGTATTTGATGATTTGTTCGTATGTTTTCTTGTTTCTCATGAATCCCTGATTTTTTGTGATTTTACCTTACTATGCTCATTAGGGTTTCTAATTTTTGCTTCTTCCACCTCTACTATGTTTATTCTGTTAAACACCTCTAATCAGTATTATATTCCATGCGAATCCCTAATTTTGTGTGATTTTTACCCTACTGTGCTATTAAGGTTTTAGATTTTTGCCTCTTCTTGCCTATTGTGTGTTTATTGTGTTTGTTCATAGAAATTTATGGTAATTTCCCCCTAAATCAGTACTATTAGCCATCGAAATCCTTGATTCCCTGTGATTGATATCCTTCTAATCTCTTGTAATATTCTCTATTGATTTTCAACCTCTAAGTTATTTTCCTTGCTTTATTTAATGGTCGACTATGTTGTCAACCGACTGTTATGTTATTTCCTTAAATTGGGATATTATATACTTAGACTTAATTACATGTTCTATACTTGCACTATGTTGAAACTATTTCCTTGTGTGTTATATGCCAGTCTTATATGATCTCTTTTCTTATTTGACTTTACCGTTTGAAATTAACTCCCTTAATTAAGGGAGTACTTCTACTAATTGATACCTAGTTCCATAATTAGTGCTTCATTTTGATTCTTGCCTTACTATTATACCTAGTTTCAAACTATATATATTCTCTCTCATAAACACACACAGACACGAACTCTTAGTTCAAAACTATCTCTCATACTTAAAAATTTCTGCTCTCTCTCTCGTGTTACTTGCTACTACTTTAAGTTAGCCGGCTACAAGCCAAGGTTAACCATTTGTGTTCTCTTGTTCTTTCATTCTGCTCACTATCCTCTTTACTGGTATGTCCTAGTTTCAATTCAAAGTTCCAACAACAATATGATTCTCTTATTGTTTCAGTTCATCTTGTTTGTAGTTTGCTTCTATTTGTAGTTTTATTGTAAAACTTGTAGTTGAGGGTTACATTATTAGCATGTCATCATGTCTTACCCTCCATTGAGATCAGTATATTTCCCCTTCTGTTTATTTTTTAGCATGACCAATCATCTCTTACTTGTTATATGTTTACCACCATGAAACCCCCAAATCCCTACCCCCCTGCATGTAAGTCTATTTTTTATGTCTGATTAAGTGACTATGTCTAGTTAGCTGCCTCTGGGCATTACTATACTAATTCTTAGTTCTTAGCTTAATTATGTGTCCTATGTATTCCCAAACCCTTTTTACCCATGTTTGTGACCACCAAACATGCCTTGATGCTGTGACTTCTGGATGTGTATGAACTTATCCTAAGGTGTTTGGACTTTGTTAACTACTCCAATCTTTTTTTCAAACAGTCTCTGTTGCATTACTAAATTACTTTCAAAAAGACTTTTGTTTTAATACAGTTTTTACTAAAACCTCCCAACTTGTGTAAATCACTTTCACTCTACTCTTAGTCAATAAGTTCTGCCCCCTCCAGTATGCGTACTGCCTTGGGACCTCTTTAGAACCCTCTGAACTCTGGCATACTGAGGCTGGCTCTTCCACACTGCACTTGTTCAATTTTTGGTTACCAAGTCTAGGTGTAAGCACTGCCTGAGATCCTTGAGATCCTTAGGGAACTTTGATGCATCTAGACTATTTCATTGTCTATGGAATTGAGGCATATGAGGTCATTGGAGACTTTGGGGAAACTGGGCCTAATTGAAGGCTCCCTATAGAATAGCTTTTTGATTTTTTATTTACTTGTGTAATTCATTCATTGGTCTATAATAACTTGTAAACAGATATTGGGGTATTTAGTAAAAAGGGTGGGTAGATACATGCTTTATGGGGTAATACGGGTAGAAATCATGACCCTAGGACCTTACTTTTAAATCTGTTTGCTCTACTAAGTAAAAATCATGCTTATAAGGTTCTACATCTTGTCACGTCTAGAAACCATGCCTATAGGATTCAGATAATTTCGTAATAAAAATCATGCTTTCAATGTCTTAAAAAATCGGATTAACTTATAGATGACATGCCTATAGGACTTAATTCAGATTCTGGTGCAACGAGTGTTATGTATGTTTCCATGCTTACAAATCGTTAAAATTAGTATTATACTTAAATATCATGCCTATTGGGAATCATATTCGAAATTTTGCCTTTTCAATCTAATTTAGTCTAAATAAGTCAACTTGATCACGCCTAGTTCATTTCTTAATTGGTTTTATTAAGTATTAAGTATTTCCTGAAACATGTTCTTTCAAACTGCCTCAATCTCATTAGATATCGTGCCTATAGGTATTAAAGAAGTTTGTTTCAAAACCTGCATTGTTTCTGTATTAATATAGACATCAGTACTCCGCATATAGGCAAGCCCTTAGGGCATTTTCAAAACTGCATCTCTGAAACTGTCTCTATTGCTTAATGTTTTTTTGATCCAAATAGGCTTTAAAAATCCGTAGGCAATTGCTAGGGTTATAACTTCTGAGTCTAAAAGAGGTTATTTATCTTTTGCCTATTCACCTAGATATCATGCTTTAGGACATTGTCTAATAAAAGACCTTAACTGTGCTTGAGTCGTGCCGCTTATGTATTTGTTTGAGGAGGAAACTCTGAGCCTTTAATTGCCCCCTTTATGTGTTGAAAGTCCTAAGTGTTTTTGATTGTCACCTTAGAGTTTTTGCCTTTTAAAACCTTAGGGGTACGTATAAAACCAACTATTGGTAGAGGTCCTAACTCCCTCGAAGACCATTAAGAAGGGATGGGTAGTAGCACGCAATAGAAATTGTTGACCATACACTCGCTTTGCATGACCGATAAGTGGATGGGAAGGGTAGATATGGGATATGAAGACTACGTGCTAATGTCACGTGTAGCCCTCATTGAGGAGTGTTTACCGGACATTATGTGGGGTGATCCTATAGAATAACCAACCTAGGACCCATCTTTACCAGATTCCCTTTTTATTTAAACCTTTGTTTTACAACTTGTCCAAATCTTACTACTTGAGTTATCCCAACGTGTTTTGCTTGCGACCTATTTGATTCAATTGCTTACTTGTAATGGACTAATTTGTGAATATAAGTTCGGCCGGGACCCACAATTGTGGACTAAGAGGGGTGACTAACACCTTCCCCTCGAGGTTAATTCGAGCCCTTACCCTAATCTCTGGTAATGCAAACCAACCCAAGAGTTAATCGCTCTAGGTGCCCTAACGCACCATAATCCGTTAGGTGGTGACTCTTCAAATACCCAATTCCCAAAAGAAGATGAGTCATTACACCCCGTGAATGTCGAACCCCGGACTTCCCCATCAAAAGAGGAAAAAAGGGGCGTGACAGCATGGCGACTCTACTGGGGATACCTTGAGGCTCTTACCATAACGAACTTATACTTTTACTAATTAGTCCAAGCATGCTTCATACCATACCCTTATCCCTTATTTTAATTTCACTCTTTATTTTTTCAAGCATTTATAATTTCATCATTGCCCTGAAACGGGCTTGTCTCTTCGTTTTCTTTTCCTGTAACCATCTTTCAATTATTTAAATACTGTATTTACTTTTTCCTACATGAAAATACTTGACTACATGTTATTAATTGCGGCATAAATCATGCTCCACATCATATTCCACTCGTGCGTATCAAATCCTATAGTAACTTTTAATGAGTGGTTGCGCTCTTCCTATTTACTACCCTTAAATTCGGAAAGGATTATTTGTTGTAAAACTAGTCGATCAGCGGTGCAATCGATGGTTCCGTTCCTTCCCCCTCGAGTTGTCCGCTTGAGGGTACCAGTCTAAAACCCTATAGAAACCTTACTCTGGTTAAAATTGTTCATGCATCATGGTCAAACCTAGTCGGATCAGTTATGTTGTCCACATAATGATCCTTTAAGGTAAGCCTTATCCAAAGTCCATCGGGTTTTCCATAATCCCAACAGACACAACCACGTTTATTGCATTAATTTGGAGAAATAAATGCCGATATGTTGATCATAAATGTATAAATAGTCGAGTCTGGTGGGGGTAAGGCCTAACCTTTTTTTTGCAGAAAATGAGGAACGAGGTCCCCAGTTTCGATATGGTTAGCACACCCTCACTCTTGCTAGACTGGTGGAGGAATCTTCCATCATATGAAAAAATCAATGAATGGAAATAGAGCACCACCAAATCCAGCGATAAGCTGGAATATCTGGAATACAGCCTGTTGGAATTGGAAGGAAAAGTGAGGAAGAGAGTCACCAATTGCCAGAACGCTGAGGGAAACGAAGGAGGGCATTTGGCAAAGGCGTTCTTACTGATGAATCTGCGCGAACTGGAGGATTTGATCAATGAGAGCATTCAACCTGAGGAAGGACCTTCCGAGACTAAATAGATTAGGTTTACTCACTTTTCAAATGTAATAAGGCCAAGTGCTAGTAGTGACTTATTTTATTATTATATTGATGTCGTTTTGGGATTCGTCTATTTTTATAGAAGAATTTATTGGCATTTAAAGTTCTCCAAATTTATTTGTTGCTAGGCCTATCTCGGGCACAACGAGGCTCCCAAATTAGGATACGAGTTTACATTTCACAATATGTGTTTAAATACTATAAACATTTCAGGATCCTCACTAACTTGTTACCTTTTTGTTTTTGCTTATATTTATTATTATTCTCATCCCCTTAGGTTGGTTCAATCATACTAGCCTCATCAGCATATCATACCAGATCTAGAGGCCCTCCATCTCCTCCTCCTACAAGCAACACAAAAGGCAGAGGAAAATCAAAGATGGACGACTTAAGTGGAATCTGAAAGGAAAATGTTGAGAACGCAGAGACTTCCGACGGTCGCAGTACTCTGGACCCAAATGACCTGGTTTTGAGACTGGAACAAAAGATACTAGAATTACAAGGAGAACTCGAGTAGGTCCGCAATTTGGCAAACTTGTCACTCACCCTCAATGTTCCTAATATCCACCAACAGAATGCAAAGAACCCAACACCTCCTCAGAACACACAAAACCAACAGCCACAAATTCCTACTACACCAAATCAATACGCAACTCCAACCCAACATATCAATCCATTGTCAATACAAACTCCATACAACATCATCATCAACCAATTTCGTACCCACTAACCACTACTTGCCTCACTCCCCGAAGTACACCACCACTCATTCCCGATCCACAAAACTCCACCAATGACCATAAATATACCAAAGTCCCTAGCACCCATCAGAGTAACCCCCATATACGTGGAAACTATACCACATTCTACCCAACCAATATCCAGTGCACCGGAACCCTCCGAGAAGGGCCTGCTCATTAAGAACATGGCCGAAAAACTCAAGAAGTTAACAAGCCGAGTTCAATGTGTTGAGGGCGATAGAGGAATAAAAGGTTTGAACTATGAAATCTGTGCATACAGCTAGATGTGGAATTTCCATAGGGGTAAAAACCTCCGAAGTTTGAAATGTTCGATGGTACATGTGATCCCAGGGTTCACCTAAGAACCTACTATGACAAGCTTGTCGGGATTGGAAAAGATGAAAAGATTCGGATGAAGCTCTTTATGAAAAGACTTACTGGGATGCTTTGTCTTGGTATATCAGTCAGAATCCCAAGAAATGGTCCAATTGGGTAAGCATGGTGTCGGATTTTATGGACCGATTCAGGTTCAACACAGAATGCACCAGATGTCTTTTACATTCAAAATCTCAAGAATAAACCTACTGAGACTTTCCGTGAATATGCTACTCGTTGGAGGTTGGAAGCCACCTAGGTCAGGCCCGCTTTGGATGAAGAACAGATGAATAAATTCTTCGTCAAGGCACAAGATCCACAATATTATGAGAGACTGATGGTCATCAAAAATCACAAATTCTTTGATATCATCAAGCTCAGGGAAAGGATTGAGGAAGGAATCAAGAGCGGGATGGTAACGAATCTCGAGGCACTGCAGGACACAAATAAGGCACTACAATCAGGTGGCATATCGAAGAAGAGAGATGTTGCGGAAGTAATAGTGGCCTAGGGACCAAAAACTCCACCCACATATCAAACATCTACACCTAACTTTCAAACACCTCCACCCATATATCAAACACCTCCACCCACATATCAAACACCTCCACCCACATACCAAGCATCACCACCTATATATCAACCTTCATCTCCCAGATATTCCCAACTAGCAACTATCCATCACACCTATAATTCCCAACCATCCCACTTCCAATCACCCCCAACTCGCCAAAATTATCCAAGAACAAGACCCAACTTCGACTGCAAGCTGCCCAGACAATACACCGCCATTGCTGAGCCCATAGACCAATTGTATGAAAGGTTAAAGGCAGAAGGTCACGTCACTCCTGTTCCCACTGTAGCATTAGATAATCCATCCCAATGGGTCAATCCGAACAAAACTTGTGCGTACCATTCCGGTATGAAAGGGCACACCACCGTTGAGTGCCGAACATTGAAGGATAAGATCCAGACACTCATTGACAACAAGGTCATACAGGTAAAGTAAGCTACACCTAATGTCCACAATAATCCCCTCCCTGATCATAGAAGTGATGGTGTACACGTGATAGAGATAAATGAAGAATGGGACCCTGTGGGGTAAACCGGGCTTATTCGAGAGGGCGATGACTTTAAGGTTGCAGTTACGCTCACTCCTATTTTGGTTCAGACTCAGGCACCTATTGATGTTGAGGTAACCACATCAGTTCCATTCGAGGTAGAAGTGGCTCCACCCGCAGCCACCATCGCTTCATTTGAAGTAGAAGTGGTCACACCTTTTAGTGTGACGGTATCAACCATACCCCATTCAACTCAAAAGCAATACCCTAAGATTATGTTACCGAGACTTGGTGAAAAGGGAAGAATAAGATAGAGGAATCTGACGTTGCATAAGGGATGACTAGAACTTGAAGAGTCTATATACCTGAACATTTAGGAGGATCAAGTAAGGATGCCACTGTCAGGCAGCCTCTCATTGAGATAGGGCCGGATGACCTAAGGAGGAAAGTACAGTCAAAAGAGTATTCTGTTGTTGACCATCTGAACAAAGTCCCCGCTCAGATATCTATCCTGTTACTATTACAAAATTCAGAGGCACACAAGAACGCCTTGATGAAAGTACTGAGCGAGGCTTATGTACCCAATAATATCACTAGTGGAGAAATGGACAACATGGTCGTTCAAGTACCAGAGAGTTATAAGATTATCTTCCACGAAGATGAGCTGCCGCCAAAGGTCTGAATCACAATCGAGCAATGCATATTACGGTACAATTTGAAGACAAGTTCATTGCTAGGGTCCTGGTTAATAGAGGTTCGAGTCTAAATATTTGTCCATTGGACATCCTGAAAAGGTTGGACAAAGGTTTCCATGAAATACGGACATGAAGCATGACTGTGAAGGTTTTTGATGGGTCCTAGAGGGCCATGACGGGGAAATCAACCTTTGCTTAGAGATGGGGCCAACTTGGTTCGACGTTGAATTCCAAGTGCTTGACATACCAGCCTCATATAATCTATTGTTGGGCCGCTCATGGATCCATTCTGCTGGAGCCGTGCCCTCCACACTACATCAAGCCGTAAAATTCGAATAGAACTGTTAGGAGGTAGTCATTCATAGAGATGGAGTAACCCCATCTACACTAGTCAAACTATCCCGACCGTTGGACATAGTAGAAAGCTAGGAGGGGAAACCTATCATCACATTGAACGGGTCAATGCCATCGAGAAAGATAAGTGGTGGAGTGACAAAATAGAAAGCATACTAGCATGGTCCGGATATGAACCCGACAAAGGGTTGGGAAAGAACCTCCAGGGTATCACCAAGCCAATACGGCTGAAAAATCATGGTACCACCTTTGGTCTCGGATACCAGTATACATGGCAAGAGTACATTGATTGGCCGCCTCCGTGGCACGGGCCGTACTACCCTCTTGAGAAACCAGTGCCATATTTGGAACAAGATTTTCACCAGGCCAACACAATATAGGGAACTGTAGAAGAAGAAGCACTAGCTAGGCTGAAGGATTTGTTCTTGGAAGATGAGGACATGGATGCTTGTGCCGTAATTGAGGAGGAAGAGGAAGAAGGCCTCACCATTCAGACTGTGGCAAAGGGAGATGTTCTCAGAAACTGGCCCGCCACACCATACCAAGCCCGCCGAGTCCCTGAGTAGCTTGGCAGGAATTACCTTTATAGCCATTTTAGACATTTACAAATTTCCTGTAGTTTCATTTTAATCTTTACTTGTTTCAAAATAAATGCTCTATTCATCGAGTCATGTTTTGTCTGAACAGTTTCTCAAGTTTTAATCAAATGCATTTGCTCTTTATTATTCACTACTATCTTTAAACTTTTCCTTTCCACAACGCCATTTTTACTTTTCCTGATTAACTAGTGGTTGTGACATGTAATGAGGCAATCCAACATGAGAACAGTGATTCAGAGGAAGAGGACGAGATACCTGAGGAAATTGTCAAAGAGGTTGAAAATTTTGAGAATAAGCCTAAGTCCAGTCTGGACGAGACCGAAGTAGTAAATTTGGGAGACGCCGAGAACATCATGGAGACCCGCATCAGCATTCACTTGTCACCAACAGAGAAGGAAGAGTACATTCATTTCCAAAAAGAATATGAGGACATCTTCGCATGGTCATATGATGACATGACCAGTTTGAGCACTTCCATAGTGGCTCACAAGTTGCCTACTAATCCCATGTGTCCGCCAGTCAAGCAGAAACTCAGAAAACTCAAACCAGACATGAGTTTGAAAATCAAGGAGGAAGTTACCAAGTAGATCAAATCCAGAGTTCTCAGGGTGGTTGAATATCCAACCTGGTTAGCCAACATTGTGCTAGTTTCGAAGAAGGACGGAAAGGTTATAGTATGTGTTAACTACCGGGATTTAAATAGAGCAAGTCCCAAGGACGAGTTCCCACTACCAAATATACACATTCTGATTGATAATTGCACCAAGCATAAACTCCAATCCTTTGTAGATTTCTTCCCGGGTTACCACCAGATTTGGATGGATGAAGAAGACGTAGAAAAGACAACTTTCATCACACCATGGGGTATGTATTGTTATAAGATGATGCCATTCGGTTTGAAGATTACTGGGGCCACTTACATGAGATCCATAACAACTATCTTCCATGATATGACACACAAAGAAATAGAGATGTATGTGGACGACGTCATTATAAAATCCAAGAGGGTAGTAGATCACATAGCGGACTTGAGAAAGTTCTTTGACAGGCTAAGGAGGCACGACTTGAAACTAAACCATGCAAAATGTGCATTCAGGTTCCCCGCAGGAAAGTTACTAGGATTCATTGTCAGTCGCCGAGAGATCAAGCTCGATCCATATAAAGTCAAAGCTATTTAGGAGTTACCGCCACCTAGGAGCAAAAAGGACGTGATGAGCTTCCTAGGACATCTCAATTATATCAGTCGCTTCATAGCACAGTCCACAGTCATATCTGAATCCATCTTCAAGATGCTGAGGAAAGGTGCCGAGACAAGTTAAACCGAGGATTATTAGAAAGCTTTTGACAAGCTTAAGGAGTACCTATCCACACCACCAGTTCTGGTCCATCCAGAACCAGGACGATCTTTACTACTTTATCTATCCGTGTTAGATGGAGCCTTCGGATGTTTTTTGGGACAACATGACGAGACAGGAATAAAGGAGCAAGCCATATATTATTTGAGCAAGAAGTTCACACCCTATGATGCACGGTATTCTCTGCTTGAATGCACTTACTATGCTTTGACTTGGACAGCCCAGAAATTGAGGCATTACTTCTGTGCCTACACTACATACCTAATATCCATGATGGATCCTCTGAAGTACATATTTCAGAAACCGATGCCTACTGGGAAGTTGGCTAAATGGTAGATACTACTAAGTGAGTTCGATATAATCTATGTAACTCAAAAGGCGGTCAAGGGACATGCATTAGCAGATCACCTCGTTGAAAATCCGGTGGGAGGAGAATGTGAACCCTTGAAAACATATTTTCCTAATGAAGAAGTATCATTTGTAGGAGAAGACATTACTGAGGCATACGACAGTTGGAGGATGTTCTTTGACAGAGCTGCAAATTTCTAAGGAGTAGGCATTGGAGCCGTTTTGGTATCAGAAACGGGTCAACATTATCCTGTATCTGCTAAACTCAGATTTCCTTGCACCAACAACATGGCAGAGTACGAAGCCTGTATACTAGGGCTCAACATGGCAATCAACATGAACATTCAGGAGTTATTGGTGATCGGTGATTCAAATTTACTCGTGCACCAGGTATAAGGATAGTGGGCCACCAAGAATTCCACGATATTGCCATATCTGCACCATATGCAGGAATTGAGAAAGAGATTTACAAAGATAGAATTCCAACATGTGCCCATAATTCAGAATGAGTTTGCCGACGCATTAGCCACTTTTTCATCAATGATACAACATCTAGATAAGAACTATATTGTTCCATTCCAGTGAGGATCCATAATAAGTCGTCATATTGTGCTCATGTCAAGGAAGAAGCAGATGGAAAGCCTTAGTTCCATGACATCAAGGAGTACTTATCAAAAGGAGAATACTTGGAGCATGCAAATCACACTTTAAAACGCACACTCCGGAGATTGTCAAATCACTTCTTCCACAGCGGAAGGAATTTGTACAGAAGAACTCCTAATTTGGGTTTATTACGATGTGTCGATGCAAAATAGGCTTCTAAATTACTTGAAGAGGTACATGCTGGGACTTGTGGTCCGCACATGAATTGTTTCATATTGGCTTAAAAGATACTCAGGGCCGGTTACTTCTGGATGACCATGGAGACGGATTGCATTCAGTATGTCTGCAAATGCGTTCAATGTGAAGTGTATGCCGATATGATAAAAGTGTTGCCGAGTGAGCTCAATGCAACAAACTCCCCTTGGCCATTTGCCGCCTGGGGAATAGATGCTATTTTTCTGATTGATCCTACTGCTTCAAATGGACACATGTTTATTCTGGTAGCCATTTATTACTTCACAAAATAGGTAGAAGCTGCATCTTACAAAGCTATAACCAAGAAAGTCATCGCAGATTTTGTGAAGGATCGTATTGTCTGCCGATTAGGAGTTCCTAAGTCCATTATTACTGACAATGACACCAACCTCAATAGTGATCTGATGAAAGCTATATGTGAAACTTTCAAAATCAAGCACAAGAATTCCACCGCCTACAGACCTGAGATGAATGGAGCCGTAGAAGTCGCCAACAAAAATAATAAGAAGATACTGAGGAAGATGGTAGAGAATCATAAGTAGTGGCATGAAAAGTTACCCTTTTCTCTGTTAGGATACCGCACCACAGTTCGCACGTCCACCAGGGCAACCCCCTACATGCTGGTTTATGGTACCGAGGCTGTCATCCTAGTCGAGGTGGAAATTCCTTCTTTAAGAATCGTACATGAAGCTGAACTCAGCGATGCAAAGTGGATAAGGAGTCGGTATGAATAATTGGCCCTTATCGATGGAAAGAGGATGAATGCAGTATGTCACGGACAACTTTACCATAACAAAATGTCTAGAGCTTTCAACAAAAGAGTCAAACCAAGAGAGTTCGCACTAGGGTAGCTGATATTGAAGAAAATCTTCCCACATCAAGATGAAGCCAAAGGGAAATTCTCCCCAACTGGTAAGGTCCGTACATGGTTCATAGGGTCCTGACAGGAGGAGTACTCATACTTGCAGAAATGGATGGAGAAATCTGGCCAAAACCAATCAATTCAGATGCAGTCAAGAGATACTACGCCTAGATTAGTTCACATTTCTTTTTTATGTAATTGAACTACGCTTGACATGATTCCCGTTTAAGAGGTGATACATAGGCAGCCTTATGGGTTCGGTCATATCACAATAAAATTTTCATTTCCCCTAAAATCAGAAACTGGGACAGAATATTGAGGAGGGTCCTCAAAATTCTAGAGCAAGTCCAGCCATCACCGACGCGCATCAGGAAGTCAGTAATCAGTCAAGAACTGGGGCAGAATTTTGAGAAGGATTCTCAAAATTCCGAAGAAGATTTAGCAGGGTCCACCATCCGCAAACAGTTAAAAATCATCTGCCAAACTGGGGCAAAATTTTGAGGACCTCAAAATTTCAACATAAGAGAGCTGCAATGCCTTTGAAATGTGTCGCAGCCGCTAGTTCATAAAAAATTACTTGATATATCAGTATGCTTCCAAAACAATTATATTTTTTTTATCAATGATTGCATATTTTTCAAAAAATCTATTTCCATAACAGTCAGACGCTACCTAGGGGAACTCGATGGGGGCTTCCAGAGTGGAGCAGAGCAAGGTCGGCAGACGAAGCAAGAACCAACCTTCCCTTATAAAACTTACGATTTTTCTTTGAATATAGGCAAATTTAACGTAACAGTAGCATTCGCGAATCATGTATACACAAGGCAAATTCATCATCATTTCGGCCATCAAACACTGAATATATCTCCAGCTAAGACATACACTACCCTTATCTTCTATTTGCTCTTTGCATAGGACTAATCCTTGTCCCCCACATTTGCATGGGACTAATCCCTATCCTCCATATTTGCATAAGTCTAATACCTGACTCCATATTTGTATAAGGCTAACCCTTTCCTCCATATTTGTATGAGTCTAATCCTGGGCTCCATATCTGTATGAGTCTAATCTCTGACTCCATATTTGCATAAGGCTAACCCTTGCCTCCCATTTGCATGAGTCTAATCTCTGACTCCACGTTTGCATGAGTCTAATCCTTAACTCCATATCTGCATGAGTCTAATCCCTGACTCCATATTTACATAAGGCTAACCCTTGCCTCCCATTTACAGGAGTCTAATCTCTGACTCCACATTTGCATGAGTCTAATCCTTGACTCCATACTTGCATGAGCCTAATCCCTGACTCCATATTTGTATGAGGCTAACCCTTGCCTCCATATTCACATAGGTCTAATCCTTGACTCCATACTTGCATGAGTCTAATCTCTGACTCCTTAATCGCACGAGGCTAATCCTTGCCTCTATATTTACATGAGTCTAGTCCTTGACTCCTTCTTTGCATGAGTGTAGTCCTTGACTCTATATTTGCACGAGGCTAGTTCTTGCCTCCCTATTTGCATAAGTCTAATCCTTGCCTCCCCACTTGCATGGGACTAAGCATTGTCCCTCTTTGCACAGATATTGCTCTATTTCTACTACTAACTATTTACTTTTCAATCGGGCTAAGCTTGCCTCCATTTCACAAGACTAAGCCTTGTCTTGTTACATCATATTATTGCATATCATGGGATGAAACATCGCCAATCTATCCGAAGGTGTCATAGTCTAAAGGCATCATTCTCATAGCCGGAAGACACCATGCCATGGCCTGAGGATCTCTCTAACTTGCATATTATTATTCAAAGGCGTCATGGTTTGGAGGCACCATTTTCATGGCCCGAGAACACCATTTCATGGCCTGTGAATCCCTCACTAAATAATTCATGGCCCAGGACGTCATGGTCCAAGGACGTCATCTTTAACCGTCCAAAGACAATCTTCATGGTCCGAAGGGAATCTGCATCATGTTTAAATTTTCGCGAATACGTTTGTAGCATCCTTTATCTGCAGGTAACCAGTAAGCAACCACTATCCTAGCAGGAGAAATCTCTCTCCAGTTCCCTCCAACTATCCCTAGCCTTAACCGCTCACCGTAGTCGTTTTCGCATCTCGTGTCTGTTCTTGCAATAATTTCATCGGCCTACTCCACAGGTAAATCCAGAACTACACATGGCCTAATTTCTGTAAAACTAGGGATATGTAGAAAACTCAAAAACCAAAGTTCATCCTCTGTCTTTCAAAACATCCCATCCAGTCAAAATTGGCCATCGTTTCTTTACCCGAAAACTCTTTCATCTTTCCCGGGTAAAGAGGGGAAACTGTTGATATCCAATTTTTTCCTATATATTTTTATATGCATAAATACCTTTGAAATAGAATATATATGCATATATATAAGCATGCACAAGGTTTTTATAATTGTTTCCATAATTTTAAGGATATAAATTGATTTATTTCCTCTCCTTTTATTCATAAAATCCCAATAATTATTTTCCAAATTATTTTTATGATGATTTATTCATTTAATTTCTATACTTATACCAAAATATGGTTAATATATTTTTTATGCATTTTTATAATTGCATTTGGTATTTTTAAGTTAAATTGCATATAATTGCAATGTTAGCCTATTTAGTATATAATTACATTTTATGTGCATACAATTTGTCCCTATATTTTAAAATGATAATTATATATATTAAATCATTTTGGTACACAAATTTATTTTTTAGAAATTGTTTATCATGTATTATAAATTAAGTAGGGAAAATGACTATTTAAATTATAGCCGGATTTGGCAATTCAACTGCAGCCCAAATTGGACCAAACCCCAACCCAATTTCTTATTAAAATACCCGACCCATACCCTATATACACTTACCCAAACTCGGAACCCATCTACCCTATCAAATCCTGGCTGTTGATCTCCCAGATCAACGGTCCATACCCATTCTTTCCTTTTTTTAATCCTAATACCCCCCATAACCCTAGTCATTCTTTACATTCCGCCTCCTCTGAATCCTCTCATCTCCTTTCTTCTCTCAACCTAACCCTAAATCTTTTTCAACCGCCTCCCTTCTCCGGTTTTCTCCGGCGACCAATCTTTTAACCCAAGCCTCCAATGGCTCCTCCATTGTCTTGCACATCCTCTCTGAGGCCTTCAAATCGATTTTTCTTTATGTTTAAACATGTATCCTTTGTATATCTCAACTGATTCTCTGTTTATACTCTCTTTTTTAACTCATCTATGTAAAAATCCTAGTTCTTGGTCTTAACCCTGGGTTCTGGTTCTATATTTGATGATTTGTTCGTATGCTTGCTTGTTTTTCATGAATCCTTGAGCTTTCTGTGATTTTACCCTACTATGCTCATTAGGGTTTCTAATCTTCGTTTCTTCCTCCTCTACTATGTTTATTCTGTTAAACTCCTCTAATCAGTACTATGTTCCATACGAATACCTAATTTTGTGTGATTTTTACCCTACGGTGCTATGAGGGTTTCTGCTTTTTGCCTCTCCCCCTAAATCAGTACTATTATCCATCAAAATCCTTAATTCCCTATGATTGATATCCTTCTAATCTTTTGTAATATTCTCTACTAATTTTCATCCTCTAAGTTTTTTCCTTGCCTTATTTTATGGTCGACTATGCTGTCAACCGACTCTTATGTTATTTCCTTAATTGGGATATTATGTACTTAGTTAATTACATGTTTTATACTTGCACTATGCTGAAACTATTTCCTTGTGTGTTATATACCAGTCTTATGTGATCTCTTTCCTTATTTGACTTTACTGTTTGAAATTAACTCTGTTAATTAAGGGAGTACTTCTACTAATTTTATACTAATTGATACCTAGTTCTATAATTACTGCTTGATTTTGATTCTTGACTTACTATTCTATGTAGTTTCAAACTATATATATATGCTCTCTCATTAACACACACTGACACAAACTCTTGGTTCAAAACTATCTCCCACACTTAAAAATTTCTGCTCTCTCTCTCGTGCTACTTGCTACTACTTTAAGTTAGCCGGCTGCAAGCAAAGGCTAATCATTTATGTTCTCCTTGTTCTTTCATTCTGCTCACTATCCTCTTTACTGGTATGTCCTAGTTTCAATTCAAAGTTCCAACAACAATATGATTCTCTTATTGTTTCAGTTCATCTTGTTTCTAATTTGCTACTATTTGTGGTTTTGTTGTGAAACTTGTAGTTGAGGGTTACATTATTATCATGTCATCATGTCTTCCCCTCCCTTGAGATCAATATATTTCCCCTTCTATTTGTTTTTGAGCATGACCAGTCATCTCTTGCTTGTTATATGTTTACTACCTTGAATTCCCCAAATCCCGATCCCCCTGCATGTGAGTCTGTTCTTTATATCTGATTTTGTGACTATGTCTAGTTAGCTGCTTCTAGGCATGACTATACTAATTCCCAGGTCTTTGCTTAATTATGTGTCCTATGTATTCCCAAACCCCCTTTACCCCTATTTGTGACCACCAAACCTGCCTTGATGCTGTGACTCCTAGCTGTGTATGAACTTATCCTAAGGTGTTTGGACTTTGTTAAGTACTCCAATCTCTTTTTCAAACAGTCTCTCTTGCTTTACTATATTACTTTCAAAAAGACTTTAGTTTTAATACAGTTTTTTACTAAAATCTCCCAACTTGTGTAAAGCACTTTCACTCTACTCTTAGACAATAAGTTCTGCCCCTTCCAGTATGTGTACAGCCTTGGGATCCTCTTGATAACCCTCTGAACTCGGGCATACTGAGGCTGGCTCTTCCACACTGAACTTTTTCAATTCTTGGTTACCAAGTCTAGGTGTAAGCACTACCCATGATCCTTGAGATCTTTAGGGAACTTTGATGCACATAGACTATGTCATTGTCTATGGAATTGAGGCATATGAGGTCATGGGAGGCTTTGGGAGAATCTGGGCCTAATTGAAGGCTCCCTATAGAATAGCTTCTTGATTTTTTATTTACTTGTGTAATTCATTCATTGGTCTGTAATAACTTGTAAACAAATATTGGGGTATTTAGTGAAAAGGGTGGGTAGATACATGCTTTATGGGGTAATACGGGTATAAATCATGCTCCTAGGACCTTACTTTTAAATCTATTTGCTCTACTAAGTAGAAATCATGCTTATAAGGTTCTACATCTTGTCACGTCTAGAAACCATGCCTATAGGATTCAGATAATTTCGTAATAAAAATCATGCTTTCAATGCCTTAAAAAGGTGGATTAACTTGTAGATGCCATGCCTACAGGATTTAATTCAGATTTTGGTGCAACGAGTGTTATGTATGTTTCTATGCCTGAAAATCGTTAAAATCAGTATTACACTTAGATATCATGCCTATAGGGAATCATATTCGAAATTCTGCCTTTTCAATTTAATTAAGTCTAAATAAGTCAACTTGATCACGCCTAGTTCATTTCTGAATTGGTTTTATTAAGTATTAAGTATTTCTTGAAACAAGTTCTTTCAAACTGCCTCAATCTCATTAGATATCATGCCTATAGGTATTAAAGAAGTCCGTTTCAAAACTTGCTTTGTTTCTATATTAATATAGACATCAGTACTCTGCGCATAGGCAAGCACTTAGGGCATTTTCAAAAATGCATCTCTGAAACTGTCTCTATTGCTTAATGTTTTTCTGATCCTAACAGGCTTTAAAAATCCATAGGCAATGGCTAGGGTTATAACTTTTGAGTGTAAAAGAGGTTATTTGTCTTCTGCATATTCACCTAGATATCCTGTTTTAGGACATTGTCTAATAAAAGACCTTAACTGTGCTTGAGTCGTGCTGCTTATGTGTTTGTTTGAGGAGGAAACTCTGAGCCTTTAATTGCCCCCTTTATGTGTTGAAAGTCCTAAGTGTTTTTGATTGTCGCCTTAGAATTTTTGCCTTTTAAAACCTTAGGGGTATGTCTAGAACCAACTATTGGTAGAGGTCCTAACTCCCTCCAGGACCATTAAGAAGGGACGAGTAGCAACACGCAATAGAAATCGTTGACCAAACACTCACTTTGCTTGACCAATAAGGAGATGGGAAGGGTAGATATGGGATATGATGACTACACGCTAATGTCATGTGTAGCCCCTCATTGAGGAGTGTTTACCAGACATTGTGTGGGGTGATCTATAGGATAACCAACCTAGGACCCCTTTTTACCACATTCCCTTTTTATTTAAACCTTTGTTTTACAACTTGTCCAAATCTTACTACTTTAGTCATCCCAACATGTTTTTCTTGCGACCTAATTTGTGAATATAAGTTCGGTCGGGACCCATAGTTGTGGACCAAGAAGGGTGCCTAACACCTTCCCCTCGAGGTTACATTGAGCCCTTACCCTAATCTCTGGTAATGCAAACCAACCCAAAAGTTAATCTAGGTGCACTAACGCACCATAATCTGTTATGAGGCGACTCTTCTAATACCCAATTCCCAAAAAGAGATGAGTCATTACATCCCATGAATGTCGAAACCCGGACTTCCCCGTCAAAAGAGGAAAAAAGGGGGCATTACATATGGTACATGGATAGTGGCTGCTCAAAGCATATGAATTGAAGCAAGAACCAGTTCCTTTCACTTGAGGACCTAAAAGGAGGCAATGTCTCCTTTAGAAATGGTAAGAAAGGTGAGATCATTGGGGCTGGAAAGGTTGGTAAGATAGACTCACATTCCATTGAGAATGTCTACTTGATAGATGGCTTGAAATATAGCCTAATTAGTGTATCACAACTGTGTAATAGAGGTAACGTGGTAGCATTCACCTCCACCAAATATTTTGTAATAAATCTTACCACTAACAACATTATTTTGCAGGAAAAAAGAGTAAACAATATCTACATTGTATATTTGTCCACTCTTTCAGAAAATGAACTCACCTGCTTAAGTGTGTTGGACAATGATCCCTTCCTTTTGTACAAAAGACTTGGTCATGCAAGTCTAAGTCAACTCAACAAATTAGTCTCCAAGTACCTGGTGATAGGGTTGCTTAACTGTCACAACCCCAAACCAGACCTAGTCGTGATGGCGCCTCTCGTGAAGACAAGGACACCCGACACAATTCCCCAATTAATTTTTCAACAATTTAATAAGTCAATTTAAGTCATTTATAAGAATAAATCCCCAACAAGTATAAATTAGCGAAATAGAACAAGTGCGGAAATAGATATAGCCCGACATCGGGGTGTCACAAGTCACGAGCATCTACTAAGGTCTAAATACAATGGAAAGTCTGAAAATGTACTAAATACAACCTAATGAAATCAAGAGGGAGAAAAGCAGTGCTGCGAACATTGGGCAACTACCTTGCTAAACATCGATGACTCTGCCTCTGATCAACCAATACCTGTTACCGGATTCAGAAATACCTGAATCTGCACACAAGGTGTAAGGAGTAATGTGAGTAATCGGACTCAGTGAGTAATAATAATAAATGAAGACTGAGCGATAAGAAATCAAGTAAAGGCACGTCAACAGGCTATAAAGAAGAGGTGAAAGCCTGTAAAAACAATGCGATAGTGGAAAGATGTAAAGTCACTTTAGTTCAGTTTTAGCATCTTTAGAAATGCCTTTTTAATAGTTAAGCAATTAAATGCAACGCAGCTGGAACAGATAAACACATAAGAATTCGCCCATCGGGCACAATGTCAACAGAATCCACCCCTTGGGAAATATCATGGAACAATCACTAGCCCCTCGGGCTATATCTCATATTACCATGGGTATCGCGCTCACTGGGGGTGTGCAGACTCCTGGAGGGGCCCCATACGGCCCAAGCACAATATCAAGTCATCTCATGGCATAATAACATAGGCTCTCGGCCTCATATCAACAAGCCACCTCGTGGCATACAATTCTCAGGCCCTCGGCCTCATAATCATAATCGAGTGTTTCCTCACAACATAGGCCCTCGGGCTTATCAGTCAAAATCTCACAAGCCACTCGAGCAACAGTAAAACATGATGCTCAACCCAAAATATCATTTAAAATATCATTTTAGTGTTAAAGCAGAGTAAATATGGCTGAGTTATGAAAATAGTAGAATATAGCATGACTGAGTTCAAGTATAAAGTCAAAACAGTGAGAAAATATCAATAAAAATCCCCTAATGGTTCAAATAGTTGGCACGAGGCCCAAATATGGCATTTAGCCCAAAACATGATGATAACAAATAGTTTTCAATTAAATACGCGGTAAAACAGTCATTCGGGATAGACTAAGTCACAATTCCCAACGGTGCATGACCCGACGCTCGTCATCTAGCGTGCGCGTCACCTCCATATAGCACCACGATGTGCAATCCGGGGTTTCATACCCTCAGGACAATATTTACAATCATTACTTACCTCGATCCGGTCCAAACTCTAGTCCGTGATGCCTTTGCCCTCCCGAATCGACCTTCGGATGCTCCAAATCTAGCCACAATTAGTACATAACCATTAAAATATGCTAACGGAACAAATCCCACTCGAAAATATCCAATTTACATCAAAAATCCCAAAATTGCTCAAACCTGGCCCTCGGGCCCACGTCTCGAAATCCGATAAAAATCACATCAATAGAATCCTCATCCTCTCACGAGTCTACCCATAACAAATTCATCAAAATCCGACCTCAATTGCCCCTTCAAATCCCGAAAAGAATTCTCAAACATTTCCTCCATTATTCCCCAATTTCCACTCTAATTTCTCAAATAAAATGATGAAATTCAACACTAAATCATGGAATTAAACCAAATATGAGTGAAGAATACTTACCCTAATTGCTCCACTGAAAATCCCCTCAAATTTCACCTTCTCCCGAGCTCTCCAATGGCTTTTATGATATTGGATTTTTAAAATATAAATTGTCTGCCCAGATATTTCTTCATCGTGAACGCGGCATATCCCTCGCGTTCGCGAAGCACACCGCTTCACAGACCGAAATTCCTTCTACGAGAAAGCGATGCAAAACACACTCAACACTTCACGATCGCGACCCCTACTACGCGAACGCGTAGAACAAATGCATTGGGGGCCCAACTACTCCTCTTCCTGTATGCGAACGCGACATAAGCCTTGCGAACGCGGAAAATCACAGCATCACAATATCGCAAATGTGACACACAAAATGCGAACGCGAAGCCAAAATTTACCGCCTCAGAGGACACCCTTCGCGAACGCGAAGAACAATTCGTCTGCAACAAAAACCATCAAAAACAGCCAAGTCCAAAGTCCAAAATTGATCCGTTTAACCACCCGAAACTCACCCGAGGCCCTCGGACCTCAACCAAATATGCCAACATATTCCATAACATCGTTCAAACCTGTTCCAACCTTCGGAACACTCAAAACAACATCAAAACACCAAAATTTCATCGGATTCAAGCCTAAGAATTTCAAGAACTTTCAAATTACGCTTTCGATCGAAAAGCCTACCAAACCTCGTCCAAATGACCCAAAATTTTTCATACACGTCACAAATGACACAACGGACCTACTTCAACTTCCAGAATTCCATTTCGACCCTTATATCAAAAATCTCGCCTATCAACCTAAAAATGCCAAAATTCCAATTTGGCCAATTCAAGCCTAAACCTTCTGCGGACCTCCAAAACACATTTCGACCATGCTCCTAAGTCCCAAATCATCTAATGGGACTAACCAAAACATAAAAATTCCAATACAAGGCCATCTACTAACAAGTCAAATCTTGGTCAAACCTTTCAAATTTCAAGCTTCAAACTGAGTATTGTTCTTCCAAATTCACCTCGATTACCCTGAAAACCAAAATCGATGATTTACATAAGTCATAATACATCACACGGGGCTAGTCATGCCCGAGAACTGGTGAGCAAAGTGCAAAAGCTCAAAACGACCGGTCGGGTCGTTACATCCTCCCCAACTTAAACATACGTTCGTCCTCGAACGTGCCCAGAGTTGTTCCAAAAGCCAACCAATCGCTGAATAACCTTACCATGCACATACCCGGGGTGATCCCACATCACCCTATCTCATATAGGCTCAATAACACCATGCAACTGAAATTTAACAATCCAACCTAGCCCATAAACCTTAGAACCATATTTCCATTCCTGAAATCATCCACAAGATCAAAATATCACATCTATACTCTGAATAAGGGACAAGCTGTAATAACTCATACCTGTAACCTCAGGTGCAATTACTTGATATACTACATAACAAAAACACTTGTAGCGATAACTTCTAATCACAGCAGCTGCACATAACAACCGAACACCGATAGAAATCCTCTTATCAACTAAATTCTCATTCCAATAGTTTCATATACTGCCAATGATAAACGAAACATGCAATAAGCCATAACTATTTCTCAAATCAACCATTCATGAAGTCACATCTCCTTTGGAAAAGACCATAACAAATTTCTGAGCCGAACCTCGATATTATCTTTCCAACATGCTGAAACCGAATTCGTTTGTACTCATTCTAGATCTCAACGATCACATCTAGTCCAACACAACTACTCTAGTGACATGACACATCAATGCCATCTAAAGTCACAACTCGTGCAAGCCGCACACCGATAAGCAACAATCCGAACGTACTCCAATCATGAAGAATGACTCAAATGAGAGAGCTGTACCGCAAGCTCACCAGTACCACCGCCCACAATGCTGAGAACCCGTCACACATCGTAGAAACAGAACACACGAATCCAACGCGAAGGGTCATATCTCCACATAACTCTGCTGCAATGCGCGACCCTACCCAAGCACCGGTCCACATGAAACACCTCAAGTCACTATGCTCAAAATCAACAACGATGCGCAATTTGATATCTAGAACCAAAGCAATTCATCATAACCACGCTGAAACAATTGACATAACATCATACAACCCGAAAGGACACAACCGATGCGCCATCCGCCGAGCAATACCCAATACTCCTCCCGCTCGAATTCCACGGAGAGACCCCAATAACACCGCACCAAATGTGCCTATAACCAACAAATCCCATTGCCTCGCAACATAAAAAGGTAACTCATAGATCTCCCCAGATTACTAATAGGCTCAATAACAATCGAATCAACACATCCCTCAGCAATACAACTCGGAGCCAACCAAGACGACTAAAGTTAGAACACACATCAACATTGGCCTGCCAACAAACCCCTTATCAAGGAAACCCTAAAGCTGCTCCTTCAACTCCTTTAACTATGCCGGTGCCATATGATACGGTGCCCGACATCAAATCAATACCGAACTCAACAACCTTTCCCGGCGACATACCCGGCCACAAGAAACACATCTGAAAAGTCCCTTACCACCGGAACTGAATCAATGGTAGGAGTCTCTACACTGACAGCCATCACGAAAGCCTGAATAAGAAACACAATCCTTCCCAGCCATCCGCTGGGTCTTCAAAGTATAAAACCACCCTACTAAGAATATAATCCATCGAACCTTGCCACTCAATCCGTGGCATTACCGGCATAGCCAACATCGCTGCCTTAGCATAATAGTCTAGAATAACATGACATGGAGACAACTAGTCTATACCTAATATCACATCCAAACCCTAACATACCAAGCAACAAGGATCCACTCGGGTCTCCAAACCTCCCAATAGCTACCATACAAGACCGATGTACGCGGTTCACAACCACAACCTAACCTGTCTATGAGAACTTCCAGTCTCCAAATCCATATAGCACACGGATCACCATATCTGATCCCAACTCTACCTGAATATGCAACACACCTCTAATGCCCAAACATCCATGAGAGGTACTCCTATAATTCTTATGTACCACCAAGCAAACTCGAATATCAGCAGTCGATCCAACAAGAGAGTACCGCAATACTAATGAAGTATCATCAATCTCAATCACATTGCCCTTTTTCTGAAACGTATACCCCTGTCAAGTCAAACTAATTAGTAATACCATTTCCTTAATCATCTGAAACTGCCCGTGCTGCCTAAGAATTTTATGACCTTCCTTTAAGAACTGAATTGTAACCTTACATACGCAAATCTCAATCCTCCACAACATACCACATATACCATACCATCCTAGGATAACATGAGAACTTCATCTCCCTTCTGAGCCACAAGCAACTATGTACTCAACTAACCAAGAACTTTTCATTGAGCCCATCTGGAAGAAAATCATTATACATCCCATGCTTCTCATGCCAGTAGAAAATATACACCTCCAAACCGTGGTAGAAATCATTAAGAACTCTCCGACTCCCTTTTGCACAAAACCAAACCTGTCAGGACTGAATCCTTCTAACTCAACCAAGCTACGCGGGCCACTAAAACCCAAGAGCATTGTCACGAAACACCTATAGAAACTTGTTACCTCGTAAGCATCCAAGGAACTAATCATATCCTTACCATACCGATCCGGCCTACTACCAAGCTATCCCATCTATCCAAGTTCCTTCTGATTTACCTTCAACTTGATACTTCTTCTTACTATAACACCACCACTCCTCAACCCAGACTCACCACACGAGACCCAAGCATAAAACCACACCATCTAAGGCTCATAAGCCGTAGAGTACTCTCTTAAATATTTCCAAAAGCACCACGTTCAAAATACCTACCCCAAAGAGACTTCCGGTGAATCCGGAACCATTACCTTCCTAATACTGATATATATAATCCCATAATTGATATAGAAATGACACAAGTCTTGATACCCTCCAATGCAAACCCCAGTTTCTAGCCAAATTATACACTTGAGAATTTCCAATTTTTTTTTAAATTTTTTTAAAAATCTTGAACTCATTAAGATCATTCTCGAGAGTCATCCACTCTACTCAAAACTTAGTTAGACTGATTAAATGAACTAAACAACCGGTGCCTCATTAGCATTCCGACACCGCAGAATGTAACCTCACCTTAATGCAACCAAGCAACTTCCTGTTATATGCACCGCACATCCTTTACCAATGACCACTCAAGACATTACGTGATTCTCATACACTTATGAAGCATGACATAACCTTTATTGAAATTTTCTTTACTCAAGCCATACTCGGTCTCAATCTCCGTAAGCCATAATTGATTCACCAGCATGCCTTCAAACTAGAACCAACATAGTACATAACCGTGCAATCAACTAATCAATAGCATACTCATCCACTTGGTTCGAAGACATAGATCAACACACACACAATAACTCATAACGCGTATACTCTATTACTTCCATAATACCATAGTGAGATTAAACTTAATCCTTTATCAGCTCGTGAAACACAGACCATCTAGTACTTTAAATCTTCTACAAATCTCGCATTCACCCTAGTAACAATAAAACCCACTATCTTAAGCGACCCAAATTTAAATTGCAACACATATATTTCACTTGTAAATGAGATCTTCTAACAGACAATATAAGGATCACACAACTCTAGAACACTCCGCAGGGGATAACCCACCTGCTTCGCCTCAAACTAACATTTATGTATACCTTCCATCATTATAAACATTCCATAGTTACTTAATCTTCCTGAGTCTGAACTCATACCGCAACATGAAATTTACTTCACTCCCAACTAGAAAACATGAGAAGGTTCTTCACACACCCATAGCTCGGCGCTATACCTCAAATCAAGATGGAAATCAACCACCTAATAGTTCTTCTATCTTCCAACAGACCCTTCTCGTTGCTTCCAAATCATATGAATACATCTCACAGTCATAACATACTCATCGCATAGCCATCCAGCCATCACGTCTACTAATAGGGACACTACCGAACATATAAGTTCAAAAACACGTGCTCACACAATCAGCACCTCGGTGCTCAAGCTGCAGGAAAAAAAACTCCGATGACTCTGCCTCTGATCAACCAATACCCGCTACCGGGTTCAGAAATACCTGAATCTGCACACAAGGTGCAAGGAGTAATGTGAGTACTCCGACTCAGTGAGTAAAAATAACAAATGAAGACTGAGCGATAAGAAATCAAGTAAAGGCACGTCAACAGGCTATAAAGAAGAGGTGAAAGCCTGTAAAAACAATGCGATAGTAGAAATGTATAAAGTCACTTTAGTTCAGTTTAAGCTTCTTTAGAAATGCCTTTTTAACAGTTAAGCAATTAAATGCAATGCATATAGAACAGATAAATACATAAGAATCCACCCCTCGATCAATATCATGGAACAATCACCAGCCCCTCAGGCTATATCTCATATCACCATCGGTACCCGCGCTCACTGGGGGTGTGCAGACTCTTAGAGGGGCCCCTTACGGCCCAAACGCAATATCAAGCCTTCTCGTGGCATAATCACATAGGCTCTCGGCCTCACATCAACAAGCCACCTCGTGGCATACAAATCTAAGACCCTCGGCCTCATAATCATAATCGAGTGTTTCCTCACAACATAGGCCCTCGGCCTTACTCAGTCAGAATCTCACAAGTCACTCGGGCAACAGTAAACATGATGCTCAGCCTAAAATATCATTTAAGTGATAAAGCAAAGTAAATATGGCTGAGTTATAAAAATAGTAGAATATAGCATGACTGAGTTCAAGTATAAAGTCAAAACAGTGAGGAAATGTCAATAAAAATCCCCTAAGGGTTCAAATAGTTGGTACAAGGCCCAAATATGGCATTTAACCCAAAACATGATGATAACAAATAGTTTTCAATCAAATGCGCGGTAAAACCGTCATTCGGGATAGACTAAGTCACAATTCCCAATGGAGCACAACCCCGCACTCGTCATCTAGCATGTGCTTCACCTCAATATAGCACCACGATGTGCAATCCGGGGTTTCATACCCTTAGGACAATATTTGCAATCATTACTTTCCTCGATCCGATCCAAACTCTAGCCCGCGATGCATTTGCCTACACGAATCAACCTCCGGATGCTCCAAATGTAGCCACAATCAGTACATAACCATTAAAATATGCTAAGGGAACAAAGCCCACTCGAAAATATCCAATATACATCAAAAATCCTGAAATTGCTCAAACCCGGCCCATGGGCCCACATCTCGAAATCCGATAGAAATTACATCAATAGAATCCAAGAATCCTCATCATCTCACGAGTCTACCCATATCAAATTCATCAAAATCCGAACTCAATTTTCCCTTCAAATCCCCAAAAGAATTCTCAAACCTTTCTTCCATTTTCCCCCAATTTTCACTCTAATTTCACAAATTAAATGAAGAAATTCAAGAATAAATCATGGAATTAAACCAAATATGAGTGAAGAATACTTACCCCAATTGCTCCACTGAAAATCCCCTCAAATTTCACCTTCTCCCGAGCTTTCCAATGGCTTTAATGATATTGGACTTAAACCCTCGATTTTTAAAATATAAACTGTCTGCCCAGATATTTCTTTATCGCGAACGCGGCATATCCCTCGCGTTCGCGAAGCACACCGCTTCGCAGACTGAAATTCCTTCTATGCGAATGTGAGAACCCTCTCACGAACGCGATGAAAAACACACTTAACACTTCGCGATCGCGACCCCTACTACGCGAACGCGTAGAACAAATGCATTGGCGGCCCAGCTACTCCTCTTCCTCTATGAGAATGCGACATAAGCCTCGCGAATGCGGAGAATCACAACATCACAACATTGCAAATACGAAGACAAAATTTGCCGCCTCAGAGGACATCCTTCACGAAAGCGAGTCCCTTACCGAGAACGCGAAGAACAATTCGTCTGCAACAAAAACCAGCCAACACTACCAAGTCCAAAGTCAAAAATTGATCCGTTTAACAACTCGAAACTCAACCGAGGCCCTCGGGACCTCAACCAAACGTGCCAATATATCCCATAACATCGTTAAAATCTATTCCAACCTTCGGAATACTCAAAACAACATCAAAACACCAAAATTACATCTGATTCAAGCCTAAGAATTTCAAGAACTTCCAAATTGCGCTTTCGATCAAAAAGCCTACCAAACCTCGTCAGAATGACCTGAAATTTTGGACACACATTAAAAATGACACAACGGACATACTCCAAATTTTGGAATTCCATTCCGACACTTATATCAAAAATTTCGCCTATCAATCGAAAAATGCCAAAATTCCAATTTCGGCAATTCAAGCCTAAACCTTCCGCGGACCTCCAAAACACATTCCGACCATGCTCTTAAGTCCCAAATCATCTAACGGATCTAACAAAATTATAAAAATTCCAATTCGAGGTCAAACCTTTCAAATTTCAAATTTTAAGCTTTAAACTGAGAACTGTTCTTCCAAATTCACCCCGATTACCTTGAAAACCAAAATCAACGATTTACATAAGTCATAATACATCACACGGGGCTAGTCATGCCCGAGAATTGGTGAGCAAAGTGGAAAAGCTCAAAACGACCGGTCGGGTCGTTACACTAACGTCAAGTTTAAGGAAGACAAAGTTTGTAAGGCTTGTGCAAGGGAGAAGTAGGTAAGATACTCTTTAAAAAGCAATAAAATGATAAGCACGACCAGGTTAATGGAACTGGTTCATATGGATCTCTGTGGTCCAATGAGAACATTAAGTAGAGGTGGTAAAAAATATGTGATGGTGCTTGTTGATGACTACTCTAGGTTTACTTGGACATTATTTTTAACATATAAGGATGAAGCATTTGACATGTTTACTTCCTTTGTTAGAAAAACTCAGAAACAACTAGGTAATCAACTTGCATCAATTAGGTCTGATCATGGCACTGAATTTGAAAATACTAAATTTGCTGAATTTTGTGATGAGCATGGCATAGATCATAATTTTTCTGCTCCTAGGACTCCACAGCAAAATGGAGTAGTTGAAAGAAAGAACAGGACACTTGAAGATATGGCTAGGACTATGCTTCTTTCTAGTAAACTGCCCCACAGCTTTTGGGCAGAAGTTGTAAATATTGCATGCTACATCATTAATAGGTGCATGACTAGAACCAGGACGATCTTTACTACTTTATCTATCCGTGTTAGATGGAGCCTTCGGATGTGTTTTGGGACAACATGACGAGACAGGAATAAAGGAGCAAGCCATATATTATTTGAGCAAGAAGTTCACACCCTATGAAGTACGGTATTCTCTACTTGAATGCACTTACTATGCTTTGACTTGGACAACCCAGAAATTGAGGCATTATTTCTGTGCCTACACTACATACCTAATATCCATGATGGATCCTCTGAAGTACATATTTCAGAAACCCATGCCTACTGGGAAGTTGGCTAAATGGTAAATACTACTAAGTGAGTTCGATATCATCTATGTAACTCAAAAGGCGGTCAAGGGACATGCATTAGCAGATCACCTCGCCGAAAATCTGGTGGGAGGAGAATATGAACCCTTGAAAACGTATTTTCCTAATGAAGAAGTATCATTTGTAGGAGAAGACATTACTGAGGCATACGACGGTTGGAGGATGTTCTTTGACAGAGCTGCAAATTTCTAAGGAGTAGGCATTGGAGCCGTTTTGGTATCAGAAACGGGTCAACATTATCCTGTATCTGCTAAGCTCAGATTTCCTTGCACCAACAACATGGCAGAGTACGAAGCCTGTATACTAGGGCTCAACATGGCAATCGACATGAACATTCAAGAGTTATTGGTGATCGGTGATTCAAATTTACTCGTGCACCAGGTATAAGGATAGTGGGCCACCAAGAATTCCACGATATTGTCATATCTGCACCATGTGGAGGAAATTGAGAAAGAGATTTACAAAGATAGAATTCCAACATTTGCCCATAATTCAGAATGAGTTTGCCGACGCATTAGCCACTTTTTCATCAATGATACGACATCCAGATAAGAACTATATTGATCCCATTCCGGTGAGGATCCATAATAAGTCGTCATATTGTGCTCATGTCGAGGAAGAAGCAGATGGAAAGCCTTGGTTCCATGACATCAAGGAGTACTTATCAAAAGGAGAATACCCGGAGCATGCAAATCACACTTAAAAACGCACACTTCGGAGATTGTCAAATCACTTCTTCCACAGCAGAAGGAATTTGTACAGAAGAACTCCTGATTTGGGTTTATTACGATGTGTCGATGCAAAATAGGCTTCTAAATTACTTGAAGAGGTACATGCTGGGACTTGTGGTCCGCACATGAATTGTTTCGTCTTGGCTTAAAAGATACTCAAGGTCGGTTACTTCTGGATGACCATGGATACGGATTGCATTCAGTATGTCTGCAAATGCGTTCAATGTCAAGTGTATGCCGATATGATAAAAGTGCTGCCGAGTGAGCTCAATGCAACAAACTCCCCTTGGCCATTCGCCTCCTAGGGAATAGATGCTATTTGTCCGATTGATCCTACTGCTCTAAATGGACACATGTTTATTCTGGTAGCCATTGATTACTTCACAAAATAGATAGAAGCTGCATCAAACAAAGCTATAACCAAGAAAGTCATCGTAGATTTTGTGAAGGATCGTGTTGTCTGCCGATTAGGAGTTCCTAAGTCCATTATTACTGACAATGACACCAACCTCAATAGTGATCTGATGAAAGCTATATGTGAAACTTTCAAAATCAAGCACAAGAATTCCACCGCCTACAGACCTGAGATGAATGGAGCCGTAGAAGTCGCCAACAAAAATAATAAGAAGATACTGAGGAAGATGGTAG
The DNA here is from genome assembly GCF_000715075.1 of Nicotiana tabacum. NCBI lineage: Eukaryota > Viridiplantae > Streptophyta > Magnoliopsida > Solanales > Solanaceae > Nicotiana > Nicotiana tabacum. The sequence continues at coordinate 203,513,212 of NC_134080.1, forward strand.
AGAATCATATGCAGTGGCATGAGAAGTTACCCTTTTCTCTGTTAGGATACCGCACCACAGTTCGCACGTCCACCAGGGCAACCCCCTACATGCTGGTTTATGGTACCGAGGCTGTCATCCTAGTCGAGGTGGAAATTCCTTCTTTAAGAATCGTATATGAAGCTGAACTCAGCGATGCAAAGTGGATAAGGAGTCGCTATGAATAATTGGCCCTTATCGATGGAAAGAGGATGAATGCAGTATGTCACGGACAACTTTACCATAACAAAATGTCTAGAGCTTTCAACAAAAGAGTCAAACCAAGAGAGTTCGCACTAGGGTAGCTGATATTAAAGAAAATCTTCCCACATCAAGATGAAGCCAAAGGGAAATTCTCCCCAACTGGCAAGGTCCGTACATGGTTCATAGGGTCCTAACAGGAGGAGTACTCATACTTGCAGAAATAGATGGAGAAATCTAGCCAAAACCAATCAATTCAGATGCAGTCAAGAGATACTACGCCTAGATTAGTTCACATTTCTTTTTTATGTAATTGAACTACGCTTGACATGATTCCCGTTTAAGAGGTGATACATAGGCAGCCTTATGGGTTCGGTCATATCACAATAAAATTTTCATTTCCCCTAAAATCAGAAACTGGGACAGAATATTGAGGAGGGTCCTCAAAATTCTAGAGCAAGTCCAGCCATCACCGACGCGCATCAGGAAGTCAGTAATCAGTCAAGAACTGGGGCAAAATTTTGAGAAGGATTCTCAAAATTCCGAAGAAGATTTAGCAGGGTCCACCATCCGCAAACAGTTAAAAATCATCTGCCAAACTGGGGCAAAATTTTGAGGACCCTCAAAATTTCAACATAAGAGAGCTGCAATGCCTTTGAAATGTGTCGCAGCTGCTAGTTCATCAAAAATTACTTGATATATCAGTATGCTTCCAAAACAATTATATTTTTTTATCAATGATTGCATATTTTTCAAAAAATCTATTTCCATAACAGTCAGGCGCTACCTAGGGGAACTCGATGGGGGCTTCCAGAGTGGAGCAGAGCAAGGCCGACAGACGAAGCAAGAACCAACCTCCCCTTATAAAACTTACGATTTTTCTTTGAATATAGGCACTTTTAACGTAACAGTAGCATTCGCGAATCATGTATACACAAGGCAAATTCATCATCATTTCGGCCATCAGACACTGAATATATCTCCAGCTAAGACATACACTACCCTTATCTTCTATTCGCTCTTTGCATAGGACTAATGCTTGTCCCCCACATTTGCATGGGACTAATCCCTATCCTCCATATTTACATAAGTCTAATACCTGACTCCATATTTGCATAAGGCTAACCCTTTCCTCCATATTTGTATGAGTCTAATCCTGGGCTCTATATCTGCATGAGTCTAATCTCTGACTCCATATTTGCATAAGGCTAACCCTTGCCTCCCATTTGCATGAGTCTAATCTCTGACTGCACATTTGCATGAGTCTAATCCTTAACTCCATATCTGCATGAGTCTAATCCCTGACTCCATATTTGCATAAGGCTAACCTTTGCCTCCCATTTGCAGGAGTCTAATCTCTGACTCCACATTTGCATGAGTCTAATCCTTGACTCCATACTTGCATGAGCCTAATCCCTGACTCCATATTTGCATGAGGCTAACCCTTGCCTCCATATTCACATAGGTCTAATCCTTGACTCCATACTTGCATGAGTCTAATCTCTGACTCCTTAATCGCACGAGGCTAATCCTTGCCTCTATATTTACATGAGTCTAGTCCTTGACTCCTTCTTTGCATGAGTGTAGTCCTTGACTCTATATTTGCACGAGGCTAGTTCTTGCCTCCCTATTTGCATAAGCCTAATCCTTGCCTCCCCACTTGCACGGGACTAAGCATTGTCCCTCTTTGCACAGATATTGCTCTATTTCTACTACTATCTATTTACTTTTCAATCGGGCTAAGCTTGCCTCCATTTCACAAGACTAAGCCTTGTCTTGTTACATCATATTATTGCATATCATGGGATGAAACATCACCAATCTATCCGAAGGTGTCATAGTCTAAAGGCACCATTCTCATAGCCGGAAGACACCATGCCATGGCCTGAGGATCTCTCTAACTTGCATATTATTATTCAAAGGCGTCATGGTTTGGAGGCACCATTTTCATGGCCCGAGAACACCATTTCATGGCCTGTGAATCCCTCACTAAATAATTCATGGCCCAGGACGTCATGGTCCAAGGACGTCATCTTTAACCGTCCAAAGACAATCTTCATGGTCCGAAGGGAATCTGCATCATGTTTAAATTTTCGCAAATACGTTTGTAGCATCCTTTATCTGCAGGTAACCAGTAAGCAACCACTATCCTAGTAGGAGAAATCTCTCTCCAGTTCCCTCCAACTATCCCAAGCCTTAACCGCTCACCGTAGTCGTTTTCGCATCTCGTGTCTGTTCTTGCAATAATTTCATCGGCCTACTCCACAGGTAAATCCAGAACTACACATGGCCTAATTTTTGTAAAACTAGGGATAAGTAGGAAACTCAAAAACCAAAGTTCATCCTCTGTCTTTCAAAACATCCCATCCAGTCAAAATTGGCCATCGTTTCTTTACCCGAAAACTCTTTCATCTTTCCCGGGTAAAGAGGGGAAACTGTTGATATCCAATTTTTTCCTATATATTTTTATATGCATAAATACCTTTGAAATAGAATATATATATATGCATATATATAAGCATGCACAAGGTTTTTATAATTGTTTCCATAATTTTAAGGATATAAATTGATTTATTTCCTCCCCTTTTATTCATAAAATCCCAATAATTATTTTTCAAATTATTGTTATGATGATTTATTCATTTAATTTCTATTCTTATACCAAAATATGGTTAATATATTTTTTATTTATTTTTATAATTACATTTGGTATTTTTAAGCTAAATTGCATATAATTGCAATGTTAGACTATTTAGTATATAATTACATTTTATGCGCATACAATTTGTCCCTATATTTTAAAAATGATAATTATATATATTAAATTATTTTGGTACACAAATTTATTTTTTAGAAATTGTTTATCATGTATTATAAATTAAGTAGGGAAAATGACTATTTAAATTATAGCCGGATTTGGCAATTCAACTGCAGCCCAAATTGGACCCAACCCCAACCCAATTTCTTATTAAAATACCCGACCCATACCCTATATACACTTACCCAAACCCGGAACCATCTACCCGATCAAATCCTGGCCGTTGATCTCCCAGATCAACGGTCCATACCCATGCTTTCCTTTTTTTAATCCTAATACCCCCCTAACCCTAGTCATTCTTTACATCCCGCCGCCTCTGAATCCTTTCATCTCCTTTATTCTCTCAACCTAACCCTAAATCTTTTTCAACCGCCTCCCTTCTCCGATTTTCTCCGGCGACCAATCTTTAACCCCAAGCCTCCAATGGCTTCTCCATTGTCTTTCACATCCTCTTTGAGGCCTTCAAGGGCCCCGGGCCATGCCGACTTGTATCTACGGTTGCTATTTTGGCTGTTCATGGGTTCTCCGGTGTGTATTTGGGCAAAGTCACACTAAATTTGTTACTATCTTTGAAGTTTTAAGCAGGTTCTTCCATCTGTATTTAGGTTTCTTTTGAAACCCCAATTTTCGTTTATATCTCTCAGATCTGGGCCACTTTTAACGAGTTGAATCTGTTCCTTCTATGTTTTACACTGTTCTCGAACCTCTTTTGAAAAATCATTGACTTCAAGCTATTTTTAATTCTTTAAAGTTAGGGTTTCTCGGAGTTTCTTCTACACTAGTTCAAACCAATTTTTCTTTATATTTAAACCTGTATCCTTTGTATATCTCAACTGATTCTCTGTTTCTACTCTCTTTTTTAACTCATCTATGTAAAAATCCTAGTTCTTGGTCTTAACCCTGGGTTCTGGTTCTGTATTTGATGATTTGTTCGTATGCTTGCTTGTTTTTCATGAATCCTTGAGTTTTCTGTGATTCTACCCTACTATGCTCATTAGGGTTTCTAATCTTCGTTTCTTCCTCCTCTACTATGTTTATTCTGTTAAACTCCTCTAATCAGTACTATGTTCCATACGAATACCTAATTTTGTGTTTATTTCGTTTGTTCATAGAAATTTAGGGTAATTTCCCCCTAAATCAGTACTATTATCCATCAGAATCCTTAATTCCCTGTGATTGATATCCTTCTAATCTCTTGTAATATTCTCTACTGATTTTATCCTCTAAGTTTTTTCCTTGCCTTATTTTATGGTCGACTATGCTGTCAACCGACTCTTATGTTATTTCCTTAATTGGGATATTATATACTTAGTTAATTACATGTTTTATACTTGCACTATGCTGAAACTATTTCCTTGTGTGTTATATACCAGTCTTATGTGATCTCTTTCCTTATTTGACTTTACTGTTTGAAATTAACTGTGTTAATTAAGGGAGTACTTCTACTAATTTTATACTAATTAATACCTAGTTCCATAATTACTGCTTGATTTTGATTCTTGACTTACTATTCTATCTAGTTTCAAACTATATATATGCTCTCTCATTAACACACACTGACACAAACTCTTGGTTCAAAACTATCTCCCATACTTAAAAATTTCTGCTCTCTCTCTCTCGTGCTACTTGCTACTGCTTTAAGTTAGCCGGCTGCAAGTAAAGGCTAACCATTTATGTTCTCCTTGTTCTTTCATTCTGCTCATTATCCTCTTTACTGGTATGTCCTAGTTTCAATTCAAAGTTCCAACAACAATATAATTCTTTTATTGTTTCAGTTCATCTTATTTCTAATTTGCTACTATTTGTAGTTTTGTTGTGAAACTTGTAGTTGAGGTTTACATTATTATTATGTCATCATGTCTTCCCCTCCCTTGCGATCAGTATATTTCCCCTTCTATTTGTTTTTGAGCATGACCAGTCATCTCTTACTTGTTATATGTTTACCACCTTGAATTCCCCAAATCCCGATCCCCCTACATGTGAGTCTGTTCTTTATATCTGATTTTGTGACTATGTCTAGATAGCTGCTTCTAGGCATGACTATACTAATTTCCAGATCTTTGCTTAATTATGTGTCCTATGTATTCCCAAACCCCCTTTACCCCTGTTTGTGACCACCAAACCTGCCTTGATGCTGTGACTCCTGGCTGTGTATGAACTTATCCTAAGGTGTTTGGACTTTGTTAACTACTCCAATCTCTTTTTCAAACAGTCTCTGTTGCTTTACTATATTACTTTCAAAAAGACTTTAGTTTTAATACAGTTTTTTACTAAAACCTCCCAACTTGTGTAAATCACTTTCACTCTACTCTTAGCCAATAAGTTCTGCCCCCTTCAGTATGTGTACTGCCTTGGGATCCTCTTGAGAACCCTCTGAACTCGGGCATACTGAGGCTGGCTCTTCCACACTGAACTTGTTCAATTCTTGGTTACCAAGTCTAGGTGTAAGCACTACCCAGGATCCTTGAGATCTTTAGGGAACTTTGATGCACATAGACTATGTCATTGTCTATGGAATTGAGGCATATGAGGTCATGGGAGGCTTTGGGGGAATCTGGGCCTAATTGAAGGCTCCCTATAGAATAGCTTCTTGATTTTTTATTTACTTGTGTAATTCATTCATTGGTCTGTAATAACTTGTAAACAAATATTGGGGTATTTAGTGAAAAGGGTGGGTAGATATATGCTTTATGGGGTAATACTGGTATAAATCATGCTCCTAGGACCTTACTTTTAAATCTGTTTGCTCTACTAAGTAGAAATCTTGCTTATAAGGTTCTACATCTTGTCACGTCTAGAAACCATGCCTATAGGATTCAGATAATTTCGTAATAAGAATCATGCTTTCAATGCCTTAAAAAAGCGGATTAACTTGTAGATGCCATGCCTACAGGATTTAATTCAGATTTTGGTGCAACGAGTGTTATGTATGTTTCCATGCCTGCAAATCATTAAAATCAGTATTACACTTAGATATCATGCCTATAGGGAATCATATTCGAAATTCTGCCTTTTCAATCTAATTAAGTCTAAATAAGTCAACTTGATCACGCCTAGTTCATTTCTGAATTGGTTTTATTAAGTATTAAGTATTTCTTGAAACAAGTTCTTTCAAACTGCCTCAATCTCATTAGATATCATGCGTATAGGTATTAAAGAAGTCCGTTTCAAAACTTGCTTTGTTTCTATATTAATATAGACATCAGTACTCTGCGTATAGGCAAGCACTTAGGGCATTTTCAAAAATGCATCTCTGAAACTGTCTTTATTGCTTAATGTTTTTCTGATCCTAACAGGCTTTAAAAATCCATAGGCAATGGCTAGGGTTATAACTTTTGAGTGTAAAAGAGGTTATTTGTCTTCTGCATATTCACCTAGATATCCTGTTTTAGGACATTGTCTAATAAAAGACCTTAACTGTGCTTGAGTCGTGCTGCTTATGTGTTTGTTTGAGGAGGAAACTCTGAGCCTTTAATTGCCCCCTTTATGTGTTGAAAGTCCTAAGTGTTTTTGATTGTCGCCTTAGAATTTTTGCCTTTTAAAACCTTAGGGGTATGTCTAGAACCAACTATTGGTAGAGGTCCTAACTCCCTCCAGGACCATTAAGAAGGGACGAGTAGCAACACGCAATAGAAATCGTTGACCAAACACTCACTTTGCTTGACCAATAAGGAGATGGGAAGGGTAGATATGGGATATGATGACTACACGCTAATGTCATGTGTAGCCCCTCATTGAGGAGTGTTTACCAGACATTGTGTGGGGTGATCCTATAGGATAACCAACCTAGGACCCCTTTTTACCACATTCCCTTTTTATTTAAACCTTTGTTTTACAACTTGTCCAAATCTTACTACTTTAGTCATCCCAACATGTTTTTCTTGCGACCTAATTTGTGAATATAAGTTCGGTCGGGACCCATAGTTGTGGACCAAGAAGGGTGCCTAACACCTTCCCCTCGAGGTTACATTGAGCCCTTACCCTAATCTCTGGTAATGCAAACCAACCCAAAAGTTAATCTAGGTGCACTAACGCACCATAATCTGTTATGAGGCGACTCTTCTAATACCCAATTCCCAAAAAGAGATGAGTCATTACATCCCATGAATGTCGAAACCCGGACTTCCCCGTCAAAAGAGGAAAAAGGGGGCATTACATATGGTACATGGATAGAGGCTGCTCAAAGCATATGAATGGAAGCAAGAACCAGTTCCTTTCACTTGAGGACCTAAAAGGAGGCAATGTCTCCTTTAGAAATGGTAAGAAAGGTGAGATCATTGGGGCTGGAAAGGTTGGTAAGATAGACTCACATTCCACTGAGAATGTCTACTTGATAGATGGCTTGAAATATAGCCTAATTAGTGTATCACAACTGTGTAATAGAGGTAACGTGGTAGCATTCACCTCCACCAAATATTTTGTAATAAATCTTACCACTAACAACATTATTTTGCAGGAAAAAAGAGTAAACAATATCTACATTGTATATTTGTCCACTCTTTCAGAAAATGAACTCACCTGCTTAAGTGTGTTGGACAATGATCCCTTCCTTTTGTACAAAAGACTTGGTCATGCAAGTCTAAGTCAACTCAACAAATTAGTCTCCAAGTACCTGGTGATAGGGTTGCTTAACTGTCACAACCCCAAACCAGACCTAGTCGTGATGGCGCCTCTCGTGAAGACAAGGACACCCGACACAATTCCCCAATTAATTTTTTAACAACTTAATAAGTCAATTTAAGTCATTTATAAGAATAAATCCCCAACAAGTATAAATTAGCGAAATAGAACAAGTGCGGAAATAGATATAGCCCGACATCGGGGTGTCACAAGTCACGAGCATCTACTAAGGTCTAAATACAATGGAAAGTCTGAAAATGTACTAAATACAACCTAATGAAATCAAGAGGGAGAAAAGCAGTGCTGCGAACATCGGGCAACTACCTTGCTAAACATCAATGACTCTGCCTCTGATCAACCAATACCTATTACCGGATTCAGAAATACCTGAATCTGCACACAAGGTGTAAGGAGTAATGTGAGTAATCCAACTCAATGAGTAATAATAATAAATGAAGACTGAGCGATAAGAAATCAAGTAAAGGCACGTCAACAGGCTATAAAGAAGAGGTGAAAGCCTGTAAAAACAATGCGATAGTGGAAATATGTAAAGTCACTTTAGTTCAGTTTAAGCATCTTTAGAAATGCCTTTTTAACAGCTAAGCAATTAAATGCAACGCAGCTAGAACAGATAAACACATAAGAATTCTCCCCTCGGGCACATGTCAATAGAATCCGCCCATTGGGAAATATCATGGAACAATCACTAGCCCCTCGGGCTATATCTCATATTACCATGGGTATCGCGCTCACTGGGGGTGTGCAGACTCCTGGAGGGGCCCCATACGGCCCAAGCACAATATCAAGTCATCTCATGGCATAATCACATAGGCTCTCGGCCTCATATCAACAAGCCACCCTCGTGGCATACAATTCTCAGGCCCTCGACCTCATAATCATAATCGAGTGTTTCCTCACAACATAGTCCCTCAGGCTTATCAGTCAGAATCTCACAAGCCACTCGAGCAACAGTAAAACATGATGCTCAACCCAAAATATCATTTAAAATATCATTTTAGTGTTAAAGCAGAGTAAATATGGTTGAGTTATGAAAATAGTATAATATAACATGACTGAGTTCAAGTATAAAGTCAAAACATTGAGAAAATATCAATAAAAATCCCCTAATGGTTCAAATAGTTGGCACGAGGCCCAAATATGGCATTTATCCCAAAACATGATGATAACAAATAGTTTTCAATCAAATACGCGGTAAAACAATCATTCGGGATAGCCTAAGTCACAATTCCCAATGGTGCATGACCCGACACTCGTCATCTAGCGTGCGTGTCACCTCAATATAGCACCACGATGTATAATCCAGGGTTTCATACCCTTAGGACAATATTTACAATCATTACTTACCTCGATCCGGTCCAAACTCTAGTGCGTGATGCCTTTTCCCTCCCGAATAGACCTTCGGATGCTCCAAATCTAGCCAAAATTAGTACATAACCATTAAAATATGCTAACGGAACAAATCCCACTCGAAAATATCCAATTTACATAAAAAATCCCAAAATTGCTCAAACCCGGCCCTCGGGCCCACGTCTAGAAATCCGATAAAAATCACATCAATAGAATCCTAATCCTCTCACGAGTCTACCCATAACAAATTCATCAAAATCCGACCTCAATTGCCCCTTCAAATCCCGAAAAGAATTCTCAAACATTTCCTCTATTATTCCCCAATTTCCACTCTAATTTCTCAAATAAAATGATGACATTCAATAATAAATCATGGAATTAAACCAAATATGAGTGAAGAATACTTACCCTAATTGCTCCACTGAAAATCCCCTCAAATTTCACCTTCTCCCGAGCTCTCCAATGGCTTTTATGATATTGGACTTAAACCCTCGATTTTTAAAATATAAATTGTCTGCCCAGATATTTCTTCATCGCGAACGCGGCATATCCCTCGCGTTCGCGAAGCACACCGCTTCACAGACCGAAATTCCTTCTACGGGAACGCGATGCAAAACACACTCAACACTTCACGATCGCGACCCCTACTACGCGAACACGTAGAACAAATGCATTGGGGGCCCAACTACTCCTCTTCCTGTATGCGAACGCGACATAAGCCTTGCGAACGCGGAAAATCACAGCATCACAACATTGCGAATGTGACACACAAAATGCGAACGCGAAGTCAAAATTTGCCGCCTCATAGGACACCCTTCGCGAACGCGAAGAACAATTCGTCTGCAACAAAAACCATCAAAAACAGCCAAGTCCAAAGTCCAAAATTGATCCGTTTAACCACCCGAAACTCACCCGAGGCCCTCGGACCTCAACCAAATATGCCAACATATTCCATAACATCGTTCAAACCTATTCCAACCTTCGGAACACTCAAAACAACATCAAAACACCAAAATTTCATCGGATTCAAGCCTAAGAATTTCAAGAACTTTCAAATTACGCTTTCGATCGAAAAGCCTACCAAACCTCGTCCAAATGACCCAAAATTTTTCACACACGTCAGAAATGACACAACGGACCTACTTCAACTTCCAGAATTCCATTTCGACCCTTATATCAAAAATCTCGCCTATCAACCTAAAAATGCCAAAATTCCAATTTGGCCAATTCAAGCCTAAACCTTCTGCGGACCTCCAAAACACATTTCGACCATGCTCCTAAGTCCCAAATCATCTAATGGGACTAACCAAAACATAAAAATTCCAATACAAGGCCATCTACTAACAAGTCAAATCTTGGTCAAACCTTTCAAATTTCAAGCTTCAAACTGAGTATTGTTCTTCCAAATTCACCTCGATTACCCTGAAAACCAAAATCGATGATTTACATAAGTCGTAATACATCACACGGGGCTAGTCATGCCCGAGAACTGGTGAGCAAAGTGCAAAAGCTCAAAACGACCGGTCGGGTCGTTACATCCTCCCCAACTTAAACATACGTTCGTCCTCGAACGTGCCCAGAGTTGTTCCAAAAGCCAACCAATCACTGAATAACCTTACCATGCACATACCCGGGGTGATCCCACATCACCCTATCTCATATAGGCTCGATAACACCATGCAACTGAAATTTAACAATCCAACCTAGCCCATAAACCTTAGAACCATATTTCCACTCCTGAAATCATCCACAAGATCAAAATATCACATTTATACTCTGAATAAGGGACAAGCTGTAATAACTCATACCTGTAACCTCAGGTGCAATTACTTGATATACTACATAACAAAAACACTTGTAGCGATAACTTCTAATCACAGCAGCTGCACATAACAACCGAACACCGATAGAAATCCTCTTATCAACTAAATTCTCATTCCAATAGTTTCATATACTGCCAATGATAAACGAAACATGCAGTAAGCCATAACTATTTCTCAAATCAACCATTCATGAAGTCACATCTCCTTTGGCAAAGACCATAACAAATTTCTGAGCCGAACCTCGATATTATCCTTCCAACATGCTGAAACCGAATCCGTTTGTACTCATTCTAGATCTCAACGATCACATCTAATCCAACACAACTACTCTAGTGACATGACACATCAATACCATCTAAAGTCACAACTCGTGCAAGCCGCACACCGATAAGCAACAATCCGAACGTACTCCAATCATGAAGAATGACTCAAATAAGAGAGCTGTACCGCAAGCTCACTAGTACCACCGCCCACAATGCTGAGAACCCGTCACACATCGTAGAAACAGAACACACGAATCCAACGCGAAGGGTCATATCTCCACATAACTCTGCTGCAATGCGCGACCCTACCCAAGCACCGGTCCACATGAAACACCTCAAGTCACTATGCTCAAAATCAACAACGATGCGTAATTTGATATCTAGAACCAAAGCAATTCATCATAACCACGCTGAAACAATTGACATAACATCATACAACCCGAAAGGACACAACCGATGCGCCATCAAGTTTTAATGATGTTATGGAATATGTTGGCATGTTTGGTTGAGGTCCCGAGGGACTCAAGTGAGTTTCAGGTGATTAATCAGACCATTTCATGTTGTGAAAAATTGCAGAATTGCTGTTGTTGGTATTTCAGGTTTTTGACCTTCGCGTTTGCGATGCATGTCCCGCGTTTGCGAAGGGTTAAGGTGCGAGGCTGTGGAGTTGGAATTCGCATTTGCGAAGATGGTTCCGCGATCGCGAAGGTGTGAGGTCTTTGGTCATCGTGTTCGCGAGGTTCAGGTCATGTTCGCATAGAGGAAGAATGGTAGTTGGGTCCTCAATATTTGTTCTATGCGTTCGCGTAGTTGTGGTCATGATCGCTAGGTGTTGAGTGTGTTGTGCATCGCGTTCGCGAGAGCTTTCTCACGTTCGAGTAGAAGAGATTCCGGTCAGTGAAGCAGTGTGCTTCGCGAACGCGAGGGTTATGCTGCGTTCGCGATTAAGAAATGTCTGGGCAGACAGTTTATATTTTTAAATCGAGGGTTTTAAGTCCAATTTCATAAAACCATTGGAGAGCTCGGAAAAAGGTGGAATTTGAGGAGCTTTTTAGTGGAGCTATTGGGGTAAGTATTCTTCACTCATATTTTGTTTAATTACATGATTTGATCTTGAATTACATCATTTAATTTGAGAAATTAGAGTGAAAATTGGGGAAAAATGGAAGAAAAGTTTGAGATTTCTTTTGGGGATTTGAATGGGCAATTGAGATCGGATTTTGACGAATTTGATATGGGTAGACTCGTGAGTAAACAAGAATTTTATTGATGTAATTTTTATCGGATTCTGAGACGTGGGCCTGCGGGTCGGTTTTGAGAATTTCGTGATTTTTGATGTAAATTAGATATTTTCGAGTGGGCTTTGTTCCCTTAGCAGATTTTAATAGTTATGCACTGACTGTGGCTAGATTTAGAGCATCCGGATGTCGATTCGTGAGGGAAAAGGCATCCCGGCTAGGGTTTGGACCGGATCGAGGTAAGTAATGATTGTAAATGTTGTCCTGAGGGTTTGAAACCCCGGATTTCACATCGTTGTGCTACTTTGAGGTGACGCACACGCTAGATGACGAGCGTGGAGTCGTGCACTGCTGGGGATTGTGACTTGGTTCGTCCTGTACGACTGTTAAGTCGCGTATTTGATTTGAAATCTTATGATGTTCCATATTTTAGAGATTGATATTATATTTTAGGTTGTATGCCATGTTTGGGGCCTTGTGCCGACTTGTTGAGACCCTTAGGGGCATTTTTACTATTTTTCCTCACTCTATTTGTTTTAAAAGCATATCCTTAGTCATGATTTACCTATTTATTGTTTAAACCTGGTTTTATCACTTAATTCTTAAAATGTGAAAACTATTTGGGCTGAGTTCCCTATTTTACTGATGGTCCGAGTGATTGTGAGGTTGATGATTGAGATAGACCGAGGGTCTGATTGTGAAGGTATTCACTAAGATAGACTGAGGGTCTGATTGTGAGGTTAATGAATGTGATAGACCGAGGGTCTGGTGGTGAGGTTAATGACTGAGAGAGGCCGAGGGCCTGGCTGTGAGGATTATATATTTATGGATCGGATTGCACGCCACAACAATATATATGTATTTGGATCGGGCTGCACGCCGCAACGATATGTATATGGATCGGGCTGCACGCCGCAGCGATATAGCGCTTGGGCTGTAGGAGCCCCTCCGGAGTCTGCACACCCCCAGTGAGCGCAGTCGACTATATATATGGATCGGGCTGCACGCCGCAACAGTTACTATATGGTAGCTATTGAGTGTGAGCGCTGATTGGCAAGAGTTGAGTTAGGAGTGACTGAGAGGCTTGCCCAAGGGGCTATATATATACATGTACATGAGTGATGCTTTGCCTGAGGGGCTAGTTTATGAACTTACTATTTTCACTCCTCTTTAAAGTAAGTTTCTATTGAAAATGTTGATTTAATTACTGCTTTCATTCATCTTTAGACCGAGCCTCTATTGAAAATATTGAAAAAATGTTTTAAATAGTCTTTCATTTAAACTTAAGTTTTTAAGTTATGAAAAGTATTGTGAATTTCCGTTATGTCGAAGGGCTGTATACGAACAATGTTTTGCCCTAAGGGCCAAGTATGGATTTCATATCTTTTATTATAAATGGTATTGAACCCCTACTGAAATTGTTGGAAAGCAATTTCAAATGATTTTTACCAAAAGTTGGATTTTTAAATGAGACGATTGACTCGTATTCCGATTTGAAAGCCTGTTGTGCTTATTGAGTTTGTCATAAATATGGATTCATCGTTTTCTACTGCTCAGTCTTTATTTACTCTTATTACTTACTGGGTTGAAGTATTCACATTACTCCCTGCACTTCGTGTGCAGATTCAGGTATTTCGGAACCTGACAGCGGGTGTTGATTGCTCGGAGGCGGAGTCATCGGAGTTAGCAAGGTGGTTGCACGACGTTCGCTGCACTGTTTTCCTTCCTCTCATTTTTATTACTTTATTTAGTATATTTTTAGACTCTGGTTGGATTCGGACCTTGGTAGATGCTCATGACTAGTGACACCCCGATGTCGGACTGTATTTATTTCCGCACTTGTTTTATTTCGCTAAATCTATACTTGTTGGGGATTTATCCTTATAAATGACTTAAATGGACTTATTAAACCGTGAAAATTGAATTTGAGAATTGTGTCGTCTGGCCTTGTCTTCACGAGAGGCTCCATTACGACCGGGTCCGATTTGGGATCGTGACAGTGTATATATACGATTTTTCTCATCATAATTTTAATTTTAAGTCTTATATTTATATATTTTTTCTAAAATTGTATTTTATTCCCTTTTCTTTTCTTGCTTATCTAATTGTGTAATCAATCATTTAGTATTATTAAATTGTCATACCAATTGTATTACCCATTATTTAATGGTTTGAACCCAAAATTAATATTCTTCATAATTAATAGCTTTACTAGTTAGATTTTATATTTGAATGGCTTTGTCTATATTTATTAATTCAAATAGAGTTACCAATTAAATCAAAATTTCAAGTTTAGAAGATTTTTTTAAGTTAGAAAGGTAGTTTATTTTATCTTAACAATTTCATTTGGCTTTTTGTTATTATGCCACTTGTCTTAATATGGTGCTTCTGCCTCTCCTTTTATTAGATAGATAGATTATTGAGTATTATTTATATTTAAAATTAGTTACATATTTTCCCTATTATTAAGTTTATTTTTGTAAAAAAGTTAAGAACTTAATATGACTGATATAGCGGTGTACAACAAAACAAAGTTGTATATCATAATCTATTTTTTTGGTAAATAATAAATATCATAATTCATATGAAACAAAATATTACTTGAAAGTTTCAACTAATTTAAATAAATAAATAATTATAGTTAGTTAAATTTAAAAATATTGCTATATGAGCTTTAAACAATTATGTACTTGTGTCTATCTTTTTTTTTTTTTTGGTTTCTCACCTGGTGTGTGGTACCCATATTGGAGCCCGACAAAATCTGGATTCGCGCTGGGAAGTCCCACATTGGGGAGGGGAGGTGTCACGACCCTAAACCCGGACCCGGTCGTGATGACGCCTCTTCTGAAGACAAGGCCAGCCGACATTTCCCATTTTCCAATTTTTAGTCGTTAAGCATTTAGAACAGTCTAAACATGATAAAATAAATCCGAAATAACAGATGATAACATAAATACACAGAAGAACACCCATACACAGCCCTAACCAGTGTGTCACTAGACATGAGCATCTATAAGTCATAATACAAATCTGCTAAATCCATAAACTAGTACAACTGTCTGAAAAGGAATAGAAGTGATAAAGGAGTAGAGGCACGGGGCTACAGACGCCAAGCATCTACCTCATGAACTCCGAATGCCCGCCTGAAGCTGGAGAAGATCAACACTCGGGAGCTGGACCAGCTACGCCTGAATCTGCACATAGGGTGCAGAGAGTAAAGTGAGTACTCCAACTCAGTGAGTAATAAATGTAAATAACAACTGAAAGTAAGAAAACACGTAAGGCACAAGACATTCTATAATGAAGCAGTAAACCAGTGAAAGGTTAAGTAAAAATCCTTTTTCAATAAATAACAGGTAATTGACAGGCAACTAAGGTAAAACAAACAAATAGAAGTTCGCCCCTCGGGCACAGTATCAACAAATCCGCCCCTCGAGCAATATCTCAGAACAGTAACAGCCCCTCGGGCTCAATCTCACATCACAACGGGTACCCACACTCACTAAGGATGTGCAAACTCCTAGAGGGGCCCCTTACGACCCAAGCACAATATCAAGCCATCTCGTGGCATCATCACTAGGCTCTCGACCTCATATCAATCAAGCCACCTCGTGGCGTACATATCTCAGGCCCTCGGCCTCATAATCAGTGTCAAATGTTTCCTCACAACATAGGCCCTCGGCCTGACTCAGTCAAAAATTCTCACAAGCCACCCGGGCAGTAATGTTTCTCAGCCCAAAATATCATTTTAAAGATCATATAAATGTTAAAACAAAGTAACCCTGGCTGAGTACGAAAAACAGTGAAATATAACATGACAGAGTTCAAGTATAAAGTTAAAACAGTGAGGAAATACCAGTAAAATTCCCCGAAGGGTTCAAATAGTTGGCACAAGGCCTAAATATAGCATTCAACCCAAATAATAATGATAACAAATAGATTTCAGTTAAATACGCGGTAAAAACATCAATCGGGACGGACCAAGTCACAATCCACAATAGTGAACGACCCCACGCTCGTCATCAAGCGTGTGCCTCACCTCAATATAGCACTACGATGTGCAATCCGGGGTTTCAAACTCTCAGAATATCATTTACAATCATTACTCACCTCGAACCGGTCAAATCTCTAACTTGTGATGCCTTTGCCCCTCGAATCGGCCTCCACGCGCGCCAAATCTATCCAAAATCAGAACAAGGACGTCAAAATATGCTTAGGGGACGAAGCCCAAGCGAAAATAATTAATAATAGACACAAATCCCGAAATTACTAAAACTCGACCTCCGGGTCCACGTCTCGGAATTCAATAATTTTTACATAAATAGATTCCTTATCTCCCCACGAGTTCATACATATCAAAAGTTCAGAAATCCGACCACAAATGGTCCATCAAATCCTCAATCATAGGCCCCAATACTAAACCCTAGTTTCCCCTAATTTTTACCCTTAATTTCAACAATTTCTAACTTTAATCCGTGAAATAATAGCATAGGAATGAGTTTTAAGTCCAAATCCCTTACCTCAATGAAGTTCCCTTGAAATCCCTTTCTCAAAATCGCTCAAAAAGCTCCAAAGTCGAGATAAAAATGGTGAAACTAGCTAAAATTCGCGAATGCCACAATTTATACTTTCTGCCCAGGAATTTTTTCATCTGCGGCACAATTCCCGCTTCTGCGGTGCCGCATTTGCGGCTCTCTATCCGCTCCTGCGGAATACACTCAACCGGCCACGATCCGCATCTGCGATCATCTTTCCGCATTTGCGGCTTCGCAGATGCGGTCCCACTACCGCATTTGCGGTTCCTGCCAATTCCTTCCAAAACCGCTTTTGCGGCTCCTCTTCCGCACGTGAGGCATCGCACCTGCGATTTCCAATCCGCAGGCGCAGAAATACCAGAAGCAGCTGAGATTCTGCAACTTCACAAGTCTCAAACCTTTTTGTCAACCATCTGAAACCACCTCGAGGCCCCCAAGACCTCAACCAAAAGCACAAACATATCCCAATACCTTATTCAAACTTGTTCCAACCATCAAAACACCTCAAACAACATCAAATCAACCAAAACACATCAGATTCAAGCCAAATTTTCTAAAATCTTCCAGATTATGCGCTCGATCAAAAACCCAACCAAACCACGTTTGAATGATCTAAAATTTTGCACACACATCCCAAATCACACCACAGAACCACTGCAACTCTCAGATTTCCATTCCGACCTCTATATCAAAATCTCACCTACCAACCGGAAATCGCCAAAATATCAACTTCACCAATTCAAGCCTAAATTTACTCCGAACCTCCAAAACTCATTCCGATCACACTCCTAAGTCCCAAATCACCTCCCGAAGCTAACCGAACCATTAGAACTCACATTCAAGACCTCTAACATATAAGTCAACATATGGTTGACTTTTCCAACTTAAACTTCCTTAAAAGAGACTAAGTGTCTCAAACCTTACCAAATCCTTTCCGAATTCGATCCGACCAACCCGATTCCACATCACACGGATAAATAAATCATAACAAAGCAGAAATAGGAAAAATTGAGTGGTAACTCATGAGACGACTGTCCGGGTCATCACAGGAGGGGGGAGGGGGTAAAGCGCTCCCTAACAAAGGCGACTCCATACCTAGGGCTCGAATTCGAGACCTCTGGTTAAGGATGAATGAGTACTTACCACTCCACCACAACCCATGTTGGTTGCTTGTATCTATCTACATTGATTACTAGTTATATTCAATTTAGATACGTATAAAAGTTATTGATTTAATAATCTAATATTGTTTTAATAACTTAATAATTATCATAACACTAAAAATTAAGAAGCTAATATTATTGAAATATGAACATATAACAAAACTAACAATATTATATAGGATGAAAAAAGCTATAAAGAAAAATATATTTTAGAATATCTTTATTTCATGCAAATAGTTGATTTTTTTTATTTTAGTTAAATGTATTATATTTATTTATTTATTTTTGGTTTACTATAGGTATATTTCTTACTTTTATTTGCATTTATGGTATTTGTATTTTTTCTTGTATGTTATATATTTGGCATTTGTATTAGAAGTAAACTAAGGCAACATATATAAGAAGTAGACGATGTAAATCTAAAACCTAAACCTAAACTTCCTACTTCCTCCCTCAGCCGCACTCTCCCTCCCCATTTTCTTATGTCTTTCTTCCACCTTCAGTAGTCGGCCTTAATTAAGGCCACAAGAAAGATAAAGAGGAACAAGATGGTATCTCCACTGGTTCTCTATTTATAGACAGAAATTTAACGTGTTGGTTTGTCTCTATCCGGGTAAGCTCATGTCTCTATATCATAGAGTTTCTGAATCTCCATACATTTACTTGGATTTAGATTTTTAACTTCAATTTACGAGTTATTCTAACAATTTGAGAGATATTATGCCTTATATTTCATAAGTAGTGAGTGCGATTTTGAAGATTTGATAGGTTTTGTGTCTTACAAGCAATTAACTTGGGTTTCTGCTTCAATTATTTGTTTTTGATTTACAGGGTACTCAAGAAAAATGTGCCTTTGAGAAATTTCAATCTCTTTTTATGCCAAATTGTAAGTTTTACTTCTTTTTTCCATCCCCTTATATTTATGATGTTTATTTAAATGCTTCTCATTTGTCTTCTGTGTTTGAAAAAACTTTAAATCTTTTTTCACCTAATTCATGGCTAAGTATTTTTTCTTATTCCATGATTTATTGAATATTTTTAATTAGTAACTGTATATGCATCTTTATATGTTTTGAGAATTCAAATATAAGTTTCTCACAAGATCATGTTATTTCATTATTTCAGTCTAGTAAGTGTGCTTCATATATTCTTAGATGCATGAAGATCAAGGGGGTGGGGGTGCGATGAAGGTGACAACATGAATCATCAAGCAAATACTTATGTTCACTGCAAAATTTTGTACATTATTTCTGATCTCTGTTATAATCAAGCCTCACATTGGCAAGTTTTTCCTTCAATTTTTGATTATTGTACAAGACTTATGTATTGCAGATGCTATTAACTAATTAGTACAAATGTGTATTTGGAAATTTATTTTGTGAAACTTTTTAAATTTTAGTTTGTGCGGAATAAGTTATTTCTCATGCTTAATATGTTATTAGTTTTAATATAATATGCACGACCATAGAATAATTAAAAAATATTAGAAAAACTCAAATATCTAAGAAACAAGAGATTTGTGAGAGAAAATTTTGTCACCATAAAAAATTAATTTTTTTTTGTCAAAAAATTAAAATATAATAAAAATAATATAACCACGACTTTTTTTAATGATTTGTAGCCATGGAACTTTTAGTTCGTAGCTAAAAAAATTCTTTTTCCACGGACTAATATACGAAAGCAATTACATATCTAAGTTTTCGTGGCAAATAAAATTAGATTTTTTGCCACACTACAACACTTTGTGGCTACCATATGAAGATAGCTGTCACACCTCCTCTTTCCGCCCCCCGCAAGGGGTGAAGGAGTTTTTCCGATTAAAGGACAATCGAAACGGAATTTATTTGTTTATTTCAGAGTCGCCACTTGGGAGATTTAGGGTGTCCCAAGTCACCAATTTAATCCCGAATCGAGGAAAAGAATGACTCTGTATTACAGTCCGCAAACCAAAAATCCAGATAAGGAATTCTGTTAACCCGGGAGAAGGTATTAGGCATTCCCGAATTCCGTGGTTCTAGCACGGTCGCTCAACTGTCATGTTCGGCTTGATTATCTGATTTTTATATAAATATGAACTTATGTGCATATTTTAATTCTTTACCGCTTTCATTATTATTTATTCTTATTCTTATTATTATTATTTTTACAGGGAATTGCAACGTTGTAAAAATGTATCTCGAACCTCGTCACAATCAATGTACCCGTGGTCGTCGACACACTTTGACTCCATTGAGATTTGGATTTGGGTCACATAAATGTGCACCCGAGTTTAAGAAAATTAAAGTATTAAAGGCGCGCCTAAAGCGACTAGCGTATCATTTACTTTGGGTAGGGCCGTAAAATTTTGCTAAACGGTCCATCCCGAAGTCTAAGTAGTTTTAAAGCAACTATTTACTGAGGGCCCCGCAGTTTTATATTTTTATTCGACGAGGCTCATCTCATTCTTATTTTTTAAAGGAATTTGCAACGTCATGGACACGCATCTCAAACCACGTCACAATCAATGTACCCGTGATTAAAGACCCATTTCGATTCCGCTGAGATTTGGATTTGGGTCACATAAATGTGCACCCAAATTTAAGAGAGTAAGATTAATTAAGACGCGTCCTAAAGAACTAGCGTGTTGTTATTTTGGGTAAGGCCGTGGAGTTCGCTAAGCGGCCTATCCCGAGTTCTAAGTAATTAATACATACATTTTTTGTGAGGGCCCCACAATCTGTGCGTTTTATTTGGTGAGGCTCGTCTCATTTTTATTTAGAAGGTCGTCCTATAGTGGCTATGTTTTCTATTTTTGTTTGTATTTAAAATAAATGAAAAGGTCCTACTTTATTTACATACTTATGAGTTATCATAGTTAAGTTTCGAACGTGATTTGTTGAAAGAGGGACGTGATACGGGCAGTTCGTTTGGCAGTTATGGGCCCAGGCCCAGCGCACACTTTATGGACTGGACCTGGGCCATTCCTTTTCCGATAGGGCCTGTTAATTCATTTGACTGAGGCCCAACATTTATAAGGCTGAAATGGGAACCTGTTATTTTATTCTAACGGTATTGTTGCAATTTATAACGAGGCAGCCTACTAAATGAAGTGAGATTAACTAGCAATGGATAGTTCAACACTTAACATGCGTTAGAAGATATGCTAACCATAAACACAGCTAAAATTTAAGATATTGCTTACTACACTATCATCTTCTTTATCTACCAGCATACATACACAGTATGACATTAAGTTGCCATACATGACGTCTAGTTATACATGATGACTACCTTCATTATCCTAGAAGATATGAACTATTATACACAACTTAATGTTCAATATACCGACTATGTATGATTCAAAAAGAACAACTTCAACTCTTCCTTTTTTGTATTCATGTTTCAACTTTCAGTTTACATTGACAGTGTATCAGTGGTGTACCTGGTATTGGGAAAAGCAAGAGAAGAAAAGGAATGATCAGTGGAAGCAGTAGCATACACAACAACAACATCAACAAGAGAGGCAGCACTCAGCAGCAAACAATCCAGCAGGTAGATTTTAAAAACCAATACAAACCCAGAAAGAAAATCCAATAATAACCAGTAGGAGGAAACAGCAACAGATTTAAACCAAGCGGGAATCCAGTGAACTTTCAGAAAACCCACAATACCCAGCTGAAACAGTGTTGTACAAGTAGGGAAACCAGGGAAAACTAGGCTGAAAACCTAGCAGTGTACCCAACAAAGACAGGCCAAACAGAGAGGGAAAACAGGTGCAGAAACACAGCGACTTCTGCTTGTTATGTTCAGAAATCCAGCACTCTTTTAACTCTCAACACTTAAAAATTGTCCAACCTCTGATTTTTGATTTTTTTCCCCTCTTAAACTCTGATGTCTAACCTTAATTTTTGATTTTTTCCTCCTGAACTCTACCTTAAATGAGCCTATTTATAGGCAGAATACAGGCAAGTCCCAGGCTGACTTGAACCCTTAAGCCTTTTCCTGCCCATACCCCTTTAATTCCCATGCCTAAATGTCTTTTATTGATCCCCACTATATTGTTCCCCATGCTTGTCCTATTTGTTTTAATCAAGAGTCATGGGTGTATTATAATACTAACTTAATTCCCATGCTTGTTGTTTTGTTCCCCATTGTCATTAGGTTAATAGTATTTTAATTACCACTTGACATGTTTTTAACTTAACCCCTGATTAATCTCTGTTAAATGCCAAAATTAACCTTAACAAATACATATTATTGTATTACCCTAACTTTAATAGTCAATATATAAACCCCCTGGATTTAGCTAATCACTGACAACTAACTAATCAACTTAAACTCAATACTGATTTTCAGGTTGGCCTGTCAGATTTCTAAAGCTATACCCAACTCTCAGCCTAAGTTCAACCAAGGATTCGAACTCCATCAGACAAGGGTGTCAATCAAAATGGTATGAGTTTGGTCATATTGGGAGCCAATCCTGACCAACTCAAAACCAATTGATCCAATAGGTAGTTGAGGATGCAAACTAAGATCGAAGCACTACTGCAACAGGCCCATTGATACAAGTCTCACCATAGGTAAGAGTAATAGGCTAGTAATCACATTGAAAGGAGCAGACTCCCGATTTTCTAGTTTTCAAGTGAACTCCGTTGACGACACTTATTCAATCGACTATATGCACACAGTGGATAACAACAAACAGACTAAAATATAAAGACAGAGTGATTCACATCTCTGGGGAAAGACATGGACCTTAATAATTAACTGACTATTGGACGATTTTAATCAAGTCGCACACACAGTTCATCTTAATAGATTAACAAATGAACAAAAGAATTAACTAAATAAGAGGTCTACTTGAAGATGGGTTGAACTGAAAGAAAATGACAGAAAGAATCATCAAACTAGCTAGACATGCTGACAAAACACAACTAGAAATTCAAACACTCACGGAAAGAACAAGGAAACTTATCTTGGGAGCTCAAAACAAAACGAACCAGGCTGGAACTCAGACTCGACCATTTTTTGGGGTCGAATGGACCTTAATCGAGTGTTCTCAACTGAGAACACTTCGACTAAGGTCGATTAGACCCCATATCGTCTTTCAATTCATACAGACCTCCACTTTTGGTCCTTTTTTAGGGTTCTTGGTGGTGTGATTTGGGATTCGTTCAGTTCTGGTCAGGTTCAAACGGAACCAACAACGTTTAGGGTATGAGGGAGGTCAGGAGGTGTTATGGTATGAGTTTGGGGTCGGTGGGTGTAGATCCAATTTTTGCTCGAATCTTTGATTGAAGATTCGAGAAGCTGCAGGGTGATTCGAGGTAAACGGTTAGTGGATTCGTGTTCAGGGTGGTTGGGTGCATCAGAGGTGTTGTTTTGGTAGCCATCGGAGTCCGGGTGGCCGGGTTTATGGTGGGGGAATCCTAAGGCGGCTAGGGTTTGAGAGGAGGGGTTCTGGGGACGAAGTTGAACAGTGTGTGTGTGTGGGGGGGTTGGTTTGGGGTGTGGGGTGACGGATTGGCCTTATATATGGGGTGGGTGGTTTAATCCTGGCTACTGGATCAATCAAGATCGATAGCCAGGATTAGGGGAGCTTATCAATACGGTGTCGTTTGGTTAAGTGGGGGGGGGGGTCGGTTCGAATCCAGGCAACGGGTTGGGTTCAGAAACGGGTTGTTGAAAGGGATCTTGGACCAATGGATTGGACTGGATGGATGGCCCAGATCAAACGCCCTATGCGACGTAGTTTGGGGCGTCTCTAGAAGACTTGGTTTAGACTGGGTCGTGGTGTTGGTTTGGGCCTGATTTTAGTTGAATTTTTGGCCCAAATCCGATGCTTTCCCTCTTTATAATTAAACAAAAATTCCTAAAAACCAAAATTGAACTACACAAACACTAATTAACACCTAACACCAGTTATCACACGAATTAGCACATTTAATAAAATTACCATGACAGCAAAATAGAATAAAATGCCTATTTTTTGTGATTTTCGCTTTTACAAACCAAATAATGGTTAATTAATTCCCAAATGTACCATTTTTCCTAAATGCATGCAACATGTATTTTTTGTATTTTCTAACTATAGCAAGGCGAGCATATACGGACAGAACAATTTTCAAAATGTCACACAAATCCTCAAAATTATACCCGAAGGTAACTTATTTTATTTCTTTTCCGATTTCTTTTGGAGTAGTTTCCGTGAAGCAAAAATCACGTGCTCACAGCTGCCCCTCTTTATCCGAAAGCACAAGGAGCTTTTTTGCAAAGATAAAGTGAGCAGACACAAGCGACTTTGCTCGTTGGAAATCACCGTGCGAAGCATTTGAGAAAAAGATTTAACCGAACCTTTGTTTTAAAGGTTTCCTACATATCCCTGGCTAAAGGGGAATCAGGTTAATGTAGTTCGGGAAGTTTTGGTAGCTGGGACTACCATGGGACTACAATGTTACTGTTGTTGCATGCTGTTATCACTGCTTACCGATCTCCTTGTTACACTGTGCTTAAAAGAAAACAAGAAGCTAGGCTAGACTACGGATCATAAGATCTCATCTATATTCAACTTGTTCTTGTTGCCTTGCATTCTTGTCGGCTTGTGTTTCTTCCGGTGCTTTTCATCAGTGAATTTGGGGATGACACTGGCCTTTTGCCTTTCTGACTACCAGTTTTCCTCATTTTGTTCGGTCCGTTTGGGATATGGCTTCCTTCATTAAGATTTTCGGTGGTTCCTCTGGGGATACGGCTTTTTTCATCAGATTTGTTATACTGGGCATAATTTAATGTTCACAGGCCGCTTCTTTCAAGACGCGTCTTTTCTTCCTTTTGACTCATGTGCTTGAATTTGTGCTGAGACCTCTTGTTGCAACCTTCTGCTTTCCGGTGCTGGGGATTTTTATTGTTTCCTGTTGGGGATTCCTGTTGTAACCCTCTACCTTTCTGTGGGTTACTGATTTCAAGATCTGCAGTATAAGACTGAAAAGTATTCCTCTCGTTATACAGGTGGGCGCCTAATTAAATAAGACATAAAAGTATTCCTCTCATTATACAGGTGGACGCCTATTTATCTAAAGCGTAAAAATATTCCTCTCATTATACAGGTGTGCGCCTATTTAACTAAGACATAAAAATATTCCTCTCATTATACAGGTGGGCGCCTATTTAACTAAAGCATAAAAATATTCCTCTTATTATACAGGTGGACGCCTATTTAACTAAGACATAAAAATATTCCTCTCATTATATAGGTGGGCGCCTATTTAACTAAGACATAAAAATATTCCTCTCATTATACAGGTGGGCGCCTATTTATCTAAAGCATGAAAATATTTCTCTCATTATACAGGTGGGCGCCTATTTAACTAATACATAAAAGTATTCCTCTCATTATACAGGTGGGCGCCTATTTAACTAAGACATGAAAATATTCCTCTCATTATACAGGTGGGCGCCTATTTAACTAAGACATAAAAGTATTCCTCTCATTATACAGGTGGGTGCCTATTTAACTAAAGCATGAAAATATTCCTCTCATTATACAGGTGGGCGCCTATTTATCTAAGACATGAAAAGTATTCCTCTCATTATACAGGTGGGCGCCTATTTAACTAAAACATGAAAATATTCCTCTCATTATACAGGTGGGCGCCTATTTAACTAAGACATAAAAGTATTCCTCTCATTATACAGGTGGACGCCTATTTAACTAAGACATGAAAATATTCCTCTCATTATACAGGTGGGCGCCTATTTAAATAAGACATAAAAGTATTCCTCTCATTATACAGGTGGGCGACTATTTAACTAAGACATGAAAATATTCCTCTCATTATACAGGTGGGCGCCTATTTAACTAAGACATAAAAGTATTCCTCTCATTATACAGGTGGGCGCCTATTTAACTAAGACATGAAAATATTCCTCTCATTATACAGGTGGGCGCCTATTTAACTAAAGCATAAAAATATTCCTCTCATTATACAGGTGGGCGCCTATTTAACTAAGACATAAAAATATTCCTCTCATTATACAGGTGGGCGCCTATTTAACTAAGACATAAAAGTATTCCTCTCATTATACAGGTGGACGCCTATTTATCTAAAGCATGAAAATATTCCTCTCATTATACAGGTGAGCGCCTATTTAACTAAGACATAAAAGTATTCTTCTCATTATACAGGTGGACGCCTATTTAACTAAGACATGAAAATATTCCTCTCATTATACAGGTGGACGCCTATTTAACTAAGACAATAAAAGTATTCCTCTCATTATACAGGTGGGCGCCTATTTAACTAAGACATAAAAGTATTCCTCTCATTATACAGGTGGGCGCCTATTTAACTAAGACATGAAAATATTCCTCTCATTATACAGGTGGGCGCCTATTTAACTAAGACATAAAAGTATTCCTCTCATTATACAGGTGGGCGCCTATTTAACTAAGACATGAAAATATTCCTCTCATTATACAGGTGGGCGCCTATTTATCTAAAACATGAAAATATTTGAATTTGTTTCCTCGTTCCTCCGAGAATGTTTTTTTTGACAACGGCAGAAACTTTTCTGCCCCGGTTTTGGTGACCTTCCTTGTGGCGTGTCTTTCTGCCATCATCAACCTTTATTTTCCTGTAGAAATCAAAGAGAATCTTGTTAGTTTTAACATGGTGAGTGATCGTGTCACTCCTGCTGGGGGATGATTTTCCTTTCCCTTTCCCTTGCTCTGTGCTCCCAAAACTGGTTGGGGATAAAGTTGCTTGCTGGGTATGATATGTCTGATGGGGATGGTATTTCTGCTAGGGATGGTTTTCCACTTATCCCTTCCCCGCTCTTTTGTTTCAAAACATGCTGTGGGAGTCCTCTTCAACTCCAAAACTACTCCCTTAAAAGTTTATTTTCTCCCAGCACTGCAGGGCGTAAAATGTTATCACCTGAGGATAACGTTATTGAGGATAAGACTGTTGGGGTTATCTTCATGCGGATTAATTCTCTCTTCCTCCTTCCCCTTTTCTGTGGTGTCTGACCACCTTGGGCCTTGGTCCGTGATCTATCGAAGTTCTGCTGGGGATCTTCTTGGAACTTAGTCCATAAATCTCTCAACCGTCGTTTTCCGCTTTTCTTCATGTCCCCCTTAATTTTCTAGGCCAGTTTGTCATTTGGTTTTGCAACAAACACCTTTTGTCTTATCGCCCCGGCTTTGGCCTGTCCCATTCACATTTTGCTTTGTCCCATTTTGGCCCCTGGTAGTAAACTCTGAAAAATCCCTTTCAAAACAAATTTTTGGAGAAAGTCTTTTTAGACAAAAAAATGAAAAAGATAGAAAAAGAGAAAAATCTTTCTGAACGAATGTTGGGGGCGAAGAAAAAGAAAGAACTTATCCGGACGGTAGGACTGGTCCCAACGATCATGTCGCGCATTACCGATTAATCGACCCAGTCTATTTGTATCAATCAATCTTCCTGATGGCCTCGCTCGCTAGGGATAAGTAGGTGCCTACCTCTTCGCAAACGCGGATCCTTTTTGCCAATCTATCTTGCGCCTTATAGTGCCCTTCGAGGGGTTTTCACTAATAAGACTCTCTCCTTTCTCTCAGCTCCCGTCGCCTTATGGTGCCTGTGAAGGTTTTCACCGATAAGACTCTCTCATTTTATTTCTCTCATCTTTCGTCGCCTTATGGTGCCTATGAAGGTTTTCACCGATAAGACTCTCTCATTTTATTTTTCAGCGGGGGATTGGAGTGCTGCCGATATGACTCTCTCTTCCGGAGATTCTTCTCGGCTATCAATTCATTTCCAGTTATGACCCTCTTATTTGCTGGGGATCAGTGTATTATTCTCGGTTGTCGTTTGCCTGACTGGGCACCTCTCGGATATTGATCAGGAGGTATTTTTTGGACGTCGATGTTGGCTTTGTGTGGGTTTAAAGAAAGGCTAGCAAAATCCAAAAATAACTTCGATTGGGGAAATGCTACAACTCTTGGAATCAATCCCTTTTTGAAACTTCAAAAGCATAACTCCTGCCCCACTTTTTTTCTTGCTTGGGGATTTTTATATTTATACTATGTGGATCTACGCACACTATGCACACTATGGTGCACTATGCACACTATGCACACTATGGTGCACTATGACCGAGCCGTGAGGCGCCTACGTATACTCTTTGAGGAATCAGGTCAAACGTAGTTCCTACCGGTTCCTCTATTTTCTTATGACCTTTATCTTGTTTTCATTTTTCTTTTAATTTCTTTTCTCTTTTTTTTCATAGATTTTTTTCCATTAGTGATTCCAAAAGAGGGGTATGAAAGAATAAATAAGGCTCAAAAGGGGGGAAGCAAAGGTTAAAAGTGTTCGGATAGAAGAAAGAATTTCCTCCGTCATTTCATTATCCAATAAGTACCAAGTACAAACAAACGAACCAATAACTATCATAATCAAAGATATTACGCATAATATCTTTTGACTGCATCAGAATTGATAGCCATGTCGACGCATCTTCCTTCGATATCTGTTAGACATAAAGCGCCGTTGGACAACACTCTGGTCACGACATAAGGCCCTTGCCAATTTGGGGCGAATTTGCCTTTTGCTTCGATCTGATGTGGGAGGATCCGTTTCAATACTTGCTGCCCTACTTCAAATTTTCTGGGGCGCACCTTCTTATTGTATGCTCTTGCCATTCTCTTCTGATACAACTGGCCATGACACACTGCTGCCAATCTTTTTCATCTATTAAGCTCAACTGCTCCAGTCGAGCTTTGACCCATTCATCGTCGTCAATCCCAGCTTCAGCGATAATTCGGAGGGATAGAATTTCGACCTCTGCTGTTATTACTACTTCAGTTCCATATACCAACAAATAAGGAGTTGCACCTATGGAAGTCCGGACTGTAGTGCGATAACCCAACAAGGCAAAGGGTAATTTCTCATGCCATTGTCTCGATCCTTCTACCATCTTCCTCAGTATCTTCTTGATGTTCATATTGGTTGCTTCAACTGCTCCATTCGCCTTGGGACGATATGGGGTGGAATTGCGGTGTGTAATCTTAAACCGTTGGCATACCTCTCTCATCAAATTGCTGTTAAGATTTGCACCATTATCCGTGATGATCACTTTTGGGACCCCAAATCTGCAGATGATATGGGAGTGAACAAAATCCACCACTGCCTTCTTAGTTACCGACTTGAAAGTTTTAGCTTCAACCCACTTGGTGAAGTTGTCGATGGTCACCAGAATGAACCTATGGCCGTTGGTCGCTGCCGGCTCAATAGGCTCAATGACATCCATGCCCCATGCAACAAATGGCCATGGCACTGACATTGTATGCAATTCTGTCGGCGGAGAATGAATCAGATCTCCGTGTATCTGACATTGATGGCATTTCCTCACGAAATTGATGCAATCATGCTCCATAGTGAGCCAATAGTTCCCTGCTCGAAGAATCTTCTTTGCCAATACATATCCGCTCATATGTGGCCCACAGACTCCAGCATGCACCTCTGCAATAACTGTCGTGGCTTGACCGGCGTGTATACATCTTAGCAATCCCAAATCTGGGGTTCTTCTGTACAACATTCCTCCACTGAGGAAGAAACCATTTGACAAACGCCGAAGGGCTCTTTTTTGGTCTCCAGTGGCCTGCTCCGGATATATCCCCATCTTGAGGTACTCCTTTATGTCATAAAACCATGGCTCGCCATCCACTTCCTCTTCTACCATGCTGCAATAAGCGTGCTGATCACGAACTTGAATATGCAACGGGTCAACATACATTCTGTCGGGGTGGTGTAACATTGAGGCTAAGGTGGCCAATGCATCGGCAACCTCATTATGAACTCTCGGGATGTATCTGAATTCCACTGATCGAAATCGCTTGCTCAGATCGTGCAAACACTGTCGATATGGTATGAGCTTCAAATCCCGTGTTTCCCACTCACCCTGAGTCTGATGCACTAGGAGGTCCGAGTCTCCCAAGACCAAAACGTCCTGGACATCCATGTCTGCAGCTAGTCGCAGACCCAGAATGCATGCTTCATACTCGGCCATGTTGTTGGTACAATAGAAACGTAGCTGAGCTGTAACAGGATAGTGACGCCCTGTTTCCGAAATGAGTACCGCTCCTATTCCACCCTTTTGCATTTGCGGCTCCATCAAAGAAAAGCTTCCAGCTTGGTTCCTCGGGTAATTCCAGCTCACCTGTATGCATTACTTCCTCGTATGGGAAATACATCCTCAAAGGCTCGTATTCTTCATCAACAGGATTCTCAGCCAAGTGGTCGGCCAGCACTTGGGCTTTTATGGTCGTCCTCGTCACATAGACGATATCAAACTCTGTGAGCAAAATTTGCCACTTTGCTAACCTCCCTGTAGGCATAGGTTTCTGAAAAATGTACTTTAATGGATCCAAACGGGATAAGATATAAGTAGTATACAAGGACAAATAGTGCTTCAACTTCTGAGTCACCCAAGTTAGGGCGTAACATGTCCTCTCGAGTTGGGTATACTTGACCTCATACACTGTAAACTTCTTGCTAAGATAATAAATGGCCCGCTCCTTTCTTCCTGTAGTGTCGTGTTGCCCCAACACGCAGCCAAACAAATTCTCCAGGATCGTCAGATAAAGAATTAATGGTCTCCCCGGCTCAGGTGGAACCAACACAGGTGGATTTGACAGATACCCTTTGATCTGGTCGAAGGCTTCTTGACATTCCGTCGTCCAGTCCACCGCAGCATCTTTCTGTAGCAGCCGAAATATAGGTTCACAAGTCGCTGTGAGTTGAGCGATGAACCTGCTGATATAGTTTAGTCTTCCCAACAGACTCATTACCTCCATTTTATTCTTTGGCGGTGGCAAATCTTGGATGTATTTGATCTTGGATAGGTCCAACTCAATACCCCGTTGACTGACGATGAATCCTAACAGCTTTCCTGATGGAACCCCGAAGGCACATTTGGCCGGGTTGAGCTTAATATCATACCTTTGTAGTCTTTGAAAGAACTTCCTTAAGTCTGCTACATGGTCTTCCTGACGCCAAGACTTTATGATCACATCATCTACGTACACTTCAATTTCTTTGTGTATCATGTCGTGAAACACATTAGTCATTGCTCGCATGTACGTTTCCCCAACATTCTTCAATCCGAATGGCTTTACCCGGTAGCAGTAAGTTCCCCATGGCGTAATGAAAGCCGTCTTTTACGCATCTTCTTCGTCCATTAAGATCTGATGATATCCTGCATAGCAGTCCACAAAGGATCCGATCTCGCGCCCAGCGCAATTATCGATCAAGATATGGATGTTGGGCAATGGAAAATTGTCCTTAGGACTTGCCTTGTTGAGATTGTGGTAGTCGACACATACCCTGATTTTCCCATCCTTCTTCGGCACTGGTACCACATTGGCCAACCCATCGGGATATCGAGTGACCCGAATAACCTTTGCCTGCAGCTGCTTGGTCACTTCTTCTTTGATCTTCACACTCATATTCGTCTTAAACTTCCTCAGTTTTTTCTTGACCGGAGGGTATGCCGGGTCAGTGGGCAACTTGTGAACCACTAGATCGGTGCTTAATCCCGGCATATCATCATATGACCATGCAAAAACATCTTTGAACTCAATGAGGGTTTTGATTAATTCCTCCCTGACATTTGGCTCAATGTGGATGCTGATTTTAGTTTCTTTGACATTAACTGCATCCCCTAGATTCACGGCTTCGGTGTCATTCAGATTAGGCTTGGGTTTCTCTTCAAATTGGCACAGTTCTCGGTTTATTTCTTCGAAGGCTTCATCCTCATCATATTCAGACTCATCGTCGTAACCGATTTCTTGTATAATTAAGTCGGAGTCAGATTGATTTTCTAGACTAGGTCGAAGATCCGTTGTGCATGCCATGTCATTAGAACCAGTAAAAAGAGAACTATTCAGAAAGAGAAAAGAACAAAACAAAATTAAAATGCGACAAGAAAAGAGAATTTCATTAAAAATGCGGGATAACAGGGTTCACACTTTACAAAATAAAACTGAGATTTGGATTACACCCTGAAATAATCCGAAAAACAAGAAAGAAAAATCAAAGCCTACTACCAGGACTCCCCCCGGGTAGGAAGAGGAGTAACCGTCCAATTGTTGGTTGTGGCCTCAGGTCCCACAAACTGTATGCCTGCTCTGCTGGAACCCTCTCCAACTTCTATCACATGGACATCAGCAAACAGCCTTTCGAAGCTCTGATTCAAATCCCTGTCCATCCCAATCAATGGTCCGAGAATTTTCGGGACCGGTGACCCCTTGGCACTTGCTTTAATAAAGGATTTGGAGAGACGCGGAACTGGTTTGGGAAGAAACCAAACTCTCTTCTTCATTTTCCGCACTTGCTTTAAATCTACCGCAGTCGGTTTGAACCCTAATCCAAAGGTCTCTAAATTCTTGGGCAAGGAGACAGGTTGAACTATCCCCTGAAGCTCGGCCCCCGGGCCTTTTCCTGGCACAAACCCATTACCCAGCATCTCTGAAACCATCATGACCGTTGCGGAAGCTACCCTGGGGTGTGGAATGATTTCACCCTCAGGAATCTTGTTTGCTGACACTGCATCGAAAATCTGGTAAACCCAGGGACCTTTGTCATCATTGGTTTCTATGAAGGGCACAATGGCGCCTCCCATGGTGCACGCAGTGTCCTCCCCATGCAGCACGACATCTTGTCTGTCCCATTCAAACTTGACCATCTGATGCAAGGTGGATGGCACCGCTTTGGCCACATGGATCCACGGTCGTCCCAACAAAAAGTTGTAAGATTACCGCGACATCCAATACCTGGAACTCCATGGTAAACTGGACCGGGCCGATGGTCAACTCGAGTATAATATCCCCCTCGGTGTCTGTTCCACTTCCATCAAATCCTCGGACGCAAATGTTGTTCTTGCGGATTCTACCATGGTCAATCTTCAACTGGTTCAGGGTGGATAATGGACAAATATTGGCACTTGAGCCGTTATCCACCAACGCCCGGGTAACTGTCGAATCTTCACATTTGACAGTCAAGTAGACAGCTTTATTATCTTCTGTGCCCTCCACTGGCAGATCATCATTAGAGAACGTTACCCTGTTTACCTCAAAAATTTTGTTGGCAATCGTTTCAAGGTGGTTTACTGAAATTTCATTGGGCACATGAGCCTCATTCAGT
Organism: Nicotiana tabacum; assembly: GCF_000715075.1. Classification (NCBI taxonomy): domain Eukaryota; kingdom Viridiplantae; phylum Streptophyta; class Magnoliopsida; order Solanales; family Solanaceae; genus Nicotiana; species Nicotiana tabacum. Next base: position 203,546,417 of record NC_134080.1, read on the forward strand.
ATCTTCATCAGGGCCCGGCGATGTTCATCCGAATGGATCAATAGTGATAACAACGAGATCTGGGCCGGTGTTTTCTTCAATTGTTCAACCACGGAGTAATCCTGCACTTTCATCTTTTTCAATAATTCCTCAGCCTCTTCTTTTGACACGGGTTTCTTTGTTGCGGCTGGGTTGGATCTTCTCAACTCCACTGGAGCAAAACACCGTCCTGACCGAGTCAGTCCCTGTGCCTCACAAATATCCTCCTCCACTTGCTTTCCCTTGTACATTACCACTGCCTTTACATACTTCCAAGGCACGACCTTGCTATCAATCACTGGCAATTAGACTACCGGTTTTATGGTGACCAGTTCCCTGCAGACCCCTTTTAACACAACTACGGGTGTGGATGATGTCCCCGATACTACCAATTGGGCTGGTTCTAGTTTCCTTGTTGTGGGGGACAGATTCTTCCCTAATATCACCACTGGCTTAACACCTTCCACCTTCAACTGTACCCCTGGTTTCCCACCGGTCGATTCTTCTTTCGGAGCGGCCTGGATCATCATCACCGTCTGTGAGGGCTTCCTCGGCTCTCCTTCCTTATATACCAACTCGATCATGTGAGCTTCGCGGTGTACTGGCAGTGGGTTCTGGTTGATGTTGGGTGCATCCGACGTCTGGACCTCGATCTTGTTGGCATCAATAAGATCTTGTATCGCATGCCTCAACCTCCAACATTTTTCAGTATCATGCCCTAGCATTCCTGAGCAGTACTCGCAGCTTATCGATCGGTCCAAATTTTGGGGTGGGGGGTTTGGCTCTCTAGGCTCGACAGGACTCACCAAACCTAGCCTCCCCAATTTGTGGAACACGGCGGTATAGGTCTCTCCCAACTCAGTAAAAGCTCTCTGTCTCTGTAGCCTGTCATTTCTAGCAGCTTGACTTCCTCGAAATCCCGCCCCCGGAGGGTTCCTGTATACTCTTGGTGGAGGATAGGCGTTTTGTGGTGGAGGGTATGTGTTTTGTGGTGGTTCATATGTGTTTTGGGGAGCTGGCGCACGCCATTGCGGGTGAACCGGAGGCTGAGTGTATGTTTGGGCTTGGTGCACGGAGAAGTGTGGTTCTTGAGGTGGATAGTAGTGTTGTGGCGGGCTATATGGGTAATTTGGCCTGTGGGATCTGGGTTGGCTGTAGTATGGTTTGCCGAACATGGAACAACTGTCTGCCTCAACCGTGGCGACTTCTTCTTTCTTCTTCCTTCCCAGGGCACCTCCCGTGCTGCTCTAAATAGCCTGGGTCGTTGCCTTGAGCGCTGAGTCATTCAGGATTTTATCAGACCTCAGCCCTTCCTCTATCATAACCCCTATCTTTACTACTTCATTGAAGGATTTTCCAACCGTCGTCACCAAGTGACCAAAGTAAGTCAGATCCAGCATTTGTAGGAAGTAGTCCACTATTTCTCCCTCTCTCATGGGAGGATCAACCCTGGCTGCCTGTTCTCTCCAGCGGAAACCAAACTCGCGAAAGCTTTCCCCAGGCTTCTTTCCGGTCCTCAGTAATGTGAGACGGTCAGGGACTATCTCGAGATTGTATTGAAAGTGACCCGCGAAAGCCTGCGCTAGATCATCCCAAGTGTACCATCTGCTGGGATCTTGCCTGGTATACCATTCCAATGCCGATCCACTCAAGCTTTGACCAAAATAAGCTATCAGTAGCTCATCTTTGCCGCCTGCGCCTCTCATTTTGCTGCAAAAATCCCGCAAATGTGCCATAGGGTTACCGCGCCCTTCATATAAGTCAAACTTAGGCATCTTGAATCCTGCCGGGAGTTGGACGTCTGGGAAAGGGCATAGATCCTTGTAGGCCATGCTGACCTGATTGCCCAATCCATGCATGCTCCTGAAGGATTGCTCCAGGCTTTTGAACTTCCTCATTAGTTCATCTTGCTTTGGCACCTTAACCGGCTTTTCAATCTCCGCCGGGACCTCCAAGTGTGGATTATAGGTATGGGGTTCTGGTGCATTGAATGTGGGTTCAGGGGGATAGTATTGCGCATCGTGAGCCTGAAACAACGGCTCACTAGTTGATCTTTGCAGTGTGGCTGGTGTGGGTCCCATAAAGGTGGGAACATTTGGTGGTGGGAAAGGTTGATGGGGTGGTGGAGCTTGGGAATCATAGGGGCTTCTCTCCTGATAATAGCGGTGATTCGGGAGGCTTGTTGAAGGGCTAGAGTGAGGGTATTCCGGCATATGCCCTGGTGTAAGAGCAGCGGGTGGTTCAGGGCTCTTTTGTACTTTAGCCAAGGCTAACTGCATCGCATTCATCTCCAATCCCATCCTCTCTATGTTCTGCATCGCTTCTTTCAACAACTGGCTTACTGGCCTTTCTTCCTCGGTACTGTTTTCTGAAGTAGTCATGATTATTGGTACATGTCCCTTGGATCTGGTCTGATAAGGGTGTGTTGCCAGAACGCTTTAACGACTAACTGTCTGGTATTTGGGAAAAACAACAAACTTGTTAGCGTTAGAGTTTAACAGATTCGGTAATAGCACGTTGGGGATGCAATGTTCCTAAGCAGTTAACCATTTCTAACATGTTTTTGCTTCAAATCCATGCGTCATCCCGACTTGCTTTGTTTGTGCCTTTAAAGTGTTTTGGGAAACCCCCGTTTTCTCTCCATTATTCTTTTCTTTCTTTCTTCTCTCCTTTTCTTTTTTCTTTCTTTTTTTTTCTTTTTCTTTCTTTTTAGTGGCGGTCGAATCTTACGTGGATTGCCTACGTATCACGTCCCCGCATGAATCAGACCGGGCGTAATTCTGCCACAAAGTAAAGACGCAAAATTCTTTTGGAATCATTCAATTCATCACCAAAATTTACTATTACAAACTACTTATTTTAAACAAAGAACAACAATAGTACAGATTCCAAAATTCTTAACTTGACTCGATAAAAGAAACAAAAAACAACATATGGGAAGATAACGGACCCATAAAGTCAACAAATAAGACTCGAACTAGGGATACATTAAGGATTTCAACTTAGATGCTCGCGAGGCATCGTTCGACCTTTCCGCGGGCTTTGGTGTGAGACCTCTTTGTAAGCTTTTCAACTCATTCATGATCTGGTGAACATAGCCCATGACGGAGGCGAGTAGGGTATCACGAGGCATCTGCTCACATGCCAAGCATCTCCTGTAAATGTAGTGCCCAATCTCGTCAATCCTATCTCGGATGTTGTCCCTTTCCCTGAATAATTGCTCTATTCGCCGGTTTTTCAGTCCCAGTGCTTGAGCATTGTCGACGAGTCGATCCTGGAACCTTTCCATTTGTTTTTCCATTCTGGTCATCACATCATAACAGTGCCTTCTGTCAGCTTGGGCATCTTGGGCTTGTTTGAAGATCCGCTCCTGAAGGGTGGAGTTCATTTTCCTTAATATCCCGTTGTTCATTTCTGAATCCCTTATGACTTGTTGCAGATGCTTCCTCCAGGCCGTTGTACCTTTTGCCCATCTGACCCTCATTATTGCTATGCAAGCTTCAGATCTCTCCAAGTCCTCTCGGCTTTTGCTGACCTGACTCCTCAGCTCTTCTATCAACTTCTTATTGGACCGATTTTCTGTTGGTCACCGACATTCTTTCTGTCTTGGCGGATTCGGGCTCTCAGGGCCTTGTTTTCTTGAGTAAACTTGCTTTTCTCCCCTGTATCAGCATCAATTTGCAAGCTGCTTTAATATTTAAGCCCCTCAATTTGCTGTTTTAGTTTGCCAATCTCGACCCGATATTCTTTCTCTTTGGCTAGCCAACCCCATTGTGCTTGCAACGATTCTGCAAAGTCTTGGACGTGAGCTCTCTTAGTTGGTATTTGGTGCTCAAGTTCTCTTCTGTACCATGTGAGGTATTTTGGCGACACTTCACCCTTGACCCGATCTTGTACACAAGTATCTACTTTCAGGGTTTGACATTCATTCCAGATTCTCCGAACGACTGCTTCAGGGAACTGCCCACCGGGCCCGATTTCGACCACCTGGCTACTGAGATCCTCTTCCTTTGGGACTATTTGACATCGCCCCAACTGCCTCAATACTCTGTACGACGCATAGGTCTGAATACTTTAGAGACCCATCAACAACAAATGAGATTCGACGACTGACATGTGTATGACCTCATCTATGGGTATCCACCCAAATGCCCACTCTATCTGGTTTGTGAGACGGAACTCAGCAGAGTGACCCATTCAACGACCCCTTCTGGCAGGCTGAACCCGTCGATCCTGGTGGAAAACTCTTCTATACAAGCCTTTTGTGATGACCCATATTTCAGAAACTAAGGACAATGACATAGGTGCTCTATCATCCACATTTGTAGTAGTATATTGCATCCCTCAAAAAAACCTCTTTCGGTTTTGCAAACGGGGAGAGCGCGGAAGATGTCTGCTATTATCATCGGTGCCAGAGTGTTGTTGTCTTATTTGAGCAAAGTGCTGACGACCCCAATGATTTTTATGTTAATTTTCCCATCCTTTCTAGGGAATACCAAAAAACCGAGAAAGGCTACCATAAAAGCAATACACCTATGTCTTTCCCATTTCAGCCGGCTTTCCCCGCTGCAGATCTTGCTCTCAGGATTGTTGAACCCTCCAAGATGACCGTACCTGTCGTACAGGAATGCCAAACTACAAAACCCTTCTGATAACTCTGGGTTGTGTACAGTTCTGCGGATCTTCACGGTGTCTAAGAACCTGTGTATAGTCACGGCCCTTGGTATAATAAGATACTGCTCTCTCATAGGGATTTTAGGACATCCAATGTACCCTGCCAGTTCCTCTAGCGTTTGTGTGAGCTCAAAGTCTGAGAAATGAAATACATTGTGTGCTGGGTCCCAAAATGAAATTAAAGCCCTTATAATGTCCCTTCGCGGATCGATGTCCAATAATCCAACCAAGTTTCCTAAGTATATCTTGACTGTGTCTCGCCCTGATTCTTCCAAGTCGTTCCACCACATGCGTAAGCCGAAAGGGACTCTTTTTATAATGGCCCCAGATGAACTCTTACTCGTGCTCATTCTGCACATTTATTAAGGTGATTTAGACAAAAGCAAAAATCTTTATTTTAACTCCAAAACTATTTTTCCCATTTTCCTTAATTTTGAGAAAAGAAAGACTGATTTTCCAAATACGGCCTTTCAGCTCTTCAGGGATGAAGATTTTAAGGCTATGGGGTTTTAATCCGGCCAACAGGTAAGAAAAATGGCCAAAGGCGGCTGTTTGTGCAAAGATAGCCTTCCGTCGTCCCTTTTTGGAACATTAGGCTATTTTCGCAAAAACGACATCACCTGACTTTTACATGAAAGCAGCAATGTTTTGTCATTTGTTTTTTTTGTTTCTTGCAAAAATAGGAAGTTGGACCCGATGAGGGTTGCCTACGTATCTCACATCCGGTGAGAATCAAACCGACGTAGTTCGGGTAAGGAAAATTAATTAAATCACGAATCCAATTTTCTTTCTTTAAAAATCAAAATTTTGGTAGAGTTCTCACATTATTTGGACATTGGTTTTTCTTAAATGAGCAGCTCTCACCTTTTTTCTCAAAATTTCCGTTTTCACCCACCGGTCAACATGCAAATTCGAAGCAAATTAAATGTGCCAACAAACAAGATGCAGCAGGATGGACTTTTTTGTTCCAGGTTGCTTTTCCTAGACGGGCCCAACCCCTGTGTTGAGCCCCCTAAGTCAAATGCAACGTGATGCAAATAAATGTTTCCTACTAGGGATCCGGCATGAAGTCATGTTTTACTAAGTTTCACAACTGGGTTTTGTTTTAGACCTGGCTTACCCGAGCGGACAACTCGAGTCGAGGAGGGGGCTACGTACCGGGGACCCGCGGGATCGTCCGACTTTGTAACTTATCCGAGCCTCTTTCTACTTGGGCATGACACTAACAGAATAGGGAGTCTCAAACCAGTGAGCAGCATCCCCGAAGGTAAGAAGAGAAGGTTTCGGCACAGTTTATATATACAATCAAATAATATCAAAGCGGTAACACGTATCATTGGCATATGAAGCACATATCTCATGATAATATCAGATAATAAACAAAGCCAAAAATAACATTTATTCTAAGCTCAAATTTCTAACCCCGAACCGGTGGTTCTGGTATAGAGTCCCCAGCAGAGTCGCCAGAGCTGTCACACCTCCTCTTTCCGCCCCCCGCAAGGGGTGAAAGAGTTTTTCTGATTAAAGGACAATCGAAATGGGATTTATTTGTTTATTTCAGAGTCGCCACTTGGGATATTTAGGGTGTCCCAAGTCACCAATTTAATCCCGAATCGAGGAAAAGAATGACTTTGTATTACAGTCCGCGAACCAGAAATTCGGATAAGGAATTCTGTTAACCCGGGAGAAGGTGTTAGGCATTCCCGAATTCCGTGGTTCTAGCACGGTCGCTCAACTGTCATATTCGGCTTAATTATCTGATTTTTATACAAATATGAACTTATGTGCAGATTTTAATTCTTTACCGCTTTCATTATTATTTATTCTTATTCTTATATTATTTTTACAGGGAATTGCAATGTTGTAAAAATATATCTCAAACCTCGTCACAATCAATGTACCCGTGGTCGTCGACACACTTTGACTACGTTGAGATTTGGATTTGGGTCACATAAATGTGCACCCGAGTTTAAGAAAATTAAATTATTAAAGGCGCGCCTAAAGCGACTAGCGTATCATTTACTTTGGGTAGGGCCGTGAAATTTTGCTAAACGGTCCATCCCGAAGTCTAAGCAGTTTTAAAGCAACTATTTACTGAGGGCCCCGCAGTTTTATATTTTTATTCGACGAGGTTCATCTCATTCTTATTTTTTAAAGGAATTTGAAACGTCATGGACATGCATCTCAAACCACGTCACAATCAATGTACCCGTGATTAGAGACCCATTTCGATTCCGCTGAGATTTGGATTTGGGTCACATAAATGTGCACCCGAATTTAAGAGAGTAAGATTAATTAAGACACGTCCTAAAGAACTAGCGTGTTGTTATTTTGGGTAAGGTCGTGGAGTTCGCTAAGCGGCCTATCCCGAGTTCTAAGTAATTAATACATACATTTTTTGTGAGGGCCCCGCAATCTGTGCGTTTTATTTGGTGAGGCTCGTCTCATTTTTATTTAAAAGGCCGTCCTATAGTGGCTATGTTTTCTATTTTTGTTTGTATCTAAAAAAAATGAAAAGGTCCTACTTTATTTACATACTTATGAGTTATCATAGTTAAGTTTCGAACGTGATTTGTTGAAAGAGGGACGTGATACGGGCAGTTCGTTTGGCAGTTATGGGCCCAGGCCCAGCGCACACTGTATGGACTGGACCTTGGCCATTCCTTTTCCGATAAGGGCCTGTTAATTCATTCAACTCAGGACCAATATTTATAAGGCTGAAATGGGAACCGATGTTATTTTATTCTAACGGTATTGTTGCAATTTATAACGAGGCAGCCTACTAAATGAAGTGAGATTAACTAGCAATGGATAGTTCAGCACTTAACATGCGTTAGAAGATCTGCTAACCATAAACACAGCTAAAATTCAAGATATTTCTTACTGCACTATCATCTTCTTTATCTACCAGCATACATACACATTATGACATTAAGTTGCCTTACATGACGTCTAGTTATACATGATGACTACCTTCATTATCCTAGAAGATATGAACAATTATACACAACTTAATGTTCAATATACAGACTATGTATGATTCAAAAAGAACAACTTCAACTCTTCCTTTTTTGTATTCATGTTTCAACTTTCAGCTTACATTGGCAGTGTATCAGTGGTGTACCTGGTATTGGGAAAAGCAAGAGAAGAAAAGGAATGATCAGTGGAAGCAGTAACATACACAGCAACAACAGCAACAAGAGAGGCAGCACTCAGTAGCAAACAATCCAGCAGGCAGATTTTTAAAACCAAACGGGAATCCAGTGAACTTTCAGAAAACCCACAATACCCAGCTGAAACAGTGTTGTACCAGCAAGGAAACCAAGGGAAACTAGGCTGAAAACCTAGCAGTGTACCCAACAAAGACAGGCCAAACAGAGAGGGAAAATAGGTGCAGAGACACAGTGACTTCTGCTTGTTATGTTCAGAAATCCAGTACTCTTTTAACTCTCAACACTTAAAAATTGTCCAACCTCTGATTTCTGATTTTTCCCCTCTTAAACTCTGATGTCTAACCTTAATTTCTGATTTTTTTCCTCCTGAACTCTACCTTAAATGAGCCTATTTATAGGCAGAATACAAGCAAGTCCTAGGCTGCCTTGAACCCTTCAGCCTTTCCTGCCCATACCCCTTTAATTCTCATGCCTAAATGTCTTTTATTGATCCCCACTATATTGTTGCCCATGCTTGTCCTATTTGTTTTAATCAAGAGTCGTGGGTGTATTATAATACTAACTTAATTACCATGTTTGTTGTTTTGTTCCTCATTGTCATTAGGTTAATAGTATTTTAATTACCACTTGACATGCTTTTAACTTAACCCCTGATTAATCTCTGTTAAATGCCAAAATTAACCTTAACAAATACATATTACTGTATTACCCTAACTTTAATAGTCAATATATAAACCTCCTCCTGGATTTAGCTAATCACTGACTACTAACTAATCAACTTAAACTCAATACTGATTTTCAGGTTGGCCTGTCAGATTTCTACAGCTATACCCAACTCTCAGCCTAAGTTCAACCAAGGATTCAAACTCCACCAGACAAGGGTGTCAATAAAAATGGTATGAGTTTGGTCATATTGGGAGCCAATCCTGACCAACTCAAAACCAATTGATCCAATAGGCAGTTGAGAATGCAAACTAAGATCGAAGCACTGATGCAACAGGCCCGTTGATACAAGTCTCACCATAGGTAAGAGGAATAGGCTAGTAATCATATTGAAAGGAGCAGACTCCTGATTTTCTAGTTTTCAAGTGAACTCCATTGACGACACTTATTCAATCGACTATATGCACATAGTGGATAACAACAAACAGATTAAAATATAAAGACAGAGTGATTCATATATCTGGGGCAAGACAGGGACCTTAAGTATTAACTGACTATTGGACGATTTTAATCAAATCGCACACACAGTTCATCTTAATAGATTAACAAACGAACAAAAGAATTAACTAAATAAGAGGTCTACTTGAAGATGGACTGAACTGAAAGAAAATGACAGAAAGAATCATCAAACTAGCTAGACATGCTAACAAAACACAACTAGAAATTCAAACACTGATGGAAAGAACAAGGAAACTTATCTTGGGAGCTCAAAACAAAACGAACCAGGCTGGAACTCGGACTCGACCATTTTTTGGGGTCGAATGGACCTTAATCGAGTGTTCTCAACTGAGAACACTTAGACTAAGGTCGATTAGACCCCATATCGTCTTTCAATTCAGACAGACCTCCACTTTTGGTCCCTTTTAGGGTTCTTGGTGGTTTGATTTGGGATTCATTCAGTTCTGGTCATATTCGAATGGAACCAACAACGTTTAGGGTATGAGGGAGGTCAGGAGGTGTTGTGGTATGAGTTTGGGGTCAGTGGGTGTAGATCCAATTTTTGCTTGAATCTTCGATTGAAGATTCGAGAAGCTGCAGGGTGATTCGAGGTAAACGGTTAGTAGATTCGTGTTCAGGGTGGTTGGGTGCATCAGGGGTGTTGTTTTGGTAGCCATCAGAGTCCGGGTGGCCGGGTTTATGGTGGGGGAATCCTAAGGCGGCTACGGTTTGAGAGGGGGGGTTCTGGGGACGAAGGTGAACAGTGGGCGAAGGGGGGATTTGGTTTGGGGCGTGGGGTGATGGATTGGCCTTATATATGGGGTGGGTGGTTTAATCCTGGCCGCTGGATCAATCAAGATCGATGGCCAGGGTTGGGGGAGCTTAACAATACGGTGTCATTTGGTTAAGTGGGGGGGTCGGTTCGAATCCAGGCAACGGGTCGGGTTCAAAAACGGGTTGCTGAAAGGGATCTTGGACCGTTGGATTGGACTGGATGGATGGCTCAGATCAAACACCCTATGCGGTGTCGTTTGGGGCGTCTCTAGAAGACTTGGTTTGGACTGGGTCGTGGTGTTGGTTTGGGCCTGATTTTAGTTGAATTTTTGGCCCAAATCCGATGCTTTCCCTCTTATAAATAAACAAAAATTCCTAAAAACCAAAATTAAACTACACAAACATTAATTAACACCTAACAACATTTATCACACGAATTAGTACATTAAATAAAATTACCATGACAACAAAATAGAATAAAATGCCTATTTTTTGTGATATTCACTTTTACAAACCAAATAATGGTTAATTAATTCCCAAATGTACCATTTTTCCTAAATGCATGCAACATGTATTTTTTGTATTTTCTAACTATAGCAAGGCAAGCATTTACAGACAGAACAATTATCAAAATGTCACACAAATCCTCAAAATTGTACCCGAAGGTAACTTGTTTTATTTCTTTTCCGATTTCTTTTGGAGTAGTTTCCGTGAAGCAAAAATCACGTGCTCACAATGTATTAGTCAATTTGTCGTGGCAAGAGTATAGAATCATTTGCTATAAATGTATTAGTCATGGCAAGAGTATAAAATCATTTTGCTATAAATATAGCTACAACACAAAAATTTCATAGCAATAAGTATTAATCCTCATCCAAACATTGTCATAAGGTTTTATTGAAGAACTAAGAAAAGAAAAGACCATGAATAGTGATTCCGTCACTATTCATCGGCTATAACTCTGGCATCCGGCAAGATAAAATCACAAGATTGGTCTCAATAGAACCCCCTTCTCCTTGTGAACAATCTCCTTTTGATTTTACTTTCAAATCTATAACCAATTTTCCTAGATCTTAAACTCCTAGATTTTCGTGTTACTGTAGCATCAACTATTTGCAAGCTTATATGTTTCTGTTATTATAACGTAAAGTATGAGTGTTGAAGAAAAATTTGGATGCTTTATTTTAATCGCGTGTCACAGGTTTGAAGCCAAATTCAACAACAGATCTTAAAAAAAAATTCGAAACTACTGTAGCATCGAATTAGCAAAATCTGCTGCATTTATTGTCAAAGATATTTAGGTGCTAAAGAATTATCATTGGTGCAAGACATTGTTGTAGCAATAATCTGGGTTGATCTATGTTATTTCAAGATTTTTTGAAGATACACGTTTGAGTTGGGAAGATCACTCCTCCTTCACGTAGTGCTTCCATGGCCACTATGGCCAGTGGCCAGCTACCCTCACATGCTGGGCCACCTCCTCAACCACCCCCTAACATCACACAGCCAGGCACGACAACAAATCCAAATCCAATGGATTATGCAAATGTAGTAAAACCTATACCCAGCACTTCCACTGTGCAAGATCGAGCAGCAGTAGTTGATCCAATCCCCCTAGACAAGCCCAATTCTTTCAAGGACAACCAACGGTATGCTTTACAGAATCAGAAGTTGAACGTATGAACTATATTGAAGGACTGCAACAGGCAGTTGTGTGCAAATTTTCATACGGATGGCCATACATCAATGAAATACGTCGAATTGTACCTAGTGTGGTATCAAAGCTGAATGCAACATTGGATATCTTCGTGACAGGCACATTTTGATTCTCTTTTCATTATGGAAAGATTACGTAGATTTCTCGTCAAAAGGTGTGTACTATGTTAAGGATAAGCATGGGGATGAATATCAACTGAGAACATTGATCTATGATGCAAAATTTAAAGTTGGAGAGGAGACACCTAAGGTAATGGCTTGGATTTCATTCCCTAATTTGCTGCCTACCTATTTTGTCAGAGAATGCTTGTTCTCTCTAGCTTCTACTGTAGGTAAACCCCTTCACTTGGATTTGGCTACTATCAAGAAAACTAGACCTAGCTGTGCTCGTGTTAAAGTGTTGGTGGATCTGCTAGCTGACCTCCCAAAGAAAGTTCGAATGGACATTGTCAATGACGTAAATGGGGATGTAAGAACTGAATGGGTAACCATTAACTGTGATTATTTGCCAAAGTACTGTAAAGAGTGCAAGTTACAAGGCCATGACATGCTTGAATGTTGGAGAAGTAATCCTGATTTAAGGGAAAGCAAAAATGTCCAGCAGAAGAAAAATGTCGAAAATGTGAAACAAGGCAATAATAAACCTGCAAAACATGATGCTCCCTTAATGATCCTTACTGGTGGTAAGGTAGTTGGTAATGCAGGCCCTCAATGGAAGGAAGTTCGCGATAATATGGGGACTAAACAAAGGCAAACAATCTGAAGGTACTACTGCAGAAGGGAAAGAAATAGTTCTTGTTAACAATACAGCTGTGACAAAACAAATACAAACAACCAACCAATTTGCAGTGCTAGAAATTGAAAATGGTGAGATTAATGAAGGTAACCAATTGGCAGTTGTGGAGGAAATTCCAGTTCGAAAAACCACTGGAAACAATGATATTCAGCAAAATAACTCCACAACAGGTGTAGAGAATGAGGTAGAGGAGCAGGAATTTGATTTTTCAACAAGAGAAATAGTACAAAAGGTAACTTCTCCTAGCTCATCTAGGAGACAATCATCCAAGACACAACCCAAGAAACTGAATCCTACAACACCTACTTTCAATCCTACAGCAATAAAAAATCATGCAGCAAATAGGGAATCAACAGCTCATTGTGTACAAAAAGATTTGGGAAATGAGCAACATTTTCACAATGAGTCAACTGCCCATTGGGTCCAAAAAGCATTCAAAAATAATGTAGTTCAAGTCAATACTTCATGTCAAGACATTCCTTCATAGGACACCAATGTTGAACAACAATTAGTAAACAGCAAAGAAAATGAATTTGTTGAAGATACAGATTTTGAGAAATTCAGGACCAATGAAAAAGAAAAATAGGCAGGAGGGAGATTATGGATCAACCAAACAGAGGAAGACTTAGCAGATGGTTAAATTCCAGATACAATCCATAGTGATGAAGAATTTGGAGGAAATCAAGTGGAAGATGAGGATCAAATTGTTAATTGTAATGCCAATGTAATCAATATTCAAAGCATCAGCGAATGCACAAATGCAGCAACAGAAAAGACAAAAGAGGGGAAAATTAATATTATTGATCCAGGAGGGACTTCACATAATGTTGTTAGTAATGCCTTGAAAGAAGCTGAAAATGCAAACCAGAAACAAGATGAGAATGCAGACAAGAACCGAGCTATGACAGTGCAGGTTTATGCAAGAAGTACTGTTCCATTGAGCACCGTGCAGGATGTAGCAGGAAGTAACGTTCCATTGAATAATATAATGTTGTTGACTAATGAACATGCTGAAAAAGATGCAGAACTTGTCAACCAGGCAGAGGATATTGTTATATCAAAAGAAGCAGTAGAAGCACATGATCAAGTTAACCACGCAGAACTTAAAGGTAGGTACATGGATGAGGAATTCACTGTACAAAATTTCCTTAATGTAGCCAAGCAGGGAGATCTGTCGCCAAGGCTTATTGAACTAGTAAAATCTGCAATAAAGGGAAAAAAGAAACAGTCAAAAGAGACTTCTATTGTCCCAGTTAGTAGAGTACAAACAAGGAGAACACTGTCCAAATCCCAAAACATTTAATGGATACCATTATATGGAATGCCAAGTCAGTAAACACAATGCAAGCATTTGAAAGCATGATTACAATGCACAGAAAACATCATTTTGAGTTCATAAGAATCCTTGAGCCTATGCAACAGTCTCACAAAATGGAGAGGTATAGAGCAAGAATTTGTTTGGCACAGGCTGTGGTGCATGTGTCAAACAAGATTTGGGCTTTTCTTGATGAAATTTTTGAGGTTACTATTTTATATAACATGACTCAACAGCTGACTTTGAGATTGATGCACTCTGAAACACATGTTGAGCTCATCCTTACACTAGTCTATGCCAAATATGATCGCACTGAAAGAATAGAACTATGGGATACGTTGTATGCAATGGCATCAGATATGACAGTACCTTGGCTAGTTGGAGGAGACTTTAAGGTGATATGGGATGAGGAAGAGAAATATGGGGGATTGCCAGTTTCTCTCATTGAAGTAGATGACTTCAGACACTGCATCAATACCTGCAACTTGACAGACTTGGGTTTTAAAGGAAGCATATTTACATGGTGGAATGGAATATCAGAGGAGGAGTGCATTTTTAAAAGATTGGATAGATGTTTTGGCAATAATGAATTGCAACAGACCTTTCCTGGATTGGAGATAACTCACCTATCCAAAATTGGGTCTGATCATTGCTCAATGCTGCTAAAATGTGATATAGAAACTACGCCAATTAAGAAATCATTCAGATTTCTTAACTTCTGGACGAAGCATGAAACCTTCAAAGATGTAGTAAAGGAGAATTGGAATGCTGATTTTAGTGCTAACCCTTTTTGCATTTTTAACTACAAGTTAAAGAAGCTTAAACAAGCACTATCTACCTGGAGCAAAGCTACATATGGGGATATATTCCAAAAGATTGCAAGCCTTGAGGAGGTGGTCATGGTTCATGAAAGACAATTTGAAGTCAATCCTACACAGATGAATAGACAAAGATTACAACAGGTCCAAGCTGAAATGATTAAATATCTTGCATTAGAAGAAGAATTCTGGAGACAAAAAGCTGGCATGTTATGGTTCAAAGATGGCGATAGAAACACTAAATTCTTCCATGCTCAAGTTAATGGGAGAAGGAAGAGACTGAAATTATCAAGGATCCAGAATAGCCTTGGTAACTGGATTGAAGAAGATCACTTAATAGTAGAAGAAGCAATAAAGTTCTACAAGGATCAAGTTACAGAGAGTGCAGTTCTAAATGATTTTTATATTCTAAATCATGTATTCAATGGTAGATAGTGATCAACATGAAAGATTGATGGCTTTGCCTTCCAATAAGAAGTGAAGAGCGTAGTTATGGGGTTGAATGGGGACTCAGCTGGTGGACCGGATTGATTCACTGGAGCCTTTTACCAAACATGCTGGGAAATTATTGAAGAAGATGTAGTAAGTATGGTCAAGGCTTTCTTTTGCAGTCAGAAGTTGACAAAGAGTGTGACACACACAAACCTGGTTTTATTACCAAAGAAAAAAGAAGTTATGACCTTTTGCAGACATGAGACCAATCAGTCTTAGCAACTTTGCTAACAAGATTTTCTCTAGGATTATTCATGAGAGGTTGGTTGAATTATTACCAAACATAATCTCAGAGGAACAGACAGGTTTTGTGAAGGGCAGAAGCATAGTTGAGAACGTACTGCTAATTCAAGAAATCATTAAGGATATCAGGTTGAGAACAAAAGCAGGTCCAAATGTTGTGATTAAGCTTGATATGACAAAAGCCTACGATAGGCTATCATGGCTATTCATCACCAAACTACTAAGAAAAATGGGATTTCCTGAAGCTCTTATTGGCTTGATCTTTGATTTGATTGGGAACAATTGGTACTCTATTATTATAAATGGTTAGCCTAATGGTTTTTTCAAATCATCGAGGGAAGTTAAACAGGGTGACCCTTTGTCACCAACTCTATTCATTCTAGCAGCAGAAGCACTTTCTCGGGGATTGAATTCACTACACACTAACCTGTATTTCTGTGGATTTGGAATGCCAAAATGGAGCCCAAAAATAAATCATCTATCATACGCTGATGATACGATCATTTTCTGCTCTTCTGATGAAACTTCATTGAGACTTGTGATGGAGGTTTTGCAAGCTTATGAATCATCATCTGGTCAACTGTGAACAAAGCCAAATCAGCCATATACCTGCATCATTTAACGAATAATGAGGTGATTAACAAGGTGGAAAGGATTACAGGTATACGAAGACAATGTTTCCCTATGACCTATCTTGGCTGTCCTATTTTTTATGCAAGAAGAAGGGGAGACTATTACCAGGGATTAATCACCAAGGTTATGGACAAACTTCAGTCATGGAAAGACAAACTCCTGTTTGTAGGAGGCAGAGCTGTTTTAATCGCAAATGTCATGCAGAGTATCCCAATTCATATGTTGTCAGCAGTTAATCCTCCAAGTTATGTGATCAACAAATTACATAGCATTTTGCCAAGTTTTTTTGGAGCAGCAATATGGGAGGTAGCACTAGACATTGGGCGTCTTGGACTAACCTTTGTATGCCTTATGAGGAGGGCGACATAGGTTTCAGGTCCCTACATGATGTATCTAAGGCACTATTCTACAAATTATGGTGGAATTTCAGGACTAAGCCCAGTTTGTGGAGTTCTTTTATGAGTCAAAAGTACTGCAAGAAACTGAATACAGTAATTGTACCTTGGAAGCATGGATCCCACGTGTGGAGAAAAATGCTAGAATGTAGGGACTTGATTGAGCATCAAATCTACTGGAAACTGAGAATGTGATCAGCTTTATTTTGGTACGACAATTGGACTAAGATGGGAGCCTTATATTTTCAAGTACCTGCAGAGTTTGGTATCGATGAGGATATTCATAATGTCAATGATCTGGTTGAAAATGATATGTGGAATGTGGATAAAATGTTTGAGAGCCTACCAGAAGATTTAGCACACCACATTGTGCAGAATATTAGACCACCAACTGAAAGTTCACAGTTAGATACTCCTTTCTGGATGCTTGAAACAAGGGGACATTTTACAGTAAAGTCTGCATGGGATTACCTGCGAAGAAGAGCCAACCCAAGATTAGCTTACAAGATGATATGGGTAAAAGGTTTACCTTTCAAGATATCCTTCTTCCTGTGGATGGTGTGGAAAGCCAAACTGCCATTTGATGATTTCTTGCGTAAACTAGGATACTCCATGCCATCTAAATGTTGGTGTTGTGCTGATCCTAAGGAGGAGTCATTACTACATTTGTTCTTCACATCCAATGCAGCTAGAAGTGTTTGGACTTACTTCCCGAGGAGAGCATGAATTGCATTAGATGGGTTGTCATAACATCAAGCAATTACAAAGTGTTGGACAACACCAGTTGTACCTAGATTGAAGCTAGTGTTACAAGCTCTACCTGTATGCATTGTATGGAACTTTGGAAGAGAAGAAACAGTTTGAAATATGGAGAAGCAGTGTCAGTGAGCAGAGTTATTTACCAGGTGTCATCTACTATGCAAGCTCTGGTCCAACTGAAAAAGCCTGGACTACATGTGCCTCACAAGTGGCTGGGCTTACTGACAATGATGGAGCAATAAACACCTCGACTGAAATATGATAAAGTGTTATGGGAATTTCCTTCAAGAGGATGGATCAAAGTAAATACGGATGGAGCATGTAGAGGGAACCCATGGAGGAGTTCAATTGATTTCTGCATAAGGGATGAGGTAGGTGATTTGATATATGCAGAATGAAGGGAGATTTCTCAAGGAACCAACAATGAATCAGAAGCGGTAGCTATTGTGGAGGCATTGAAGATGTGCAAAAATCTTAATTATTTCCAGATATGGATGCAGACAGATCCTACGCTATTAAAGAACATTATAGAGGAATCATGGAAGCCTCCTAAGTATATTACTGAACATGTACATGAGATTTTAAGATTGAAGGAACAAAGTATCATCAAGGTCACACATATATTCAGAGAAGGGAATACATTAGTAGACCACCTTGCCAATTATGCTCTAGATGAAGGAAATACTGAATGCCATGGTTTCTGGGATATGGACTCTAAAGGAAGGAGGATTATTAACGAAGATAAGATTCAATGCCCTTACATAAGAGTTAATGTTGCAAGGAATTAGGAGGAAAAGAGGATTCAATTTGTTATCACACTCGAATCATTCTTGAGGAGAGTTTGGATAGCAATTTTTCGGCTAACTTTGTTCATTTTTTGCAGGTATATCATCGAAGCTAAAGCCTAATCTTATAGTAGAATCTCAAGTGGTGGTATTATTGCACTACATTCAATCCACTGGGAGGACACTAAAGGATGGGAAAACAAGATGGGCACGTGAAGTTCTGGACAATAACAGATGCCAATGCGCTTGGAGAATGCACCAGCACGCTAGGGAATTTCTAGGAAATGCAGCATGCGTTTTGGAAATATAAGACAATTCAGCTTTACGACAAAAGATGGAATCTCACGTTTTGGGTGTTACAAACCACCAGACAACACATGCTGTTGAACAAAAGTATCACATGGAAAAGTGTAATACCCATGGAAAGTTATCTTGGATACATAAAAGCATGTGATGGATGCTTTTAGAATCAAAAGGAGCAACAATTTTAATTGTTTAATGTTTGGACGTTACAACCATGCTCCAACCATTAAGCAATGGGGACAGAGGAATCAATGCACACCTGCAATTTCCTAGCACATCTCAGTAGGTCGACAATGAATGTGTCTGCAGAACACGCCTGGCTAATAGAATCGACACGCGTTATGGAAACAAGAGACAAAACAGTTGTTCGACAAAACCAATAACAGCAGCAAACATAGGAGATCTTGATACATGCATAGATGCTGGCAGCTTTCACAACGAAAGCAGTTGGGGCATGTTTTTTTGGGAGGACTTTAAATTCCATCAGGGATGCAAGCCTGTTTACACATGGAATTGCACGCTGGAAATGTATCGCATGCTGGACAACGAATTGTTTCTCTCAATGCGGGAGATGCACGCATGGCATATGCATGAGGTGAGCGTGACTTTGAAGAAAGGCGTCCAACAAGAAGGCATGCGCATGGGTTTTCAATAATAAATAGCTAGGACGTATGCTTTGGACATTTGAGCATGCACTTGTTTTGCACAATTCGAGAAAATGTTTTTCGGCGCAGCAACAGGAAGGGGATCGAAGGAAAATATTATACGCGTGGGATGGGTTGCTGCATTCAAATTGACGCAGATTATGGCTACATTTACAATCAGCATGGTACACATTTGAATTGAGCTTCAATGGACTGGAAATACAAGGAAGCAAAGGACATCTTCGGCCTAGATTTGTAGTTTAAATTAATGTGATATCAATTTTGAGTGCAGTGCTCAATTTTGATAATAGTCTACTTGTTAAGTTCAAATTTTATTCCTTTCATTTTGTAGGAGATCATGACATTGTATTTTATTTTTTAATTTTGTTATATATAAAAAACTAGCCCTAGGCGCTTGCCTAGCGGATTGCCAAAAAAAAAAATCCTCAGCCACGGACCATGTAAAGTCTGTAGCTAACTTTTAGCTATGTTACATTTTGCTACGAATGCTACGGAAAAAAATATTGTGGCTAAAATGTTCCACAGACATTTTCATAATTAGCTACGTTTTGTTTTGTGGCTATAAATACATTATGTTGTAGTGATAATTAGTGTATGTATCTTTTCCTGAGCAATGAAAAGTTGCAAAACTTTCATATAACACTTTAACAAAGTAGTAGATCAGAAGAAATTTCTACAACTTGTTTGGATGGTTGTTACCAATTGTATTGTATCGTATTGTTACTTTAAATACGATGTTTGTTTTGATTGTTACTTATTTTTTATTGTATCGTGTCGCTAAATCTGTCGTTACATAACGATGAAATGTGCCACTCTATGTAACGACCGATTTGGTATGGTCGCATCGTTATCTTGTCTTTTTCTCTCAATCTCACCCTACATTATTATTAAATAATTTTTTTAATCATTTACCCTATTTTTTTATATAATAATTTTACTTTGTATCATAATTTCTCTTTATAATATTGTAAGTTTATTTTCATATTGTTGATGCGTGATATCATGAAATGATGGCAAACAATACAATTTATCCAAACATTATATTTATCAAACGATACGGTACAATACAATATAGTACGATACGATATATCAAGAAACAATACATAACAATCATCCATACAAGTTATAAATATGGTGCTTAAGGCACTTATTTATAGGTGCTAAACACAATACGCATATATAGTACCCATGTCAAGAGTGAAACTTTTTAAAGTTAAGAGCTTATTTCTTCTAGTAATTTGAAATTATAACACAAAGTCACATTCTCACACCGACAAAATTTCATTGTCTGTTTGGAAAGCACTATGTAATTACGAATGAATGGCTTATTAAAAAATCAATTAAAATAGACAAGAGGGAGTAGGAAAATCAAAAAGGAAAAACAATGAGATAATTCCTATATCAAGCACATTCTTCCATATTTAATTAAGGTTAATCCTGATTGTGATTCTCCAGGATCTATCTATAAACCATTTGACGAGTACAATTAGGAGGATTTTCCCTCACTCAACTTTTCAACACTGAATGTGGATATATATTTATATATATATACACGAAAAATCACTAAAGCTTTAACAAATATAATATTTTTGACCTACAATTCCAAAGGTCCAATAAGTTTCGTGCTATAAACTTTAAAAGTCAAACTCATAAAGTTTAAATAATAGATCCGTCTCTGTCTATATAACAAATAGAAGCCTGTACATAAAATTTAGAAAGTAAAAGAGCATGAAATCCCAATTTTCTTATAGAGGCTGCAGCAGTGGGTAATCCACGAGATATTGTCGTTCTGATAATGTGTCGTTTTCGTTCTGTAGAGTCCATAAAACCTCAACTGCCTGCCACAAGCAAATGTATATAACAAATGAAAAATTAGAAGTAGCAGAAATTAAAAGTTGTTGCATTTTTATGACCATTTCTTTTGCTTACCTGTGTTCTTTTTTGGAACGAATAGACGCAAGATTTTGCAAGGCTTCTTTCAAGTCTGCCCTTCCATTAATAGTAGGCAATTAATAAACGCCTTCAGAAGCTACCAAGATTGTAACCTGAAATTGCAAATATGCAGAAAAGAATGATCAACAAATCTCTTATGTGGGAAAATAAAGATCTCTGGACATAACCGGTAAAGTTGTGGTCATGTGACCAAGAGGTCACGTGTTCGAGTGGTGGAAACAACCTCTTATAGAAATATAGGGTAAAACTGCATACAATAGACCCTCGTGGTCCGGTCCTTCCCCAGACCCCGCACATAGCGGGAGCTTAGTGCACCGGGCTGCCCATCTTTATAAGAAAAAATGTAATGGCCACAAAAGCAATTGACCCAAACTTAAACCTATAGTCCTAATAACAAGGGGTATTATCACTTTTAGCCCGCGCCAGAAACTATTTACATATGGTAGCCGAAAAAGTATATAAATTTTTTATAATTTTTATATATAACATACAAAATATAAACATTTTTCGGCTATTATTTTTACAGCTGCTATACAATATATCATTTTCTCTAATAACAACAACAACATTAAGATAAGAGCTCCCAACATTTAGAAAAACTTTTACAATGAGAACTCTCTATAACACCATTCCTATATAATAGTTATTTACTATAAAAGTCAAGTTTTCTCAGAACCAATCTTTTATGTTATGTTATAATATATGTCCTCCTTAATGGAACATATATTATGGAACATACAAGCTGCAGTTCATAGAACCTTCCCTAGGTGCAAACTGACTTTGCCGTGGGTCAAATACTGTGATGATATGTTGAGATTACGACCAGTTCCTGAAGCTATTATTGTAGCTTGGAAGAAACCTCTCCAAGTATCCTTCAAACTCAACACCGATGGTAGCTATATACATGAGAATGGGAAAGCAGGTCTTGGTGGTACTATGAGAAATGATCAGGGAGATTTCATTATGGCATTCTCAGTCCAAGCCAAATGCAGTAACAATAACGACGCAGAAGCCCAAGCTGCTTTATTTGGGATCAAATGGTGCATACAAAATGGTTACTCTAACTTCAATATAGAGCTGAACTCCCTCCCGGTGACAAACATGTTAAAAGAAGGAAATACGGACAACTAAAAAATGAAGCGGATCATAGAGAATATTACACAGTTTATGGACAAAGCCGAAATCACTCCTATGCACTGCAATAGGGAAGCAAATCAAGTGGCTGACTGCCTTGCTAAATTAGCCACAACCACCTCTGGCAATAACATCTATCTTTCCTTTCAACAACTTTCTAAAGGTGCCAAAGGCTCGTTCATAATGGATAAATTACAGATGTCTAGTATTAGGACAAAGTATGATAAAGCAAATTTTTTTGTAAGCTAACCAAGTTTTGATTGTATCACACAGAGGTGAAGTGTATGTAGTCACCCTTCTATGTTTTTTGGTAAGGATATCTATATCCTTGTGTTGTAATCGTTGGAGGTAAGGCTATCCCCTCCTATTTTTGAAGATAAATACTACACCCCCAGTGAACCCTGGGAAATTATATAAAAAAATAATAATATATGTCCTCTATAATACCACTTCACTATAGCATCCAAAAAATTATCTGAACAAATGCGACTATTACAGAGAAGTTCGACTATATAATGAAACTAAAGAAGCCCCATTCCTGTTTTAGACAATTTGGCCAGAGAAACCTACAAAAACAAAATGGAAAAGGCTATACAAGGTTATTATTACCACCATGTATTCATTGCTAAATCCATTTCCCCTTTGTTGATGAGGTCCATCTCATTGAAGAAGTATTAGACATGTGCCTAATAAAAGTTTTCTTTGGTTTGGTAGCCAACCTTGTTGACTTGGTTTGGTTGGTAGCCAACCTTGTTGAATTAGTTTGGTTTGGTAGCCAACTTTGTTGAATTTCTTTGGTTTGGTAGCCAACTTTGTTGAATTGTGAAATGTGTGTGTAAATTGTCAAATATGGTAGGCTTTAGAGAGTGAAGCTTTGGCTATAAAAGGAGAGCTTCAACTCTCATTTTTACACACCAACAAAGAGAGAAAGAAAGAGTGAGATTTCACAGACAAGGTATAAGAAAATAGTCTGTGAGGAAAATAGAGAGTGAGCGATATTGTAGTGAGGTGAGAATATCAAAAGAGGGTTATTTCTTTTGAGTGTTGTAGTGGTCTTTGGAGTATTTATCTCCGACCTAAAAAGTGTAAAATTCCTTACTATAGTGATATCAGTTGCTCCTCTCGGGGTCGTGGTTTTTTCCCTTATTCAGAAGGGTTTTCCACGTAAAAATCTTGGTGTCATTGTTACTCTTTTATTCTTGTTAATTACCGTATCTCGGTGCTACATTATTATTCCGCTTTATTACCGTGAATATTATTTTGGTAAGGGGTTTATTCCCAACAACTGGTATCAGAGCACAGGTTCTGCTCGTTCACTGAAATACTATTCACTATCGGTAGTACTATACTCGGTGAAAAATAAATGTCCGGAGTAAAGTACGAGGTAGCAAAATTCAACGGAGATAACGGTTTCTCAACATGGCAAAGAAGGATGAGAGATCTGCTCATCCAACAAGGATTACACAAGGTTCTAGATGTTGATTCCACAAAGCCTGATACCATGAAAGCTGAGGATTGGGCTGACTTGGATGAAAGAGCTGCTAGTGCAATTAGGTTGCACTTATCAGATGATGTGGTAAATAACATCATTGATGAAGACACTACACGTGAAATTTGGACAATGTTGGAAAGCCTATACATGTCCAAAACGCTGACAAATAAATTGTACCTGAAGAAGCAGTTATACACCCTACACATGAGTAAAGGTACGAATTTTTTGTCACATTTAAATGTGTTTAACGGACTAATCACACAGCTTGCCAACCTCGGAGTGAAAATCGAGGAAGAAGATAAAGCCATCTTGCTATTGAACTCGTTGCCATCTTCGTACGATAACTTGGCAACAACCATCCTGCACGGTAAGACTACTATTGAGTTGAAAGATATCACATCGGCTCTTCTACTCAATGAGAAGATGAGAAAGAAGCCTGACAATCAAGGACAGGCTCTCATCACAGAAGGTAGAGGCAGGAGTTATCAAAGGAGTTCGAACAACTATGGTAGATCCGGAGCTCGTGGGAAGTCAAAGAACCGATCCAAATCAAGAGTCAGAAATTGCTACAACTGTAATCAACCAGGTCACTTCAAAAGAGATTGCCCAAATCCAAGGAAGGGCAAAGGTGAAACCAGTGGCCAGAACAATGACGACAACACAGCCGCCATAGTGCAAAATAATGATAATGTTGTCCTCTTTATAAATGAGGAAGAGGAATGCATGCACCTGTCAGGTCCAGAGTCGGAATGGGTGGTTGACACAGTGGCATCTCACCATGCCACACCGGTAAGAGATCTTTTTTGCAGATATGTAGCAGGTGATTTCGGCACAGTGAAAATGGGTAACACAAGTTACTCAAAGATTGAGGGGATTGATGACATTTGTATCAAGACAAATGTCGGATGCACATTGGTTCTAAAGGATGTGCGGCATGTACCTGATTTGCGGATGAACTTGATCTCGGGAATTGCTTTAGACCGAGATGGATACGAGAGTTATTTTGCAAATCAAAAGTGGAGACTCACTAAGGGATCATTGGTGATTGCAAAGGGAGTTGCTCGTGGCACGTTGTACAGGACAAATGCAGAAATATGCCAAGGTGAATTGAACGCGGCACAAGATGAGATTTCTGTAGATTTATGGCACAAAAGAATGGGTCATATGAGCGAGAAGGGATTGCAGATTCTTGCCAAGAAATCACTCATTTCTTATGCCAAAGGTACAACTGTAAAACCTTGTGACTACTGATTATTTCGTAAGCAGCATAGAGTCTCATTTCAGACATCGTCTGAAAGAAAATTGAATATACTTGATTTAGTATATTCTGATGTTTGCGGCCCAATGGAAATTGAATCAATGGGCGGTAACAAATATTTTGTTACTTTTATTGATGATGCTTCACGAAAATTATGGGTTTATATTTTGAAAACCAAAGATCAGGTGTTTCAAGTTTTCCAGAAATTTCATGCTCTAGTAGAAAGGGAGACGGGTCGAAAGCTAAAGCGCCTCCGAAGTGACAATGGAGGTGAGTACACTTCAAGGGAATTTGAAGAGTATTGTTCAAGTCATGGGATCAGACATGAAAAGACAGTTCCTGGAACCCCACAGCACAATGGCGTAGCCGAGAGGATGAACCGCACCATTGTGGAGAAGGTGAGAAGCATGCTCAGAATGGCTAAACTGCCTAAGTCATTCTGGGGTGAAGCAGTTCAGACAGCCTGTTACCTGATCAATAGGAGTCCATCAGTTCCGTTGTCGTTTGAAATCCCAGAGAGAGTTTGGACCAACAAGGAGGTGTCCTACTCGCATCTGAAGGTGTTCGGTTGCAGAGCTTTTGCACATGTACCAAAAGAGCAGAGAACAAAGCTGGATGATAAATCTGTTCCCTGCATATTTATCGGATATGGAGATGAAGAGTTCGGGTACAGACTGTGGGATCCTGTAAAGAAGAAGGTCATCAGAAGCAGAGATGTAGTCTTCTGAGAAAGTGAAGTTGGAACTGCTGCTGATATGTCAGAAAAGGCGAAGAATGGTATAATTCCTAACTTTGTTACTATTCCTTCTACTTCTAACAATCCCACAAGTGCAGAAAGTACGACCGACGAGGTTACCGATCAGGGTGAGCAACCTGGTGAGGTTATTGAGCAGGGGGAGCAACTTGATGAAGGTGTCGAGGAAGTGGAGCACCCCACTCAGGGAGAAGAACAACCTCAACCTCTGAGGAGATCAGAGAGGCCAAGGGTAGAGTCATGCAGGTACCCTTCCACAGAGTATGTCCTCATCAGTGATGAGGGGGAGCCAGAAAGTCTTAAGGAGGTGTTGTCCCATCCAGAAAAGAACCAGTGGATGAAAGCTATGCAAGAAGAGATGGAATCTCTACAGAAAAATGGCACATACAAGCTGGTTGAACTTCCAAAGGGTAAAAGACCACTCAAATGCAAATGGGTCTTTAAACTCAAGGAAGATGGAAGTGGCAAGCTGGTCAGATACAAAGCTCGATTGGTGGTTAAAGGCTTCGAACAAAAGAAAGGTATTGATTTTGACGAAATTTTCTCACCTGTTGTCAAAATGACTTCTATTCGAACAATTTTGAGCTTAGCAGCTAGCCTAGATCTTGAAGTGGAGCAGTTGGATGTGAAAACTGCATTTCTTCATGGAGATTTGGAAGAGGAGATTTATATGGAGCAGCCAGAAGGATTTGAAGTAGCTGGAAAGAAACACATGGTGTGCAAATTGAATAAGAGTCTTTATGGATTGAAGCAGGTACCAAGGCAATGGTACATGAAGTTTGACTCATTCATGAAAAGTCAAACATACCTAAAGACCTATTCTGATCCATGTGTATACTTCAAAAGATTTTCTGACAATAACTTTATTATATTGTTGTTGTATGTGGATGACATGTTAATTGTAGGAAAAGACAAGGGGTTGATAGCAAAGTTGAAAGGAGATCTGTCCAAGTCATTTGATATGAAGGACTTGGGCCCAGCACAACAAATTCTAGGGATGAAGATAGTTCGAGAGAGAACAAGTAGAAAGTTGTGGCTATCTCAGGAGAAGTACATTGAACGTGTACTAGAACGCTTCAACATGAAGAATGCTAAGCCAGTCAGCACACCTCTTGCTGGTCATCTAAAGTTGAGTAAGAAGATGTGTCCTACAACAGTGGAGGAGAAAGGGAACATGGCTAAAGTTCCTTATTCTTCAGCAGTCGGAAGCTTGATGTATGCAATGGTATGTACTAGACCTGATATTGCTCACGCAGTTGGTGTTGTCAGCAGGTTTCTTGAAAATCCTGGAAAGGAACATTGGGAAGCAGTCAAGTGGATACTCAGGTACCTGAAAGGTACCACGGGAGATTGTTTGCGCTTTGGAGGATCTGATCCAATCTTGAAGGGCTATACAGATGCTGATATGGCAGGTGACATTGACAACAGAAAATCTACTACTGGATATTTGTTTACATTTTCAGGGGGAGCTATATCATGGCAGTCTAAGTTGCAGAAGTGTGTTGCACTTTCAACAACTGAAGCAGAGTACATTGCCGCTACAGAAACTGGCAAGGAGATGGTATGGCTCAAACGGTTCCTTCAAGATCTTGGATTGCATCAGAAGGAGTATGTCGTCTATTGTGACAGTCAAAGTGCAATAGACCTTAGCAAGAACTCTATGTACCATGCAAGGACCAAACACATTGATGTGAGATATCATTGGATTCGAGAAATGGTAGATAATGAATCTCTAAAAGTCTTGAAGATTTCTACAAGTGAGAATCCCGCAGATATGCTGACCAAGGTGGTACCAAGGAACAAGTTCGAGCTATGCAAAGAACTTGTCGGCATGCACTCAAACTAGAAGACAGTGCTACCTCCTCTAGATGAATGAGACTGGAGGGGGAGATTGATGAGGTCCATCTCATTGAAGAAGTATTAGACATGTGCCTAATAAAAGTTTTCTTTGGTTTGGTAGCCAACCTTGTTGACTTGGTTTGGTTGGTAGCCAACCTTGTTGAATTAGTTTGGTTTGGTAGCCAACTTTGTTGAATTTCTTTGGTTTGGTAGCCAACTTTGTTGAATTGTGAAAAGTGTGTGTAAATTGTCAAATATGGTAGGCTTTAGAGAGTGAAGCTTTGGCTATAAAAGGAGAGCTTCAACTCTCATTTCTACACACCAACAAAGAGAGAAAGAAAAAGTGAGATTTCACAGACAAGGTATAAGAAAATAGTCTGTGAGGAAAATAGAGAGTGAGCGATATTGTAGTGAGGTGAGAATATCAAAAGAGGGTTATTTCTTTTGAGTGTTGTAGTGGTCTTTGGAGTATTTATCTCCGACCTACAAAGTGTAAAATTCCTTACTATAGTGATATCAGTTGCTCCTCTCGGGGTCGTGGTTTTTTCCCTTATTCAGAAGGGTTTTCCACGTAAAAATCTTGGTATCATTGTTACTTTTTTATTCTTGTTAATTACCGTATCTCGGTGCTACATTATTATTCCGCTTTATTACCGTGAATATTATTTTGGTAAGGGGTTTATTCCCAACATTTGTCTCGTAGACGTTTTCCTTTTAATATTATTGTTGACATTCACAAGTGTCTCTTCGTCAAATTTAACACGTTCCTCAATGGAAAGTCGAGCGAATCGACTGTCACCTTCCTCCATGCTCCTTTTAACATCAACCTGCATGGGAGACGCAACAAATATATTCAGTAGAATGACAATGTTTGAAAGACCTTCCCAATATGCATTGGTGTGAAAATTCAATAGTGGAGATAGACAAAACAAACATAACAGAGAAAATTAAAGAAACTTAAGACTTAAACCTAACCTAATATTGTGTTTTAGGTGAGGATACAAAAATCAGCGTAGGTTAAAATGTAGAAATCACATTAATAGCAGAGATTAACCAAATAATGAGAAGAAAAGTCAACCTCAATCCAGCAAAACATGATTAATATCAACTGAGAGGAGCGGAAGTTTATGCTAGCTTTGTTCCATCTTTACTGCTTTGGTCATTATAAATTTTTGCCTAGTTCTTCTCAGACAACTGGTGCTGCAGGGCACAACAGTTGTAGAATTAATCTATAAAGGTACCTGATAAATGCCTATGCTTGAACCAGAACCTATACAGTTCAACATATGTATAGTCTGGAAGCCAAAGGAATGATTCATACTGCAGTTGCTGCAGTTGCATTGCAGATTTGGCGTAAAGGGAAACTACGTCACTAAGGTATTAAGACTTCTATCTAGCATGGCTTATCTGTAGGTAAACTATAGCAGCATATAAAGGGAGGCAGCCCAGTGCATCCCGCGTTCACACAGGATCCGGAGAAGGGCTACACCCAAGAGATGTGATGTAGATAACCTAACCTAATGCAAGTATTAGTGACTGCTTACACGACTCGAACCCGTGATTTATAGGTTACACAGAAATAACTTTATTATTGCTCCAAGACAAACATTAGTGGCAAACTTGGGTTGGACTATGGAGGTTATCTATCCAAAAACTAACAGAGTAAAGCACTGTACTCTCCCTAACCAAATAAAGCATACTTCTAAATAGGGGTGCACGCAGGAATTTTTGTAAATGGTGTCGAAATTTATAAAAGAACTTGAGTATAACTTTGATTATCATACTTTTAGATAAAAAATAACCTTAGTCTATTGATTTTGTTTAGTCTTAAGTTAGAAAAGGTGTTCAATTCTACTTCATCACAATTTTTACTACAAATGCCCTCTCAAATATTTGTAAAAGAAAAATGTCTTAGTTGAGGTTTGAACCTTTGACCTCTTAGAGAAAAAACAAAGAGATTACCAACACACCAAGACACAATTTATGTCAAGTGATGTCATTTTTTCCTACTTATCCATTTCCGTACAGTATTAATACATATATTTAGTAAAATTTTCGGATGAAGCTGTGTCGCATGACACCGCTTCGGCAAGAATAAATCCGCCCCTGCTTCTAAAGAAAATGTTTATTAGTTCATCAAATCATTTCCCACTTCATCAGAAAAGAATTATTCATCAGCCCTGACTTTGTTCCCTCCCTTCCCTTATATATTTCAAAATAGCTTTGGCATTTGTCTGGGAAATTGTTGCGGAAGCCAAATGTATATAACGTGAATGAGTCACAATTACTATACTAAAAATTATGGCAACCACCAAATAATAAATAAGACAATAAAACAATAATAAAAGGAACACCAGAATTTACGAGGTTCGGCCAATTTCGTCTACTTCCTCGGACACAACCAATATTTTATTCTACTTCAAAAATACAAGTGAAATAATACTAAAGAGAGAAGATACAAATGCTTTAAGAATATAAGAAGGTAAATGAGAGGTGTATTTAAATCCTAAACATTAGGGCCTCCTTTTATAGGGAAAAAATCTCAACCAAATATGTCACCCACCGATGTGGGACTTTTGACATTTTCAACAAATCTCCACCTTGGCAAAATTCCACATCTTCAATTTTCTCTCAATAACAAATTTTGGTTGTGTCTTCATCTTCAATCTTAAGTGTTCAACAATGTTTATCAAATCCAAATAATGTTGAAACTTGACCGCAATCACCACTTTTGTCAGCATATCAGCGAGATTCTCCGTAGTATGAATTTTTTTTATCGTGACTCCACCTTCTTCTATGATTTCTCATACGAAATGATATCGAACATCAATGTGATTCGCCCTTGCATGATAAACTTGGTTCTTCGCTAATTGAATAACACTTTGACTATCACAAAAATTTGTGATACTTTTTTGTCCAACGCCAAGCTCTTTTAGAAACCCCTGAAGCCAAATTGCCTCTTTCACAATCTCTATAATAGCCATGTACTCCGCCTCTATTGTAGACAAAGCAACTGTTGACTGCAAAGTAGACTTCCAACTAACTAGTGCCTTTGCAAAAGCAAACACATAACAAGTAGTTGATCTTCGTTTGTCCAGATCACCCGCAAAATCTGAGTCACAATATCCAACTACAGACTGATTGCCTTCCTGCTCAAAAACTAACCCAACATCTACAGTATTGTGAATATACAGTAGAATCCACTTCACAGCTTGCCAATGCTCCTTTCCTGGATTATGCATATATCTGTTAATAACTCCAACAACTTGTGAAATGCCAGGTCTGGTATAGACCATTGCATACATCAAGCTATCAACAACATTTGCATATGGTACCCTTGACATATACTCCTATTCAGCTTCATCTTTTGGCGACATAGTAGTACTTAGCTTAAAATGGAGAGCAAGTGGATGTCACGACCCCAACCCCGATCGTGATGGCGCCCAATACACTACTAGGCAAGCCTGACTAACTAACAATCTCGACCCATTTCTTATACAATTCATTATTAGCTAACACAGTTAAATTGCCAATTTATCATAATAAAAGTTTAGGACAACGAATCAAATATGCGGAAATTCAGATGATAATACCACTACGTAACCCATACAGATCTGGTGTCACTAGTCTTGAGCCTCTAGTATAAGTTTAACAACCTGATACATAATCAGTTTAGCAAATGCGGATAAAACGAAAGGATAGAAGGGAGAGATCCAGGTTGTGGACGCCGTGCAGCTACCTCGATGCTCATGGATATGAATTGATCGACTGAATATCCTCACTCAGCCTCTGGAACACCTGGATCTGCACGCAAGGTGCAGAGAGTAATGTGAGTACTCCGACCCAGTGAGTAATAAGCATAAATAATGACTGAGAATAAGAAATCACGGAAATCATAGAGTAATCTATAATGCGACAGTTTAAACAAGTAATATGAAAGCAATAAACCAATGAAAACGAAATATGGAGATGCTACAACAAATAAGCAGTTAAGTGACAAACATATAACGAAAATCAACACATAGAACCGTACCCTATAGTACCCACTGCGGTGTGCAGCACGATCCATATATTTATCGTCGATGCCGCTCACTAGGGGTGTGCAGACTCCGGGAGGGGCCCCTTACAGCCCAAGCGCAATATCAAGTCATCTCGTGGTATCAACTAGGACCTCGACCTCATATCAATATCAATATAATACTATTGCGGCGCACAACCCGATCCCATAGTATGCTCACATCTGGACCTTGGTCATACTCAGTCCAAAAATCATATAAGCCTCCCAGGCATTTAGTAAAACAGTAATTCTCAGCCCAAAACATCATTTAATATGTCTTTTTAGTTTCAAAAAACCGAGTAAAAGTGGCTGAGTTGTAAAAACGTGGAAAACGGTACAACTGAGTTCAAGTAGTAAGTCTAAACAGTGAGGAAATAGTGATAAAAGTCCCTGGAGGGTTCAAATTGTTGGCACGAAGCCCAAATATGACAATCAATCCAAATTATGAGGATAACAAATAAGCTTTAATCAAATACGCGGTAAACACGTCACTCAGGACGGACCAAGTCATAATCCCCAATAGTAAACGACCCCACACTCATCATCAAGCGCGTGTCTCAGCTCAATATAGCACTACGATGTGCAAATCCGGGGTTTCAGACCCTCAGGACATTATTTACATTCATTACTCACCTCGAACCGGCTAAAGCTCTAGCTCACTATGCCCTTGCCTCTCAAATCGGCCTCCTCGTGCGTCGAATCTGACCAAAACCAGAACGAATACGTCACAATATGCTAAGGGAACAAAGCCCAAGCGAAAACAATCGAAAAATGTCAAAAATCTCGAAATTGGCAAAACTCGAGCCCCGCGCCCACTTCTCAAAACTCAGAAATTTTTACATCATTAGATTCCTTATATCCCCACGAGTTCATACATATGAAAAACACCACAATCGGAGTTCAATTGACCCTTCAAATCCTTAATTTAAGCCATCTTAAACTCAAGCCCTAAACCTCCATTTTTAGTCCATTAATTCCTTAGATTTCAGTCCTAATTCATGAATTACCACCATAGATGTGTGTTTTAAGTCCAAAATCCTTACCTTATCGAAGTTCCCTTGAAATCTCTCTTCAAAATCGCCCAAAAACTCTAAGTCCGAAGTTAAAAGATGGTTAAACCCTTTAAAAATTGAAAAGAAGAGACATATATACATTCTGCCCAGGGGTTTTCGCATCTGCGACCCCTTTACCGCACCTGCAGTACCGCATTTGAGATCCAACCAACCGCTTCTGCGATTTCTCATTAAAATTCCAAAAGTCGCTTCTGCGACTGGACTTCTGCATCTGCGGCTTCACAGATGCGGCCACCTCGACCGCTTCTGCGGAGACTGCTCCCCAGCCCAAACTTCACATCTGCGGCTTTTCCCTTCGCACGTGCGGCACCGCACCTGAGGTTCCCAAGCCGCAGGTGCGAGAACACCAGAAGCAGCACACTTTCTGCAATCATTCAAGTTCAAATCTTCCCGTTAACCATCCGAAATCACCCCGAGGCCCCCGAGACCTCAACCAAAAACACAACCATGACCCAATACCTTATTCAAACTTTTTCAAATCATCAAAACACCTAAAACAACACCAAATATACTAAATCACATCGATTCAAGCCTAATTTTCTAAAATCTTCCGAAATACGTTTTTGATCAAAAACCCAACCAAAACACG
Source organism: Nicotiana tabacum (assembly GCF_000715075.1). Taxonomy (NCBI): domain Eukaryota; kingdom Viridiplantae; phylum Streptophyta; class Magnoliopsida; order Solanales; family Solanaceae; genus Nicotiana; species Nicotiana tabacum. Next base: position 203,579,286 of record NC_134080.1, read on the forward strand.
TCTAAATGACTTGAAATTTTGTACACACGTCCCAAATGAAATTTTGTACACACATCTCAAATGATATAACGAAGCTCTTGCAACTCTCGGAATTCCATTCGGACCCTCGGATCAAAATCTCACCTACCAACCGGAAATCACCAAAATACTAACTTCGCGCATTCAAGCCTAATTCTACACCGGACCTCCAAAACCAATTCTGATCACACTCCTAAGCCATAAATCACCTCCCAAATCTAACCGAACCATCGGAAGTCACATCCGAGCCCTCTAATGCATAAGTCAACATCTAGTTGACTTTTTCAACTTAAGCCTTCTTAAAAGAGACCAAGTGTCTTATTTCTTACCAAAATCACACCAAACGCAAACCAATCAACTCGAACACATAAAACACGGATAACAAAGCATAAAAAAGAAGAAATGGGGAAAACAGAGCGGTAACTCATGAGACGCCTGGCCGAGTAATCACATCCTCCCCAACTTAAACAAACGTTCGTCCTCGAACGAGTCAAGAAACATACCTAGAGCCTCAAACAGGTGAGGATATCTTCTCCGCATATCCTGCTCGGTCTCCTAGGTAGCCTCCTCCACGGGCTGACCTCTCCACTGTACCTTCACTGAAGTTATATCCTTTGATTTTAGCTTTCGAACCTGACGACCCAAAATAGCTACTGGCTCCACATCAAAGGTCAAATCATCATCCAACTGAACCGTGCTGAAGTCCAAAACATGAGTCGGGTCCCCAACATACCCAAAACATGAGACGGGTCCCCAACATACTTCCGGAGCATAGAAACATGAAATACCGAATGCACACTCGACAAGTTGGGTGGCAAAACAAGCATATAAGCCACCTCCCCAATCCTCCTAAGTGCCTCAAAAGGCCCAATGAATCGCGGACTCAACTTCCCTTTCTTTCCAAATCCCATAACACCCTTCATGGGCGAAACCTTCAGCAAGACCTTCTCACCAACCATGTAGGATACATCTCAAACCTTCCGGTCCGCATAACTCTTTTGATGCGACTGCGCTATACGAAGCCTCTCCTGAATCACCTTCACCTTCTCTAAGGAATCCTGAACCAAATCTGTCCCCAATAGCCTAGCGTCGCCGGGCTCGAACCAACCAACTGGAGATCTACACCGCCTCCCATACAAAGCTTCATACGGAGCCATCTGAATACTCGACTGGTAGTTGTTATTGTAGGCAAACTCTGCAAGCGGTAGAAACGTATCCCATGAACCTCCGAAATCAATAACACAAGCACACAACATGTCCTCTAATATCTGAATAGTACGCTCGGATTGCCCGTCCGTCTGAGGATGAAAAGTTGTGCTCAACTCCACCTGAGTACCCAACTCTCGCTGAACAGACTTCCAAAACTAGGAAGTAAACTGAGTACCCCTATCTGAGATGATGGAAACCATAACACCATGCAACCGAACAATCTCCCGGATATATATCTCTGCTAACCGCTCTAATGAATAAGTAGTACACACAGGAATGAAGTGCGCGAACTTGGTCAGCTGATCCATAATCACCCAAATAGCATCAAACTTCTTCAAAGTCCGAGGAAGTCCAACCACAAAGTCCATAGTGATCCTCTCCCACTTCCACTCGGGAATAACCATCTGCTGAAGCAAGCCACCTGGTCTCTGATGCTCATATTTTACCTGCTGACAATTGAGACACCGAGCTACAAATCCCACAATATCTTTCTTCAATCTTCTCCACCAATAGTGATGTCTCAAATCCTGATACATCTTCGCGGCACCCGGATGAATGAAATACCGCGAGCTATGGGCCTCCTCCAGAATCAACTATCTAAGCCCATCCACATTGGACACACAAATCCGGCCCTGCATCCTCAACACGCCATCATCCCCGATGGTCACATCTCTGGTATCATCATGTTGAACTTTGTCCTTAAGGACAAGGAAATGTGGATCATCATACTGGCGCTCTCTGATGCGATCATATAAGGAAGACCGAGAAACCACACAAGCCAACACCCGACTGGGCTCCAAAATATCCAACCTCACAAACTGATTGGCCAAGGCCTGAACATCAACTGCAAGGGGTTTCTCCCTAACTGGAATATACGCCAAACTCCACATACTCACTGCCTTTCAGCTCAAAGCATCAGCCACTACATTGGCCTTTCCCGGATGATACAGAATAGTAATATCATAATCCTTAAGCAACTCTAGCCATCTTCGCTGCCTCAAATTAAGATTCTTCTGCTTGAACAAATGCTGAAGACTGCGATGATCAGTGAATACCTCACAAGATACGCCATATAAGTAATGCCTCCAAATCTTCAATGCATGAACTATGGCAACCAATTCCAAATCATGAATAGGGTAGTTCTTCTCATAGGGCTTCAACTGACGAGAAGCGTAAGCAATAACTCTACCCTCCTGCATCAATACACAACCAATCCCAACTCTAGAAGCATCACAATATACAGTATATGAACCTGAAGCTAATGGCAAAACCAATACTGGAGCTGTGGTCAAAGCTGTCTTGAGCTTCCAAAAGCTCTCCTCACACTCGTCTGACCATAAAAATGGAGCACCCTTATGAGTCAACTTGGTAAAGGGCGATGCAATGGATGAGAATCCCTGAACAAACCGGCGATAATAGCCTGCCAACCCAAGAAAGCTACAAATCTCTGTGGCTGAGGATGGTCTAGGCCAACTCTGAACCGCCTCTATCTTCTTCGGATCAACCTGAATACCCTCGCTGGACACCACGTGTCTCAAAAAAGCCACTAAACTGAGCCAAAACTCACACTTGGAGAATTTTGCATAAAGCTTCTCCTCCCTTAATCTGTGCAATACAACTCGCAAATGCTCCGCGTGCTCCTCCTGACTACGCGAGTACACCAGAATATCATCAATGAATACAATAACGAAAGAATCCATATAAGGTCGAAATACACTATTCATCAAATGCATGAATGCTGCTGGGGCATTGGTCAGCCGGAAAGACATGACAAGAAACTCATAGTAACCATATCTAGTCCTGAAAGCAGTCTTAAGAATATCTAAATCCCTGATCTTCAACTGGTGATAGCCCGAACGGAGATCAATCTTAGAGAACACCCTCGCTCCTTGGAGCTGGTCAAATAAATCGTCAATGCGATGCAAAGGATACTTATTCTTAATTTTTACCTTGTTCAATTGCATGTAATTAATGCACATTCTCATTGTGCCATCCTTCTTCTTCACAAACAAAACCGGCGCACCCCACGGTGACACACTAGGCCGAATGAACCCCTTATCTAGGAGTTCCTAAAGTTGTTCCTTCAATTCTTTCAACTTTTCTGGTGTTATACGATACAACGGAATAGAAATGAGCTGAGTGCCCATCACCAGGTCAATACAAAAATCAATATCCCTGTCAAGTGGCATGCCCAGCAGGTCTGCAGGAGACACATCGGGAAAATCCCTCACAACAGGAACAAAATCAATACTAGGAGTCTCAGCTCTAACATCCCTCACAAACGCTAGATATGAAAGGCAACCCTTTCCAACCATACACTGGGCCTTCAAGAAAGAGATCACTCTACTAGGAGCATAATCAGTCACGCCACACCACTCAATCCACGGTACCCCCGGCATAGCCAAAGTGACTGTCTTAGCATGACAGTCTAGAATAGCATGACATGGAGATAATCAATCCATGCCCAAAATAATATCAAAGTCCACCATGCTCAATAGCAATAGATCAACTCGGGTCTCCAAACCCCCAATAGTCACACCACCATGCTCAATAGCAATAGATCAACTCGGGTCTCCAAACCCCCAATAGTCACAACACATGACCGGTACACACAGTCTACAACAACAGTCTTGCCCATCGGGGGTAGACACATGAACAAGTAAAGCAAGAAACTCTTGGGGCGTACCCAAATAATGAGCAAAATATGAGGATACATAAGAATAGGTGGAATCGGGATCAAATAAAATAGAGGCATCTCTGTGGCAGACTGAAATAATACCTGTAATGATAACATTTGAAGCAATAACATCTATCCTGCCTAGAATAGCATAGAAATGAGCTTGGCCACCGCCTGATCGACCTCCCCCTCTAGGGCAAGCCTTTGATGCCTGACCTCCACCCCTAGCTGGATGAGCGGGTGGTAAAGTAACTGGAGCAAAAGTCAAGGGCTGACCCCTCTGTTGAGACTGACCATCACAAAGTCAAGGGCACTGCCTCCTCATATGTCCAAACTCTCTGTACTCATAACAACTACCCGATGCTAGAGATGGGGACTGAAGAGAACCCCTCACATCGGAGTGACTAGCAGATGCACTCGACGTAAAAGAACCCTGAGCTGATGGGGCACGAGGGCATTGAATGAAGGCTGTCCCCACTGAGACCCATGATGACCACGACCTAAAGATGCCCCACAATAATCTGGATGGGCCAACTGAGCAGGCCTGAAAGAACGACCTCTACCATGCTAGAACTGGCCTCTCGAAGGAACACTACTATAACTGCCCAATCCTCGAGGCCTCTTGGCCTCCCTCTCCTCTCGCTCCCGACGGTGAATCATCTCAATCTCACAAGCGATATCAACCACCTCCTCGAATGTAGTACCCAATACTCTCTCTCTCTATTCATCAGAATACGGAGATAGTAGTTAAGGTCATCCACAAATATCCTGATCCTCTCTCAATCTGATGGAGTCATCCAAATGGCATGATGAGCCAACTCAGAAAACCTCATCTCATACTGGTTCATAGTCATATTCCAACCACTCAAACTGCCTACACAACTCATCTTTGCGGGACTGCGATACATACTTCTCCAAGAAGAGAGAAGAGAACTGCTGCCAAAAAGAAGTGCTGCACCGACAGGCCTACGCCTCTCAAAATCCTCCCACCAAGTAAAGGCATCTCCCGAGAACTGAAAAGTAGTAAATGCCACACCACTAGACTCAATAATCCCTGTTGTACGGATCATCCGCTGACACTTGTCAAGAAAACCCTGGGCATCCTCGCCCTCAGCGTGAACGACGGAGGCTGGAGCCTACCAAACCTCTCTAGACGACGCTGCTCATCATCAGACATGCCTGGTACTAAGAACTCTTGAACTGGTGTAACCGGCTGAGATAGAGGTGCCCCCAGCATCTATAGTCCCTGCACTACCTTCTTAGGTGTGCGAGTAGCGGGGGTCTGATTGCCTCCCCCAGCCTGTGAAGTAGCTGCTGCGGTAGTGGATGAAACTGCCTGAGCTAGGCCAGTGCAAACCGATAAGATCTGTGCCAAGGCCTCCTGAAGACCCGAAATCACGATGGGCACAGTTGGTGCCTGAACTGGTACTGCTGGACCCTGATCCAAAGCTGGGGCAGCTGGTGGATCAATAAGTGCTTCCCTCGCTGCTCTGCCTCTGCCACGTCCACGACTGCGTCCACGGCCTCTAGTGGCCCCAATGCGTGGCACTGGTGGTCGTCCACCTCGTCCGGTAGCTCGCGTCCTCACGATTTGTGAGATAATAGAATGACTGAAGTTTAGTTCTCAAATCAACAAAGTCGCACGACAGAATTTCAATGATGTGAAGTTTTTTCTAAAGGTCCTGCAGCCTCTCGATAATAAATATAGACGTCTCCGTACCGATCCGCAAGACTCTACTAAAATGGCTCATGACTTGCGAGACCATTGTAACCTAGGCTCTGATACCAACTTGTCACGACCCCAACCCCGATCGTGATGATGCCCAACACACTGCTAGGAAAGCCTGACCAACTAACAACCTCGACCCATTTCTTATACAATTCATTATTAGCTAACATAGTTAAATTGCCAATTTATCATAATAAAAGTTTAGGACAACGAGTCAAATATGCGGAAATTCAGATGATAATACCACTACATAACCCATACAGATCTGGTGTCACAAGTCTCGAGCCTCTAGCACAAGTTTAACAGCCGGATACATAATCAGTTTAGGAAATGCAGATAAAACGAAAGGATAGAAGGGAGAGATTCGGGTTGCGGACGCCGTGCAGCTACCTTGATGCTCCCGGATATGAACTGATCGACTGAATATCCTCACTCAGTCTCTGGAACACCTGGATTTGCACGCAAGGTGCAGGGAGTAATGTGAGTACTCCGACCCAGTGGAGTACTAACCGGCTTAGTCTTCTTATCTATGCCAAAATGCTATAGTACTCTCTTCAAATATTCTTTCTGAGATAAACAGAGTTTCTTTGAACGTCTATCTCTTATTATCTCCATGCCAAAAAATTTCTTTGCCTCACCTAGATCCTTCATCTCGAACTTCTTCTTCAGTTGAATCTTCAACTTATCAATTTCTTTCGAATTCTAGGAAGCTATCAACATATAGGAGAATATACAAATGAACCATCTTTAAGTTTGCGTAAAATACATACAATGATCGTATTTGCTTCTCTTGTACCGTTGTTGCAACATAAACTCGTCAAATCGCTTGTACCATTGTCTAGAAGATTGTTTCAATCCGTACAATGATTTTTCAAGTTTGCACACCATATTTTCTTTTCCAGCAACTTTGAATCCTTCTGGCTGAGTCATGTAGATTTCCTCCTCCAAGTTTCCATCCATCTGAACTAGTTCCAAATCCAACTGTGCTACCAAAGCCAACATAATTCTAATGGAGGAATGTTTTACAACTGGAGAAAATACTTCATTGTAATCAATTCCCTCCTTTTGAGCATATCCTTTGGCCACCAATCTTTCTTTGTGGCAAACATCTTCTTGGTTAGGAAATCCTTCTTTCTTTGCAAATACCCATTTGCACCCAATTGCTTTCTTTCCCTTCGGGAGATTGGCCCATCTCCATGTATGATTCTGATGAAGGGATTGTATTTCATCATTCATGGCAATCCTCCACTTATCTTCTTCTGAACTTTGGACTGCGTCTTATAAGTGGTAGGAACATCATCAGCTACAATTGAGGCGTCACAAGCAACCGTCTCTATAAGACGAACAGGTTTTGTTATTGTCCTTTTTGGCATGCTAGTTGCAATTGATTCAAGTTGTTGTTGAGGTTCCTAAGTTGGAATCTCCCTCACTACTGGCTCTTCTTCCAGAGAATAATCTTCATTTGTTTCCTCCTCTGCTTCTTGTGTAGGAAAAATAAATTTTCCCTCAAACTCCACCTTCTTAGAAGCACCCTCATTTTGTTTGGTATCTTCTGTTACCTTATTTACCATAGCAGATTCATCAAAGGTAACATTCCTACTGAACATTACTTTCTTTGTCATAGGACACCATAAGCGATATCCTTTGACTCCAGAAGTAATCCCCATAAAAAAAGCCTTATTTGCTCTTGGATCCAATTTTGACTCTGTCACATGATAATTGCGGTTGAGCCAAACACGTGCAAAGAGTCATAATCTACAGCAGGCTTTCCATATATTTTTCAAATGGTGTCTTGCCATCAATAGCAGCAGATGGTAGAAGATTAATGAGGTGTCATGCATATGTAACTGCCTTAGCCCAAAATTCTTTGCCCAAGCCAGCATTGGACAACATACACCGTACCTTCTCCAGCAAGGTCTGGTTCATACGTTCTGCCACTCCATTTTGTTGTGGTGTAGGTCTGACAGTGAAGTGTCGGATGATGCCATCATTTTCACAGACCTTATTGAAATGATCATTTTTGTATTCACCTCCATTGTCCGAGCGAATACACTTGATCCTCCTGCCTGTTTGATTTTCCACCATCGTTTTCCATTTGAGAAAAATTCCCAACACTTCATCTTTGCTCTTCATTGTATACACCCACACTCTTCGAGAAAAATCATCTGCAAAGGTTACAAAATAGTGCTTCCCACCCAATGAAGGTGTTTTGGAAGGACCCTAAACATCAGAGTGTGCATAATCCAAAATGCCTTTAGTATTATGGATCGCTGTACCAAATTTAACCCTTCTGTTTCCCTTTGAGACAATGCTCGTAAAACTCCAAGTTGCAAGCCTTTATTCCTTCTAACAATCCTTGATTTGATAGAGTTTTCAAGGATTTTCCTCCAGTATGTCCCAAGCGCATGTGCCATAGCCTGGTTGTTGCTGCCTTTTTTTCGTCACTGGATGTTACTATCGCTGTCCCAATAATTGTACTACCGTGATAATGATACATGTTATTGTTCTTCCGATTGGCCTTTATTACCACTAGTGCACCGGAGCATACTCTCATCACTTTATTTTCTGCAATGATTTTGAACCTTTTTGATTCTAGGGCCCCCACAGAGATAAGATTTTTCTTCAAACCTAGTACATATCAAACATCTGTTAATATTCTGATCATTCCATCATGGTTCCTTAATCGTATTGAACCAATGCCATATGAGGTAAGAGGGCTGTTATCCGCTGTGTGGACGACTCTATATTCTCCTTCTTGAAAATCCACGAACCAGTACCTGTTGGGACACATATGATAGCTACAAGCCGAGTCCATCAACCATATGTCTGATGATATTGATGGCTCTGTTGTAACTAATGAGAAGTCTGAATCATCACCATCAGCTACATTTGAATCCATAATGGCCTTTCCATTGTTATGTTTGGCTTTATTCTTCAACTTCGGACAGTCTTTCTTCTAGTGCCCTTTTTCTCGACAAAAGGCACATTTATCTTTGTTGGGTCTAGATCTTGACTTAGATTGAGGACGACCCCTCACAACCAGTGCCTCTCCTTCTTCGCCCTTCTATTTTTCTCCCTTTCTTTGTTCATAGCTGTACAAAGTCGAACAAACATCTTTGAGAGAAATTTCGTCATTCCCATGAAGTAGAGTAGTTTCAAGATGCTCGTACTCATCAGGAAGTAACCCCAACAACATCAAAGCCAAGTCACCATCATCAAAAGTTGCATCCATATTTTGCAAATTTGTGACGAACTTATTGAAACTGGTGATATGTTCATTCATCGTGGTACCAGGAACATAAGTGAAGCAAAACAGTCTCTTCTTCATGTACAATTTATTTTGACTGTTTTTCTTCAAAAATTTATCCTCCAGTACGTTCAATAATTTACTTGCAGAAGTTTCCTTTGTGACTCTCTAGCAAGGTAGGATCGAATGGTACTGCAAGCAACACGATCGATAATTCTCCAATCTTCTTCTCCAATAACATCTGGTCTCATTTCTTCAATAGCAAGATCTAGCCCTTGTTAAAAAAGGACATCTAGAACCTCGCCTTGCCACATCCCAAAATGTCCTGACCCGTCAAAAATTTCTACCGCAAATTTCGTATTTGGCACAATTCTTGTCATAAGCGAAGATGCCAATGATGACGTATTGTTGACACTTGATGTAGATTCTTCTTGTTTATTGTCTCCCATCTTTGAGACAAATATTATTTAATAGCTGACGACACAAATCAAGATTATTTCCTTTCTGGTGTGGAAGATCTGACTAAGCTGCAACCACAGAGCATACTCAGACAGTACATTGACTCTGATACCAATTGTTGCGGAAGCCAAATGTATATAGTGTGAATGAGTCACAACTACTATACCAAAAAGTATGGCAGCCACCAAATAATAAATAAGACAATAAAACAATAATAAAAGGAACACCAGAATTTACGAGGTTCGGCCAATTTCGCATACTTCCTCGGACACAACCAATATTTTATTCCACTTTAAAAATACAAGTGAAATAATACTAAAGAGAGAATTTACAAATGCTTTAGGAAGATAAGAAGGCAAATGAGAGATGTATTTAAATCTTAAACATTAGACCTCCTTTTATAGGAAAAAAATTCTAACCAAATATGTCACCTACCGATGTGGAACTTTTGACATTTTCAACAGAAACTAACTCCGAGCCTCCTTGGCTGGTCGTCAATTTGTTACCTGAAGAGTCCAACCTTAACGAGTGATTTTATGGTGTGCCTCACACAAAGTTGTGTGAGGTGTCTTTTTATCTCATACATTTGTGGATCCATATCTTATATATTTAGGTCCACAAAATTCTAGAAACACAAAGTTGTGAGACAAAAAAAGGCCTCACACAACTAATTAGTTGTGTGAGGCACAAAATAAAAATTTTCCAACCTTAACAGAGGGACAGTCTAGCATTCCACAGATATTGTTGAAACCATCTTCAAGAGCAAGAACTAATTTTGGAGCAATCAGCCCGACAAAGTTGGTCGCTTTTTGGGTGAATGCCCCAAAATAACAATATTAATGGTGACAAGTAGCAGATATATTACTTTAGCCGATAAGAAATTCTTCTTAATATCCAATACTCATCAGGAGAAAACATCTGATAATTAGTCATTAAAATATTAAGGCAATAAGGCCCAAAGACTGTTAGTACTTATCTCAAGAATCGAGAGGGTGCACAAAGTCTTAGTTCTTTATCAAATCTGAGCTCCACCAATACAGACTATATATTACTGCTTTATTGGACTTGGTAGCACAAAGCAGAATGAGTTACACCATTATTATATAAAGACGAACGAATTTGACCCTTGCACTCTGAACCCATTCATCTGATAATTTTCTAGATGGAGAGAGAATAGAAATGAAAAAAGAAAACTGAAGTCAATCAGAGGTCCATAACTTCATGTTATGTTGAGGAAGAGGCAAACCCGAAAATAAAGAAGATAAAGAACACCAAATTTTAACGTGGAAAACCCTTCAAATCGAAGGTAAAAACCACGGGATCACAAAGATCCAAAAGGCTCCACTATAACAATAAGAGGGTTACAAAAGTTCTCCAAATTGGCTACACAACAAGTGCCAAACACAGAGCAACAATAGCAATAAGAACAACAACTAATCAATTGAAGAAAGAGTAAAATCCACAAAAACGAAGCTGTTGTTCAAGGCCTGAAATAAGATTCTACGAGTCTCCAAATCTGATCTCCACCGTTCAAATCCAAGACCAAGTTGTTGCAAACACTCAATCAAAATTTTAGCCCGCTCCGACGGTTAACAAATTGGTTAACGTGATTGTAAGTTGGCTTGTCGGAATAAACATCTGCAGCAAAACAAATATTTTTCTTATCTCTTCTCTCTTGACAAAAGCTCTCTAAAAAACCACTCTTATGTGCTTAAGTCTTTCAAAGACTTGTATCAATGAGCATAGAATAATTCTCCAAGGTTTTCCTATTTATAGATCATGAGTGGTGCTTTCTCTTAAAGCCAAAACCCACTCAAAATAGGAATAAACCGAATCTAATTCCAAATAGGAATGGAAACCAAAAGAGAATAGGATTAGGCCATTGGGCCTTTGGATAGACAACATGGGCATGTGCCCAACAAACTCCCCCTCCAGCCAAGGGGCTAAATGTGTCTTTAAGTAGAGGAACTATTGACAGGCTCCATGTCTGCCAATTTTCTACAAAATTCATGTTTATCTGCAACCACCGCCTTTGTCAGCATATCCGAAGGATTTTCATCAGTGTGTATCTTCTCAACCTCAAATAATTTCTCTTCCATGGCCATTCTTATCCAATGATACTTTCTATTATATGTTTGGTCTTAGAATGAAAAGTAGGGAGCTTGGTGAGACAGATAGCACTCTGATTATCACAAAATAAGATGTACCTTGGCTGCTCAAAGCCAAGATCATTAATAAACTCCTTCATCCATAATAGTTCTTTGGCACCTTCTGTGATAGCAATATATTCAGCTTCTGTGGTGGATAGAGCTATGCAATTCTGTAGTCTAGATTACCAAGAAACAGCTCCCCCTGCAAAAGTGATCAAATAACCGGAAGTGGATCTTGAATTATCAAGATTGCCTCCTAAATTAGAGTCTGTGTAACAAACAAGTTCAGGCTTGCCATTGCCAAAGCACAACTTCAAATCTGCAGTACCTTTCAAACACCTTAATATCCATTTTACTGCATCCCAATGTTCTTTTCCAGGATTAGAAAGGAATCTACTAACAATACCAACAGCATGTGCAATATCTGGTCTAGTGCAAACCATAACATACATCAAGCTACCAACGGCAGAAGAGTAAAGAATACGAGACATCTCTTTTTTCTCTTCATCAGTAGATGGACTCTGACTAATACTCAATTTGAAGTGTTTAGCAAGAGGAGTACTAACCATTTTTGCATCTGTCATATTGAACCTCTTGAGTACCTTCTCAATGTATTGCTTTTGGGACAGAAATAACTCCTTTCTATCTCTGTGTCGGTGGATTTGAATACCCAAGATTTTCTTTGCTGGCCCCAAGTCCTTCATCGCAAACGATTTACTCAACTGCTTCTTAAGGACTGCAATTCTAGATTTATTCTTGCCAACAATAAGCATGTCATCCACATAGAGCAATAAAATAATAAAATCATCATCAGAGAACTTTTTGACTTTTTTAAATTTTCGAAATTCAATTTCAAGTGAACTTCTATGATAGATTCAAACTTCAAATACCATTGCCTTGGAGCTTGTTTCAATCCATACATGCTCTTTTTCAATTTGTAGACATAATTTTCTTTTCCCTTAGTTACAAAGCCCTCAGGTTGCTCCATATAAATATCCTCATCTAAATCACCATAGAGAAAAACAGTCTTGACATCCATCTACTCAACCTCTAAATCTAGACTTACAGCTAAGCCTAGAACCACACGAATAGAAGACATCTTCACAACAGGGGAGAAAATTTCATCAAAGTCAACTCCCTTCTTCTGGACAAAACCTTTAAAAACTAACCTCGCCTTGTATCTAGGCGCAGAGGTATGATTATCTTGCTTTATTCTGAATATCCATTTGTTAGATAAAGCTCTCTTACCTTTCGGCAATTTCACTAACTCATATGTGCCATTCTCATGGAGTGACTTTATCTCATCTTCCATCGCTTCGATCTACTGATCTTTGTGAGTATCTTGCATGGCTTCATCATAATTCTCAGGTTCTCCCATGTCAGTCAAAAGTACATACTCTTCAGGAAGATAGCGTAGGATTTTTGCTTCTCCCTTGTAGATCTTCTAAGAGAGGTTTCAGGAGCATTCGATGTAGTTACCTGTGCAGGAATTGGTTGCTGATCAACCACAACTTCATCAACTGGAGCATCCATAACATCTATACCATGATGATCATTTTGATCTTGATCACTATCTCCATCATTATCTTGGGTTCATTCATGCGCAATAGGTGCCTTAGCAATTGACACTGGATCAACATCAACTAAGCTCTCATTACTCTGAGAATCTATCTTCTCAGCTTTGTCAATATCTTCAATAGTTTGGTCTTCAAAGAATATTACATCACGATTTCTAATAATTTTATTGTCAACTGGATCATAAAAACGATACCCAAACTCATCTTGACCATAACCAATAAAGATGCACTACTTAGTTTTGATATCCAGTTTCGATCTCTCATATTTAGGAACATGCACACAAGCTTTACACCCAAAACTCTCAGATGATTATAAGAAACATCTTTGGCAAACCAAACTCTGTCTGGGACATCACCATCCAAAGCAACTGCAGGAGACAAATTGATAACATAGGCAACAGTGTTAAGTGCTTCCGCCCAAAATGTACTTGAAAGTTTAGCCTCTGAAAGTAAGCATCTAACTCTCTCAACTAGCGTTCTATTCATCCTCTCTGCCAAACCATTCAATTGAGGTGTCTTGGGCGGAGTTTTTTGATGACGAATTCCTTTTTCCTTGCAATAGTTATCAAAGGGACCACAATATTCACCACCATTGTCAGTACAAATACATTTTAATTTCTTCCCCGTCTGTCTCTCAGCTAAGGCCTGAAATTCCTTAAACATGCTAAGTGCTTGATCATTAGATTTCAAAGGATACACCCAGAGCTTACGAGAATGATCATCAATGAAGGTCACAAAGTAAAGTGCACCACCTTTTGACTTTACTTTAAAAGGACCACACAAATCAGAGTGTACTAGCTCCAATAAATCGGGCTTTCTTGAGGGAGGATGGCTATGAAAGGAAACCTTTTTCCATTTGCCAGCTAAACAATGGATGCACCTTTTTAGCTTTGCTTGTTTCACTCCAGAAAGCAAACTTTTCTTAGCCAAACACGTAATTCCCCTCTCGCTCATATGACTCAGTTTTCAGTGCCACAATTCTAATAAAGTATCACTTTCCACCAGATTTATGGAGTCATTAAGAATAGAGCCTTGTGTCACATATAATTGACCAGACTTTAGTCCTCGAGTTACTACTAACGAGCCCTTGGTGAGCTTCCATTGGCCATTAAAGAGGGCATTATGGTAACCTTCATCGTCTAATCTTCCTGCGGAGATCAAATTGAAAGGGAAGTCTGGAGCATTCTTGACATCTTGAAGAACTTACGTTGAACCATTATTAGTTTTAAAACAAATTGTGCCAACACCAAACACCTTAACTTCACTGGCATTGCCCATCTTTAACACTCCAGAATCAACATGATATAAGATGAGAGAAAATCTTTTCTTGGTGTGACATGTGAGGTAGCTCTAGAATCTACTATCCAGCTCGTCTCATGGGATACCAAATTGATGACGTTTTCATCATAAGCAAAAAGAAGGTCATCTCGAACAATAGCAGCAACATTGTTCTCGTTATTTTCAACTTTCTTTCCTTCTCTAATGTCTTGCATTAACTTGCGGCCAAACCTTTTGATATGTCCTTTCTTGCCACAGTGGTTGCATGTAATATTATAGTATTTGGACCTTGACTTACTTCTACTTTTACCTCTATTCCTTGAGCCTTTTGTTCTATCTCTCCACCGGTTTTCTGTAACCAAGATATCTGCTTGTGAGGACGAACCCTGAGATATTTTCCTTACTTCTTCATTCAACACACCACTCTTGGCATATTCCATGGCCACCTTACCTCCAGGAGCTGAATTTGTCAAAGAAACACGAAGAGTTTCCCAAGAGTCTGGCAGAGTATTAAGAAGCCAAAGTCCTTGTATCTCATCATCAAAATTAACTCCCATTCCAGATAGCTGATAAAGGACGCCCTGAAAATCATTTATGTGATCAAGGATAGGACTGCCTTCAGTGTATTTAAAGGTCATCAATTGCTTTAGCAGAAATAATTTGTTGTTTCCGGTTTTTAAAGCATAAAGAGTCTCTAGCTTTTCCCATAATGATCTCGCATGTATCTCGTTCACAATATGGTGGCGAACATTATCTTCAACCCATTGTCGTATATATCCACATACTTGTTGGTGCTCGAAATTCCAATCTTCATCGGATATACTGTCGGGTTTATGAGCTGAAAAAACGGGTAGATGCATCTTCTTCACGAACAACAAGTCTTTCATCTTGCTTCTCCAAACATTATAATTTTTCCCATTTAAACATACCATCTTGCTCATATTCGCCTCCATTCCATAACAACCCGGATAAATAACCAAGGCTCTGATACCACTGTTATATCGAGGAAGAAGCAAACCCGAAAATAAAGAAGATAAAGAACACCAAATTTTAACGTGGAAAACCCTTCAAATCGAAGGTAAAAATTACGGGATCACAAAGATCCTTAAAGCTCCACTATAGCAATAAGAGGGTTGCAAAAGTTATCCAAATTGGCTACACAACAAGTGCCAAACACGGAGCAACAATAGCAATAAGAGCAACAACTAATCAATTGAAGAAAGAGTATAATCCACAAAAACGAAGCTGATGTTCAAGGCTCGAAATAAGATTCTACGATCCTCCAAATCCAATCTCCACCGTTCAACTCCAAGACCAAGATGTGACAAACACTCAGCGACATTTTTAGCCCGATCTAACGGTTAACGAATTAGTAAGCTTAATTTGAAGTTGGCTGATTGGAATAAAAATCTACAACAAAACAAATATTTTTCTTCTCTCTTCTCTCTTGACGAAAGCTCTCTCAAAAACCGCTTAAGTCTTTCAAAAACTTGTATCAATGAGCATAGAATAATTCTCTAAGGTTGTCCTATTTATAGATCATGAGTGGTGCTTTCTCTTAAAGCCAAAACCCACTCAAAATAAGAATAAACCGAATCCAATTCTAAATAGGAATGGAAACCAAAAGAGAATAGGATTAGGCCATTGGGCCTTTGGCTGGACAACATGGGCAAAAATCAGTCTAATTCAAAAAGTCAAAAACCAGTCTTATGGATTTTAGCTGATTTAAAAAGTAAAATTATCATAAACTTATGTCTAATTCAATCAAATCAGGAGCAAATTAAAGATGGGAAAAGAAGAGAACTAATGCTATTGCAGATTTTAGATCATGATCCTGGCAAAAACAGGACAAAAGATCATTGTTTGCCACTACCGCAGTTTAAAACCACATAATCACACATCAGAAAGCACATAAATGAAGTATTTCTTTCACTTACAGATGAATAAGCTGAGATGCAATAATCAGGGTGTCGAAGCAAAGCTAATGTTGTCTCTGCAACAAGTAAAACATCAGCTTATGTAAGAAATAAATAATACCATGGGACATAAATTGAAAAATCTAGTCAATTTTTACAGCTTGTTTGGATGGTTGTTACCTGTTGTACTGTATTGTATTGTTATTTAAATACAATATTTGTTTTGATTGTTACTTAAATTTTATTGTATCGTATCGTTAAATCCATTGTTACTAACGATGAAAAGTGTCACTTTATGAATCGATCGATTTGGTGTGGTCGTGTTGTTACTTTATTTTTTTCTCCTCTTGTCGTTCCTTATTATTAAATAATTTTATTTTATTATTTATTTTACCGTTTTATGTAAATAATTCTACGTCATATCTTACTTTTTTTTAATTTTATGATATTGCAAGTTTATTCTTCATATTATTGGTATATGATATCATGAAACGGCTGCAACAATATAATATATCCAAACATTATATATATCAAAACGATACAACACAATACTATACAATTCGTTATGAAACAATACATAACATTCATCCAAACAAGTTGTTAGTCTTTAGATTAGAAGGTGTAAGCCATTTCAACAAGAAATAAAATGACTGAAGCCAAAAATCTCAACTAAGTCCTATGGTTGCAGCACCAGCAGATCATATCTTGAAAGGAGAACAGGGGAAGAAAAGTAAGTGTTTTTTTTTATTACTAATAAGAAAATTTTAGATAGAATGTTTTTTACTACGAAGCTCCTATATTTGCACATATACTGTAGTTTAAATGATTTGCACAAACTATCTTTACCTGTCAACAAATTGCTTAAACCCTGTTTTGTGGATGTATCTGCCACTTCTGCAATCCCGTTGAGTTTCATTTTGAAGTGATATATCCGAGTCCAACAACCCAACCTTTAGGAAAAAAGAGTAAAAGCATTGAAACAGTAGTAAAGAAATTGTAAGCATAACACAAATGCAAGGCAAACAAAATTTCAGAAAATGGAAAATACACAAGAGCTCAACATACTGAATAGTAGTACTTAATGTTGTTACAAGAACATATAGATACCTAGGTCATCATAATCAATATCTGAAGAAAAGTCAATTGAGAGGAGGACATTCAAAAGACTTGATTCAATTGAGAGTAGCAACCGAAGGGAAGATGATGGTCCGATTGCTTCACGATCAATGTCAGAATGCACAAGTCAAAATGCACAATTTCTAGGAATCAGTCATCACTTATGTGAAGCTTGATATGTAATGTGTCAACAACAATCATGAATGGAGGGAAGATGGTTAATTCAAGATTTTATAATTTTCAGCATCGAGTAAAGTTGTTGCCATGTGACCAAGAGATCACGGATTTAAGTTGTGGAAACAGCCTCTTGCAAAAATGCAGGATAAGATTACGTACGATAGAGCCTTATAGCCCGGCCTTTCCCCGAACCCCGCGCATAACAGAGCTTAGTGCACCGGACTTCCCTTCATCAAATATGAGCACAAACTAGTTGCCCATCATCAGTACCATTTATTAGACTATAAAATTCATAGTAGAATCATCCCTGTAGATTTTGCAGCAGAGGATAACAATTGAAATGGAGGAAAAAAGTATCAAAAACTATAAGGGGGTTTGAAACTAGAGGACTTCCGGTCAACAGATGCAGCAAACCAAGCAAATTCTAGGAATATGTCAGAGAATTTTGGTGGACCAGATGTCTTGCACAAAGCGTTAAAAGATGATGCAAATCAATACCTACCATTACAATCCATGCATATTAATCTCCATGTTACAACCCTAAATAACTTATTTTTAAACCAAAGAACCCCTAATTGTTATATCTACAATTTTACATTTAATTTCTAGTCTTTGACAATAACCACTATATTAATCACGAATACAATAGTGCCTTTATGTATCGGTTGATTACTTGCAGCATGAGAACTGTTACGCGGCGCATTAATCACGAATACAATAGTGCCTTTATGTATCAGTTGATTACTTGCAGCATGAGAACTGTTACGGGACGCCTTCCTGAGGTTCCTTGAAAGGGCGACGTAAGGCTAAGCAACCGATGTCAGTGGGGTTACTGTCCGCCAACTGAGGTCCCCTCCGTACGTTAGACAAGATTGTCAGTGCCGTACAGAAAAATCAATGTCAAGAGCAATTGCGGAAACGGAAATGAGAATTGGGAATGAAAGCTTGATTGCATTAATGGAAGCTATTACAAAAGGTTACACGGTGTCGAGGGGGAGAAACACCACAACAGAGAAATATTTGCTTGCTAGAAAGTTTGATTACTTGATCCCCCTAATAATGCTTAAAAAAACCAAAGTTACAAAACTAGACTTAACTAAGCTAGAGAAACATAATGGAAATATATGAAATAAAACTACTCTATATTTATAATAAAAAGTACTTAGTTTTCTACAAGGCAGAAAACAGATCCGTTGGCAGCAACTTTGTCTTTCGCATCAGGGTCTGTGCGCGCGGTGCTTTTGGCACGTGCAACACTTTTTGGAGTCTGACTGTGGTTGGCCGCTGGCAAGGCATCAGGATCTGCACGCACAACATTGTTTGTGCGCGTGGTGCTGTTGGCATCATCATGAACTATGCGCCCGACATTGTCTGTGCGCGTGGCGCTGTTGGTATCTGCCAGCCGCTGGGCATTGGCATGGGCTATCGGTGGGGCAATAGAGGCACATGCACGCTTGTCACTTGGTGCTGCCGAGACCATGGGGCCGACCATGGCACTGGGCGTTGGGAGGCTTGCCAGGACGCCATGGTGCACGTCCAAGGGGTCATGGGGCATGGCTGGAAAGCCACACATGACTTTCTCCCCCACCTGAGTTGGCGACGTCCTCGGATCCTTACTTGTAAGATGATGATTGATTAGGCTCTTGTTGGCTGTGAGGTCTGTCCCCCTCTGTCTTGTGAGTTGGCATCGTGAATGATGTCCCATGTCTTTCCGAAGAGATCTCAGGAGACTGACATGGAAGACTGGATGGATATTCCACCAGGCTGGGATGGCAACCTGGTATGTGGCTTTCTCAATACGTCTTTCAATGGACAAGGCCCAATGCGTTTTTGCAGTAGGCGAGAGTTATGGGTCCTCTATGCAAACAAGTACCACCTTAGGATATTTAAAATCACTTTGTCTTCTGCTTGGTGTTGGACAAAGCAAAGATTCTAATCAGCGAACCTTTTCACACGCTCTTGGGCTTTGACGAGATAGCTCCACACTATCTTCAAATTGTGCTCCCATTCCCTCGAGAAGTTGGCAGCTCGAGAAGTTTTTGGCATGGTTGATGCATTTACCGTTTGCAAGAGAAGCGGTTTCTGTCCGCTAACAATTTCAAAAGCCCTTTTGTTTGTATTAGGGCTCTTTTGAGAATTCAAACATAGTTGAGCAGCATCCAAAAGCTTTACCCAATGCTGTTGTGATCCGATTGCAAAGTGACGAAGGTATTCCTCCATCATGTCACAGAACCGTCCCATCTGGTCATCTGATGGCGGATGGAAGTTTGCGTTGTGACTCAATTTTGACCCGAAGCACTTAAAGAGATGGGTCCAGAAGTTGCTAGTAAAGCATGAGCCACGGCCACTAATGATGTCTTTGGGCAGGCCCCAGTATTTGACAATGTGCGAGAAGAAGAGTTGAGCTATATCTTCTGCTGATATGTTTTGTGGGGCTGCCATGAAGGTTGCATAATTGGATAACCGATCTATTACAACCAAGATGGATGCAAGGTTTCCAACTTTAGGCAATGCTGTGATGAAGTTAAACACTTTCCCGAGGTAGAAGTCTCGTTTGTGATGAGCAGTCTGACTTTTCCTTTTAGTCTGCTTGACGAGTCTTCCCATACTGAGGAGCGTCATCAGTCATCTGAGGCCGATGATATGACCTCTGATTCTTGTTGCAAAGGGTAGATGGAACCATAGGTTTATGTCTTTTGACTCCCTTCTTCAACTGCATAGCTGAGATGTTTTCAGCGGCCACCTTTATGGGCATGAACGGTATGATGCTAGGCTTGGCCCCGTTTTCTCCCATCATCAGGAGCATGTTGGCATATGGTACTGGTATGATGTTGGTTTGCCTCAGGAATTCCAACCCCACTATGAGTTCGAAGTCATCTATAATCTTCCTTCATAAGGTCCAAGCTTTATGGGCACTTCTTTGGCTATTCCACCCACTGGTTGGGATGGTGAGTTGATAGCCTTGACATGACCCTTACTCTTTTGTACCACTATACCGAGGCGCTTCACCTGAGTCGAGGCTAAGTAGTTGTGGGTAGCACCTGTGTCGATCATTGCCCGAATGGGTTTGCTGTTGACTTTCATTTCAACGAACATTAAGGTCCTCTATTGGGTAGGAGGAGGCCTCTCATCCGCCTTCCTTTTCCCTTTCTTGGTGATTGGGCATGAGTTCTTCTTAGGGATACCAGCACTGGTTCCCACTAAGGTATCAGGGATGGAGCCAACGATTGCATTGAAGGCACCTACATGTTCTGCTTCGTCTGAGTTGTCATCTGACTCATCCCTAACAGTCTGATGAGCGTTGATCTGTATCTGTGGGCATTCATTGTTCCAATGTGGCCCACCGTAATGGCAGCATTCTGAAGGGGGTTTCCTCCCCTGATTATTGTTGACGGATGCAGCGTTGTTGCTGCTTGAGGAAGGAGACTTGGATCTGCTTGTACTTCAATCTCCCCCACTTCCGCTAGGGCCACTATTGTTAGGCTGGCTCCCGTTGTAACCCCCTCAGACAGGTGGCTGAGCCCTATCCTTCTGAGTTTCCATGTGATAATCCCCTAGGCATTCAACACCTTGGATTGCCTTGGGGAGGGTATTTACCCTTTGTCTTTGCAGCTCCATACAGGCATGAGGTTTCAAATCTTGCAGGAATGTGAAGAGCTTGTCTTTTTCACCCATATCCGTATGTTTAGCATGAGCACGGAGAATTACTGCACTGACCTGGTCTGGCGGAGCTACCGTAGCTTTCTCCGTGCATTGTACTCCACGTGTTCGGGGAAGAACTACAGGCGTATGGCTGCCTTCAGTTCTTCCCATGTCTTGAGAGTATCTTTCCTGGCCTTGATGGCTTCATATTTCACTCGCCACCAGAGTTTAGCATCGCCCTGAAGATACATGACAGCAGTTGCTACCTTTTTGGCTTCTTCCAACTCGCCCACGACATCGAAGTATTGTTCGATGTCGAAGATGGAGTTTTCCACTTCTTTAGCATCCCGAGCTCTGTCGTATGGCTTTGGCTTCAGAATTTTCAGCTTTTGTGGCACATGAGCGAGGTTCACAGCACCCCTGATCTGGTTTTCGCCTCCTCGAAGTAGGCTTTGTAGAGCAACGTTGACAACATTGAGTTGTCCTTTCAGGTGGTCTATGGTTTGCTGCATGACAGTCACTCTGTCTGCCTTTTGTTCTCTTTGAGCTAAATCCTCGGCGTGCTCCTATAGGAGGTCCTCGAATTTTCCATATATTTTGGCTGCCTCTTGGGCTGCCGTTTGCCGGTCTCCTTCAAAGTCACAATTGATTTTTTCTACGTCAACTTTGGCCTGGAGCATTCTACGATCCAGGTTGTCCATCCTTTGCACTAGGCTGGTTCTTAGTTCAGGCACCGTATCCACGATGGGTCATAATACGTCAACCATCCCTTCGAGGGCCGCAATGCGGTCCCCATGATTAACCATGTTCAGAAATAGTGGTAATGGCAATATGTTCCCTCATCCGATGTCGAGCCTAGGCTCTGATACCAACTGTTATGTGGCGCCTTCCTGAGGTTCTTTGGAAGGGCGACGTAAGGCTAAGCAACTAATGTTAGTGTGGTTGATGTCCGCCAACTGAGGTCCCCTTCATACGCTAAACAAGATTGTCAGTGCCGTATGGGAAAACCAATGTCAAGAGAAATTGCGGAAACAGAAATAAGAATTGAGAATGAAAGCTTGATTGCATTAATGAAAGCTATTAGAAAAGGTTATGCGGTGTCAAGGGGGAGAGACACCAGTATAGAGAAATGTTTACTTGCTAGAAAGTTTGATTGCTTGATCCCCCCTAATAATGCTTAAAAAAATAAACCAAAGTTACAAAACTAGACTTAACTAAGCTAGAGAAACATAATGGAAGTACATAAAATAAAACTACTCTATATTTACAATGAAAAGGACTTCGTTTTCTACAAGCAGAAAATAGGTCCGTTGGAAGCAACTTTTTTCATTCGTATCAAGGTCTGCGTGCGCGGTGTTGTTGGCGCGCGCGACACTATTTGGAGTCCGCCTGCGGCTGGACACTAGCAAGGCATCAAAATCTGTGTGCGCGACATTGTTTGTGCGCGCGGCGCTATTGGCATCATCATGAACTGTGCGCCCGACATTGTCTGTGCATGTGGAGCTATTGGCATCTGCCAGCTGCTAGGCGCTGGCATGGGCTATCATTGGGCGACAGAGGCACATGCATGCTTGTGACTTGGCGGTGCCAAGACCACGGGGCCGACCATGGCGCTTGGCATTGGAAGGCTTGCCAGGACGCCATGGGGTGTGTCCAAGGGGTGGGTTCAGGGGGCATGGCTGGAAATCCGCCCATGACAGAACATTTGTTTTGTCCTTAGACCGATCAACCTCATAAATAAACACTCGAAAACAGATCATAGCTGCAAATAGTGTCGCAATACCAACAATATACCAATTGTGTATCCCAGAATGCAAAGGAATAGACGACGAAGAGGCATAACTATCATTACAATGAATACAACAGGTACTGTAAGATGTAATCTCACTATTTGAAGAGGAAGAAGAACTCAGCGAAGAGAATACTTTGCCACCCATTCTACCACCAGGAGTAGTCATTGCTGAATTCGAATCATGTATTAACAACAACAACACCAAAATTACAGCTGCTAAAACGGGCAAGTTGGAGGGTTTATTGTAAAGGTTTAATTAAGGCTATAAGGTTTTGAAGGAATGAAAGAATGAAGATGTAGAAATTTTCTCTGTATATTTCACTTTTCAGTGTAGTCTATATTTATACATGTAGATGACCTAAAGAACAAATACAGAAAATTAACCTATACTAGCCACCTATACAATTATCAATCCTTATGCCTAACTAACTTTATTCCTTTGTTGTCTATCATGTGCAAATCAGGTGTAGTGATGAACTTCCTAACTTATTCTCTATTTACATGAATGGTTCTTGATCAAAATTCCAAGAGCCTGTGATGCTCATACGTGTCACTCTCTAAGGCTGAAGTCAAAAGACACTAAAGACCACACGTGAGATCATTTACATTGTATAGTCCAAAATTTCTAGGGCTTGGGTCTGGGACTCTTCTTCCCCTTCTCTAATTCTTCATCATCGAGCAAAATATTTTCAGCAAGGATATCATGGGGTTTCTTCTTCTCATCATCCCCCCTCAAGCTGGAGGGGAGGGACAGGCCCCCCAACTTGTTTAAAATGGTTCTGTGAGAAACCCCAGAAAGATGTTTGGTGAAGAGATCGACAAGTTGTTGATTCGATGGAACAAAGGAGAGGGTGATTAAGCCAGAGAGAAATTGTTGCGTGACAAAGTGGCAATCAAGCTCTATGTGCTTGTTCCGCTCATGGAAAATGGGGTTGCGGGCGATGTGAATCGCCTCTTGACTGTCGGAGCAATTAGGGACTAGCAAAGTCGGAGCTATAAAGAGATCAAAGAGAAGTCGAACCAACCAAGTGACTTCAGCAGTTATACGCCTCATCGAACGGTACTCAGCTTTAGTAGAGGAAAGGGAAATGGAAACCTGCTTCTTGGATTTCCATGAAATAGGAGCTCCACTAAGGGTGATGAAAAAGCTAGTTACAAAACGACGAGAATCTCTACAGGCCACCCAGTCTGCGTCACAAAAAGCGAGTAAATCAAATGAGGGATCTATAGTGAGAAAGATCCCTTGAGAAGGATGAGTGCACAAATAACAGAGAATACGCAAAGCTGCAGAGTAATGGGAAGTGCAAGGACGTTGCATGTACTAGCTCAAGCAAAGAATAGCAAAACAAAGGTCTGGTCTGGTACTGGTTAAATAGTTGAGCTTCCTAACAAGGTGGCGTTAAATAGTAGGATCAGACAAGAGTTCTCCCACATTAGCTTGCAATTTGGAGTAAGGATCGAGTGGTGAAGAAACAACAGAACCCGTATAATCAAATTCTACCAAGAGATCCAAGGTAAATTGCCTTTGACCTATGATGAAACCCTACTTTTCTCTGAGAATTTCTATACCCAAAAAATGATGAATGTCTCCAAGATGCTTTACCTTGAATTCTGTGTTTAGAAAAGTTGTAATATGTGCAATTTCTATGGTGTCATTTCCTATGAGTAGTATGTCTTCCACATAGAGAGCCAAGATAGAAATTAGGGCACCTGATTGCTTGTATAATAATGAATAATCATTTAGAGAGTGGGAGTAACCTTTGTAGTTTAGAGCCCCAGCTAACCTAGCATACCATTGACTTGACGCTTGTTTTAGGCCATAGAGTGATTTTCTTAAGCGACAAACATGATTAAGTTGAGGAGGAGTCAAACCTGCTGGGAATTTCATATAGGCCTCTTCTTGCAAATCCCCATGCAAGAAGGCATTATTGATATCAAGTTGTGAGACATGCCACCCCTTTTTAATAGCCACAACCAAGAGACACCTGATGGTAGTCATTTTTACCACAGGTAAAAAGTTTTCTGAATAATATATTCCTTCTCTCTGAATGTCCCCCTAACCACTAACATAGCTTTTAACCTTTCAATTGTACCATATGATTGTGCTTCACCTTGTACACCCATTTATAAGGTAAGGCTTTCTTCCCTGGTGGTAAGGGTATAACATCCCAAGTGTGATTTAGTTCAAGTGCTGAAATTTCAGCATCCATGGCTTTCTTCCACCCAGGATGAGTGGAAGCCTGTAAATAACTGCTAGGTTCTGATATTGAAGAAATGGAGATAAGTAGATGTTGATTGTTCATATAAAGGGCATTGACGGAGAAAGCATTTGGCTGGAGAGGTTTAGATAGACAAAAACTAGGTCTGATAGGTAAATGTTGTTGTAAATGTAATCATTTAAGTAGGTTGGTTTTTGAGTCATTTTGTCAGTTTCTGACTGGTTAAGGAGGAATTGGAATAGGTGTGCTGGTTGGTGAGGGAGATAGTGATCTGGCCAGGATGGGTGAGTAAGAAGGACTGGATTCTGAAGGGTTGAGGGTGATATTGGATGGAGTAAAAGAAGCATGACACTAAGAAGAACTGCTAGGTGAGGAGAAGATAGATTGAGGTGAAGACAATGTGGGAGATGATGATGGTAAGGGTGTCCTGGGATAGTGTTCTGTTGAGCTATGAGGTGAGGCATCTAGTGGAGGTGTACCTGGTGGGAAAAAAAGGAAAAACAGGTGAGGAAGGTGAGTGAGCAAAAGGAAATAGATGTTCATGGAACCTGACATCTCTAGAAACAAACACCCTTTTAGTGTCAAGGTCTAGTAATTTATAACCTTTCTGATTTTGGGCATATCCTAGGAATACACAACCCTTTTCCCTAGCTTCAAACTTCCTCCTATTGTGAGACAAAGTTGATACATAACATAAACAACCAAAACTTTTGAGGGTATCATAGCTGGGCTGTTTACTAAGCAGCATCTCATAGGGTGTTAAACCATTCAGAACTTTAGAAGGGATTCTGTTGATTAGATATGTAGTTGTCAGTACACACTCTGCCCAATATTGAGAGGCACATTAGAATGAAATAATAGATCTCTTTCTACTTCTAGAAGATGTCTATGCTTCCTCTCAACTACTCCATTATGGTGAGGGGTTGCAACACATGAAGTCTCATGTATAATCCTTTGAGATTCAAGAAAACTTGCCTCTAGTGATCTTTTTCCTAGTTCCATGGCATTGTCAGATCTGATCTTCTTGACTTTCAAGTTAAACTGTCTATCTACCATGCATAGAAATGATTTCAAGTCTGAAAAATCATTCCCCTTAGAACTTAAAAGAAAGTTCAAGTTGCCCTACTATAGTCATCCACAATAATTAAGAAATACTTGTAACCATTATAAGTAACAGTCTTGAAGGGCCCCCAAATGTCAATATGAATTAAATCAAAGATAGTAGAGCTCTTGATATGTCTTAAGGGGAAAGGTAGTCTGGTCTACCTAGCTTGAGGAAAAATGTGACACACACAACCAAAGTTGGAGGGAAAGTTAATGAAACTCAGATTTCTCATTACTGAAAAGGGCAAATGCCCTAGCTTGAAATGCCATTGCTTTACATTAGATGTAACATTACCAGCTAAAGGTATTGGAAAAGAAACAGAAGTAGAAATAACATTGGAATTTTTTCCTTTTGGAATGGAAACTACATCTTGTCTAAATGAAGAAACAGATCTCTAATTTGACCAAAAACTTGTCCCCTCATCATTAAAGGGACATGCAATAGACATCCACTAGAAGTTAGATTTAAAAAGCAATTAAATTGAATACATAACTTATGAATAAATAATGAGTTATATTTGAAAGAAGGGACATGAAGCACCCTATGAAGAATCATATCAGGCTGAATGGATACACTACCTATGTGTGTAACACATAACTGAAATGAATTACGTAAAGTAATAGGTAAAGGTGTAGGTAGAGGGGTAAGAGTTAAGAAAGAACTAGCATCAAAACACATGTTTTCAGAGGCCCTGAGTCAATAATCCATGTTTTAGTGTTAAAAATAGCAAGACAAGTTCCTGTGTATTTGAGTATGGTTCCAGCTACAACATTAGCATTGATTTCTGATGTTGTGGTTCCTACACTCCCAATCTGCACTTGCTTGATTATGTTTACCAATTCTGACACTTGCTCCTTACTAAAATATTGGTTCTGATTGCTCATGTTTCCTTCACTGCAAGTGTTGGACTTCTCTTCACTATCCTGTCCTACCACCACTGCATTTCCCTTTATTGCAGGCTGATAATTAGTTGATTTTGTGAATTGAAAATCATCAAGAAATACTATTAGTCTGTAGCAATCTACTCTCACATGCCCTGTTCTCATACAATGACTACAACTCACATTGGGATTATACTTTGTCTTCTTTCTGAATTTTTGTTGTATGTTCTGATTGTTCCCCTATTTCTGAGAAGTTCCCCATGATTTCTGAATGTTATTCCTTTGATTGAACATCCCTCGAGATCCTACCATGAAGGATGCACCATCTGATGGATATTGTAGGCTAACATATATTTCCCTTTGACTTTCATCTTGCAGAAGGAAAGAGTAGGAATGATCCATGCTTAGGAGTGGGCTCATCATAAGGATGTTTCCTCTTGCATGTGCATACACATCATTCAAATCCATGAGAAACTGAATGACTCTCTGATCCTCTAGGAACTTGCTACCTTCTTCTTCCCTTTACACAGACAAGTATAAATGCAATCTAGATATGAGTTTAGGGAATCTAACTCATCCCATAACCTTTTCAGAGTTGTAAAATATCCTGCAATACTGCTGTTCCCCTGAACTGTCTTAGCAATTTCCTTTTGTAGGTGATAGAGCTTAGCTCAATTGGATTGTCCAAATCTATGCTCAAGACTATTCCAAAGTTCCTTTGCAAATTTGGAATAAATCACACTGTCTCCTACCTCTTTAGTTAGAGAGTTTAAGATCCACGAGGTTACCATGTCATTGCACCTACTCCATTGTGCATGATCCTTTAAATCCAGGGCAGGTTGATCACAAACCCCATTGATGAACCCCAACTTATTTTTGGCTGATAATGCAATTAGGATTGATCTTCTCAAGCCTGGGAATCCTCTTCCATCAAAGGGTGAGGTGACAAGAGTCATTCCACGTGCATCTGAAGAGTGAAGAAAATAAGGGTGATTCACATCATAATTCATAGCTTGACTGGTTGAACAAGAAAGAGAAAGAGTGGGTGAAGGATCTGTTCCAGTCATGATAATAGATGAAGTTGAGCAAAAAGAAGGAGGAAAATTAGACGAAGAAGTTCAAGGATCGAGCAGAGATCTTCTCTGATACCATGAAGGAATGAAAGAATGAAGATGCAAAAATTTTATTTGTATATTTTACTTTTCAGTATAGCCTATATTTATACATGTAAATGACGTAAAGAACAAATACCAAAAATTAACCTATACTAGCCACCTGTACAATTATCAGTCCCTATGCCTAACTAACTTTATTCCTTTATTATCTATCATGTGCAAATTAGGTGTAGTGAGGAACTTCCTAACGTATTTGCTATTTACATGAATGGTTCTTGATCAAAATTCTAAGGGCCAGTGATGCTCACACGTGTCACTCTCTAAGGCTGAAATTAAAAGACACTAAAGACCACATGTGAGATCATTTACATCGTATAGACCAAAATTTCTAGGGCTTGTGTCTGAGACTCTTTTCCCCTTCTCTAATTCTTCATCATTGAGCAAAATATTTTCAGCAAGGATATCATGGGATTTCTTCTTCTCGTCAGGTTTTGATAATGGAGAAGACAACGAGTATTATTTGTAGTATTGGGTTTTGACTTTGGAGTTTACTTCGAGTTGAAGTTTGATTCCTGCCATTTTTACCAGGGTCCACCGCCACATCCTTCCAAAATTTTCGTTTTATCTTTTTCTTTCAATTTGTCTTTTTCATTTATATTTATTTTTGCTTTAAAATTATATTTATATACTCCCTTTATTTCAAGTTGTTTAAATCTTTTTGGAGTAAAAGGGTTATATTTATTAAATTTTTATATGAATTTAAAAATTATATAAAATGTACTATGAGTCACAATAATTAATAATTTAAAATATTTAAAAATTATTTACAAAAATTATGATCAAAGAAAACTTTGTTTGATCCACAAATAGTAATAGGTTCATTTTTTTTTAAACTGATGTAGTATGTCATTGCCAATCCAAATGCTGTCGTTAGAAATCATGTTGCAAACCAAGGAACAATTCTAAATAGTAGAGGATTCAAGATTTTAAAGTTATGCGTACTTGACAGAAAGAGTTGCGAAAGAAGACGCTAGAAGAACTTAGCTATGGGTGTTCACTCAGTACTTATCTACAATAATTCACTAATTGCCTATGTAAATCTAGGTAAAGACAATGGATGCTTGAGCACTCATAACTTCTCATGTAGATCCGCCATATTAGCATGAGTTCATGTGAACTCATTGCTTTCGATATAATTAGTAGATATAAACTCATCTTAAAAATATAATAAATTGAATACTAAGAACGTCCAAGATAGAACTCATAAAACTTAAATTCTAGATTTGCCTCCGGTACTGTATTAATATAAACTACTTAATATTACTTAAATTAAAGTTCATTGAATAACATGTTAAATTGTACCACAATTATCAAACCAACAATGAGATCAAGGTCATAGATGTGGCTCATGGCGAAAGGAAGTTGAAAAGAAGAAAAGATCACCCAGCAAAAACTTAAATTTTAAGCATCCGGACACTAAAACCATTTCAAAAAAATAAAAATTATGTAAAACGTGTATTATTATGAGAGTACTATATAGGGTAAAATCAGTTCACAGTAAATACTTGAATGATAGAATGACACGTGTAACCAGAGACAGACGGAAGACGAAAAGAGTGGAAAACAAGACCGAGGACAATAGCTTCGGTTGGCACCGGGTAGACCCCGAAGGGAACATTGTCAATGAGGGAAAACGAATATTTGCCGCCAGATGACATTCAATGAAGAATATTCCTCAGTATTAAAATACACAATCCGTTACAGTAAATTTTAGCATTCATATCATGTCGTCATATATTCATCAATGGCCCCAATTATTGTCATTTAAGAGGGACTTGACCCTAGGACCTTGTTCCCTAAGTATAGCTATAAATAGTGACTTCAACAGCCATTGTAGGATACGAAATTTCTGATAAACTTATGCTTCATATTATTTCAAGCAAAATAATACTTTATTTTCTGTCTATCAATATTCTTATTGCTGTCTTCAGCAGTGTTGCTCCCGGAACCAAGCTGTCTGCTATCTTATCTCGATTTCAACGCTAAGTCTTATATTTTATTTAATTTATTTATCATTTTAGGATCAAATAGATTCGCTTGTCTATAAACCACGCTATAAATTCAACTATATCGTTTTACGGATAAATGGTTTGGCACCCACTGTGGGGCTTCGACAGTTGGGTAATTGAGTTGATCATTGCGTCTATTACTAATTTGTTTGATTCTTTGTTTCTATAAAAGATGATAGATAACAATGTAAACATCGCACACAACATTGAGGCACAGGAGAATCTGCCTCAACACAAGGATTCAATCAGCGACACCCGTAACGAGGAGGACGTAGCCATGCCGGTTCATGGTGGGTGCTATCCCCTACACATACGGGAAGCGACTCCTGATGACACTGAAGACGAGCACGTTGCGTAGACGATGAAGATCCTGAGAGAACAACAAAAGGCTATCATGGGCCATCTGTCACACTCCTTTGTTCACTCTTAAGTACCCCTTAAAAAATTTAAAAAGTCATTTTAAAGCTTAAAAGGGATTCAATTTGAAAAGTGACAAAAGATTGTGTTTCGAAGGATTTTTCAGAGTCACCACCTGATATTTGATTTCAGTGTGCCAGGTCACCGTTTAAAAATAACTTTTCTATCAAAACATATTTTGACTCCAAAAACTAGTTTGAACCAGAGTTCAAGATAAGGGTGTTCAATTGACTCGAGGAGAAGGTGTTAGGCATTCTCCGAGTCCCATGAAAGTCACGGTTGCGTACTCGATCTAGTTGGTTTTTAAAGTATTCAAATTGAAGTAGAAACACACAAAAAGCAAAGATAAACATAGAAGAGGTGGGAGGTTGTCCCCACCTAATAAAGTAAAAATAATAAAAGAAAATAAAAATCCTAAGGTAACCTAGGTATACTTCCTCCACAGTGCTCATCTCGGGCTCCAAATACATTTACTTTGGGGCATACCCCAGATAAAATATATACAAAATCCACAGGGCGTTCTCCTGAATATAAACTAAAGAGTACAACCTCTCACCTTGAAATAGAGATGCATAAATGACCTAATATTGCCTACCCAGGTGTGGTCGGTCTAAACATGCTACTAGCGAATACTACAATAAAGTAAAGTAAATGAAAGGAAACTAAATAAAAGAAAATTTAATTCATGCCAATATTTTAACTTTTCATTTTAGGTATTTTCCTAAGACCGAATCATATAACATGAAAGCAAATTAATTACTAATGGGATTTATCCTCTTCCTACTCCCGTGACCCACGTTCATTCAACAAAATACGCAGGCAGTGATGAACATAGATAAATTTAGCACGTTACTTGAATAGTTTAATGTTATCTGACACTAAGCCCTTGCATTTTCTGAAGCGCAAAATCCCAACAAAGATATGGATTCACATGTTAAGTCAAAAGCATGGAGGAAATTAAACAGTACAGAATATTCAAGATTGGAAACCAACTTCAAAATTCATTACTAGTATCTAAATATTCTAAACAAGAAATCAACACCATTAAATAAAAGTAAGAGAAAAAGAGTTGAACCTAAAGACTGTAATTTTCAATTGATAAAGACATCTAACAATTACACGGACGGGAACCAAACACAGTTACGATTGAAACTCAAATCGACATGACTCTCAAATACAAACCCAGACAGAATCTCGAATCTGCACCGAAAACAGACTCAATTTTGCCTATGCGAGCGAAGAAACGTGAAATCCAGGAGACTACTGATTTGAACCGTTCACTATGTAAATTAAAATGGAGCCAGCTACAGCTGTGGATTGAGAACTCTCCTCTTTGCTCTTATGGAATTAAGCAGTAAACAAGAGAAGGAAGGAAAAGACAATTTTCCGGTAGGTATATTTTGTTCTTATTTATGTTTTGGTTTTGTCAATATGTTCTATAAATTTTTAGAAGAAAGTTAAGAACGGAGATGGAAAATGATGAAGAAAATAAGGGGGCTATGAGTGTTGCTGCCTTTTTCCAAATAAAATCAAGAAGGAGTGATGAGAGCTTAGCTAAAGGTGGGGAACATCCGATTTTCGGACCTTCGGTGAGCTTTAGTGGAGCTGCTGGCGGTGGCGATAGCAGGTGAAGAGAAGGAGACGACCGTGGTGAGGCGGTGGCGAGTTAGCTCCTGTTGGTCATTCTGTGATGTCCTTTTATTTTTGATTTGGTGAAGGTGGTAGGATGAGGCGGTTGATTTCTTTATTTTTCGCTAGATTCCAGCGAGTTCTGGTGGCGGGGGTGGTGCTTGGCGGTAGTTGCTGGTTGTTCTCTTTCTTGTTTGGTTGGGCGGCTGAGAGGTAAGGAAGGAGAGGTTGGCCGCTGGGCACTGTAGAATTATTCGGCGGCTGTGGCAGCTAAGATAGGGTTGTGTGGCGGTGGTGGCTGACCTTCTTTCCTCCTATCTAGGTCAAATGTCTTCTTATGAAATTAGTGTTTTAGGGTTATAAAATTTGATGGGGTTGTGTAGGCTAAGGGGAATAAGCTCTGGATTATGCCAAATTGGGTCCTAAAATTGGGCTCCAAGACTCTTAAAATTGTAGTCCAAAATCTTAGTTAACTCCCTTTAATATAAGATAAAAATACTACACAATGCAAAAACCAATTCTAATTAATTAAACTAAACTATATTAAAAGATGAAATTATTTTTGGTATTATCTGGAGATTATATTGAAATAAAAGTAGAGAAATTTAGGCTAGAACCATCGCAAAGTAATAATATTACTACTAAAATACTAACGACCTTAAATAAATGAGAAAAATAGTAAAATAAAATAAAACTTTTTTTGTGTTTTCAATTTTATGTTTTATAATAAAAATAAAAGTGAAGAATAGGCTAAATCCTATTAAAATAACTCAAATAAATGTTTGAAAATGCTAAGAATACTAATATAGCTTGAAGACGTGGCGAGTCAAAATTACATGCTTACAACTGCCTCTCTTTGCTTGGAAACATGAAGTGTTTTTGAGAAAAGAATCAAGTAAGCAACGTAATTGATTTCTGACCCGACATTTATTCAAAACAAAACTAAGAGGGGCAAAATATTGTGACCGAGCCCTGGTATCTGAGCTGCCTACATATCCTTGGCTATAAAGGAATCAGGCCACGTATAGTTCAGAGATAAGGAAAATGGAGAAGGATACCGAGGTGGAGAGTCGAGTGAAATGCCGTCGAGGTTTCGGTTCGCGGTTCCTGTCATTACATCAAAAATGAAAAATCAAATAAAAATTACAAGAAAAATGACAAAATCCTATCTACTGTTCTATCTTGAATCTTTTTCGATCTTGTTATGCATCTTGAATTGTCGAGATGCATTCTCAAGTCAAGTTTCCGCTGCTTCGAGCTTGAATTGAAGCTTGAAAGTTGACCCTATTCTTCAGGGGCTCCTGATGTTTGGATTTGAAATGAACTTGAACTTGAACTTAAAGTAGACTTGAGTTTGAAATCAATTTCTGAAGTAAATACCCTCATTCTCCAGGTGGGCGACTGACGTTCTTATCCGAACTTGAATTCATCTTTGAAAGAATAACCCTCGTTCTCCAGGTAGGTGCCTGTTACTAACATGAAACTTGAAATGTATTCCCTCATTCTCCAGGTGGGTGCCTACTATTAACATGAAACTTGAAATGAATTCCCTAATTCTTCAGGTGGGCGCCTGCTACTAAAACTGAATCTTGAAGCTCTTGAAATAAATACCCTCATTCTCCAGGTGGGCTCCTGATACTGACTTGAAACTTGAAATGAATTCCCTCATTCTTCAGGTGGGCGCCTGCTACTAAAACTGAATCTTAAAACTCTTGAAACAAATACCCTCGTTCTCTAGGTGGGTTCCTGCTACTGACTTGAAACTTAAAATGAATTCCCTCATTCTCCAGGTGGGCGCTTGCTACAAACGTGAAGCTTGAAATTAATTCCATCATTCTCCAAGTGGGCGCCTGCTACTAAAACTGAATCTAAAACTCTTGAAATAAATACCCTCGTTCCCTAGGTGGGTGCCTATAAACATAACAAAACAAAGAAAATGTCCTGCCTCAGTTTATACTAGGAACGTTTGTGAGTGTTAGTTGAATCCAGTTATCTAAAAGATTTCTAAGAATTTAAAAGCTAAATTTCATTATCCATGAGGGTCGTGAAGACTAAAATTAAATCTCATTTTTAAGAGTGAAAACTTAAAAGCAGAATTTCACTTTCTAAAGGTAAAAGCATAAAACTAAATCTCATTATCTAGGAAGGTCCTAAAAACTTAAAACTAAATCCCATTATCTAGGAGGGTCCTGAAAAGTCGACAACGAACTTACCTGAACTATGCTTCTCTTATGGTGGATCCCTGCAGAGTGAACAAAGATTTCTTGCCCTTGAACCATGCTTTCCTCATGGAGGATCCACACGAATTACCAAATTTTCCTGCCCTTATTTCAATCAAAGGAAATTTTGTGAGTTTGAAAATGTGGTGATTAGTTTGTGGCATTGTTGCTGAAGGTGTCCGCTTCTACCATTGCCATGTTTTATTTTGATTAGCTGCTTCGGGCTAACAATGAATTATTTGACCTCTTGATCGAACCTTGACAACAAAAACCTCTAAATGACCCGAATCCTTTACACTCACTTGTTGTGTTGCATTTTTATTCTGGCAACTATTGAACCTTTGCACTTCCTAAAAAATTCAAGAATCACATAATCCCCCTGAACTTCATCTATCACCACATTGCTCCTTCCGAATCATGTCATTTGTGATGTGCTTTGCCGAACTTTGCTTTGTGCAATCAAGAAGCCGATAGCAGACTTTGAAGTCCTTTCTTGCATGTTTAACAAACACTAATTTGAAAGAGACTCAGAGAAATAGACCCAAAAGAAACAAAGCGAAATGACTTTAAGAATTAGGAAATAAAAGGAAAATTTCGAACAAAGATGATTATTTGATGAAGAATGGAAAAGAGACTTATCTGAGTGAAACAGTTGACTCCAATGATCATGACATGCATTTCAGATTGATCAACCTAATTCGTCCAACCAATCACATATTCAGTTCATGTCATGTCTTCATACTTCAAAACTGGGCTTTCAATGATCCAATCTCTTTGTAAAGTCATGAACCTCGTTCGACTTGTAGTGTCCGAAGGATTTTCACCGACAAGCCTCTCTCATTTATTTATCTCTCAACTCACTGTCGCCTTACAGTGCCCATGAGGGTCCTCACCAATAAGACTCTCTCATTATAAATTTTCTCTCAGCTCACCATCGCCTTATGGTGTCCGTGACGGTTATCACCAATGACTCCCTCATTTTATTCATTTTAAAAAAAATTCTTTTGTGTCCATGAACAAAGTATTACCCATGATGTAAATCACATCTCTATATCGCTTGACTTGGCATCCTCAAAGATTGGTCGAAAGGTCTTTCTTTGGACTATAGTGTAGGCTTTTGGACAGGGTTAGAAGGAAAAGGTGGCATGAAGTCTCAAAACAACTCACGATGGAAGGGTTCAAAATTACAACTTTTAGAATCAGATCTTTTGCAAAACTAAAACTTCTGCCTCAGTTTCTTTGAGTTTTGGGAATTTCAGATTTTTATTTTGATGGGACCGAACCTTAGAGTAAGGTTGCCTATGTATCCTTTAAAGGAATCAGGTCAAGCGCAGTTCCAAACTAAAATTTGTTGCTTTTTTTTCTTTCTTTTCTTTTTCTTCTTTTTTATCTTCCTTTATTCTTTTTTTTCTTCATTTGTTTTTCTTTTTATTTTTTTCTGTTTTCTAACTCTATTTCCTTATTCCAAAAGAGGGGTATAAAAGAAATTAAATTAAGTCTCAAAAGAGATAGCAAAGGATAAAAGTTTTTGGGTAGCTGAATAAAACACCTTCGTCATACCAAACTTTGAAAATGTCGAGTACAAGACATGTAATTGAAGATAAGGCAAAGAGGTCATACATAGTATCTCTTAACGACATCAACATCAATGGCCATATCCGTAACTTTGCCCTCTGTGTCTATAAAGTATTGAGCATCATTGGGCAATATATATTCCACAAAGGGCTGGCCTTGCCAGTTGGAGGGGAACTTGGTTTTAGCTTCAGCTTGATGTGGACGGGTGCGCTTCAATACTAGTTAGCCCGGTTCAACTTCCTGGGATGCACCTTTTGTTGTACCCTCTAGCCATTTTCTCTTGATAAAATTGATCATGACATTTTGCTTCCAATCTTTTCCCACCCACTCATCGCTACCAATTTCAACTTCTATAACAATTCGGAGGGACGAGATCTCAACCTCTTTTCTCTCAAATGCTGCCTCTTCATCACATTCGACTTCTTGGATCATTATTTCAAAGTTAGACTAGCTTTTAAGATCTGGCTAAAAATTCCTTATGCATTTTATGTCATTAGAACCAACAAATTTAAACAATTATTAGGAATATCAACAATAAAAGAAGAAAAATTGCGTTTCGCTGAAAATAGAAGGATAGAAAGGGTTCGACCATCAAAACAAGCAGAAGTGAAATCTAGGTTACAACCCTTGAATAATATAGATAACAGAAAGAAAAATAAAGCAAACTACCAAAACTCCTCTCGGGTGGGGAGAGGAGTATCTTCCCAGTTGCTAAGCTCCACATTCGGCCCAAAAACTGCACATCTTCATTGCTAGAATCTTCCTCAATTTCAACAATATCGACCTCATCAAATAGATTTTGGGGCATTCTGATCAACTCTTCATCAAAGTCAATTGCTGATTTCGGGACTGATGATATTGGAAGTTTTGCAACCCCTGGCTTGGTAAATGACTTGGAGATGTGTGGGACATGATTGGGAAGTGACCACATCTCCTAAACCTGTATTTTGGTCCTTTTTTATCCTTCTCCATGGACATGAATCCTAACCCAAATGTACCAAAGTTTTCACGTAGGCACTCGTGCCCGGCCGTTACATCAATCATTTGATCAATGTTTGACAACGGGAACAAGTCTTTTAGGCACGCCTTATTCAGATCCTTATAATCTATGTTACATGCAAAATTTACTATTCTTTTTTGGAACTACCACTATGTTAGCTAGTCAGTCGGGATACTTTCCCTCATGGATTAAACCGATATCAAGTAATCGAGTTACCTCCTATTTGACAAACCTATTTCTGACCTCGACGATTGGGCGCTTCTTTTGCCTTATTAGAGGGATGCTGTGATCCAGGATTAACTTTTGCATGGCCACCTTTAGCTCTATACCTGTCGTATCCGCGTGCGACCATGCAAAACAATCAACATTATTTTTAAGAAATTCAATAAATCCTGACATGAGCTCGGGGTTCAATTGTCCCCAAGTGGAACTTCCTTTCTAGGAACTTTTTGAACAATGCCACCTATTCGAGTTCTTCCATCATGGATTTGGTTGCATCTGTTTCTTTCGGTACCTAGAAATACCTTAGTACCTGATAGGATTTCGACGTCTCCTCCCCTTTGTCGTATGATTCGCGAGAGGGCATTGCTTCCTGTAATTGATATGCCAATTGTTCCTTCCCTTTACTGCTGCAAACCAAGATCGAATTTATCTCCCTTGTTGTGGGTTGATGTCCTCTTATCTGTTCGATTCCCTCTAGAGTTGGGAATTTCAGAAGTTGATGGTATGTTTATGTCACAACCTTTCTCTCATGTAGCCATGGTCTGCCAAGAATAATATAGTAGCCCATGTCGTCGTTTACTACTTAAGAAGAGGCTCAGAATCTTGGCTACCCTTTTCCAAACCCTTAGAAGAACTAGCAGTAGAGAAGGATTCATCTCTCAAGTGTAATCTACTCGGGGCTTGTTCGGGTTGAGGTTGTGTATTAGGCAGTGCTTGCATAGAGTCACCCTCAGAAGCTTCCCTAGACGGAGACACTCACTGGACTCAGAGGGTTCAGGAACTCTGTTGGTGGTTGCTTTCTTGCTTATGGCTCTCTGGATTGCTAGTGGTATGTTACTTTTTCCTCGACCTCGGCTTCGGGAGGGTTCTGCCCTCCCTTTTAATGTATCACTCTACCACGTGATCTAACAATTGTCTGCAATACATAATGAAAGGAATCAGTTAAAATTGGAGGTCACAAATGCATGTATGACAATTGCAGGAAACAACCATAGATTGGCCAGTGGGGCCACATAAACAAAAGTGCGGACCGCAAAATATTGAGTGCAGCCGCACAACCCCAGGTTCAGACAGCTAGGTTCTCTGATCATTCAACAGTGTGGACCGCACAATTTTGCTACGGACCGCATAATTTCACTGCGGACTGCATAATTGTGAGTGCGGTCCGCACATTTCAAGCACCAATTTTACCCTAACTCTAAGATTTGCGGACCGCACAAAAATGTGTGTGGCCGCACAATTTAAAATTACGCGGCACTGATTTACATTTCATGCAAATTTTTAACAAATTAGACAAGGTTTTACACAAATTGACAAGATTAGTGGTCTACCCAGTCCTTAATGAACATATAGTAAGCTACCCACATGATTTTGAAGCACATATTAAGCACATTTGACATTTTTAGGCCTAAAAATAACTAAATTAATCAAAAAACAAAAACAAATAAAGAAAAATGAACAAATATCTAACATGGATTGAACATACCAGTAGTGAATGATGCAGGGGAGGATCTAACTTGATGAAATGAGGTAAGATTTAGAACAAATGAGGATGCATAGTATTTCCAGGGCTTGAGAGTTCAGAGAGTGTAAAGTGGAGAAAAGCCCTATTTAT
Source organism: Nicotiana tabacum (assembly GCF_000715075.1). Taxonomy (NCBI): domain Eukaryota; kingdom Viridiplantae; phylum Streptophyta; class Magnoliopsida; order Solanales; family Solanaceae; genus Nicotiana; species Nicotiana tabacum. Next base: position 203,618,339 of record NC_134080.1, read on the forward strand.
AGGTTAACTCGAACAGTAAAAAATGAAGTTGAGTGTGCCCACACAATTTTGAGTGCGGTCCGCACTCTTTACCTGAACCTTTGAAGAATCTCTGTGGTTCGCATAAAAGTGAGTGTGACTGCATAATTTGTGCGGACCTTACAATTTTGTGTTCGGCCACAAATTATTAATAAAATTTGACAGGCCAATCTTCAGAGAGCATACACTTTTGGTCTTTCAGTTGTGGGACTACACACAAACTTGTCCGGTCGTAGAGTGATTCTACCGTCCGCATAATTATGGTGGGGTCCACACTTTTGTGACCATTAGTCAATTTTTCTTGCACAGTCCCTGCAATGCACACCCATTCCTGCATACACTTCAAAACTAGTTAGCTCAAAACAAAGTCTATCTAATGAAGAAGAACAAGAAAAAGAAAAAGACACATGGGTTGCCTCCCAAGAAGCACCTGATTTAACGTCGCGACACGACGCAGATTACCAATCATTTGAAATGAAGAACCTCCACAATGTGGCCATCATCAACCTTGCCAAGATAATGTTTAACCCGGTGCCCATTGACTCTAAACACCTCATCATTCTTATTTTTCAAATCTAGAGCACTAATGGGAGTTACATTCACCACATCAAATGGCCCACTCCATTTTGACTTCAACTTGCCCGAAAACATCCGTAACCGAGAATTGAACAATAGTACAACATCACCCACTTTAAGCTCCTTGTTGTGGATGCACTTGTCATGGAGGTACTTCATCTTCTCCTTGTAAAAGGACGAGCTTGTGTAGGCATGATAGAGAAATTCATCCAGCTCATTCAATTGTGATACCCTTAGGTTTGGGGTGACATCCCACTGAAGGTTAAACTTCTTCAAAGCCCACATGGCCTTATGCTCAAGTTCCACCGGAAGATGGCATGCCTTCCTGAACACTAACCGGTATGCAGACATCCCGATTGGTGTTTTGTAGGCCGTTCTATAAGCCCAAAGATCATCATCAAGTTTTCTTGACCAATCTGTCCTATTGGCATTCACTATCTTTGACAAAATACTCTTGATCTCCCGGTTGGAGACTTCAACTTGTCCGTTTGCTTGAGGATGGTAGGGGGTCGATACTTTGGAGTGGAACCATACTTTGTGAGTAAGGTATCAAAAGCCTTGTTGCAAAAATATGAACCCCTATCACTAATAATGGCCCTTGGAGTACCGAATCTTGTAAAAATGCTCTTCTTCAAGAATGCCACCACACTCCTCGCCTCATTTTTGGGAAAATCAACGACCTCGACCCACTTAGACACATAATTAACCATGACTAGAATGTAGGTGTTCCCACAAGAGCTAACAAAAAGACCCATGAAATCAATACCCCACACATCAAAAATATCTATTTCCAAAATAGTGGTGAGAGGCATTTCATTCTTCTTTGAGATCCCACCGGCCCTTTGGCATTCATCATAACACTTGACAAGCTCACTAGCATCCTTGTACAGAGTAGGCCAATATAATCCACAACTCAAAACTTTTGCCTCCGTTCTTACTCCACGATGATGACCACCATACGGTAAAGAGTGGAAAGCCTCAAGAATACCCACTTGTTCCTCATCCGGTAAACATCGTCGGATCACACTATCGGTACAAAACCGGAAGATGTATAGCTCATCCCAATAATAGTCAAGGCAATCCCATTTGAGCTTCTTCCTTTGATTTGAAGAGAACTCATTCGGTACAATTCCAATCACAAAATAGTTTGCTAAGTCGGCGAACCATGGCATCCCGGTCATTGAAATGACTAGGAGTTCCTCGTGGGGAAATAAATCATTGATCTTAAGGCTGTTATATGGCCTCCCCTCCTCCTGCAATCAGGACAAGTGTCCGCTACTTTATTTTCACTACCCTTGCGGTCTTGAATCTCTAGATCAAACTCTTGCAATAGAAGCACCCACCACATCAACTCTTGCCTTAGAATCTTTCTTGCTCATCAAATACCGAAGCGCCGCATGGTCGGTATGAACAATCACCTTTGTAACCATCAAGTACAGGTGGAGTGTCTCCATCGCAAAGACAATAGCAAGGAGTTCTTTTTTGGTCACTGTGGAGTTGACTTGGGCATCATTCATGGTCTGGCTTGCATAGTTAACCGTGTTGGGCCCCCCTTTTTTTCCTTTTGCAGAGAAAGTCTAGGTTCTGACATTCATGAGGGTAATAACTAATTTTCTTTTGGGAATTTGGGTTTTGAAGAGTTTCCACCTAATAGATTATGGTGTGTTAGGGCACCCAGAGCGATAACTCTTGGATTGGTTTGCATTACCAGAGATTTAGGGTAAAGGCTCAAAATAACCTGGAGGGGAAGGTGTTAGGCACCCCTCTTAGTCCACAACGGTAGGTTCCGGCAGAACTTATACTGATGAACTAGTCCTTTAACAAATAAATAATTTAAACACATAATTACAAATACGAGCGGGTTTTTGGACATTACATGACTCAGATAATGAGACAAAGGAAAGACTTGAACAAACTGTGTTCATATAGAAAAGTAAAGTTTAAGCGAAGGGAATTTGGGAAGGAGGGGTCTTTGGTTGGTTAGCCTACAAGATCACCCCACGCAATGTCCGGTAAACACTTCTCAATGAGAGGATACATGTGATATTAGCGCATAGTCATCATATCCCTTTCTACCCAAGTCCCTCCCGTTGGTCATAGCCTAAAACGTTCTAGCAACCTTGACAATGTCCTATGCGTGCACTACCCGTCCCTTCCTTGTGGCCCTGGAGGTATTTTAGGACCCCTATTCTTTGGACAGTTCTAGACTTTCCTAAGGTTTTAAAAGGATAAAAATCTAGGCGTCAATCAAGAATAGTTAGGGCTGCATTTAAAGAAACAAGTTATAGGCTCATAGTTACCTCCTCAAACATAACAAGTAAGTGTACGTCTTTAAACAACATTCAAGTACTTAAGAGAAAATCCTAGAACATGATATCTAGGTGAGCAGGGGTTATACAGTGTTGAATAAGGACAATGTGTGAGAATCCTATTTAAATCGCCTGCTAATTTAACTCTATTGAATCTGGACAGTATTAAGTAGCAAAACACAGTTTCAGAGTTGCAGAATTTGAAATCGTCCTATAGGCTTGCCTAAACACAGAACAATAGTGTCGTAAGAGCATGGTATCTATATTGATGCAGTAAAATAGCAAACAGTTTTAAAACGGATATTTGAGATCCTATAGGCATGCTTTCTAGTGATAGTAGATTAAGGTAGTGTTCGAAAATTCGTTCAAAGAAATAGACAGTTGGTTTAAGCCAATTCAAAAGGAACTAACATGAATTAGACCGATTTGTTTAACTAAATTGATTTTAGGCTCTATAGGCAGGATTTTTTATTTTTATTCCTATAGGCATGGTATCTAATTATTAAGAGCTGATGTTGGAACTTATAGGCATGATTTTAGTGAGACAAATGTAAATACATGCAGTAGAAGAATTGAACTCAATCACTTTACACTCTATAGGCATGATATTTAATTATGAAGTTGATTTTAAACCTATAGACATGGTCTCTATTATTGAATCTATTTAAATCCTATAGACATGATCTCTAATGTTGTGAAAGTAAACATATCAAGTGCACTAATACAATAGTATAGGCATGGTCTCTACACAAATTTCCCAAAAGATGTAGCTACCCACCCTTTTTCACGAATCACCCCAAAGTTGTTTACAAATAATTATTACAGACTAGTTGAATAAATTACATAAACAATAAAGAAAAGAAGAAGTTAACTATAGGGAGCCTGAAGCAGGACCAATGACTTCCCCAAGCCTCCAATAGCCTCAAATGCCACAGTTCCATAGACAATATCATTGTATAGGTGCATCAGAGTTCCCTAAGGATCTCAAAGATCTCGGGCAGTGCTCAATCCTAGACTTTTACTCAAACAATAACTGATTCAAGTGCAGTATGGATATGCTAGCTCTGACATGCCAGAGTTCAGAGAAATCTCATGGATCTCAAGGTATTACACATGCCAGAGGGGCAGGACCTAAATATTCTAGAAGTGGTGGAGAGTGCTTGACATAATTTGTTTTAAAAATAGTACAAGGATGGCTTCAGAAGTATAAAGGTTTTTTCAAAAACAGGAACAACTTAGTAGTAAAAGACAGTTTGAGAAGAGTACCAAAACAACAAACAATTGGTTGGTCATAAGAGACATTCAGACTTAAGAAAAGAACACTTAACAAACAGATCTCATATGAGAATGGTGGCACACAAGAATCACATTAGGGTACATAGATAGGGATAAATGAAACATATACTCACAAATTGCATACATCACTTAGGACATTGGGACTTTAACAGATTAGTCATGCTAGGCAAAGAAATAAATAGGACAGAGTGCACAAAAGTTTAGACATGCTAGGCAAGAAAGTAAGCAAGAAAGAGTGAAGAATGTAAAGATACATTGAACAGGCAGATTTTAGACATGTCGAGTAAAGAAGTAGGCAAGAAATTGAACTCATAACTGATGAACTAGTGCAAGAATGAAAACACATAGGGTTTGAATCTCAAAACTTAATTAGAAGCATACCAGTTGAAGAAAGGTGCAGGATATGAAGCAAACAAAGTTCCAATGTCTAGCCTTGGCTTTCAGCCAGCTAGATCAGCAAGTATCACAAATAGCAGAAGAGAAAGAGAACTTTTAACGTGTAAATGTGCTTTTTTTGAACTCCATGTTCTATATAATGAGAGTAGAAGAAAGCATATAAATAGTAGTTTGAAAGCTAGGTAAATAAGGTAAGAATCAAATTGTTGAGTGATTGGAGAATCCGGAATCAATTAAAGTAAAATTAGTACAAGTCTCCCCTTAATTAAGGGAATTAGTTCAAACGGTAAAGAGCATGTGACATGTAAGGAAAGAAATCATACATAGCTGGAGTATAACAAATAAGAAAAGACTTCAAATAGTGCAAGTACATAACATGTAATTAGGGCTAGGTACATAAAGTTCTAATTAGGGAAATAATCAGTAAGAATTAAGTAATAATGCAGACAAGGTAAGGGAAAATTAATTATGTCAAGCAAATCAATCAAATTGAGTAAAGAAGCAAGAATCAAATGTTTAAAGGAAATTAGTCAAATTAAACCAAAAAATAAGGGATTCAGAGTAATCAAGGGTTCATAAAATCATGAAAGAAGCAACATGCTTAGCATATAAAATGAGGTAAGGCATGAACAGTCATTATTTAACACAGCCTTGACAAAACCCATGGTTAAACGGCACTGATTCAAAGAGAAGCATACAAGTTTTGCATGAATGGCGAGTACAAAGACAAGTTCATAATATCAGTGAAAGTTTGAACTAAGAAGATTCAATAGAAGCATACTAGGACAGGTAAATCATGAGAAGTCACAAGAAACTAAGGCAAGAACACAGTTAGAAGTACCCATATCAGAAACCAAACGAAAAACCCCAAAACGTTAGGGTTTTCAGTACAAATGGACTAGGGTTATAGCAGGTTCATAAAATTAGCCAAAATGTGTGAGAATCAGAAGTTTAAACACAAAGAATCATCAAACAACGTTTTAAAAGAAATTCCGAAACCCTAAGACGTTCATGTACTCAGTGACATCCCGGATTTGGGCTGGATTGTATATATTCTTAGAATTTCTTATGTTTCAAATAGTTCTTTTACTATTAAAAGCTTCCATAAATGTTTTCAAACTTATTATTATCGGGTTGATTGTTGAGTTGAGGCTAGCCTAGATTCACGATAGGCGCCATCACGACGGGTCAAGTTTTGGGTCGTGACAAGTTGGTATCAGAGCCTAGATTACATAGGTCTCACGAGTCATGAGCGGGTTTAGTAGAGTCTCACATATTAGTACAAAGATGTCTGTACTTATCTTCGAGAGGGTATAGAACCTTTAGGAAATAAACTTCACTTTCTTGAATTCCTATCATGTGTCATTGATTCAGCTTAACTCTTTGAATTCCTTCCATGCCTTCATGTGAATGCATGAGAGCTCGGTATCAGCTGTGCATCAACGGCTTGTAATCCCCTGATCGAAGGGCGAGATATGATTTCTGTGTGTTGATGTTGGGGCCAGTTTGGAGGACTTGAGGCCAGAGTTTTCCTATAGTTTGAGCGTTGAGGTGTTGATTATGTGTACACATGCTTCTGGATTCATATGTTCGATATTGTCCCTATTAGTGGAAGTGATGACTGGATGGATATGTGATGAGTATGATGTGACTGTGAGATGTGTTCATATGATTTGACTGTGACGAGAAGGGTCTTCTTGAGGGTAGAAAGAACAATTTGGTGTTTGATTTCTATTGTGATTTGATGTATAGCCCCGAGTTATGGGTGTGTTGAAGGATTATCTCATGTTGTCTAGTCGGGGAGTGAAATAGATTTCATGTTATGATATGAGGTTAAACTCAGGAAAATCATGTGATTGCATGATGTTCATGACAGTGGAAGGGTATAAATAGATGTTAGTTTGAGGCGAAGTAGGTGGGTTATTTCCTGCGAAGTGTCCTGAAGTTGTGTGATCCATATGGTGTTTTGTAGCGAGATCTCTATTACTAGCGAAATATATGTATTGCAATTTCAATTTGGATCGCTTAAAAGAGTGTGATTGTCTGTTATGAGGATGAATATAAGATTTGTAGATGATTTGAAGTACTAGATGGTTTGTGTTGCACGAGCTTATGAAGGATTTAGTTTAATCTCAGCACGGTATAATGGCAGTAGTAGAGTATGGGCATTGCTAGTTCTTTGTGTTTTGACCTATGGCTTTGAGTCAAGTGGGGAGTCCGCTATTGATTAGTTGATTGCACGATTATGTGTTGTATTGGTTTAAGTTTGAGGTATATTAGTGAATCAGTTATGGCTTGCAGGGATTGAGATCGAGGATGGCTCGAGTAAAGGAAATTTTAATAAAGGTTAGGTCATGCTTTACGGGCGAATGAGAATCACAGAGTGACTTGAGTTGTTAATGGTGAGGGATGTATGGTGCATAGAACAAGAATTTATTTGGTTGCATTAAAGTGGGGTTACTTCCATAGGTGTTGCTGTTCTAGTGGGCACAGGTCGTTCGGTTCGGTTGATCAGTTAAATTGAAACCTAAGTAGAGTGGATGACTCCCGGGGGTGGTTTTAATGGATTCAAGACTTATATGTAATAATTGGAGATCATTAGGAAAGGTATTTGGTCAGAAACTGAAGTTTACATTGGAGGGTGTCAAGACTTGTGGTATTTCTATATCATTATGGATTCTACACATTAGTATCAGGAAGGTGAAGGTAATAGCTTTAGATTCACAGGAAGTCTCTTCAGGGTAAGAATTTCGAATGTGGTGCTTTTAGGGTTATTATAGAGAGTAGTCAGTGGCTTATGAGCCTTAGGATAGTGTGGTTTCATGCTTGAGTCTCGTATGGTGAGTCTTGGGTGCTTATGAGGTAATAAGTTTCTACAGGTGTATCGTGGCAATGCTCTTGGGTTTTCGGTGGCTTGCGTGGCTTGGTTAAGCTAGGAAGATTCAGTTCTGATGGTTTGGTTTTGTGCAAATGGGATTCGGGGAATTCTTGATGGTTTCTACCATGGTTAGAGATGTATAATTTCTACTGGCTAGAGGGGCATATGATGTATAGCAATTTTCTTCTAGATTAGATCAAATGGAAAGTTCTTGGCTAGTAGAGTACGCAATTTGTCATAGGAAGACATGGTATATGCGGTATGTTGTGTAGGGTTGAGATGGGCATGTGAGAGGTCACAATTCAGTTATGAAAGAAAGGTCATAAATTCTTAGGCAGCACGAGCAGTTTCAAATGATTAGGCAAATAATATTATGAATTGTGTGGCTTAATGAGGGTAAACATTTTAGAAAGGGCAATGTGTTTGAGTTAAGGGTACATCATTGATATTGTGGCGCTCTCTTGTTGGTTAGACTACTGATATTCAAGTTGCTTGGTGGCACAGAAGAGTTATAGGAGTATCCCTCGCGGAATGATTGAGTATTAGAGGTGTGGTACATACTCGAGCGGTGGAGTTGGGGTCAGATATTATGATCATACGCTTTATGGATTAGGGGATTGGGAGTTCTCATAAGCAGGTTATATTGTGGTTATAGACCGTGTTTTTCGGCCTATGTGGTATCTATCGGGGTTTGGAGACCCGAGTGGATCCGTTGTTGCTTAGTATGGTGGATTTTGATTTGATATTGGGTATGGATTGGTTGTCTCCGTGTCGTGCTATTCTAGACTGTTACGCTAAGACGACGACGTTGGCTATGCCGGGGGTGCCACAGATTGAGTGGCGAGGTTCGACGGGTTATGTTCCCAATGTAGTGATTTCATTTTAGAAGACCCAGGTGATGGTTGGGAAGGTTGTCTTTATTATTTGGCCTTTGTGAGGAATGTCAGTGCAGAGAATCCTATCATTGATTTGGTTCCGGTGGTAAGGGATTTTTTTGTATGTGTTTCCTGTTGTCGGGCATGTTGTCGGACATGATTGTTGATTTTGGTATTGATTTGGTGGCCGGGCACCATATCGTATGGCACTAGCAAAGTTAAAGAAGTTGAAGGAGCATCTTTAGGAACTCCTTGATAAGGGGTTCATTGGTAGGTCAATATGGATGTGCGTTCTGCATCGAGTCGACCTTGTTGACTCCGAGTTACTATTGTTGAGGCATGTGTTGATTCGATTGTTATTGAGCTTATTAGTGTTCTGGGGAAGATCTATGAGTTACATTTCCGTGTTGTGGGGCGTTATGATTTATTGGTTATAGGAATATATGGTGTGGTTCTATTGGGGTCTCATAGTGGAATTCGAGCAGGAAGAGTATTGAGTATTGCTTGGTGGATCGCATATTTGTTGTGTCCTTTTGGGTTTGTGTGGTGTCTTGTCATTTTGCTTTGTTGTGGTTATGATGATTTGCTTTTTGTTCTGGACAGCAAATTACACGTGGTTGTTGATTTTGAGCATAGTGACTTGAGGTGTTTCTTGTAGACCATTGTTCGAATAAGGTCGTGCACTGTAGCGAGGTTATGTGGTGGTATGATCCTTTGGGTTAAATTTGTGTGTTCTTGTTCTACGATGTGTGGTGGGTTCTCAGTATTGCGTTGGGGTGGTACTGGTGAGCTTGCGTTACGACTCTCTCATTTGAGTCATCTTTCCATGATTTTACATTCGGACTGTTGCTTATTGGTGCGCGGGTCACACGAGTTGTGGATTTAGATCGTATCAATTTGTCATGTCACTAGAGTAGTCGTGTTGGATAAGATGAGGTCATTGGGATCTAGAATGGATACTATCAGATTCGATTTCAGCATGTTGGAAGGATAATATCAGGATTCGGTTTAGAAATTTACTATGGTCCTTGCCGAAGGAGAGGGAGCTCCACGACTAGTTGAGCTGAGGAATGGTTATGATTTTCTACATGTTTCATTCATCGTTAGAAGTACAAAAGTGTTGGAATGAGGCTTTGATTGATAAGAGGCTTACTATCGGTATTCAGTTGTTTTGAGCAATTGCTCTGATTAGAAGTTATTGTTACAAGTGTCTGAGTTATGTGGTATATCATGTAATTGCATCTTGGGTATGGATATGGTTGATACAACTTGTTTGGACTTATTCGGTGTGTAGATGTGATATTCTAATCTTATAGATAATTTCGGAAGTGGAAATTTGGTTCTAAGGGTAATAGGCAAAGTTAGATTGTAAAATTTCAGTTATGTTGTGTTATCAGACCTATATGGGATATGGTGACGTGGGATCACCCCTGAGTATGTGCATGGTAAGGTAATACAATGATTTGCTGGCTTTTGGAATAACTCTGGGCACATTGGAGGACGAACGTATGTTTCAGTGGGGGAGAATGTAATGACCCGATCGGTCGTTCCGAGAGTTTTAGCCCTGTTTCCCCCATTTTTGCTTCATTTTATATGGTTCAACTCTTTTATGTTGTGTTGAGTTGATTGGATCAAGTTCGGAATGATGGTAGAGAGAAATGAGACACTTAGTCTCTTAAGTTGATTATAAAGTTGGAAGAGTCAACCGAAAGTTAACTTGTAAGTAAATGGACTCGGAACTTGGGTTTTATGGTTCGAATAGCTTTGTCGGTTGATTTTGGACTTAGGGGAAAGTTTAGAATGTATTTTGATGGTTCGTGGTAGAATTTGGCTTGATTTGGCGAAATTAGAATATTTTTTTGGCAATCCACTAGGCAAGTGCCTAGGACTAGTTTTTTATTAATAACAGAAAAGAAAAATACATCAATTAGGAAAAATACAAATAAGGGGGACAATAGCACCGGTATTATTACCCATATAACACAAACCGGGCTAACCTTACTGTACTAATCCTATTGAGGCTTGTCAACCTCGCCTATTAACAAGAATGTAAAAAATATGAACTTGAAAGGACCAAATGTTCTATGATCATCACAGAGTTTATAACATACTCTGTGATGATATTACAGATGAGGATACTAATAAAGTGGTAGAATAAAATGTAGTACCCATTTGATTGTTGTCCCTTTTCTTCCAACCTTGTAAAATCTTCAATTTTTACTTCTTTGTCGTTTTTATCTACCTTGTTCAAAAAGTATTCAAGAATCATCGTCTATTTTTTGACCGTTTGGACCTCGCCGACGAAGTTGAGGCAACCTGTTTTTGTTTGGCAGATCTCATTGGAGGTCGCCTAACAATTGCTTCCTTGTCAGACCTTGTTGCAATTTTCATCCAGATAGCACTTGCTTTGCTTGTTCAAATGTGGTCCTCCACAGTGTTTGGTGGTGTATCTAGGTGGTGAATACATGTGCGACAAGGAGGCTTACTTGGAATGAAATCTGGAGCCTCCAACTTGTTCTTTAATTTTCTAGTCAAAGTATTCTCAAAATATAGCATTTGAAGTTCATCCTTGATAACTCTTTCCACACGATGGCTGGCAAATCGAAACCTTAGTTTAAGACCATTTTCCTGTTCCCTTTTCAAATTTGAGCAGGTGATTGAATTTGACAAAGTGACCAAAGGTTGCTTGATCATGGGATCCACGATAATATTTTCCACGCAAGGGCTGGAAAACTGCAGCAATTCGTTCTCCTTTATGCATGCTTGACTTGTTGTGATCTGCTCCTCAAACTGCTCACAATGCAAATGTTTTGCTGTCTGCTGCATCTTTTTTTTCTTTGTTGTTGTCTTTGAGGTTGAGGTTGTTGTATTGAGATGGTGTGCATTGGTTGGAGTTGGTGTTGCTTCATGATGTTCGTGCACAGAAATTGCAGCAAGATCATTTTCAATCCCCCTATTCCCCTCTTCAATTCCTTTAGATTGTTCATTATATTTGGCAGCCCATTTTTTGGATTTTCTAACCATCTCTATTGAAGCTGATTGAGCAATTTCATTGGTGTTTGCTGTTGATAATAGCAACTGTCCAGGTTCGCCTCCATATTCACCAAACGACTCTATTGACTGTGAAGGTACCTCAAACACAAAAGTATTCAAGGTGACTAATGGTTGTCTAGCCATAGTAGTATTCAGCACCATTGCGGCCTGTGCATCTTTAATTATTTTTTCCACATGCGGACTGGAAAAATGCAATGTTGGAGTATTGGAGTTGTGCTCTTGTTTATGCATTAGCTCGCTGCCTTGGCCAGTTTTTTGTTTGCTCTGTCCTTCCTTGTTACCATCAGTAGCTTTATAAGCTAAAAGCATAACTTGTTCAACATTGACACCACTAACATCTTGCCCCTCTGTGTGTACATACTCCCCAGTTGTGTGCAATGGAGCATTGACTGCAATATCCTATTTTTCACTAGTTGGTACAGCTGCTGCTGATGTTGTTACAACACCAGTAACTTCACACTCCAAACCTACAGTTTCAGATGTTGCCGATTGGCTTTTTCTGTGTGGTACCTGTGCAGTACCTTTGCCCCTTGATTTTTCAGCCTTAGTAGTTGTTCGATCCACAGTTGTTTTCAGAGTAGAAGCTGGTTTCCGAAACTCTGTTGTTGTTTGCTTCATTCCAGCTGAAAGTTGAGGTTGATTAGTCACTACAGCTGCACACTCCAATTGCATTACATCTACAATTGTTTCCTCAACTTGTTCCTGCTCCAGCTGCAGTACCTCATCAGCAATTCCATGACCTGATGCCACACCTGTAGTTATGTTCTGCTCTGCATTAATAGCTGGAACTCGATCCTCCTTTGCCTTCTCAATTTGTGCAGTAGGTTCAACTTGAGCAGCAGGAGAAGGTTTAGCACTAAGTGCAGCAGTAATTTGAGCAGTCTCAAAATTTGGTCTACCACAGTAGCATCAACTGTTTCTGCTCCTGCTTTGTCCAGTTCTGACAGTGCTATTGCTGATTTATCAGCTAGTTCAACAGCAGCTAAATTTTTTTGCCCGACACTTGGACCCTTACAAACACTAGCTGAACCTCGATCAAACACTAGCATATTAGCTGCATGCTTAGCACTGGTTGCTCCATCAGTTCCAACCCCTGATGCACCAGTTGCACCCTTTGTATCTCTAGGATTTTTAGATGATACTCCACTCTTAGTTCTCTCAATTTGCTGCACCTTAAGATCATTCTGCCCATAACCTGCTACACCCTCTTCCTCTGATGCAACAGTAGGAACAGTTCCTACAATATCAGGCCTTTTTAAGGCCTCCTTTAACTTTGTTCGAGCTCCTATATAATCCACATTACCCACACCTATTTTAGCTTGCGTCACAGAATTTTGATCACCAGCAACAGAAGTCATAACCCCCTCACGATAATGTCCTACATTTGCCATGTTAATTTTAACTTCACTAGGTTACATCTTCAAAAACTGCTGCTGCCCAGAAACAGAATTTTGCCCTGCATCAGCAGGACCAAACTTATCAGTTGCATCAGTTTTTTGTACTTGCAAAGCATCTCTAACACTTGTAGCATCAGCTCATTTACTCAAAACATCACACACTTGCCGCCTTGCATTCTTATCACTTCCTGATCCTTCTATAAGTTGTGTCCTGGCTCTCTTAGCATTCAAAAAATCTCTTGCATCACCTTGTAATTTTCCACCTATTTGATGTTCATTCTCAACTGTTTCGTCATAAACACGAGCAACTTGAACTGCCTTTCCTTTTAAGAGTCGACATTAATTTTCTTCATGTCCTTGATGCTTACAATGGCAACAATACGAAGGTAAGTTATCATAGATAATTTCCTGGTAATCCTCAACAATCTTACCTGTTTTAACTTCAAGATATTGAAGTCTAATCTTTTCAGGAAGTTTGTCCAGTACATCAATGATAACCTTGACTCTTGTTGTGCTAGGATGTGATCTAACTTGTGTCACCTTATCAATTGCAATTGGTTTTCCAACAGCAGCTGCAATGGATAGTAAAGGTTTACGAGCAAATAGTTCAGGCGACAAATTCGGCAACGAAATCCAAACAGCCACCTTCGAGGTTTCCTTGTTTGGATTATATCCAACACTCCATGGGAATACTCTATATTGATGCTCACTTCCATTATGTTGAAAGTAGTTTACAGCTCTTGCCAAACAAGCCACATAATCTTCATGTTGATCACAACGAATTAAAAATTGCCTTGGAGCCAATGAACCTAACAAGCAATTACCTTTGATACCAAAGATTTTCGGCAGAATACTCCTTAAAATCTGTAAATTTGGTGCGCTGCTGGACAGCTTTATCATCACTGCTTGATGTAATCCTTCCTCCTTTACAAATTCTTCACCTTCATCCATGGAAAATTGAATCGTAGGAACTCCATGAATAATTGCAAAAGGTTTCAAACTCGTTTTTGTGAGAGATACGGTAGATTGCTTTTGATTCAAACTTGCTGCATATGTACTAATGTTGTTAATGTTTGGAATAACTTCCTTAGAGTTTGAATTCTTCTCTCCCACAACCAAAGGCTGGGGAGAGACATTGGCTGCCATGGAAGGGCTCTATTACGTAATTGTTTCAGCATACCATCGCGCAAAAGACAGAAATGAAGAAGCTGCCCAGTTCGCTACAATAGCGATTATATGCTACAGTAACTAGCAACAAAAAATTACGATCTATAAAGAATGACTATAGATCTGAAGGTGAAATCAATTGGATGTTAATCGTAAAGACAATATGTATCTTTTGACACCAAGTTTGGTTAATTCCACCACCGGATGCCGGAATTATGGCCTGAAAATGGTGACAAAAATACTATTCACATGAATTCTAGAGAGAAAGGAGAGAAATCATACCTCCTTAACTTTGCAGTTCCACACCTCACTTCTAAATTAGAATTTTGGAGTTTACGGTTGGTAGTGAAAATTTTGATATAGGAGTCGGAATGGAATTCTGAAAATTTGAATAGGTCTGTTGTGTCATTTGGGATGTGTGTGCAAAATATTTAGGTCATTCGGACGAGGGTTGATAGACTATTTGATCGAGAGCAGAATTTGGAAGGTTTGGAATTCTTAGGCTTGAATTCGATGGTGTTTTGATGTTTTGATGTTATTTTGAATGTTCCAAAGATTGGTATAAGTTTAAATAGTGTAATGTGACTTGTTCGTACTTTTAGTTGAGGTCCCAGGGGCCTTGGGATGATTTCAGATGGTTAACGGGAAGTTTGGAAATTTGTTTGAGCAGCTTCAGCTGCTGAGTTTTCTATCATAACCGCACCTGCGGATTGGGGACTGCAGGTGCGGTCCCGCAGAAGTGCAAGGGGAGCCGCAGACGCGGAAATGGGCGAGAGGAGCTGGAACCGCAGATGAGGATGTTTGAGCGCACCTGCGATAACGCAGGTGCGGGATTTTGATCGCAGGTGCGGTCCTTGGGCGGTTAAGTGAATTCAGCAGATGTGCACCTAGGACCGCAAGTGCAAGAATTCAATTGCAGAAGCAGTTTAGCTGGGGAAGAACATATAAATTTAGCCCTTCGCAATTTTTGAATTGTTCTTCACCATTTTTATCCGAGATTGGAGCTTGTGGGCGATTTTGAAGAGGGAATTCAAGGGAACTTCATGGAGGTAAGATTCTTGGAACCAAAAACTTCTTTCTATAATGGTTTTTGATTGATTAAGCTTGAAATCTATGAAAATTAGTAGCAAAAATTAGGGGTTTAGGGCTTGAAAATTGGAGACTTTAATCTAGGAATTTGAGGGGTCATTTGTGGTCGGATTTTGATATTCTTGGTATGTATGAACTCGTGAGAGTGTAAGGATTCTAGTTTTATGAATTTTATCGGAATATGAGATGTGGGTCCGGTGGTCAGATTTGACCAATTTTGGGATTTGTGATGAAATTTGATTATTTTTGCGCGAGCATTATGCCCTTAGCATATATTGATGTTATGGTTCTGATTTTTGTTAGATTCGGGGCATTTGGAGGCTGAATCGATAGGAAAAGGCATCACGGGCTAGAGTTTGGCTTAGTTTGAGGTAAGTAACACTTCCAAACTTGGTTCTGAGGGTTCGAAACCCCGAACTATGTATTCTATGATTACAATTGAGGTGACGCAAACGCCAAGTGACAGACATGTGGGCGTGCACCGTGAGGAATGCGGTCTGGATCATTCCATGGCACCGCTTAGTGACTCTTTTATGCTGATATCTATGTTGTAATTATGTGGTTATGTTAATGAGCTGCAAATCATGCTAATTATTATGTTAAGGCTTCACGCCAATACTGTTGAGGCCCGAGAGGTCATTTCTTGCTGTCATTTCATTAGCTTCAATTATATTTATACCCAGTCCTGTCCATGCATATTATATCATGCCTCAGTCTCAATTATTGCTATTTGACATATCATATCATTGTTCGGGCTAGTATCATGACATTTTAAGCCCGTGTGTGTGGGAGACTAGAGAGTATTAACTGAGTGAGGCCGAGAGCCTGATATTAATTGACAATATGGGATCGGGCTGCATGCTGCAGCAAGATATTGATCATGCCTTTGCTGGCATTGATATAGTAATTGGGCTCAGGGAAACCCCTCCGGAGTCTTTACAACCCCAGTGAGCGCAGTTGATGATTGAGGGATGGATCTTCCCTGGACATGGATCGTATCGAAAGTATTGGTATGGAGATGGATCCTCTCCATGAGGCTGGATTGTCCCGTTGTGTGTGTGTGTGTGTGTGTGTGTGTGTGTGTGTGTGTGTGTGTATATATATATATATATATATATATATATATATATATATATATATATATATATATATATTTCGGGATGGATCTTTTCTGGGCCTTATGAGCCATATACGGTTCCGAGTGGTTATGAGGTTGTAATTATTATTACCATGAGGTGGATCTTCTCTATAGGCTAGATTGGCCTTCCTTAGTAGTGAGTGACTGATGTTCGAGATGTGTGTGTGTATATATATATATAAATATACTTACATACACGCACGAGATGGATGTTTAATTAACTAAAAGCATGCTTACTCTCCTGTACGATATTCCTATTTATCTTTTGATGAGGTTGAGTTCGTCACTACTTCTCAATCCATAGTTTTGGCTTGTTACTTACTGAGTTGGTGTACTCACGTTACCCCCTGCACCTTGTGTGTAGATCCAGGAATCTATGGTCCCAGTAGCAGCCATTGATCGAGGTCGCATGCTGTGGAGTTGTTGAGGTATATGCATGGCGTTCGCAGGCCTTAGCTCTCCTTCTCATTTCTAGATGTATTTTTCTATTTGTTCTTAGACACTTTGATAGATTATGTATCTACCTTAGACGCTCATACACTCAGTGACACCTCGGTTTTAGGTTGGATTGTATATATTCTTGGAATTTCTTATGTTTCAAATAGTTCTTTAACTATTAAAAACATCCACAAATGTGTTCAAACTTATTATTATCAAGTTGATTGTTGAGATTAGGCTGGCCTAGTTTCACGATAAGCGCCATCACGACGGGTCAAGTTTTGGGTCATGACAATATTATAATTGTTTTAGGATTTATAAAGTTATTTAGACTTACAGGCGAAATTCCTTAGTCCATGTTTCATCTATGTCTTTTATGTACTAATTTTCATGCCTTACATATTCAGTACATTATTCGTACTGATTCCCTATTTCCCGGGGCCTACGTTTCATGCCCGCAGGTGCATGTAGGCAAGCCGACGACCCCCCCTTCTTAAGATCCCCGATCAACGATAGTTGGCATGCTCCACTTGATCCGGAGCTGCTTTTGATTTTGGTATGATATGCTTGTATACATATATGGGTATGACGTGGCCCAGTCCCATCCTTGTACAATTGTATTTTCTATTAGAGGTCTGTAGACAGTCATGTATAGTTGGATAGTATGTGGCCTTGTCAGCTTCCAATTTTGGGTATTTAGTTGTCTATAGCAGCCTTGTCGGCTTGCCCACTATATTCCGCATGTATATATACATATATCTTTTGGATAGGTTTCCCTCACGTATGTTATTCATGTTTATATCTTAAACGCATGCTTAAGGATGTTCGATATGAAGGATTCAGGCACCCGTCGCGGCCTAACGGTTTGGGTTGTGACAAAAGTGGTATCAGAGCAACTCTGTCCTAGGTTTGTCTATAGACCGTATCTAGTAGAGTCTTGTTTATGGGTGTGTTGTGCACTACACTTATAGACAGGAGTCTACAGGGCATATCATATGTTATCCTCTTTTTTTATCTTAGATCGTGCGATATAAGAATTCATGTTCCTAACGATATGTTACGTTTTCAGCGATGCCTCCGAAGACTACAACCACCTAGACGGGAAAGTCTGTGGCTGGTGAGACTACTAGTCGAGCGCCACGAGTTACCGGGGCTCGGGAGAAGTCTCATAGTGGGATTCCATCTCAGACTTTACATACCCCACCCTCTCTAAAAAAGTTTCGAGAGGCACTAGCTCCAGTGCTCGCCCCTGTGCGTTCATCCCCTCAGCCAGATGCACGATGAGAGATGCTATTTAGTTATTAACTCGATTAGTAGACGCGCAGGCTCAGTGTCAAAAAGTAGGTATTAATCATGCAAATAGGTCCTCAGTGCAAGGGTTCTAGATTTCATTAATTTGGACCCTCCGGTATTCACTAGGGCAGATCTAAACGAAGACCCTCAGGTATTTATCGATACAATGTAGATGACTTTGAGGGTAAAAAGGTCAGTACGACTAAGTCAGTTGAGCTAGCTTCCTATAGATTTTAGAATGTTGCAGTTAATTGGTACGAGTCTTGGGAGTTGTCCAAAGGTGAGAATGCCCCTCCAGTAGTATGGCAGGAGTTTACAGAAGCTTTTCTTCGTTATTATCTACCACCAGATCTTAGGCAGGCCAGATTTGATAGGTTCTTGACCCTTCACCAAGGTAACATGAGTGTTCGAGAGTACAATCTTCAGTTTGATTCATTGCCTAGGTATGCTCCCACTATTGTATCTAAGATGGAGGATTAAGTTCATGATTCGTGATGGGGTTAGAGCCGCACTTGCTTAACGATTGTATGTCGGTCTCATTACATCAAGACATGGATATTTCTCGTATTCAGACATACGCTCAGGGTGTAGAGGAGTGTAAGCAAAGATAGAGGGCCGATCGTGACCATGATAGGGCCTAGAATAAGAGAGCGGGGTCTTCGGGTCCTTCTGGTGAGTTTCGAGGTGGTTAGAGACAACAATACCTGATGTATCCAGCCCAGCCATCGGCTAGTGCACCCCCTCAATTTGGCAGTAAGAGATTTGATCATTCCACATATTCAGGGCCTGGTTTAGAATTAAGAGCTCAAGTTCTTAGTATAGGGGTGATTCAAGTCAGATGAGGCCGCCCTTGCCACGATGTACTTAGTGTAGTAAGCAGCATATCGGGTAGTGTCGTATGGCATTGGGTGTTTGTTATACTTGTGGTTATCCGAGCCACGTTATGAGGGTTTTCCAACCAGAGGTGGTGCAGGTATAATTCGATCAGCGGGATCTATAGCTGGTTCATCATCATCAGTACGCCCCCTAGGCAAGGTGAACAAGCACTAATGGGCCGTGGTAGAGGCAGAGGCGGAGCATCTAGCTCGAGCGATTCTCAAAACCTCATTTATACTTTGGCAGGACGACAGGATCAAGAGCCATTGCCTGATGTTGTTACAGGTATATTATCAATCTCCTCATATGATGTATATGCACTGATTGACCCAGGTTCCACCTTATCATATGTTACTCCATTGGTTGCTAGTAAGTTTGGAATAAAACTTTAATTGGTTAAACCTTTTGAGGTGTCTACACCTGTTGGGGACTCAGTGATAGCTAAGCGAGTATATAGGGGTTGTATAATAGTAGTTCATAGTTGATCTACCGTAGAGGACCTAATAGAGTTAGATATGGTAGAATTTGATGTTATAATGGGTATGGATTGGTTGGCTTCTAGTCATGCCAACGTTGATTGCATCTCAAAGATATTTCGATTTCAATATCCAAGGGAGCCTGTTTTGAAATGGAAAGGTAATATGGTGTCGCCGAGAGGTAATATGATCAGAAAGGGCTGTATTTATCACTTAGTTCGGGTTTAGGATGTGGAAGTAGAGTCACCAACCATTCAGTCCATCCCTATGATTAATGAGTTTCCCGATGTTTTCCTAATGAGCTTCTGGGTTTTCTGCCAGAGCGAGAAATTGAGTTTGCTATTGACCTACTACCAGATACTTATCCAATATCTACCCCCGCCTATAGAATGGCCCCTGCAGAGCTGAAAGAGTTAAAGGAACAACTAAAGGACTTGCTTGAAAAAGGCTTTATCAAACCTAGTACATCACCGTGGGGAGCACCTGTGTTATTTGTGTGGAAGAAAGATGGTTCCTTATGGATGTGCATTGATTATAGACAGTTAAATAAGGTGATGATCAAGAATAAGTACCCGTTCCCGAGGATTGATGATTTATTTGATCAGTTACATGGTGCCAAGTGTTTTTCAAAGATAGACTTGAGGTTTGGGTACCATCAGGTAAGGGTTAAGGAGGAAGATATACCGAAGACAGCATTCAGGACTAGATATGGGCATTTTGAATTTTGTGTTATGTCGTTCGGTTTGACCAATGTCCCAACAGTATTCATGGATTTGATTAATCGTGTGTTCAGGACCTTTTTAGATCTGTTTGTAAATGTATTTATCGACGATATATTGGTATATTATCGTTCAAAGGTTGAACATGCAAATCATTTGCGTACTATGCTCAGAGTTCTACAAAAAGGGAAATTGTATGCAAAATTCTCTAAATGTAAATTCTGGTTGAACTTTATAGCTTTTCTTGGGCATATGATTTCGAGTGAAGGCATCTGGGTGGATACACAAAAGATTGAGGCAGTAAAAACTTGACCTAGACCAACACCAATACCGACGGAGGTTCATAGCTTTCTCGGTTTGGAAGGCTATTACAGGAGATTTATAGAGGGATTTTCTTCCCTTTCAGTACCTTTGATAAAGTTAACTCAGAAGGATACCACCCCTCAGAAGGAGAAGACACCGTTTGAAATTATAGAAAATGGGGTCCTCAGATATCGAGTACGATTATGTGTCCCTAATATTGTAGGGCTGCGTCTACAGGTTATGAGAGAAACTCACTATTCTCGTTGTTCTATCCATCCATGAGAGACAAAGATGTATCATGATATCAGGGAAGTATATTGGTGGGACAAAATGAAAAAGGATATAGCAGAGTTTGTTGCTCAGTGTCCTAACTCTCAATAGGTTAAGATTTGAGCATCAAAAGCCCGGTGAATTATTGCAGGCTATGGAGATCCCGACTTGGAAATGGGAAGTAATCAATATGGATTTCATCATAGGATTACCTCGTACCCAGTGTAAGTTTTATTTGATATGGGTGATTGTTGATAGGCTTATATAGTCAGCACATTTTCTACTCGTTAGGACTACATATTCAGCAGAGGATTATGCAATGCTTTATATTAAGGAGATAGCATGACTGCATAGCGTCCTTGTATCTATTATCTCGGATAGAGGAGCTCAATTTACAGCTAACTTCTAGTGGTCCTTCCAAAAAGGATTGGGGACTCAGGTAAGTCTTAGTATAGCATTTCATCCCCAGACAGATGGACAGGCTGAGCATACTATTCAGACACTTAAGGATATGTTACAAGCATATGTGATAGACTTCAAAGGTAGCTGGGATGATCATCTGCCACTTATTGAGTTCGCATATAATAATAGATACCATTCCAGTATTCAGATGGCTCCATACGAAGCTCTTTAGGGGCAGAAGTATAGGTGGCCTAGCAGCTAGGGCCACACCCCTGCCCCTACCACGGCCTCAACCGGGCCCTCGGCCTCTAGTGGCCACAGCTGGTGGTACTGGTGGTCATCAATCCTGACTAGTCGCTCGTGTCCTCACCTTGCTCATGACTCGTGAGACCTATGTAACCTAGGCTCTGATACCAACTTGTCACGACTCTAAACCCAGACCCGGTCATGATGGCGCATCTCTTGAAGATAAGTCCAGGCGACACAATACCCAATTAATTTTAAACAATTATAATAACACAATTTAAGTCATTAATATGCTAATAATCCCAAATCAGGTGGTGGTGCGTATATAACGCCGTAACCTTTTCCCATATCCCATATACATATATTTACATATATACGCGTATATAACGCTATCTGGTCATGGGTCAGTGTAAATGAATGCAATGCATGAAATGCATAAGAAATACGTTAATAAGATTTTCTCGGAATGCCATAAAAATCAGTATACCTTTTAGATAAATTTTATCAAATACGTATTTTTCTGAGACCCATGAACATATATACGCGTATATAACGCCATCTGGTCATGGGTCAGTGTAAATGAATGAAATGCATGATAATTATGTCAATAAAATCTTTCGGAGTGTCATAAGACCATTTTACCTCTGATTAATATCATGAAATATACTTTATCAGCTTACGTATTTTCTGAGACCCATGAACAGAAAATAGGATAATAAGACTTATGGGAGAATAAGAATATGCACATCTCTAGCATTTCTATAAATAGAGTAATTTATGGAAGTTGTTCATTTGCTCGTTATACCTAGAGTAGGGAAAAATCCATATGATATTCTTGGAAAAGGTTGCACCATACTCCTTTAAAACCGTAAAATTTTATGTTGCTAAAGTGCTAATAATTCTCGCTGAAATTGATTTGGTCGCAAGAAATTTTGTTAGAAGCTTGTTGGAAGCTTGTTTTAGAGTCTGTTCTTGAATTTCTTTGAATAAGGAAGAAAGGTATGTGATTCTCACTTGATTCTTCAATGTCCAAGTGAAACCAAATTTTAATGTCTTACATAATGTAGACTTATAACTAAGAGACTACACTTATGACTAAAAGACTACTATTACACGTAAGTAGACTTGTAATAAGTCTTACTTTAGATGGCCACCTAAGACAATATATGCGGATAATCAATGGTGAGACTTGGAGTTTCAGGTTGACGACTGGGTATTCCTAAAGGTATCACCAATGAATGGTGTTATTAGATTCGGTAAGAAAGGAAAACTTAGCGCTCAGTAAATTGGACCATATAGGATCATACGCAAGGTAGGCCAGGTAGCAAATGAGTTAGACTTGCCTTCGGACTTGGAGTATGTACATCCAGTCTTTCATGTGTCTATACTCCGTAAATGTATCGGAGATCCTTCCAGAATCGTGTCAATTAACGACGTTCAGGTCACAGAGCAGCTATCATATGAAGAAACTCCCATTGTTATATTAGACAGGAAGATTCAGAGATTGTGAACTAAAGACGTAGCTTTGGTGAAAGTACTTTGGAGAAACAATAATGAGGAAGAAATGACTTGGGAGGCCGAGGAAGATATGAAGTCTAGATATACCTACTTATTTCCTCCTCCAGAGAAGGGTCCGACTGAGACATCACAACGTTAAGGTACGTGTATAGATTCTTGTGTTAGTTATTGTCGTTGGTCGTGTAAGGCCATTGTCGTTATTAATGATTGTGGTCCTATGTGGCATTGAATTATTGAGTTTCTACAGGAAGAGTTAGTAGTAGTGTTGTTACAAAGGCGACACTGCCAAAGTTATATAGATCCTGGGGAAATAAACATTCGAGGACGAATGTTTCTACGGGGAGAAGGATGTTACATCTCACATTTTCGTACCTTGAAGTTTCGTCTTCAATTAATCGACATAGACTCGGGGATGAGATTATCTTGAGGTTAAAATATTTATTATATTTATAACAAGCGGTAAGTAAGTTCCATGAAGGATAAATGGTACATGAATTACAGAAAATGAGTTTCATTGAAGGTTGTCAATTTGGGATAAAATACGGCCCGAGCTATAATATCCGATATTTATGGATTAGTACCATATAAGGTACCATATGACCATGATAATATGGTGTATAAAGTGTATTAAAAATAAGTAGAATTTTAAGTAACTTGAGATAATTTTTAATTATGTAGGAAATTGGTTAATTATCGGGTAGCGGGATATTACCTAATTAATTAATAAATTAGTTGATAAAGATTTAAAATCTCCACCCCATCCCCCATATGGCAGCAAGCCACTACTAAGACATATGACTCTTAGTCATATTGTCTTACGTGACCATCTAAAGTAAGACTTATTACAACTCTACTCACGTGTAATAGTAGTCTCTTAGTCATAAGTCTACTTCATGTAAGACATTCAAATTTGGTTTCACTTGGACATTGAATAATCAAGTGAGAATCACATACCTTTCTTCCTTATTCAAACAAATTCAAGACCAAACGCTAAAACAAGCTTCTAACAAAATTTCTTGCGACCAAATCTATTCCAGCGAGAATTATTAGTACTTTAGCAACGTAAAATTTCGCGTTTCTAAAGGAATATAGTGCAATATTTTCCAAGAATATCATATGGATTTTTTCCTGCTCCGGTTATGTTATGACTATCTCTTCTTTGTTTTTGGCATGATCTATACGACACAAGCGAAACGAGCAAATGCACAACTTTCATAAATTACTCTAATCATAAAAATTCTAGAGATGTGTATATTCTTATTCTCCCATAAGTTTTATTATCCTATTGTCTGTTCATGGGTCTCAGAAAATAAGTTGATTAAGTCTATTTCATGATTAATTAGAGGCAAAATGGTCTTATGAAACTTCGAAAGGTTCTATTGACGTACTTATCATGCATTGCACTCATTTACACTGAACCATGACCAGATGGCATTATATATGCGTATATATATAAATATATGTATATGGGATGCGGAAAAAGGTTACGACATTATGTATGCACCACCACCTAATCAGTGGTATATGTTGATGATTTTGCCCATAGTGGCCGAGATGATATAATGGAATGCCCTCAGAGCTTGATGATGTTATGTACACCAATACATATGCATGACACTACATTTACACGCACGTTCATGATATTATAACTGTTTCAGGATTCACAAAGTTATTTAGACTTACAGGCGGAATTCCTTATTCCATGTTTCATATATGTCTCTTATGTACTTATTTTCATGCCTTACATACTCAGTACATTATTCGTACTGACGCCCTATTTTCTAGAGCATGCGTTTCATGCTCGCAGGTGCAGGTTGGCAAGCTAACGGTGCCCCTGCTTAGGATCCTTGATCAGCGAGAGTTGGCACTCCATTTGGCTACGACCCCTAAAACCAAGAACTTAAGACTCACTAGGAAGACCAGACCTTATGTGGGATGCCTACGTATCTCGCCTTGAAAGTTGAAAATCTGGTATGCATAGTTCGGGAGGATTGGATAGGGGAAAAGCTTTTGAAAAAACACAACTAATTTGGAAAAAATATTTTGTTTTTTTTTTGGAAAATGATAAGAAAGTGTAAAATCTTTTTTTCTTTTTAATCTTTTTAGAAAATTAGGTATGAAAATTAAAAGTGATAAAACCATCACTATCTCTCTTGCTTTATTTTTCACCCTTCTTTCCAAAACATCAGTCCGTCAAATGACCTTTCTACCCTCAAAGATGCAACCTTTAGCACATAGGATGATTGAATGTCATTTTGGGCCAGTGGGTCCATTTGACACAATTTGGACAGGCTTCCTACAAAGCACATGGTACCTAGGACCAGGCCTGCTAGGTCATAATAATATGATGCAAATAAAAATGACCTAAAGGCTGACCTACGTTTGGGGTTCAGTAATAAGGCAATTCGGGGGAGCGTATGGTCGATAGTGGCTGCTCAAGCTTTCCACCCACTCCATACGTATGACGCCCCCTACCCCTTCTAAAATAAGGGTGACTGAACAAAGAGTTCGTGTACCCGACACGTACTATGAGACTTGTTGCAGAAAGAATTGGCCGGGTAATGCATATGATGACAGTTATAAAGCAGCAACACATAAAAAAGACTGTAAACACATTAACAACTAGCAAATAATAAAGTGACATAAACAAGAATAAAAATCAAATAAAGCCAATAAAAACATAAAAACTTCAACCGAATATTCTAATAAGCCAACAAGATCATAGTATCAATTCGAACCTGCAACTCCCCAGTAGAGTCGCCAAAGCTCTCACACCCCTGTTTTCACTCTTAACTACCCTTTAAAAAGATAAAAAAGTGATTTTAAACCTCAAAAGGGTTTCAATTTGAAAAGTAAAAAGATTGTGTTTCGAATGATTTTTTAGAGTCGCCGCCTGATATTTGATTTCGGTGTGCTACGTCACCGTTGAGAAATAACTTTTCTTTCAAAACACGTTTGGACTCCAAAAATAAGTTTGCACTAGAGTTCTAGTTAAGGGAGTTCATTTGACTCGGGGAAAAGGTATTAGGCATTTTTTGCGTCCCGTGAAAGTCACGGTTGCGTAGCCGATGTAGTTGGCTTTTAAAATATTCAATTTGAGGAAGAAACGCGCAAAAAGAAAAGATAAACACAGAAAAGGCCCGAGGTTGTCCCCACCTAATAAAGTAAAAATAATAAAATGAAAATAAAATCCTAAGCTAACCTACAGTGTACTTCCTCCACAGTGCTCGTCTCGGACTCCAAATACTTTTACTTCGGGGCATACCTCGGATAAAAATATATACAATCCATGGGGCATTCCCATGAATATAAATTAAAGGGAAGGACCTCTCACCTAGAAATAAAGATGCATAAACGTCCTAATATTGCCTACCCAGGTATGGTCGGCCTAAACATGCTACTAGGGAATACTACAATAAAGTAAAGTAAATGAAAGGAAACTAAATAAAAGAAAATTCAATTCGCGCCCATAGTTTAACTTTTAATATTGGGTATTTGCCTAAGCCCGAACACTATAACATGTAAGCAAATTAATTACTAATGAGATTTATCCTCTTCCTACTCCCGTGACCCACGTTCATTCAATGAAGTACGCAGGCAGTGATGAACATAGATAAATTTAGTGCATTACTTGAATAGTTTAATGTTAACTGATACTAAGCCTATGCATTTTCTGAAGCGCAAAATCCAAAAAAATATATGGATTTACACATTAAGTCAAAAGCATGGAGGAAATTCAACAGTACAGAATATTCAAGATTGGAAACTAACTTCAATGTTCATTACTAGTATCTAAATGTCATAAAACGAGAAAACAACACCAATAAATGAAAGTAAGTGAGAAAGAGTTGAACCTGAAGACTGGATTTTCAATTGATAAAGACGTCTAACAATTACATGGACGAGAATCCAACAAACTTACGATTGGAAATCAAATCGACAGGACTCTCAAACACGGACACGGGAGGAATCTCGAATCGGCAATGGAAACGGACTCAATATTGCACATGCGAGCGAAGAAACGTGAAATCTAGGAGACTACTGATTTGACCGTTCAATGTGTAAATTAAAATGGAGCCAGCTACAGCTGTGAATTGAAAACTCACCTCTTTGCTCTTATGGAATTAAGCAGTAACAAAAGAAGGAAGAAAAAGACAATTTTCTGATAGGTATATTTTGTTCTTATTTATGTTTTCATTTTATCAATATGTTCTATGGATTTGTAGAAGAAAGTAAAGAACGAAAATGGAAAATGGTGAAGAAAATAAGGGGGCTGTGAGTGTTGCTGCCCTTTTCCAAATAAAATCAAGAAAGAATGATGAGAGCTTAGTCAAAGGTAGGGAACGACCGATTTCTGGCGAGCTTTAGTGGAGCTGCTGGCGGCAGCGATAACAGGTGAAGAGAAGGAGACGACTGTGGTGAGGCAGTTGTGAGTTAGCTCCGGCTAGTCATTTTGTGATGTCCATCTTCTGTTGATTTGGTGAAGGAGGTGGGATGGGGCGGCTGAGAGGTGAGGGAGGAGAGGTTGGTCGCTGGGCGTTAGGGAATTATTTGGCGGCTGTGACAGCGGAGATAGGGTTGTGCGGCGGTGGCGGCTGACCTTCTTTCCTCCTTTCTAGGTCAAATGTCTTCTTATGAAATAAGGGTATAAAATTTGATGGGGCTGCGTGGGCTAAGGGGAATAGGCTTAGAGTTATGCCAAATTGGGTCCTAAAATTGATCTCCAAGACTCTTAAAATTGTGGTCCAAAACCTTAGTTAACTCCCTTTATTATAAGATAAAAATACTATACAATGCAAAAACCAATTC
Source organism: Nicotiana tabacum (assembly GCF_000715075.1). Lineage (NCBI taxonomy): Eukaryota > Viridiplantae > Streptophyta > Magnoliopsida > Solanales > Solanaceae > Nicotiana > Nicotiana tabacum. The sequence continues at coordinate 203,645,882 of NC_134080.1, forward strand.
TAATTAATTAAACTAAACTATATTAAAATATGAAACTATTTTTTGTATTCTTAGGAGATTATATTGAAATAAAAATAGAGAAAATTAGGCTAAAACCATCGCAAAGTAATAATATTACTACTAAAATACTAATGACCTTAAATAAATGAGAAAAATAATAAAATAAAATAAAACTATGTTGTGTTTTCAATTTTATGTTTTAAAATCAAAATAAAAGTGAAAATAGGCTAAATCCTATTAAAATAAGAGAAAATACCTTAAACTACCCCTAAACTTTGCTCAGATTATTAGTATCCTCCCCGAACTATGTCCGGTCTTAATTACTCCTCTCAACTTAGCCTTTTGAGGGCTATTACTCCCCTAGACGCTGATGTGTCAAAAAGTGTGGGTACACTCGTCTTCCACGTGGATTTTTCTGTCTATGTGGCATTTTTTTTGAAAAATAAAATATTTTTTTACCTTTTTAAGAATATTACTTTTTTAGATAATTTGTTTCGAGTAAAATTTATAATAAAACTTGGATATAACTACATTATTTAGGCTAAATATTTTTATTAAGCCAAAAAAAAAAAAAATTTTAGTTAATCTTTTTTTAAATTTAACCTGAAAATAAAGATTTATACAATTGAAATGAATAGTCAAAATATCTAAAAAGTTATAAAAAATACATAGTTGATATAAATAGTCATTGCATCAAAAGAAAAAATAAAAAGAGTGTACAATTGCACTCGTAATTTCTTGCAAATGTACACTCTTTTTATTTATTCTTTTGATATAATGACTATTTCTTTCAACTGTGTATTTTTACCTTTTTAGGTAAAATCTGTAAAAATAATTAGAGCACCATAATTTAGAGCTATATAAAAAATTATAGACAAAAAAATTAATTTCAAACTATGTATTTTTTATAATTTTTAGATGCCCTGACTATTTATTTCAATTGCATAAATCTTTATTTTCAAGTCAAATTCAAAAAAAAGATTAACTAAAACTTTATTATTTTTGGACAAATAAAAATATTTAGCCTAAATAATGTAGTTCTATCCAAGTTTTATTATAAATTGTATTCGAAAAAAATTATCTAAAAAGTAATATTCTTAAAAAGGTAAAAAAAATTATTTTTCAAAAAAATGCCACATTGACAGAAAAATCCACGCGGCAGGTGAGTGCACCCACACTTTTTTCCACATCAGCATCTAAGGAGGTAATGGCTCTCAAAGGCCAAGTTGAGGGGGGTAATTAAGATCAGGCATAGTTCGGGGAGGATATTTATAATCTGAGCCAAGTTTAGGGGTGGTTTAAGGTATTTTGCCATTAAAATAACTTAAATAAATGTTTTAAAATGCCAAGCATACTAATATAGCTTGAAGATGTGGTGGATCAAAAATTGCGTGCTTACACCATCTCTCACGGAAAGACCAGGCCATGAAAGAATTGAGGCAATCATTGTCGGGTGCTTCTACCAACGCAAATGGAAGATGTCCAGTTCCTCCCGGTGCTCCTGTGAATCAAATAACGCAAAAGATAGATAATAACACCCCGAGAGGTGAGGTCGGCATCAGGGACGGGGGAATTAGTAGCAGATCTAGTAACGCTAACGGTAATAACCATTTCAAAATCGAGCTCATGCATTTTAAGAGGGAAATAAGCGCCTGAATGGACCAAATTTCGGGCGCACCACTAGTACTGAAGGGCCCGGACTCAAAGAAATACAGCCAGTTGTCATTCAAACCAAGCGCAAAACTAGAGTTGATTCTGAAGCGGGTCAAATGCTAGACATACCGAAATATGATGGGACATCGGATCCACAGGACCACATCGCCACTTATACAATGATGGTGAAAGGAAATAACTTAGCTCCACACGAGATTGAGTCGGTCCTGCTGAAGAAGTTCAGAGAAACCCTCACAAAAGGGGCCCTAACATAGTATTCAATTTTACCCGAGCATTCAATAGATTCCTTCGATAAGCTCACAGGTTCTTTCATCAAGACGCACACCGGGGCCAAGATGGTATAGGACCATAAGGCCGACATATTCAGAATTATGCAAGGAGAGTTTGAATTACAATAGGAGTTCGTGACCATCTTTGAGATGAAAGGATGCTTCTATCGACCGTGCCGGATAAATGGGCAACTAAGGAGTTTACTAAAGGGCTGAACCTGAGGAGCTCCGACGCCTCCCGAAAACTGAAAGAAAGCCTGTTCGAGCTCCAGGCAACTACATGGGCAGATGTCCATAAGCGTTACGAATCAAAGATAAGAATAGAAGATGACCAGCTCGGTATCCCAATATCAACCAAGGGTCGGTATCGAGAAAATAATCGGGATAAGTCGAAGGATGATTTTAAAACAGATCAACGATCTTCTATGGGCCAGTTTTTACCCTACGAGAGGGCCGAAGGACGCGATAGAGGTTTCTGGTTAGCAGACAGGTTTGCTCCCGATTGGAGAACTGACCGCAGCCAAAATAACAAGTCATTGTGGGACAAAGAAGTATCAGGTTCCCGAGATTCCACATATCCTGGACTGTTCAAGTATAATTTTAATGTCAGCAGAGTGGAGCTAGTATCGGCGATGAGGAAAATTAAGGAAGAGCGGTTATCGAGGCCAATGAGATCTGATCCTAACCAAAGGGATCCTAATCTGTGGTGCGTATCATGGGATTAACAGCTATCGGATTGGGGGCTGTCAACATCTGCGCGAGAAGGTGGCTATATTGTTGAATAATGGCTATATCAGAGAGTTCTTAAGCGATCGAGCCAAAAATAATTACGGCTGCAACCGAGATAATGTAGAGCCCTTGAAGATAGCAGAGGATCCTCCTCGACTAATGATCAACATGATTTTTGGGGAAAACGAGATTAACGGTGTAACATTTTTCGGCAGCAAAAAGACAAAGGTATCGGTGACCCACAGCAAGGGACTCCGGAAAGTTATCAAAAACGATATCGCCTTCATAGAGGAAGACGCCGATGGCCTTCTACTACCACACAACGATGCCTTGTTAATTTCTCTCTATGTTTCAAATTTTAAAATTAAACGTGTTTTGGTGGACCTAAAAAGTTTAGCCAATATCATTCAATGGAAAGTACTGGAGCAAGCCAAGCTAAAAGGAAGCATCATTTCGGCTGCAAAGCTCCTCACCGGGTTCAACTTAGCAAGTGTGACAACACGAGGGGAGATCCTACTGCCCACAATTGTTGAAGGGGTTATGAAGATTACCTTGTTTTATGCCCCGGCTATGCCAATCAATGTAGATGATGATGATGTCTCGGATGAGTGTAGAAGGGGCGACACTCGAGTGGGTAGCCTTGAGAGGTCGAGGAGGAGAGAGACGTGGGAAGATAGATTCGTTAGTTTAACGACCTTCAACAAATTTAGAGAGTGGTGGCCCCAGAGATCGCTCACTCTTGAGCGACAGTTCTTAATGAAGGATTTGGACATTCATAACCCAAATATCCTTAGATAGGTCTAGGAGGAAAAAGGGTGGAGGTGGTTCAACCAAAGTGTCTTATATGCAAATGAGCACTTGGTTAAAGAATTTTATACGGATGTGGCTCACTTAAAGAAGGGCACCAAGATAACCAAAGTGAGGAATCTGAAAATCAAATTTGACACCAGCTCCTTAAACAAATATGTGGGATTTGAAGAAGTGGAAGTTGTTCAGTATTTGAAGAAGTTTGCCATGGGTGATGCAGCTCGCCCGTGGCTATTAGAGATTTTGGCTGCTCGAGGACCACTAACCCCGTGGCTCATAGCAGGGGTTCCTATAGTCCGGGCCACCCAAAATTTTGAAGCCAAAGGGTGGCAGACCTTCCTGTGCAGCCGTGTTTACCCGTGCTTAAATGAGAACAAGTTCCCACTTCCTCGAGAAGTCCTGATGGCTTCGGTTATGGCTGGGTACCCGATCAATATGGGTGTTATAATGTCAACCAATATCAATTGAATTGTCCAGAAGGATGAGAGATCCTATCCTTACCCGAACTTTCTCACAGAGTATTTCATTGATCAAAAAGTTGACCCAAGGCAGTATGATACTAAAGTAAAGGCCAAGAAGCCTTTCTCATGGTACCACCTACAGGGTTCTGACAACCCGAAGTTCAAAGGTAAGGCAACTACCTCCGCTAGCCTGTCTGAGGAGCCAACGGTAGTAGTTACTAATTCAGCTGCTGAGCCTTCAGTAGATGCTATGCCTTCCACCGCAGCCGGACCTTCCACCGGGACAGCAGACATGCTACCACCTTCTTCTTCTAGACCATCAGCTTCATTATCAGTGCCAGCCTCATCTACTTATCCACAGACTGCTCTGCGAGTCTCCCAGACATTAGCGAGTCTCAACAACTAGATGCAGGAAGCTACTTCAAATCTGTCTGACATATCCAGCGCTGTTGTAGAACAGTCTTCTGCTCAGTAGCACCTCAGGTACCTCCGTAAGTGGAGAAACATTGAAGATGATTCTGTACAACCAGAAGACCATTATGGAGACCCTAGTGGCGCATGGGAAAGTTATTGAGTAGTTGTGAAAGCAAGCGAATAAGATGTGGAAGTCTAGGCATCAAAGAAGTCAGTGGATAAGTTACGAAAAAAAGTTGCCAAGATTGCATCTGCCGAAGATCTACTACTGGACTTACTTATGGAGGGAGCACCTTCAGCCCCAGCAGCACCAGCAGCATCAACAGTACCCGAGGCATCACATACAGCAGCCAGCCAATCTGAGGAGCCGGACCTTGCTATCCACATCGCTGAGGAGATGATCCAGATGCACACCAACCATGTTATCCCTCAGCCAAGTGATGATGAGACACAGTTAAAGGAGACCAAGGGTGCTGAGGATGCCATGCAGATTGAGACCACATAGGGAGTTCTCTTAACTTTCTACCCTTCCTTGTTTTTATTTTTGTTAAGGACACTGCTCATTTTTATTCGGGGGGTGGGGGGTGGAAGGGTGGTATATTTTGATTGATTTGACATTGGCATTTGGCCTATAATGGCTGATGTGCAAGAGAGATTGTGGAATCAGAATCTAAGTTGAAAGAAGAGGTCCAAATGTTAAAACAACAGATAATTTATATGTACCATGCTTGGATCAGTGGGTATCCTCTAACCTCATTCCCCACTAACTACACTGAAAATTCTGCCTCCGTCCCACTACTATCACAAGCCCAGATTCCCACTGTTGTTGATTTCTCCCCACAACATGCACTAAGCTTTAACCCCACAACTATCTTGGTAAAAGTGAACTAGTACAATTTGCGAAGACCAATATAGCCCGATATCGGGGTATCACCAGTCATGAGCATCTAACATAAGTCTAAAAGTATGAAAGAGTTTATAAAGTCTATTACAGAACCAGAAGAAGGGAAGTAAAATATGAGGGAGAAACACTAGGCTACGAACGCCGAGCAGCTACCTAGTGAACTTCGAATAGCCTGCTGGGAGCAATCAACCCTCACTGGCAGGACCCGAAGCTCCTGAATCTGCACACAAGGTGCAGGGAGTAAAGTGAGTACTCCAACTTAATGAGTAATAAAAATAAATGAAGACTAAGCGATAAGAAAACATGTAAAACACAGCAAAATGCTATAAAGAGACAGTGTAAAACCAATACAATGCAATAAAACAGTGAAATCTTACGGGATGGACAAAGTCTCAATCCCCAATGGTGCATGACTCCAATCTCGCCATCTAATGTGTGTGTCACCTCAATATAGCACAACGATGTAAAATTCGGGGTTTCATACCCTCAGGACAATATTTACAATCATTACTCACCTCTACCCGGTCTAAACTCTAGCCCGCGATGCCCTGCCTCTCGAATCGGCCTTCAAAATATGCTAAGGAAACAAAGCCCACTCGAAAGAAATCAAATTACAACACAAATCTCAAGATTGGCCAAACCTGACCCCTGGGGCCACGTCTCGGAATCCGATAAAATTTACATCAATAGACTCCTTATCACTCCCCAAGTTCATTCATATCAAAAGCACAAAAATCCAACCACAAACGGCCCCTTAAATCCTAAAATCTAGGTCTCAAATTACAAGCCCTAGTTCTTCAATATTTAGGCTTAAATTCCACAAATTCCATGATTAATTAGGTAGAAATCACATTAGCATTGAGTATTAAGTCCATAAATCTTACCTCCAAATGTTTCCCATTGATTCCCTCTTCAATCCCCTTCAAAAGCTTCAAAATTGCCCAAAAATGGAGGAACTTAGACCCAAAATCGCGGAAATGGATCTTTTAAACATTCTGCCCAGCACTTAACATTTCTTCATCACGAACGCGGCTCCCCACCCGCGAACGTGAAGAACAAATCCTCCAGGACACCATCTGCCCACTTACCTCTACGCGAACGTGGCAAGAACCTAGCAAATGCGATGACCACGAACCTTAACCCTTCGCAAACTCGATATAACCTTCGCGAACACGAAGGCCAATTTCCAGCCTCCCATATCAACCATTCGCAAACACGAGGGTCCACTCACAAACGCGAAACACAACTGTCTGCAATATCAACAACAGATTTTCTGCAATTTTATCCAACTTGAAATGGTCTATTTAACCACCCGAAGCTCACCTGAGGCCCTCGAGACCTCAACCAAACATGCCAACCTATCACATAGCATCATTCAAACCTCTTCCAACCTTCAGAACACTTAAAACAACATCGAAACACCAAATTTGTATCGGATTCAAGCCTAAGAATTCCAAAATCTTACAAATTCCGCTTTCGATCAAAAAGTCTATCAAACCACGTTTGAATGACCTGAAATTTTGCACACACATCCCAAATGATATAACGGACCTATTGCAACTTCCGGAATTGAATTCCGACCCCTATATCAAAATCTCACCTATCAACCGGAAAACGCCAAAATTCCAATTTCACCAATGCAAGCCTAGATCTACTCCAGTCCTCCAAAACGCATTCCGAGCACACTCCTAAGTCCCAAATCACCTCCCGAAGCTATCCGGACCATCAGAACTCACATCCAAGCCCTTTAACACATAAGTCAACATCATGTTGACATTTCCAACTTAAGCTTACTCAAAAGAGACTAAGTGTCTCAAACCTTACCAAAACCTCTCTAAGCCCAAACCAACCAATCCAATAACACATAATACCGCTAAACAAGACAATAAGAAGCAAAAATGGGGAAAACGGAGCGGTAACTCATGAAAAGACCGGTCGGGTCGTTACAAGCGAAAACTCGTTATTCGCACCTCAAAAAATTGGCCTTAGCTCTCGTAGTTGCCGCTCAAAATCTTAGTCCTTACTTTTAATGCAACCCGATTACCATGATGACAAATTTTCCCCTGTGGAATGTCCTTCACAAACCTGAATTACCAGGTCAACTGGCCAAGTGAACAGTCGAAATTAGTGAATTTTGCATCAAATCTAAACCCAAAACTACGATCAAATCAAAAGTTTTGGCCTACTTCGTGGCCGATTTTAGTCCTGGATTGATGCCTTTAGCAACCAAAGAAGTAGTGATGGTGCCAGAAACGACATTAGGAGTTTGGACCTTGTTCACGGATGGAGCTTCCAACGTGAAAGGGTCTGGGCTCGGGGTGTCTTAATTATGTCCTTGGGAGAAACCCTAAGGCAGACCATAAAATCTGTTCCATTGACTAACAATAAAGCCAAGTATGAGGCTTTGATTGCAGGACTTGAACTGGCCATGGGACTAGACTCCGAGATCATTGAGATCAAATGTGATTCCCAACTGGTTATAAATCAGGTATACAGAATCTTTGACACTAAAGAGTAACTCATGCAACAATATATGGTGAAAGTTCAGACTCAGCTCGCACAGTTCAAAGAATGGTCGATCACCTACATTCCAAGAGCAGAAAATGCGGAAGCAGAACCACTAGCCAATCTGGATTCGTCCACGGAAATGAAGGGATCAAATTTCGGTACGGTCGTACAGCTTATGTACTTGGTATTGGATGTGGACGGCGATTACAAAGTAAATGCAACCAACTTGGTCTGGGACTGGAGAAATTATCACGACCCAGATTTTCCACCCTCGGGAGTCGTGATGGTGCCTACTAATGAGAGCTAGGCAAGCCAACCATTTGAATTATTAACCTTTTTTTTCATTTTAGTCCTTTAACAGTTAATAACCAACATTAGATAAACAACGGAAATTTAATAAGCGGAAAACTGAAATGAAATAATTTAAGAAATATGCCATCACCAATCCATACAAAAACTACCCAAGACTGGTGTCACAAATCCATAGACCGTCTAGGAATACTACAAATAAAAGTCTGAAAGATTTATTACAATATTATTTCAGAAATATGTAAAAGTAACAGACTAAAAGGATAGGAGAAGACGCTAAGGCCTGCGGATACCTGTAGGACTACCTCGGAATCTCCAACTAGACTGAAGGCAACCACCCAAGCTATGGTGCAAAAGTTGTTGTGCCGGGATCTGCATATAGTGCAGAGTGTAGTATTAGGACAACCGACCCAATGTGCTAGTAAGTGCCTAGCCTAACCTCGGCGAAGTAGTGACGAGGCTAGGACCAGACTACCAAATAAACCTGTGCAGTTAAATCATATAAAGCAGAAAAGAAGAACAGTAATGTACAGTTAAGAATGGGCGACTGACACCGTCTACCATATAAAGCCTCATAGGGATCCATCTGGATACTCGACTGGTAGCTGTTGTTGTAGGCAAACTCTACTAAAGTCAAAATCTGATCCCACGAGCCTCCAAAGTCAATGACATAAGCTCAGAGCATATCGTCCAAAATCTAAATAGTTTGTTCAGACTTCCCGTCCGTCTGAGGATGAACGATGTGCTCAACTCAACCCGTTTGCCTAACTCCCGCTGAACTACTCTCCAGAAATACAAGGTAAACTATGTACCTTGGTTCGAAATGATATACATGGGCGCACCATAAAGACGAACAATCTACCGAATATAGATCTCAGCTAACCTCTCGGAAGAATAGCAGACTGCCACTAGAATGAAATGTGCTGACTTGGTCAGCCTATCAAAAATAACCCACACTACATCGAACTTCCTCTGAGTCCGTGGGAGTCCAACAACGAAGTCCATAGTGATACATTCCCACTTCCACTCAGGAATCTCAATCTTCTGGAACAAACCACCAGGCCTCTAATGCTTGTACTTAACCTGCTGACAATTCAAACACCGAGCCACATATTCAACAATGTCCTTCTTCATTCTCCTCCACTAATAATGCTGCCGCAGATCCTGATACATCTTTGCGGCACCCGGATGAATAGAGTACCAGGAACTATGGGCCTCCTCTAGAATTAGCTCTCGGAGCCCATCCACAAACTGATGATAATAACCTGTCAATCCCAAGAAACACCGGATCTCTATAGCTGATGCTGGTCTAGGACAGTTCTTGACTACCTCAATCTTCTTCGGATCTACCTGAATACCCTCTGCTGATACAACATGACCCAAGAATACAACTAAACTGAACCAAAACTCACACTTCGAAAACTTTGCATATAACTGACTATCTCTCAAAGTCTGAAGAACCACTCTCAGATGTTGCTCATGCTCCTCCTGGCTACGGGAATAGATCAAAATATCATCAATAAAGACTATCACGAACAAATCCAAGTAAGGCCTGAACACTCGGTTCATCAAATCCATAAAAGCTGCTGGGGCATTTGTCAACTCGAATGACATCACTAGGAACTCATAATGCTCGTACTGAGTGCGGAAAGCTTTCTTAGGGAGATCGGATGCCCTAATCCTCAACTGATGGTAGCCAGATCTCAAGTTAATCTTCGAAAATACCTTGGCACCCTGAAGCTGATCAAACAAATCATCAATCCTCGGCAATGGATACTTATTCTTGATTGTAACCTTGTTCAACTGCCGATAATCTATACACATTCTCATCAATCCGTCCTTCTTCCTAACAAACAACACCGGTGCACCCCAAGGCTAAACACTAGGTCTAATGAATCCTTTTTCAAGCAAGTCTTGCAATTGCTCCTTCGACTCTTTCAACTCAAGTGGGGCCAGATACGGCGGAATGGAAATGGGTTGAGTGCCCGGAGCCACAACAATGCAGAAGTCAATATCCCTATCGCGTGGCATACCCGGTAGGTCTGAAGGAAATACCTCATGAAACTCACGAACAACCGGCACAGAATCAATAGAAGGAACCTCGGCACTAGAATCGCAAACATATGCCAAATAGGCCAAACACCCCTTCTCGACCATATGCTGAGCCTTAATATATGAGATAACACTACGGGTAGAATGACTATAAGTTCCTCTCCACTCTAAATGAGGTACACCTAGCGGGGCTAAGGTGATAGTCTTAGCATGACAGTCCAAGATAGCGTGGTAAGGTGATAATCAGTCCATCCCCAATATGACATCGAAATCAACCATGTCCAGAAGAAACAAATCTACACGAGTCTCAAGACCCCCAATCACAACTATACATGAACGATGGACACGATTTACCACAATAGAATCACCCACCGGCGTAGACACATATATAAGAGCACTCAAAGAATCACTAGGCATGACCAGATACAGTGCTAAATAAGATGACACATAGGAGTACGTAGATCTTGGATCAAATAGAACTGAAGCATCTCTACTACAAACTAGAACCGTACTTGTGATAACTGAATCGGAAGCCTCATCCTCAGGCCTGGTTGGAAGGGCATAACATCAGAGCTGGGGCCCACCACCCTGAACTACATCTCTGGGATGGCCTGCTGCTGGCTGGCCTCCACCTCTAACTACTTGACCTCCACCTCTAATACCTCTACCTCCACCTCTAGCACCTCTACCTCCACCTCTAACTGGCTGAGCGGGATGTGGACTACTCGGTGCCTGAACCATAACACGGGAACCCTGGTGCTGAGAGTTGCTTAGTGCTCAAGGGAAAATCTAGCAATGTGACCCATATCACCACAAGTATAACAAGCCCTCAGCTGCTGAGACTGTTGACCCTGATGACCTGAAAGACTACCCCAAAAACTCTAGAGCGGCGGTGCACTGATAGGGGCTAGTGGTGCACTGATAGGAGCTGGTAGTGCATTGTAGGACTACTGATTAGAATACTACATATGAGAACCATGGCCACCTGAAGCACAGTGAGAAACCTGAAGTGCTGACTGAAAAGGCCTAGGAGGATGGCCTCTACCATACGAATCCCTGCCTCCAGACGAGGCGACACTGAATGTGCCTGAATGACAAGGCCTCTTACCACAGCCCTGACCACCTCCCTGCGATAGAACCATCTCAACTCTCCTGGGCACATTGGCCGCCTCCTGAAAATAAATCTCACTCCCCGTCTCCTTGGCCATCAGAAGTCGAATAGGCTGAATGAGTCCCTCAATGAACCTCTTCACTTTCTCTCTCTCTCTTTGTGGGAAGTATGATAAGATAATGATGGGCCAAATCGATGAATCTGGTCTCGTACTAAGTAACAGTCATAGAACCCTGCTAGACACGCTCAAACTGCCTTTGATAGATCTCTCTCTGAGTGATAGGGAGAAACTTCTCCAGAAATAGCTGAGTAAACTGCTACCAAGTCAAAGCTAGTGATTCAGCTGGTCTAGCCAAACAATAATCTCTCTACCATGTCTTGGCGGATCCAGACAAGCAGAAAGTAGCAAAGTCGACCCCATTGGTCTCCACTATCCCCATGTTCCTGAGAACCTCATGACACCTGTTTAGATAATCCTAGGGATCCTTAGAAGATACACCGCTGAAAGTAGTAGTGAAGAGCTTGGTGAACCTGTCCAATCTCCACAAAGCATCGGCAGACATAGCTGCTTCATCACCAGTCTAAGCTACCACACCCGGTTGAACTGCTCTAACTGGCTGAGCTGCTGGAGTCTGAAACTGGGGAGCCATCTGCTCCGGAGTGCTAGTAGTAGGAGTTTGGGCTCCTCCTCTAGCCTGAGAGACGGTTGGTGCTACAGGAAGCAAGCCTGCCCGGGTGACACTCTCCATAAGGCCCACTAGACGGACCAGAGCATCTTGAAGTACTGGGGTAGCAATGAACCCCTATAGGACCTGAGCTGGGCCCACCAAAACTGTCCGGGCCAGAACCTCATCATTAAACTCAACCTGAGGCTCCACCATTGGTGCTGCTGCTCTAGGCTAAGCTCTGCCTCTACCTCGGCCTCGGCCTCGCCCTCTGCCCCTCGTGGGAGATGCTGCTAGGGGCTCAGGCTATTGATCGATGGATAAGGAAGAACATGTTCTCTCCATCTGTGAAAGAATAGATTAGAAATTCAATTAGCATTGAGAAACCAAACCGCACGATAGGAAAGAATAGATGTGAAGTTTTTTCTAACTCTGTATCCTCTGGGGGATAAATACAGACGTCTCCGTATCGACCCCTCAGACTTTACTAAGGTTATCTGTGTATTGTGAGACCTATGTAACCTAGAGCTCTGATACCAACTTGTCACGACCCAGATTTCCCACCCTCGGGAGTCGTGATAGCGCCTACTAATGAGAGCTAGGCAAGCCAACCATTTGAATTATTTAACTTTTTTCCATTTTAGTCCTTTAATTGTTAGTAATCAATATTAGATAAACAACGGAAATTTAATAAGCGAAATATTGAAATGAAATAATTTAAGAAAGATGCCATCACCAATCCATACAAAAATTACCCAAGACTGGTGTCAGAAATCCATATACCGTCTAGGAATACTACAAATAAAAGTTTGAAAGATTTATTACAACATTGTTTCTTAAATATGTAAAAGAAACAGACTAAAAGGATAGGAGAAGATGTCAAGGCCTGCGGACGCCTGCAGGACTACCTCGGAATCTCCAACTGGACTAAAGGTAGCCACCCAAAGCTATGATCCAAAAGCTGCTGCGCCGGGATCTACACACAGTGCAGAGTGTAGTATTAGCACAACCGACCCCATGTGCGGGTAAGTACCTATCCTAACCTCGGCGAAGTAGTGACGAGGCTAGGACCAGACTACCAATTAAACCTATGCATTTTCATATACATCGGAAAAGAAGAATAGTAATGTATAGTTAAGAATGGAAGGGGGAAACATTAAATGATAATAAAAAGACAACAGGTAAATACAAGGAACACCATGCTCAAGTATCAACAAGGATTAGAAATCAAACAAGTGCACGACATCACCCTTCATGCTTTTACTCTCATCCTCACCATCAAATTAACATAATCGGCATGGAATTGTACATCGTGTGGCATGACATCACCCTTCGTGCTTTTATACTCTTCCTCACAAAATCATACACGGCATCACCCGTCGTGCTTTAATACTCTCTCACCAAAACAATGTACGGCATCACCCATCGTTCTTTAACACTCTTCCTCACCCAAACAATAATCCCAAATAATAGGGCAAGGAAAAATATAAAATTACAATAAAATACCGGCAAGGGAACAATATCAAAGGCATAAACATCCCGGCAAGGGAGATAGCATTAAAGCAACAACATCCCGGCAAGGGAAATAATATAATAATCCTTTTTTTCACATTTACTTCATAACTTACTTCACAACTTGAGCCAATGCTCTATAAGGTTCAATTGCCAATTATACTTCCACCATTCGTTATACAACTTGAGCCAACGCTCGTCAATATTCAGATAACATTGTTACTTCCACAAACTTTACTCAACAATAGAAATCATCACAAAAGGCATGAACGATACAAACAGAGTCATAATAATCATAATATAAGACTCAAGGGCATGCTTGACACCAACATATAGATACTCGTCACCATGTCTATACGTCGTACTCAACAAATAACACATAGTAAATTGGACATGACTCATAATCCCTCAAGCTAAGGTTAGGCCAAACACTTATCTTGATGCCACGAACACAATTCAAGTCTCAACTATCGCTTTACCTCTTGATTCCACCACCAATTCGTGCGTATCTAGCCACAAGTTACTTAACTATATCAATAATTGCTAAAAGAATCAATTCCATTGCATGAAAATAGGTTTCTTAAAGTTTTTCCCAAAAAGTCAAAAATTGCCCCCAGACCCACATGGTCAAAACTCGAGGTTCGAACTAAAACCCAATTACACATCCCACGAACCCAAATATATAATTTGTTTTGATATCGAACCTCAAATTGAGGTCCAAATCCCCAAAATTTGAAAAACCTAGATTCTACCCAAAACACACAATTTCCCCTATGAAAACCTTTGATTTTGAGTTGAAATCATGAGAAAAGATGTTAAATATTGATGAAACCAAGTTAGAAATGACTTACAATCGATTTGGAAGAGTACTTGTCTTTGAAAAATCGCCCAAAAGTGTTTTAGTTTTGAAAGAGTTTGAAAAATGAAAGATTTTAGGCTAAGTTATGAATTTGTAGGTCACAGATGTCGCAATTGCGAACCCTTCAGAAGTCTGCTATTCTCGCATTTGCGAACTCGCAATTGCAATGAGGGAGTCGCATTTGTGACAAAAGGGAATTGCTGGGCCACTTCGCATTTGTGAAGGAAGGATCACATTTGCGATCAGCCCTACCCAGGCCTTCTCTCGCATTTGTAATGGGTTGGTCACATTTGCGAGCTTGCATTTGCGAACTAGGCTTCGCATTTGCGAAGCCTGCAGGCCTGCAACATACTAGTTAAAAATCTGCAACATGCTAAGTTAGATTCCACTCCGTGGCCTATCCAAAACTCACCCGAGCCCTCGGGGCTCCAAACTAAACATGCACACCAACCTAAAACCATCATACGGACTCCTTCGTTGAATCAAATCATAAAAATAACATGTAAAACCATGAATTAAACCTCAAAAATCATTATTTTCACCAAGAACACCTAAAGTTCATAACCCTTCGACCGGAAGTGGAAATCAGGTCAAATAAACTCCATTTCTCACCAAATTTCACAGTTATCATTTTAATACTATGACAAGTTTGTGCCGGGCTCCAAAACCAAATACGGGCCAGATACCAATGGTTTCAAACATAATTTCTTTTCTTTATTTCATAAATAATTCAGCAAAGCAATTTCTTTCAAAATTTGATTTTTAAGGCTTGGGACCTCGGAATTCATTTTCGGGCATACGTCCAAGTCCCATATTTTACTGCGAACCTCCCGGGATCATCGGAACACAAATCAGGGTTTGTTTGTTCAAAATGTCGACCAAAGTCAACCATAATTAAATTTTAACTCTATAAATTTCTATTTCTCATATTTTTACATAAATGCTTCTCAGATATACATCCGGACCATGCATGTAAATCGAGGTGAGGTAAAAAGGAGATTTTAAGGCCTTAAAAAACAGGATTTGTTTCTAAAACAAGTGATGACCTTTCGGGTCATCACAGAAATGAAATCATCGACTACTTTGAGCACGACAAACTACCCGAAGGCATCCTGGGCACTCCGCAACAAAGTAGCTCGCTACAACTTCTGGGGAGGACAATTATACAGAAGCTCGTTCCAAGGTTCGTTGGCCCGATGCTTAGGAGCCTATGAGGCTAATTATGTTGTGAGAAAGGTTCACAAAGGAATTTATGGAAATAATTCACGTGCAGATTCATTGGTGTTAAAATTAGTTAGGGCAGGATACTACTGGTCGCGGATAGAACAAGCCACTAAGGCCTTCGTTCAGAAATGCAACAAGTGTCAACGTCATGCCCCGTTAATGCACTAGCCAATAGAGCTATTGCACTCAGTATTATCCCTGTGGCCATTCGTGAAATGGGGGATGGACATAGTTGGTCCGCTGCCACCGGCTCCCGGTAAGGTAAGGTTTTTTTTTATTTCAACTAATTACTTCTCTAAGTTGGTTGAAGCAGGTCCTTATCAGAAAATCAGCGAGCGTGAAGTGGTCGATTTGCTATGGGAGAACATAATTTACCATTTCAGAATACCAAAGGAGATTTCCTGTGATAATGGCCCACATTTCATAGGCACAAAGGTTACAAAATTCTTTGAAGACTTGAAAATCAAAAGAATCACATCTTCTCCATACAATTTGAGCACAAATGGCCAAGCGGAGTCAACAATTAAGGTGATTATTCAAAACCTCATAACGAGATTGGAAGTGGCCAAAGGTAATTGGCTCGAAGAATTACTAGGTGTGTTCTGGCATACCGAACGATGACCAATTCAAGCACGGGATAGACATATTTCTCTCTCGTATACAGAGCAGAAGCTCTAATCCCGATAGAAGTAGGAAAACCAACCTTGAGGTAATTCCGGACGAACAAAGAAATGCCTAACGAAGCATTGCTAGTCAAACTGGAGCTGCATGATGAACATAGAGACTTAGCGCATATAAGGATGATAGCTCAACAACAACGAAGCGAAAGGTACTATAATCGAAGGGACAATCTCCACTATTTCAAAGTGGGAGACTTGGTTTTAAGAAAGGTGACTCAAAACACACGGGATCTCAATGATGGAAAGCTGGGTCCAACATGGGAAGGACCCTACCGGGTTTCACCCGTCACCGGGAAAGTATCATACGAACTAGAAAACCAAGATGGAGTCGAATTGCCGAGCAACTGGAACGCGACTCACCTCAAAATATTATTGCCGATTAGCACCGCTAACACTGAAAGTATGTGCTGCACTCTTTTTCCCATTGTCCAGTTTTTTTCCTAATTGAGTTTTTATGGCAAGATTTTTAATGAGGTAGAAATAGAAAGTATACTGCGAAGGAAATGTCATTGGTAGAAATAAGAAATTTAAATGACAAGGCATGAAAATGACAAGCCACAACGGCATGGTTAGATAGTTTTTAGCTCGATAGCAAAGTTCCTAACGGGAAATGAAGCTAGCTACCAGACCGAAGGCTATTCAATCGTTTATGAGTGCTTCTTCCTTACAAACCACTTGGGGTGGTTAGATAATCTTTGGATCGGTAGCAAAATTCCTAACAAGAAATGAAGCTTGCTATCGGGCCAAAATTATACAACCATTCTCTAGTGGAATCCTCAAAGCAGCAAGACTTTCAGTGTTCCAATTCGCATTCTTCGCGTTCGAACACTGGGGGGATGATATGAGAATACAGCAACCTGATTGCCATAGAAACTGGGACTAGAAAATTCGATAACAAAAGTGTCTCATCGGGACCAAGGACTGCGTAGCCAGTCCCGTAAAAACAAGTTGTACAAATTAACCATATGTAATGGCAATTTCTTTTCAAACAGCAAAATGAATGCTTATGTACTTTTGATGATAGAAGGAACAAAATAAAGTCCTTTTATTTTTATCTTGTTTCTTGCCCAAACGATAAATTGATTTTATCATTTGAAATTTAATCAAGTACTTCAAATGCTTGTTTTCACAATTCCTAATTTCTACTCAAAACCCCGTTTTACCATAAAATTTATAGATTAAAGGTTAAAATTAATAGGTCATTATGGAAATACATCAAAACTAGTTAAAAATCATTAACCAACGAAGTTGGGATGAAAACCTCCTCAAAATCCTCTCTTGGCCCAGCTCTAGCTTTTAAAAATGGTGAAACGTGACCAAATCCCTGTTGATACCCAATTTTGCCCTCATATTTTCTCAAATAGTATATATACTTTCAAATAATCATTTTTGCATCATTATTTGTCTTACAAATCTATACAAGCATTTTCTATAATTTTTCATAATTTTTAGAGCTTTTAAATTGATTTTCCTGTATTTAAATTACTTGAATAATTATTAATTACTCCTTCAAATTATTTTTTAATGGATTAGTTACCTAAAATTAGTATTTTCACATATAATACATATTTAAAATATTGTTACTTCATTTTATGTAATTACATTAGTATTTTTAAAGTTATTTTCACAATTTTGCAGTAATAGCCTATACTCAACATAATTGCTTTTTATTTATGTTATTTGTGTCAAAATAGTATTTTATATTTTATAACGCTAAATTATTATTTTAAATCATCTTAGTGCATATATTTTTATTTATTTATTAATCATTTTTATAAATTATGTTTTGATAAAATTTTCATATTTAAATAGTAGCCCAGATTTAAACCAATTTTTGAACCAAAAATGGCCCGACACCTTAGCCCAATAGACCCAAAGCCCAAACCAAGCGACCCTTGTAACCAACTTGGTTGCGACCCGCTTAATAACCCGCACTGCTTCCCCCTTTGATATTGGATGTTGATCTTAAATGATCAACGACCCATAATTAACCTACTCGTTCCTCATATCCACAATACCCCAAACCCTAGAGAAAAATCCCCACCTCGCTGCCTCTGTATTCTCACACGATCTCATCTTTCAAACCTAAACCCTAGCCGTCCTCGCTCAAATCCCAGCCCCAATCCGACATTACATGGAAATCATCCATGATTCCTTTCCTTTCTTGGATACGCGGAGTTACTTACCATCTTTTGAACACTACAAGTACTGGGTAATTGATTATTTATGGAAGCTGAGTCATTGGTGTTCTTTTGATTCAGGTTCTGTATCATCTTCATGTTTCTAACCTGATACACTAATTATCAGACCCTATGGGTTCGATTCAATGAGAATTTTGCTATTTTTATTCCTTGTCTAAACTAGGGTTTCCTGGATTTGCCCTAAAACTGATTCTAATTGATTTTGCATGCCATATTTTCCTTATTTTGTGTTTAATCTACTGTATTTCTTTATTTTATGTGTTAATCTTTAACTACTATATAAAATCCTCCCCATTCCACTTTAAGGCATACCTTAATCGCTAGATTTCACTAAAAATGGAGTTATTACTTCATTGTTCTCTCATTATCTTATTATATACCTTGATTCTTGGCTGGCTGAAAGCTAAGGCCATCGGGATTTGATTTTTTAACCTTTTCTTGGTGCGAGCACTGCCTTGGGTTCTTTTGAAGCCCTTGGGAACTTTGACATATTGAGACTCTGGGTTCTTGCTCTTTGTTGGTATTCAGATCATTGTGGAATTTGTTTTTTCTTGTTGTCCGTTTAACTGGTAAGTCACTTGGCTTTTGCAATTTTGTTCTATGTGTCTATGATTTGCATATTCTTACTTCTGAAATTCATGGCGTAATTCGTTTCTTGGCTACTTTTGTGTGCAACTTTGTTAGCTTTACACTCGCTTTGAGGCTCTTTAGTATTCAATTTCACTTAAAGCTACCAGTTCTGAGATATGTTATTTGAATATGCTTCACCTGAATGACTTAGACCCTCTTAAGTTCGTATTACCCTAATGTTGATACCTGAATATCTACATTTGCTATTTGACATTGAGCTTGCATTTTCACTATGTTCTGAACTCCTATAATGTGTCTTAAGTTCCTCACTACCAACTATGTCTTGCTCTTCTTTTAATATGTCCCTCAACATGTTTTGGTTTGCAACCTTAGTGATTATTCGAGACCTTTGGAATGACTATTCTTAAATTGTGTTTCCCTACCATGTTTGTTACTGTTCTACTTCATGATTTAAATTAACATGGTTGTCTTATGATATTGTGATGAATCTTTAGCATAATTTGGATCCTTAAGCTTTAAACCTTTAAGCTAGTGCCCTGCTTAGACTTGTTTGGTATTATGCGCCTTTGTATGATAATCTTGTTAATCTTGCAAACATGTATATCCCTTAACTCTTTCAATATGATTCTGTCAATGTGTTATTTTTCTAAGTGTTGAACTTGCTTCTAAGTCTTGTTGACCTTTTTGATTAATTGTTTCGTGTTCTCAACTTTGCTATGTCTACCTTTTAAACTATAAGTGTATTTCCTCAACTTTTGTCCCTTAACCATTATCCACTCACTCTCATTTGTTACCTGTGTTATTCTGAACCTATCATTCTTGGCCGGCTGAAAGCCAAGGCTACCAAGACTCTTACAACTGACCTCCTTAGTGTGAGCACTGCTCGGGGTCCATTTAAGACCCTTGTTAACTCTGATACAGTAGGCTTTGGGGTCTTTTAGCCACTCTCTTTACTACTGAGACCTGAGCTATCTCTAACACTCAGTTCTTTCTTCCTACTGTCTACTGAATATGTAAACTTATTGATTTAAGTGATTTAGTGTCTGGGTAATATGGTCAATCTATGGCTGTTTGGTTTGGCTTGAATTCCTTTATGTTTCAGGGTTGTGCTGATGAATATAGTTCCCTGTTGGAAATCTGGGTATGCTATGTGAGAAGAGAGAGTTGTTGAAGGCCCAGGCAATGCTGGGTATTTACTTTGGGCATGTTGAGGGCCCACTATTAGTATTTGTATAATTTTGTAATTACATTCATCATTGAGTCTGTAATAACTTTGTAATAAATAATTGGGGTGTTAGTAAAATTGGGGTAACGAGTATACTCTAATATTTCCATGCAAGGGTAGAAAACATGCCCACAAGATTTATGTGATTCACTTGACTTGTTGTATGTGCCATTTAACTTCCACTTGTAGAAACCATGCATTTAGGAAACTCACACACACACATAACTTGTCTACCATCAAAGCACGGGTGTAGTCACTCTATTTATTCTACTGCTATATGATACTAGACAACATGCAGGAAATAAATGCCAACGAACTTTCTTTCATTTTGTATGACTATAGCATATTCATCAGATACCATGCCTATATGATCTCATTAGCTTATGTTCTATTGATTTTCACCTAGAAACCATGTCTATAGGACCTTAATTAACAAATTAGTTACTACTATTATTATCATATTGCTCCGCTTAGATAACATGCTTATAGAGGTAAGGTGTTATAAAATCAAAGTTCGATTGTCAATTGCTATAGATCCTGCCTATAGGATACTGTCACTCGCTTAATATTGTTTATCCCCTTGTCAAAGCTGGGTTCCCAGAACTGTTTTCATTTGTTTAATTATGCCACTATTAGATATCATTCATATAGGACAATGTCACCTTTCTAAAACTTGTATCTAAAACCAACGTTAATAGCAAATAGTCTACTATCGCCTCGTCTAATCCACTAAAAGCAGTAATGTTATATATGCGCGTTTGAATCCAAGGTCACCTAGGAATCATGTCTATAGGGCTTAGGTATTTTAATTCTGAAACTGCCTAACATGAAAACCTATTTTGCGTGCATTTGTTGTCTAAGTGTGAAGGCTAACTTGAGCCCTTAACTGCCCTCATTTGAAGTCCGACTTATTTTGTATATCGCCTAGTTTTATCATTTTGAGCAACCTAAGTTAATTCTGAAACCACCCCAAATAGAGGTCAAATGCCTCTAGACCATAGGCATGGGACGGGTAGTGCACGCATAGAGCACGACTTAGAATTAAATTAGAGCGCTTTTAAGTAAATAACTTAAACATAGTAATTGGGTAGTCAGATATGATAATCTGTGCCTGCTGAATAATATGATTAATTCCCTACCCCAAGGGAGTTGCGAAGTATTATTTATATTGCACAAGGTGATCTTTTAGGCTAAAAACATAGGACCCTCCCCCCCCCCTTTTTTTTGTTTTTCTCTTTATACATTTAGTCATCTAATATAGACCTGATAGTTATATCCTTGTAATCCTTATTGTGCTATAATAAATTTCTTTGACCCTTAATCCCTTTGTTTATCTCGTCCTAATTATAATCCACATAATCTTAAGTTCGCCTGGGACCCACAGTTATGGACCTCGAAGAATGCCTAACACCTTCTCTTTGAGGTAATTTGAGCCCTTATCCGATCTTTGGTGGCGTTGACTAGTTAAATAGAGTTACCTGCATGATAGGTGCCCTAACGCACCTTAAAACCGTTAGGTGGCGACTCTTCTTATTTTAACACTCAATCTCCCATCCAAAAGAGTTGTCACAATGTTGAAACCCGTTTGCGCGAGAAAATGGGGCGTGACAACATGAAGACTCTATTGGAGATTTACACTTAGGTTCTTACCATAATGAACTTGGCTTATGTGGATTATTTTTCTTTGTTATAAAATGCACATCCCTTTTCTATCTTTATTTGTTTAAATTTGCTATTACATGCACACCACTTTCCCTATGCACCTTTATTCGTTTAAATCCATTATAACATGCATATCCCTTCCCCTCTCCACCTTTATTTGCTTAAATTTGTTATAGCATGCACATTCCTTCCCCTTTCACCATTATTTGCTATGACTACCCTTCAGTTTGTTTAAAGACTACTATATCATGCCTCCCACATCCCTACTCCCTTATTTGCTTTATTACATTCTCGCATATATTCTACGAACTAAATTTTTTCCTTTGTCTTTCTTTTATGTTTTTCATGTTTTACATTAAGACTGTCTTTACTGCTTTTACATATTTATCATGCAAATATTTGGCAATGTGTAATTATCTCTACATAAAGCATGCTCCACATCATACTCCACTTGTGCCGGTTATCAACATAGCGGCGCTTGATGAGTGTCCACGCTCTTCTAAAATAACCTTTTTAAATCAGAAAGCTTATTTGCGGTAGACTAGTCGATCATGTGCATCGAGAGTCCTGTGTCTTTCCCTCTCAAGTTGTCCACTTGAGAGTACTAGTCTAAACTATTCTAGAAACCTTACTCCAATATCAAATGTACATGCACCATGTTAAACTTAATACGAGTTAGAACGTTAACGTGATAGCTCGCTAAGATAAGCCTACTCCAAAGTTCGACGGGATTTCCACAATCCCAATGGACACCATTGTTGATACTCAATTTTTTTCTCATATTTTTAATTGTGTGTGTGTGTATATATATATATACACTTTCAAAATAGTATATTAATATCATCATTTAGTTTATAAACTTATACATGCATTTTCTATAATTTTTAGAGCTTTAAATTGATATTTCTACATTTAGATTACTTGAATAATTATTAATTATTCTTTCAAATTATTTTGTAATGACTTAATCATCCAAATTACTATTATGCAACCTCATATATGTTTCATAATACTTTTACTTTATTTCGTATAATTATGTTTGCATTTTTAAGCTATTTACCTAATTTTGCAAGAATAGCCTATATTCACATATGATTGCTTTTGTCTATACTATTTGTGCCAAATAGCCTTTTATGTTTTTATAATGCTAAATTATTATTTTTAATCATTTTATTGCATAATAACATTTTTATTTATTTATTAAGTATTTTTATAAATTATGTTTTGTTGAATTTTGGATATTTAAATAATAGCCCATTCTCAAAACCAAATTTGGACCCAAACTAGCCCAATTACCCCTGGCCCAAGACCAAATGACCCTATCTAATACCTGATCGCGACCCGTTTAACCACCCGACCCAAAACCTTTTTTAAATCGTGGCCATTGATCTCTGAGATAAACAATCCACATTACACCTCCCTTTTAATTATACCCAAACCCTCTAACCCTAAATCATTTCTCACTGTTCGCCGCCTTGAATCCTCTCATCTCTCAAACCTAAACCCTAGCCGTCTTCCACCCAAATTCGTAAAAAGAAGCAAATATATAAAAACAAACTACTATGTAAATAAAAAGTTATACTACTAAGGAAAACAAAGTAAAGAAGATATGGAGTAAACTACAAAAAGTTCGACAAATGGATATACAACCTGAGGGGAAAATGAATATATACATAAAGGGAAAGGGAATAATATATACATAACCCAAGAGAAAATAAAGATAAAAGAAAAATAGTATAAGAGTTATTACATGCCAAGAGTTATTACAGACCAAATGTCAATGTCAAATTAATCAAAATAGACCACCCCCCGAATAAAAATGAGCATTATCCCCAATGCTTATCAAAAATAAGAACAAGAAGGGGTAGAGAGTTAAGAGAACTCCCTATATGGTCTCAATCTCCATGGCATCCTCAGCACCCTCAGTCTCCTCTAAATGTATATCATCACCTAGCTGAGGGACAACATGGTTGGTGATCATCTGGATCATCTCCTCAGCGGTGTGGGCAGCAGGTTCCGGCTCCTCAAACTGGCCGGCTGCTATATGTGATGCCTCGGGTACTGCTGGTGCTACTGGTGCTGCTGGTGCACCCTTCATAAGAAGGTCAAATGGTAGATCACATGCAGATGCTATCTTGGCAACTTCCTTTCTCAACCTATCGACTGACTTCTTCGAAGCCTAAGATTTTCACATCTTCTTTGCTTGATTTCCTAACTCCTCAATAACTTTCCCATGCGCCACCAGAGTCTCCATACTGGTCTTCTGGTTTTCCAGAATCTTCTTCAGTATTTCCTCCACTGACGGAGGTACCTGTGGTGATACTGGGGTAGAATATCGTGCTGCAACAACACTAGATATGTCAGATAGCTTTGAAATAGTTGCCTTCATCCAATTGTTGAGACTCACCAATGTCTGGGAGTCTCGCAGCGCAATCTGTGGATAAGTGGATGAGGCTGGCACTGATAATGGAGCTGATGGTCTGAAATAAGAAGGTTGTGGCATGTCTGCTATCCCGGTGGAAGGATCGGTTGCTGTGGAAGGCATGGCATCAGTGGAAGGCTCAACAGCTGAATCAGTAACTACTATCGTTGGCTCCTCAAACTAGCCAGGGGACGTAGTTGCCTTACCCTTGAACTTCGGATTGTCAGCACCCTAGAGGTGGTACCATGAGAAAGGCTCCTTTGACTTTACTTTGGTATCATACTACCTCGGCTCCACCTTTTGATCATTGAAATACTCTGTGAGCAAGTTCGGGTAGGGGTAGGATCTCTCATCCTTCTGGAAAGCTAAAGTGATGTTTGTTGACATTATGTCACCCACATTGATAGGGTACCCAGCCATAATTGAAGCCACCAGGATTGCTCGTGGAAGTGGGAGGTTGTCCTCATTTAAGCACGGATCAATCCGACTGCACATGAAGGTCTACCACCCTTTGGCTTCAAAATTTAGGGTGGCCCAGACTATGGGAACCCCTGTTATGAGCCGCAGGGGTGGTGTTCCCCGAGCAGCCAAACTCAGCTAACCTTAGGCGAGCTACATCACCCATAGCAAGCTTCTCCAAATATTGAATAGCTTCCACTTCTTCAAACCCCACATACTTGTTCAAGGAGCAGGCGTCGAATTTGATTTTCAGATTCCTCACTTTGGTTCTCTTGGTTCCCTTCTTTATGCGAGCCATGTTTGCATAAAATTCTTTCACCAAGTGCTCATTTGCATGTAAGACACTTTGGTTGAACCACCTCCACCCTTTTTTCTCCTCGAAATGTCTAAGGATATTTGGGTTGTGAATATCCAAATCCTTCATTAAGAATTATCGCTCAAGAGTGAACAATCTCTGGGGCCACCACTCTCTATATCTATTAAAAGCAGTTAAGATGACGAATCTGTCTTCCCACATCTCTCTCCTCCTCGACCTCTCAAGACCTCCCACTCAAGTGTCACCTCCTTTCCCATCATCCGGGACATCATCGTCATTATCTACATTGATTGGTGCAGCCTGGGCATGTGAGTTAGAGGGCTCAGAATCTTGGCTATCCTCTTCCAAACCCTCAGAAGAACTAGCAGTGGAAGAGGATTCATCTACCAAGTGGAATCTACCCGAGACTTGTTGAGATTGGGTATCAGGTAGTGCTTACGCAGAGTTACCCTCAGAAGCTTCCCTAGATGGGAAATACTTACTGGTCTCGAAGGATTTAGGGACTCTATTGGTGGTTGCTTTCTTGCTTATGGCTCTCTGTACTGCTAGTGGTAGGTTACTTTTGCCTCGACTTCGACCTCTGGAGGGTTCTGCCTCCCATTTGATGTATCACCTCTACCATATGATCTAACCATTGTCTGCAATTCATAACAATAAGTATCAGTTAGAGTTCAAGTTCATAGCACACAGATGCATGCATGACAGTTGTGGAAAATCAATCTCAGAAGAGGTAGTGCGGACCGCACAAAAGTGAGTGCGGCCATAGACTGCCAAGTGCGAACCACAAAATTTTAGAGTGCGGCCGCATAGCTTGTTGTGCGGACCACACAATTTTGAGTGCAGCCGTACAACCCCAGGTTTAGACTACTAGTGATCTGATCATTTATCAGTTTGTACCGCATAATTTTCGTTGTGAACTGCATAATTTCACTGCGGACCGTATATTTTTGTGTGCGGTCTGCACAATTCAAGCACACAGATGCCCTAACTTAGAGAGCTGTGGACTGTACAAAAGTGTGTGTGGCCGCACAATTTGAATATCATATGGTAGTACGTTAGGGTTCATGTAATTTTTCACAAATTAGACATGGTTTGCACAAATTGACAAGATTAGTGGTCTACCCAGTTCCTAATGAGCATATACGAAGCTACCCACATGATTTTGAAGCACATATTAAGCACATTTGACATTTTAGGCCTAAAAATAACTAAACTAATCAAAGAAAGCAAAACAAAAATTAAGAAGAATGAACAAAAATTTAACATGGATTGAACATACCAGTAGTGAGTGATGCAGGTGAAGGTCTAACTTGATGAAATGAGGGAAGATTTAGAACTAATGGGGATGCAAAGTCTTTTTAGGGTTGAGAGTTCAGAGAGTATAAAGTGTGAATACTGGTGAAAAGATCTATTTATAGGTTGACCTAGTCGGACCCAGACTTACCTGAGTGCGGCCGAAACATTTTGAGTGCGGTCCGCACTATTTACCTGTACCATTGAAGAAGTTCTGTGGTCCGCACAAAAGTGAGTGTTGCTGCATAATTTGTACGGACCGCACAATTTTGTGTGCGGCCGCAAATTGTTAAGGAAATTTGACAGGCCAATCTTTAGAGAATGCACTTTTGGTCGTCCAGTTGTGCGACCACACACAAAATTGTGTGGTCGCAGAGTGATTGTGTGATCCGCATAATTCTGGTGCGGTCCATACTTTTGTGACACTTATCCATTTATTCTTGCACAATCCCTACATTGCACATCCATTCCTGCATACACTTCAAAACTAGTTAGCACAAAACAAAGCCTATCTAATCTAAAGAAGAAAACCAAGAAAATGAAAAAGACACATGGGTTGCCTCCCAAGAAGCGCCTAATTTAACGTCGCGGCACGACGCAAATTACCAATCATTTGAAATGGAGAACCGTGATGATGTGCCATCATCAACCTTGCCAAGTTAGTGTTTAACCTGGTGCCCATTGACTCTAAACAACTCATCGTTCTTATTTTCAAATCTAGAGCACCAAAGGGGGTTACATTTACCACTTCAAATGGGCCATAGCATTTTGACTTCAACTTGCTCGAAAACATCCGTAACCTGGAATTGAAAAATAGCACAAGATCACCCTCTTTAAACTCCTTGTTGTGGATGTACTTGCCATGGAGGTAAATCATCTTCTTCTTGTAAAGGGACGATCTTGTGTAGGCATGATACCGAAATTCATCTAGCTCATTCAATTGTGACACCCTTAGGTTTGCGGTGACATCCCACTCAAGGTATAACTACTTCAAATCCCACATGGCCTTATGCTCAAGTTCCACCAGAAGATGGCACGCCTTCCCAAACACTAACCGGTATGGAAATATCCCAATCGGTGTTTTGTAGGTCGTCCTATAAGCCCAAAGAGCATCATCAAGTTTTCTTGACCAATCCATCTAATTGGCATTCACTGTCTTTGACAAAATATGCTTGATCTCCCGGTTGGAGACTTCAACTTGCCCGCTTGCTTGAGGATGGTAAGGAGTCGATACTTTGTGAGTGACACCAGACATTGTGAGTAAGGTATCAAAATCCTTGTTGTAAAAATGTGAACCCCCATCACTAATAGTGGCACTTGGTTAATGTCCATTGGTGTACCAAACCTCGTAAAGATGCTCTTCTTCAAGAATTCCACCACACTCCTCGCTTCAGTGTTGGTCAAAGCAACAACCTCAACCCACTTAGACACACAATCAACCGCGACTAGAATGTAGGTGTTCCCACAAGATCTAACAAACGGACCTATGAAATCAATACCCCACACATTGAAAATGTCTCTCCAAAATGTTGGTGAGAGGCATTTCATTCTTCTTTGAGATCCCACCGGTTCTTTGGCATTCATCACAACGCTTAACAAGCTCACTAGCATCGTTGTAGAGCGTAGGCCAATAGAATCCACTACTCAAAACTTTTGCACCTGTTCTTGCTCTACCATGGTGACCACCATACGGTGAAGAGTGGAAAACCTCAAGAATACCCATTTGTTCCTCCTCCAGCACACATCGTTGAATCAATACCATTGGTACAAATCCGAAAGAGGTATAGCTCAACCCAATAATAGTAAGGCAAATCGCAATAATAGTCAAGGCAATCCAAAAGAGGTATGGCTCATCATGTGGTCCCCCTCGTCCTCTAATCGGGTCAAGTGGTTCGCCACATGATTTTTACTACCTTTGCAGTCTTGAATCTCTAGATCAAACTCTTGCAATAGAAGCACCCACCACATCAACCTTGCCTTAGAATTTTTCTTGCTCATCAAATACCAAAGTATCGCATGGTCGGTATGAACAATCACCTTTGTACTCATCAAGTACGGGTGGAACTTCTCCATACCAAAGACAATAGCAAGGAACTCTTTTTCAGTCATTGTGTAGTTGACTTGGGCATCATTCATGATCTTGTTGCATAGTATACCGGATGGAAGATTTTGTTGATACATTGCCCGAATACCGCTCCAACCGCCACATCACTTGCGTCACACGTGAGCTCAAAAGGCAAGCTCCAATCCGGTGCGGTAATAATAGGAGTAGTAGTCAACTTGAATTTAAGCAATTCGAATGCCTTCATACAATCTTTGTTGAAATGGAACTTGGCATCCTTCTCCAAAAGTTTACACAAAGGGTTTACCACCTTGGAAAAATCTTTGATGAATCGGCAATAAAACCTTGCATGACCCAAAACACTCCTCACTCCCTTCACGGATGTAGGGGAGTTTGGAAATCGCCTCAATTTTGTCCTTATCGACCTCAATACCATGCTTTGAAATTTTGTGGCCGAGGACAATGCCTTCCTCGACCATGAAGTGACATTTCTCCCGATTCAACACCAAATTTGTCTCCTCACATCTAGCCAAGACCCTATCCAAATTTTTCAAGCAATCATCCAAAGAATTCCCAACCACGAAAAAAATCATCCATGAAAACCTTAAGAATATCTCCACCATGTCAATAAAAATAGTCATCATACACCGTTGAAAAGTCGTTGGTGCATTACACAAACCAAATGTCATCCGTGAGAATGCAAAAGTAACATAGGGACAAGTGAAGGTAGTCTTTTCTTGATCCTCCGAAGCAATGAGAATTTGATTGTAGCCGGAGTACCCATTGAAGAAACAGTAGAAAGCACGTCCGGCCAACCTATCAAGCATTTGATCAAGGAAGGGAAGTGGGAAATGATCTTTTCTTGTAACTTTGTTGAGCTTATGATAGTCCATACACACCCTCCAATCGGTCACTGTTCATGTAGGAATCAACTTGTTCTTGTCATTGGTAACCATAATCATGCCCCCTTTCTTTGGGCCGCATTGTATCGGAGAAGTCCATGAACTATCGGAAATGGGGTAGACAACCTCGGCATCCAACCACTTTTTGATCTCCTTCTTTACCACCTCTAATATTGCTTCATTTATCCTCCTTTGATGTTCAACAGAGGGTTTGTCACCCTCCTCCAAAATAATCTTGTGCATGTAAAAGGTGGGGCTTATGCCCCGGATATCCGGTCCATTCGATTGCTCTTTTCCTCCTTTGTAGCACCTCTAATGTGGAGTCTACCTACATGTTAGTCAAACAATAAGAAAGAATAACAAGTATAGTAAAATAAGGGCCAAGGAATTCATACCTGAGATGTGGAGGCAAAAGCTTTAACTACAAAGTGGTAGGCTCATCGATTGAGGGCTTTGTTAGAGGAGTTTTACGATTTTCAAGATCCAAAGATAGCTTGCGGGGCTCATAAGTATACGACCTCATTCCTTGAAATGCATTCACATACTCCACATAGCCTTCTTTCTCCTTATCATCATCAAGATTTACCAAAACGGCTTCCAAATTAGCATCAACATTCATTGTGGCACTAGCATCGTCAATAATCACGTCGGTCACCAAATCCACGAACGAACAAACTTCATTGCTATTCGCTTGCCTCATAGATTTGCACACATGGAAGACTACCTTTTCATCACCTACCCAGAAGGTGAGCTCACCGACTTCCACATCAACAAGAGCCTTCCCCGTAGCAAGGAAAGGTCAACCCAAAATAATCGGCACCTCATAGTCCACTTCAGAATCAAGAATCACAAAATCCGCCGGGAGGATGAACTTGTCAACATGAACCAACACATCATCAATAATACCTAATGGCCTTTTCATTGTACGATCCGCCATTTTCAAACTCATAGATGTAGGTTTTAGTTTCCTAATTCCCAAAGTTTTGAACACCAAGTAGGGTATCAAGTTGATACTCGCCCCAAGATCACATAAAGCTTGGGCAAAGTTGGCACTCTCAATAGTGCAAGGGATTGTGAAAGCGCTCGGATCTTCCAATTTTGGAGCCATTGAGTGCACAATAGCACTCACTTGATGTGTCATCTTGATGGTCTCACAATTCATTGATCTTTTCTTTGTCACTAAATCCTTTATGAACTTTGCATATCCCGGCATTTGTTCAAATGCCTCATCCAAGGGCACATTAATAGGAAAACTTCATCATATCAATAAATCTTTTGAATTGGTTATCACTATTTTGCTTTGCAAGCCTTTGAGGGTATGGAGGAGGAGGCCTTGGCATTGGCGTCTTAGCCTTTGGCACTAGTGCATTAGCCTTTGGCATTATTGGTTTCGGTATGTCAATCATGTGTTCCCTAGATAGGTTCACTTCTTCTTGCGTCTCCTCCACATTTTCATCAATATCAATTCTCACTTAGTCATTATCTTGAATAACATTTCTTGGAATTTCATCTTCTTGAACCACAACATTATCATCCACAATTCTTTGTTGAGTTGAGGTGGTTGCATCTCCACCTTTTTCACTTCTTGTAGTCACGGCCATAGCATGTCCCGTATTATTCCCACCCTTTGGGTTCACCACCATATCACTTGGTAGTGCCCCCTTAGGATGAATGTTCAAAGCTTGTGAAATTTGGCCTAATTGAACTTCCAAATTGCGGATTGAAGTGTTGTGAGAGGCTAGTTGAGCATCAGAGTCGACATTCTTCTCCATCATCTGTTTGAACATGTTCTCAATTCTACCCATCTCATTTTTAGAAGATCTCAGACCTTGAGAAGGATATGGAGGTGTATTTTTTGGTTGTTGGAACATCGGTGGCCTTTGAAAACCCGACCCCCGGTTGTTGTTGTTGTTCCACCCTCCTGTTTGTTGCCTCCCCAATATCTTTGATTATTGCATCCCCAATTGCCTTGGTTGCCTTGAGTATTCCAGTTGCCTTGATTAGGATTGCCACCACTCCGATTTCCTTGGTGGTTTTGGTTGTTCCAATTTCCTTGGTTTCTTTGTGACCACCATTGTTCTTGATTTTGTCCTTGAGCATTATTTCTTTGACCTTGATAATTGTTCACATATTGCACTTCTTCTTCTTGGTCACTCAACGAATCACCTTGGTCATACTCACTATCATTTTGCATGAATTGTTCCGGACTGCTTTGCATTTGTTGACCTTTTTGTCGTCTCTTGCTTATCATCATATTCACACCTTCCATTGCATTCACTTGTTTCAGCCCTTGAACTTGTTGAAGCTGAGCTTTGGCCAATTCATTCATTGTAGTTGTCAACTCGGCTATAGCTTGCCCATGATCATATAGTTCCTTGTGCAGGTGAATGATATTTGGGTCACCTTGAGGAACATTGGCTCTACTTTGCCATGACGATGAGATATCTGCCATCTCATCCAAAATGTCACAAGCTTCGGCATAAGGCGTGCTCATGAAGTTCCCACCGGCGAGTTGATTTACCACACATTGATTTGTTATGTTGACCCCCCTGTAGAAGTTCTGTTGAATCATGGCCTTAGTTATATCATTATTCGGGCACTCTTTAACCATGGTACGATATCTTTCCCAAATCTTGTGCAATGGCTCATTTGGCTCTTGCTTGAATGCAAGAATCTCATCTCGTAGTGTCTCCATATGCCCCAGATAGAAGAATTTGGCAATGAATTTTTCCACCAACTCATCCCATGTATGAATGGAATGATTGGGCAGTCTCTCTAACTAGTCCAATGCTTTTCCCCAAAGAGAAAAGGAAAATAGACTCAACCTTAGCGCGTCCTCGGAGATATTGGCTTGCTTTCTCCCCCAACAAGTATCAACGAACCTTTGAGATGCTTGTAAGTATTTTGACTCGGAGCCCCAGTGAAGAATCCACGTTGTTCAAGTAGTGTAAGCATCACGTTGGTGATTTGGAAGTTGCCCGCCCTAATACGGGGCGGGACTATAGCACTTGCATAACCCTCGTTCGGCAACACCTTGTGCGCTGCCGCTCTTGGTGGAGATGGGAGAGGGATGAGAGTAAAAATAGCACGGTATAGCCAGTTTTCGGACTGGTTATTCAAAAATAGCCAGCATTTACGAAGTCAATGAAAAATAGCCACTATTTTACTGCAACAGAGACCGGTCCAGCATAGTATACTGGAGTTCAGTGCACCGGTGTATGAACTCCAGCATATTATGCTGGACCGGTATACTTTGCTGACTCCAGTATAATATACTGGAGCACCGGTGCTCCAAACTCCAGTATATTATACTGGACAATTATACTTGCTGGAACTACAATATATTATGCTGGAGTTCTAGTATACTTATGCTGGAACTCCATCATATTATAATGGAGTTCCAGCATATTTATCCTGGAACTCCAGTATAATATGCTAGAGTTCGAGCTTACTTATGCTGGAACTCCAGTATAATATACTGGCGTATTTTTAGGGTTTTGAACAGTGTTTTCGCTCAGATTTATTTTTACACGAAAAGTGGCTAAATTTTGATTACTTTTGAAATCGGGCTATTTTTGAATGACCAGTTGTAAATATAGCTATTTCTGAATTTCTAATATTATCATGAGGCGGTCGGCCTTGCTTATTTGCTTGAAGTTCGGGAAGAACCTCATCTCCTTGGTCAACGTCTACTTCCTCCCCCAATGACACATTCTCGATGTGTTCGTTGTTGAGAGTCATTCTCGTACCTATAATCAATTCAAAAAACAATGTTAGTTACTTGAAAGGAAAAGAAGACAATCACATAAAAACCTAGATATATAGCTAAACCCATTTAACGCCCCGACAACGGCGTTGAAAATTGATGTCGCCCAAACTCACACCACAAATATAGGTTATGAGGCGGTCGAAGCAATAATAAAAACCCAACGCAAGCCAGGGTCGAATCCTCAGGGAGTTAGAATTTGGATTAGGTATACACCTAGTGTGAATGTATGATGTGCCTCAAATTACACTTTCACATTTTCAATTGTTATTTCTACTTCTTCTTTTAAGCTATTGATTGTAATTGTAAAGCTAAGAGATAATATTTTTTGTTTTGGTTGTTTTTCAAATTGACAAAAGGTCTAGGGTCATGACTTCCACCTAGGTGTTTACCTAACGGGTTGTAAACTCTAGGGTAAGTTTGATTGGTCGGGGTTGTAATACAAAAATCACACGTAATTACCTAATCTATACCTCTCGGTAGTTTGAATGATTTTGTCCAATTTGGCTTTCTCAAGTCCAAATGGGTATTGCACAAAACAAGTGATAAATGCTCAAGTTGGGTCTTATTATCTCTAGATTTGACCCTTTAATTGGGGCTATCAATTTCTTGAGTTCACCCCAATTTTTTGTTAGCTAAGTTTTCCTAGACTAAGTCAATTAGGCATGAATCAATATTTGCAACCATTAATTCTTGAATTCAAGCAAGAACTAGACTAAATATCTCTAACTCAATCACAATCAAGCCCTAAATGAAACACCCATTAAGTACCCACACTCGGGTTGTGCCACAACCCTAACTAGAAATTTAGCTACTCATGAAAAATAATGAAATTAAAGAAGAAACTAAGATAGAATTCATAATAGAGGATTAAGGGAAGAAAATCTAATGTTAAAATGTTAAACTAATACAATATATCCCAATACAGTAAAGAAAAACGGCTCTGGTGCTCTCCAAAAACAAAACTTAACCTAAAAATGACAAAAAGTTCTATTTATACTAAACTGCCAATATCTGACAAAATTGCCCCTGCGAAAGTTATGCGGCCGCACAATTATGTGTGCGGTCCGCACATGAGACTTGGCTTGACAGGTTCCAGTTTTGTGGCCGCCCTCTTTCAACTTCTGCGGACCGCACATTTATGAGTGCGGTCGTACTCTTGCTTCTGCGGCTGCACAATTACAATGTAGTCTGCACTTCTTGACTTTGGGCATTGTGGGACTTCGGCGGACCGCACATTTCTGAGTGCGGTCGTGCTCTTGATTAAGCGGTAGCGCAAAATGGTGCGATCCGCATTTCTTCTTGACCTAAAATCCCATCTCTGTGAACTTTGTCTTCTGCAACCGCACCAGAATTGCGCGGTTCGCAATTTGCATAGCATTTCTTGTTAGAAGCATTTTTCATGATCTGCGGCTGCACACAATATTGTGCGATACGCACAGTGCCCTTTTAGCCTTGATTTTGTTCTTATCTCAAATTACTCCTTCTTGAGTTGTTTTTTCATCTCTTTGGCTCATATTCTAATACTCCTCCAAGCAAGTACATTTCATTAGTTTTTGGGAATACCTTTAAGCAATTTTGAGCTAAAACGAAAGTAAAAGAATGTAAATAAGTGGTCAAAATCCCTAGTTATTAGTATGGTGCAATCCTTTTAAGTCTTTAATATGATGATTGAAACTAATGTGTTTGTTTACAGGTCATCGAGCATCCGGGGTCCAAAAAAATGAGTTCCTCGTCTATGCGAAGAATCATTCAAGAAGGCAAGACTAACCTTCTTATATGAACGTATTTTTGATGCAATAACTAGAGAGCTAGTTCATTTGATGAGCTCTCTGACTGTGATAGTCAGAACTAGATTTTCTAGGGCCATATCCTTACAGATTTTATAATGATAAGTCTTAGATGCCTGTAATAATAAATCTCCTTTATTTCTGTTTGATATTATTCGATGAGACATTCCTTAACCAAGAGAACGTTGATACCCGAAAATATAGCTCAGGGAATCACAGACGGAGATTTGGATCCAATGACAAGGAGTTCATTTCAGGTATTATCCCTCTTTTCTTTATTAAATTTTCTTACTTTCTTTTCTCTTGATTTAAAAGATCAATAGTTGTTGGCAGAGGCGGATCCAAAATTTTGAGATGGTGGATGCACCTCGACGTATATATCGACGACAAGAGCGGGCAAGTTATAGGAATTGGGTATTACTTGCGACTTCAGGGACGCCAAGCTAAGGTTTGAAAACCACTAGATGAAGTTAGACGAGAGCAGAAAGGCGAAACACTAATAAATTTTTTTTCTCTGACAAAATACTTTTATACGCCAAACATGTAAAGATTTTGTTTTATCAAGTTATTTAAAAGCCATTTGTAGATAATTGATTGGAAATACAAAAATGATGATAATTGAACTTGTGAAATATAAAGAATGAAATATTTAAAAAAAAAAAAGGAATATCATATTGGAAAAAGAAAATGAAAGAGGGAAACAAAAGAGGAATAAAAAAATAGAAAAATAAAAATAGAAGAGAAAATGAATCGTCTAAACGAAAGACCAGAAATGTTATATCATTATTTAGTTAAACAGTGCCTTCCAAGTTCCAACAGAAATTATATTTGGAAAACTGTTTTTTTTTTTAAAAAAAAAAGGTAATCAAGTTCAAAGGTTTCAATCCCTTAACGCATATGTATGCAGTTAGTTCCTTTACTACCAGAAGCCTTTGTTTGGTGGCACCCTGTCTTTGTTTTATTGAGTATATACCCACAATATTGGTGTAATCTATGAGAATTGTGTGTAACACAATACAGGTTTTTGGAGTGAGCATGAGTTCCTGTGACCCTAAAGCATAAATATGGATCCGCCCTGATTCTAAATAGCCATAACTAGCGAATAATAATAGATCCTACTAAACCTCCATCACTCCTCACCGCACCTGTATATGTCTAAACTCACACCGCCCCATTGCCATCCCTAAATGGATCAGTTGCCATACAAGAGCTGTAAGGGTGGCAAGCACTACAAGAAAGAAGGCATTTGCCAACAACGTTTTTTGTTGCCATAAATCAAATGTTGTTGCTAAAAGTATTTTTGGCAACAACAAGAAAGTTGTCGCACGCCGTTGCAATAAACACCGATGGGAAAAGTATTCGCAACAACCAATAATATTGTTGCAATAGTTAGCTTAACGCAACAAAAAATATTGTCGCCTTAAGTTATATTTTGTTGGTAAAAAGTCATGCTACTGTGGCTTATGAGAACATTTAACAACAAAATTATTGTTGCAAAAATGAGCTTATTTACCAACAATATCTGTTGTGGTGAAAAAATTAGCGGGAGAGTAATTAGTTATTGATCTATTATCAAGGCTTTTAGCAACAATTGCTATTGTGTTTATGAATTACCTTTTGCCAATAATAATTTCACAAATGTATATATATAATAATAAATATATATATATATATATATATATATATATATATATATATATATATATATATATATATATATATATATATATATATATATAAACATCAATACATAAAATTGATACACAAGTATTTACTCACTTTCCAAAAACTAAATCTCCTAAAATGTATGCTTGTACTTACAAGAAGTAACAAAAGAATCATATACAAAAGTCATTAAATTCTAATATAATTAACTCCAAAAATATGTCTTCTTCCAACAACTTGTTGCAATGCATGAACCATATATCCAGCAATGATTATTTAAGCATGTCCATCCTACAAAAAAAGATAAATATAATTACATTTTGATAAAAAGAAGTTGTAAAGTACAAAACTACAATTAACAAAGAAAAAGAGGGAATCACATATACCTATTGTCCACTTACTAAACATTGCAACTACTTCATCACTGAAAATTTTACATAATACATAATTGTTGAATAGAAACGCTCAACTAAAAGAACACTGAATATAAGTTGCAAAATTATGAGATAAAGTTACTTAGAATGACTTGTAGGACTTGCCTCGTCCTCTTCTTCCAAAATATAGCACTATAAGATCAACAAGTATAAATAGTAGCAAAAATGTGAAGGCCATAAAACAGAGTAGAGGAAACAAAAGATAAAATTCATTCTATGACATTGGTTCCATCAATTTCAATCTCCTCCATAGTTTTTCCAATTCATCGAGAAAATCAAGAATCCTTCATGGATGAATAATAATTGGTAGTACAAATAAAGCTTCATGGATGCACGACATAAAGATTTATTTCTTGAAATCCCTGTAATATTGGAAAGAGTTTCTTCTTCTGGTGTTTTACTCACTTGTAATTACTACAACACTTTAATAAAAAATAATTACTACATCACTTCCTAAGTGCTAGCTTTATAATACAATTACCATTCTCTAAAAAAGGATTTACCTCTTGAACCTCAAAATTCTTTAGTGCAAGACACTAAGATTTATCAATAAAACTAAGGAATCCGAAATGTCCATTAAAACCAGAGATAAAAATGACATCTTCCTCAAGATGAATAGAAGATAGTAATACTCACATCACTAAGTATAACTATTTATTCTGAGCTTCCATCACTAATGTGGATAGAATCAGTGCATTGAAATGCATAAGTTAATTTTTCGACATAGAAGCTAAAGAAACAAATATAGACAAAACAGAAACTAACTTACAGTGAGATGTGGGAATCAAAGTAACACAGCCAAAGAGAGACTTGCATCCGCAAAGCCAGAAATAGCCTATTCGTTAGGAGAATTACAACCCAAAAAAATAGCCAAAGAAAATGCCAAAATCTATATCTATCCCAATTCCAAAAGACATAAATATACCAAAAATATAAAAGTATAGTCACGATCTGTTTGTGAATATATCAATCAATAGAAAGGACATAATATCCACAAAAGAAAAAAGTAAAATAGAAATACCAATCGAATAAGACATGTGACCATTGATTAGAACTGGAATGGAGCTGTAAGTTTTGATGTGGATGAACCACACTATCTTTATTTAGAACCTGCAAGAAAATAGTTTATTTGATGCCCTAGATTCTTTTTTTAAAGAGCATAAATAAGAAACTAAAACTGACCCTAAAGCACCATTAACAACGTTAAAGAATCTAGTATGAAGTTCATGCCACAATGATATGATTACTAGAACAGCTCATGAAGGGCAAGACAGTTTTCTTTTAACAAGAGATAGTTAAAGGTTAATATAATCTATACAATTGCCACATTCTTATCTTTTTTTGGTTAAATCAGGATTAAACAATATCACTAGAGATATTTGCTTCATACCTCACTTGGTTCACCCCACAGCCTTCATAAATAAAAATCTGATTCCGAGACCACAATCCCTGGTGGCAATGACTCTGCACCACGAGGATTAGTTGGGACATATATCTGCAAAAGGAAAGCAACCCATCAATATTTTAGAACATACAAATGTCTAAGTGCTTTGCATTCTAAATCTACCATGGCAGTCAGAATAACAATCCTACACCACTTCCAATGAAAAATGATCATGTCTTATGCATTTACCACTATCTTCAAGTCTTTTATTTTACGATAATTTAGAAACATCAACCTCCTAACTCAAACCTAAATAGAAGCATTCAAGGAATTGAAACCCTAAACTAGAAACAACTAAAACTAGGGATGAAGGAGCTTACAATTTCATGCCATAGCCATAGAATTGGAAGAAAAGGTTGCTGCTCATTTGAACCTCGTAACTGAAAGCGCGAGTCAAAGGGTTGAACGAATTGGGGAAGGGGAGAGCCAAAATGAAAATAAAAGTGGGAGAGATTCGAGGGAAAAAGGGGAGGGAAGTTTGCCGCGCTTATTTTTGCTGAAAATTGAGAAAGACCTAAAAATATTGCCACAATTCAAAAAAATTGTTGAGAAAAATAAGTGTTTTACCAACAAGATAAAACTTTTGGCAACACTAATAATTTATTGTTGCCAATTTATTTATATTTTAAAATTGTTATATTACCCAAAAGGTTATGGGAACAAAATTAAAACATTAGCCAACAAGAAATTTGTTATGGGTAAAAGTTCTATGATACAGCAACAACAAAATAGTATTGTTGCCATTTATAGATATTTAGCAACAATATCATTGTTGTTGCAAAAAAAGTTGTTGCAAATTATATACTTTCTTGTAGTGAAGGTGTAATAAGCACACAAGGTGTAACATCCAATTATTTGAGGCACAAAAAGAAAATATCAAGATTCTTAAGCATGTTCTAAACAGAACATGCTTAAGAAAACACTAAACAGACACTGAACTTAGTTACCAGCACTGAACAATAGACTATAAAATAAGACATTGTAAACTTAGTTACCAGCACCAAATTTAAACTGAAACATGTGCTCTAAACAGAAAAAAGAAAACACTATAGAATGCAAATGGTGAAACTGTAGTATATGAGATTATATTTAAGCAGAGGCTTTGAGCTTCTTAGTGATGGTAGCAATGTATTTCCCCTGATGAAAAGCTTGTTCCAATTCAAGCTCTGTTGGCTGTCTTGAGCCATCGCCAACAAAAGTTCCAGCGCCATACGGACTTCCACCTTTGATTTTCTCCATCTCGAACATCCCTCCTCCAAATGTATAGCCAATTGGAACAAAGATCATTCCATGGTGAACAAGCTGTGTTATGGCTGTCAACCTGCAACCATACATCATATTTAATAAAATCTCGTCGAGGAGAGTTACAGTAATGTACTTGAATTGTGTTTTATTAATATGATCCAAATAGCGCTTTTCTTAATATGATGTAACTACATTAATTCGTTCATTTTTTTAAATTTTCACGAGTTATTTAGGGAGAGGAAAAGGGACTAACGCGGTAGTCTCTTGGCCACCTCCTTGAGAACCAGTGCTATAGAAAATTCCTGCTGGTTTTCCAGCAAGTTGTTGAGTTTTCCAAAGACCACCAGTTGCATCAAGAAAAGCCTTAAATTGAGCAGGCATCATCCCAAATCTAGTTGGGAACCCAAATACAAAGCCATCTGCCTCAGCAAGTTCATCTGGTGTAATCATTGGTGCATCACCTTTCCCAGGTGCACTCATCTTTGCAAGAACTTCTTCTGATAGAGTTTCTGGTACCTGCTCCATTCATATATTAATTGGCACATAAGATTAAATGCAGAGATGAATTTAAGTTATATGTACTGACAGTATAAAATGACATGCTAGTTACAGGTCAGTTTAATCTGATAGTATACAAATCTATGCATTGTTAGTGCACATAAAGAGCATAGAAAATTAGAGGCGGATCCAGGATTTAAACTTTATGGGTTCAACTTTTAAGGTTCTTACCACTAAACTCATTATATCCTTGCAACTATGTGTTCATATCTATACTTTAATGCGATTTTAGTGATTTTTGCATATAAATTTGCACTATATGTCAAAAATTATGGGTCAAATTGAACCGGTGTTATAGGGCTACATTACGCCCCTACAGAAAATGGTGTGACATGCATTCAGAAAAAAGGAAAAAATTCAAGTCATAAGTGATTTGTCATGCGATTAACCTGTTATTAACAGTGAACTTGATATAACAGGTTATTACTCTATTTTTCAAGTTACCTTAATAAGGCTTATTATGACAAATGATCTGTTGTTATAGGTCAATTTAATCTAATGGTATAAAAAATCAATATAGTGTTAGTGCATATAACTTAAAACGGTACAAAATGCTGTGACAGGCACTTAGTAATAATGGAAAAGTTTCCAAATCATGAGTGATTTGTCATTAACAGACCTGCCATAGCTTAGCTTCAACACCTTCAACTGATGCAGCACCTTTCTTAATCTCTTGTGCCAGCTTCTCAACATGCCCATACATTGAATAGTAACTGATAAAATTTAAATTTAAATAAACATGTTCATTAGTTTTTAAATTCAAGATTAAAAATTAAATGAAGAAATAACCTCAACCAATTCAAGCATAATTTTTAGAAGTTTATTGTACAATTAGGCACCAGAACTTTGACTTTAAATCCAGTACAAATCAAAAAGAAATTTGATAGAAGAATTGGATATGCAGAAAACAAAGAGAACAAAAAGTAACACACACAAAAAAATTAAATATATGAAGAAACTGAAACAGAAAAAGAGTAAAACATACACAATGTAGACTTTGGTTGCCATTGTAAAATCTGGTATTTTTTAGTTCTATGTATATGTTTTATACAGAGAATAAGAGAGTTGGCTAAGGTCACTCTGCTTATATAGTGGGGAGATTATAGCCATGTAATTGACCATCTCATTTTTCTTTGTCAGAGTCTTACCCAAAAAAAAATAGAAGAAATCTCTGATTCATGGAAAGAAAATAGAAATAAAATAAAGTGACTTCTCACATTCGTCTAGAATTAACTAAGAGTAATTATGTCAGTTGAATGGCAATTTTTTAATTGTTTATCCTAAATAGGTTGTTGATGTCATGCTGAAATCATCTTTAACGTCACAATTATGCCTCTTCTTTTCTTATTTATTGATGGAAAAAGAAAAAGAAGTGTAAGGCGGTAAATTAGAAAAATTGTATGTACAGCTGGTGTTGATGCATTTTGGATCTTCTTAAACTGGTAAAAAACTAAAAATAATAAGAATATGCTATAATTTTTTTCTCTTTCCAATTTAGTGAAGATTCATTCCTATTTAAAGTTTCTGCTAATTCGTTAAGGCAAAAAAGTAAATGTTATACTATATCAGGTTAACAGATAAGTTGTCCTGGGGTCGTTTGGTTGGGAAATAAGTTATTCCAGGATTAATTATTCGAGATTAGTTCCGGAAGTATTATTTCATCTTCCAGTAGAGATAAACATAACACTATACTCCTAGAATTAGTTATTCCGCGATTTTATCCCAACCAAATTTGAAATAAACTCATCTCAAATTTAATCTCGAAATTAATTATCTCTTATCCCTCGTACCAAGCAAGCCTTACAGTATGCCATGATGAATAAAATTGTAACATATATTTCTTTCTTTTTAAGGCCTTTTGTACATATTTCTTTCCTTTATTGGTGTACTAAATACAACTATAGATTGCAAAATTACTAAACTTACCTATTTTTGATTACCATCTTTCAACTTCAACTTCAACTTTAAATAGTCTTTTCTTTTCAAACTTCAATCAAATTTTGTCCAAATGCCTATGTAGCAAGTAGTATTGAATATGAATTTCACTTGAGAAAAAAGTTTAAGCTTTGCAACTAAAAACATATGAAATACTCCTCAAATTTGTTTTTTAAAAGCTTTAGATCCTCTATATTAAACTCACGCTCACGACTATTTTTTTCATTATATATCGATCGTTAGTTGTACTCCAGTCACACCTCTCAATCTACACTCTCAAGATCCACTCTCCTACATCCCCGAACATAGTGCGTATTCATTTTGTTCACTTCACGATCTTCAAGGCTAGCTCTGCTCCTGTTGCTATGTTAGCTTTGAGAAGATTATGAAACCACCCCTGTTGCCCCTGTTGAAAATTTACGAAGTTGGTGACTTTTGGCACTAAATTATTTTGGACCTTTTTTTCCTATTTCTTTTTCAGATATTCAAGGATTTTAAAGATATTCTATTATAGTATTGGACTTTAAATATTATTCTCATCATGTAAACAACTATACAAATTAATATGATAGTCATGGAGCGCTCAAACATAATTTCACCTATGAATACTTGGGATTTAAATTGGTGGATGTCAAATACCATTTCACTCATTATATATTTTTTGTGACACTAAGTATAGACATAATTTAAATATACGTAGTTTTTTCAAGTTCTATACATGCTACCTCCGGTACATATTATATTCTTTTAAGATCCTTAATAATAGTATTTGTCTAAAATACCATTTATCTATCTCTTAAATGTCTCACTCAATTACAGTAGTGCACTAAAGGAAGGCGTGTAAAATT
Source organism: Nicotiana tabacum (assembly GCF_000715075.1). Classification (NCBI taxonomy): domain Eukaryota; kingdom Viridiplantae; phylum Streptophyta; class Magnoliopsida; order Solanales; family Solanaceae; genus Nicotiana; species Nicotiana tabacum. The sequence goes on from NC_134080.1 coordinate 203,688,878, forward strand.
GAATTTAAAAAAAAATAAAAAAATAATGAATGCCTTTGACGAATACACTACTAAAAAATAGGAATTAGCGACGGACAAATTCTGTATCTAACTAGCAAAATTCATTGTTAATAGCAACGGATTAAAAATAGATTATCATAAAATTTTGCTAGCTATGAGCAATTTAGCGATAGATCAGTGACGAAGTTCGTAACTAATTTCTATATACGTAGATATTAGCCTCAAATGAGAAGTATACCATTCACATCTAAACAATCTTTATTTTACATTTATCGAAATTAATATTGATGTAAAAAGCTGTAGGTGGCACGATTATTAAGACACTTTTTCTTCAGTTTTCATTTTCTCATTTTTATCATGTAAAATATACGCAACGGTTTGGCTGAGTTGGTTGGATGAGTGGTTTCCCATATAGGAGACCTGAGATCGATTCTCCTCATCAACAATCTCCTTAGTCAAAGCTCGTCACACCGGACGTGCCTAGTGTGTTTTACATCTCTTGTGTGGTTTGCAAGCTATTGCACAGTGAGCAGCACCCAAAGATAGCGGTCACGGGTTTCTCTGGAAATTTTCTAAAATAAAACAAAAAAAAAACGCAAGGAAGACGAAAATATTACTCATATCCTTTTTGCAGGGAAATTGACAAAGAAGTAGAGGGATTAAAAACTGGATGCATTTGGAATTAAGGAGCCTTTTATTGTGGTTGGTGAGGCCGTGTGGATAGAATAAATGAATATCTAACATAATTAATGAGAAAGTTTTAATTAATTATCCACGACGAGGAGAGACGTAACACATGCATGTATACAAATATGGCTGCTCCTCCACTGCTTTGAAGATGACTTCTCAAATCTAAGTTCCTCATGTTACAATATTTACGTACTTCATGCATCATCATGACGCCTATTTTGTGTTAAATGATATGTTATTTATTTAATCAAAATCAGTTTTTGTGGTCAAAGCAAATAAAAAAATAATTCGGGTTTTAAACAATCAATTTTACTTTACTTTCTTAAATATAAAAGAATAACAATAATAAAAACTAAGAGAATAAATAGAAATATTATTGATGATTGTTGCTTTTTTGCAATTGGAAATAACAGGATCTTTCGATAGTAGAGAATAACGAGAATATTGACAATGATAATTTAATTTCATAGTTTTCTCTATGGGGATACAATATATGGAAAGAGGATTTATATAATGGTACAATTTATAACCGTTTGCCCTATTTAGTTCCTACCCGTTACTGCTATTATTAATTTAATTACCCATTACGTGGGTGCTTTGTAACGATTGAAGTAATAATAGTCAATCGCGCACAATCAGGGATTAAGCTGATTTCTTTTCATATTCGTGACTATTTAGCTCACGAATATTCTTCTTTGTAATCTTCTTTTATTAAGTATCTTTCCATCTTTATGGCTTCGAATGACCTTAATTATCAGCTCGTACCTATTTAGCTAGAAGGCATGGTATCTTCATAAATGATCACGTGGGAATTGCTCAATTCTTCTTTGCACATTATTCTTCTTTATCGCTTCGACTCACATGTCATATGTCAGCATAATATTAATCCACATGGTGAGTTTGTTTTTAACCAGTACACTATTCTTTCTCCACAAGACAATCTTATTTTGTAGGCTAGCTTCACCAAATTTGATGACTTGTATTTAGTGCATATTTAAACTTTAAGTTGACTTAATTACGCCCTAAATAAGAGGTTTTCACTATTCTCGTAGACAATTGCACTGATTGTTCCTCTAAGGGGCAACAATAACAACAACAACATCAACCCAATAATCATCCCATTAGTAGGGTCTGGGGAGCATAGAGTGTACATAGACCTTACCCCTACCCTAGAGGGGTAGAATGGTTATTTCCGGGTGACCTCGGCTCGGAGAGAAAAGATTTGTAACAACAACAGAAACCAGACAAATAGTATTAGTATCGTAAGAGACAACAAATAAGTGAAAGGACAATAATTATGCTAACAATAACATTGAAAAAAATAAAAACAAAAATTAAAAATTAAAATAGTGTGATGAACAAAAACCGCTAGCACTCTTAGACAAAACACTATCAGACTTGCTTGAACAACGAGGAAAAATGTTGAATTACCCCCTAACCTACAACCCCAATGCTTGACCTCCACACCTCCCTATCCAGGGTCACGTCCTCGGAAATGTGAAGTCGCGCCATGTCCTGCCTAATCACCTCGCAAAAAATACTTCTTAGGCCACCCTCTACCTCTTCTCATACCTATCCAAGCCAACTGTTCACACACCTCCTAACCAAGGCAAGGCTTCTCCTACGCACGTGCTTGAACCATCTAAGCCACGCTTCCTGCATCTTGTAGTCTATGGGAGTCACGCCCAACCTCTCCCGAATATCTTCATTCCTAATCTTATCCAGCCTAGTGTGCCTGCACATCCATCTCAACATCCTTATTTCGGCTACTTTCATCTTCTGGATATAAGAATTCTTGACTGTCCAACACTCAGCCCCATACAACATGGTCGGCCTAACCACTGCTCTATAGAACTTACTATTAAGTTTCAGTGGCACCTTCTTGTCACACATGACTCTGGACGCTAACCTCGATTTCATCCATCCCACCCTGATACGGTGTATGACATTCCCGTCGATCTCCCCATCTCCTTGGATAATTGACCCTAGGTACTTGAAACTCTCTCTCTTAGGGATGACTTGCGAGTCAAGTGTCACCTTAACTATTCTATCGATCTCCAAATATTCTGTCTTGGTCCTACTCAACTTGAAACATTTAGACTCTACAGCCTGCTTTTATACCTCTAGTTTCTCATTAATGTCGCCTGTCATCTCATCAATCAGAACTGTATCATCAGCGAACAACATACACCATGGTACCTCCCCTTGAATATGGTATGTCAGTGTGTCCATTAGCAGAGCAAATAAGAAGGGCGGAGTGCAGATCGTTGGTGTAACCCCATAACCATCAGAAAAGGTGCTGAGTCACCTACCACAGTCCTAACCCTGTCGCGCCCCCTTTTTCCCTCTTCGCATCGAAACATCGGGTTTATGGCATTTTGGGTATAAGACAACTGGGTTTTGCATTTGAAGAGTTGCCACCTAATGATTTAAGGTGCATTAGGACACCTATAGGGTTCATTTCGTTTGATAACCAGAGATCGGGGAAGGTGTTAGGAACCCTTCAGGATCCATTAGTGTGGTTCCCGGCCAAATAGTTTTGTGAATTTTGTACGATTAACGTATAGACAAGTATAGGCTCAAATAGTAGGGGATTTAGGTTTAAACACATAAGAATTTGAAAGAAATTAAAAGGCAAATTTTGAAAAGAAGTTACAGTTCTACAAATACTTGAGAGTATAAAAAAGAGGGGGGTCCTAGGTTTATTTATAATATGGATCACATCAATGCGATACCCGGTAAGACACTCCTCAAGAGAGGGGATACACGTGGTATTAGCGCACCGGTCATAATATCTATATCTACCCTTCCCACCCCATTAAGGTATCAAAGCACGGATTGGTCTCGACCTCTATTGCATGCTATTACCCGTCCCATTCCTATCAGTCCTGGAGGAATTTTGGACTACTATTCCTATAAGAGGGAAGATTTTAGGCTGACTCTTAGGTTTTAAAGGTAAAAGACTAAGGCGACATTCAAAACACATAGGACTGCACATTAGGGGAAACATATAAACAACTAAGAGGCTCATATATACCTCCTCAAGTAAAGCATATAAATAGCATGACTTAAATACATTTAGGGTCAGAATTTAAAGTACTAACGCAGGGGAGTTTTAATTGTTGAAGCAGACCAATTTATTACATAACTCAGATAAGAAGTCCGAATCAGGCATGCCTGCTGGTTGTAGCAGTTGCTAATTAACAAAGGCAGATTCAGTTTTATCATTATTACCTAAGGCTTGCCTAAGTGTGTACTGGTGACATCCTATAAGCATGATATCTATTACTGATTCAGAATGGAGCAAAACAGTGACAGTTTTAAACGAGCGATTTGGATCCTATAGGCATGCTATCTAAACCGTATTAATAAAAGGAGTAGGTTGTTTAAAACTGATCCAGAACGGTACGAGTCAAACTAAATTTTAAAGTAGACTGGTTTTAGATCCTATAGGCATGTTCTCTATTATTGATGATTTTTAATTCCTATAGACATGATATCTAGTTGAACGTGAAATGAAGCAGGCAGGACTTACTTGAAATTCCTATAGTCATGATTCATATGAAAAATACTGATTTTAAACTTAGAGACATGACAACTAATTTCAAAGCTGATTTTAACACTGTAGACATGACGTCTGATTATAGCCATTTAGATCCTATAGGCATGGTGTCTAAGTGTGGTAATAAAACATGCAGAGTTCATTAAACAAATCATATAGGAATGTTCTTTATCTGCGTGAAAGTGGAGCATGCAAAACTTGAATTAAAATAGAACAGATCCTATAGGCATGGTGTCTACCCTTCTAATAGCTAAACGTGCATAGTTACCCCATCCCTTTCACTAGCCAACCCCAATATTTGTTAAATTATTACAGACCAGGTACTGAGTTACAACAGAAATGTGCAAAATAAGAAGTTACAACCACAGGAAGACTGATTCTAGCTTCCTCTCTGAGTTATGGAATAAACCACCTCAAAAGCCACTTATTCAAAGTCTTCCTCAGACCTGAGTGTGTCAAAGTTCCCTAAGGGTCTCAAAAGACCCCGGGCAGTGCTTACACTCAGGTTGCATAACCAGAAAGAGATGAGTGCAGTGTGGAAGGGCCAGACCTTATGTGCCCAAGTTCAGAGGGAGCTTAAGGGTCCCAAGGCAAGGCTCACACAAAAGGGACAGAACCTAGGTTCTAAGAATATAGTGGAAGTGCAGAATACAGAGATTTATTTAAAACTGGGTTGAGAATGGTAAGGGGTAAGGGTGATTTGAAAACAGTAGTAGTAAAGCTTAAACTACATAGAATTAGCAGTTGCACAAAGGGGTCAGGGGTTTTGGGAATACATTGCATGAAGCATATGACCCCAGGAAGAGTCAGGTTTGGACATGTACAACAATAGATGATGCTGGCATGCCCACAAACCAGCCAGAGACCACAAACACAAAGAGGGGATGTGGGGTTTGGGGATTCATACACATATAAGAGCATTAATTTAAAAAGGAAAGGGAACACATTTCAGCATTCTAGTAATGTAACTTGATTGCAGAAATATAAGCAGAAGTAGACAAACATGAGAGAAGTTGGAGAAATTACGGAATCATGTTGTTGTTGATGCTTGAAAATTAACTAGGACATACCAGTAAAGAGGCAAAGTGCAGAAAGAAAAAGTAAGCGAATTTCCACAGCCTAGCCTTGGCTTTCAGTCGGCTAGACAAAGCAGTAGCACAAGTAGCAATAGAGAAAAAGAGAGTTTTGAGTGAAGTGTATGTTCTTAAACTCAAATTGTTTGTGTCTTTGAAAGAAAAGATGGTGGGTATTTATAGTTTTGAAAACAGGTGAAGAATAAGGTAATAAGAAAGTCTTAACACAAACATGGAAACAATCACAAGTCAGAATCAATTACCACAAGTGACTCCATTTAATTAAGGAATCATTGTTTAAAGGGTAGCAGCATGACTAATTAAGGAAGGAAAATCAGTTTGGAAATAGATTGATTATTGCCATAAAAGGGGCAGTAAAAACATGAAGCAAACAGTCAAGTCTAAGTACAAAATATGCTTATTTTGGAAAAGATTCAGCAAGGTAAAACATTACAGTAAAGGGAACGGAATCAATTAAATTAAACAAGCGAGTGAAACAAGGGCTCATAAAAGAAAAGCTTTTGCAATCAGTCACAAGACCAAGATAAATCAAGAAAGAAACATGATTCTGCACTTCAGTATACAAATAGAGTGAACAGAAGCATCAGACATGCGAGGCCAAGCACATTGGCAAAAGAAACAACATACAATAGTTGCAGAAATAAGCATATGATTCAATAGTGAACAAAGTTAGATAGTCATGGCTCACACGCATAGCCAAAGTGAAGAAGAGAGTCAAAACAAGTAAAGGTCTCACAGTAACAAGTGAGGAAAACCTTTTAAGAAATTAGGGTTCCACCAATAGTCGAGTTAAGAAGATAGTGAAACTCAGAATCAGATGAGTCACAGAAAGAAAAGAGAGTCTGAAACAAGGAACCTTTAATCGAGTCAAGTATACATTCAAACAAGCAGTCTCAGACCAAAAGGCCTAGGGTTTTCCACAATAATCGAGTTAAAAAAATGGTAAAACTCATAATCAAATAAGTCAAGTAAGGACGAAGAACTTAATCGAACAAGTACCTATTTAAACATGCAGTTTCAGAACTCGGATAAGACAAAAAGGGAACTAGGGTTTTAACATGCTGAAACAGGTAGAAGAACAACATGAGCAAAACATAGCAAAATCACAAACACATTAAAATCAAAGAAGAGATATTTTGAAATAACTTAAAGGAAAACCCTAATTGTCGAAAAAATGAAAAGTCGTTTTAAAAGAAAAGTTGAAGAACCTTCGAGAAAACACTTAAGAAATTCATAGCGAGCACAAATCTATGGCAGATATGAAAGAAAACCAAAAGATTTTAAAGATTAGGGTTTCGTAAGACCCAGAAAAGGTGAGAAAGACCTTGAAAGTTACCGATCTAACTAGGAGAGTCAAGGATCTGACTCGAACGACCATGGCTGGCCCGAGAAAGGTCATGGATGACCGGAGAAAGGCCATGAATAGAAGTCGAGCAAGGACTGGACCAGATTTCCTCAAGGTCTGGCCATGAAACCACAGAAACAAACACCCAGGAGCCATAGAAGGCCACTACACATCTCCAATGGCTATGGGAGGCCATGGATTAGGCAGGGTTTAGGGTGGATTAGGGTGGGATTAGATGGCGGCGGCTAGGGTTCATGAGAGTTTTAGAGAGAATTGAGAGGGAAAGGGAATCTAAGGGCGGCATTTGGTGAAGAATGAGGTAGGGTAAGGGGTCGTTTAAGGTTAAAAAAGGTAAGAGGGAACGATGGTCGTTGATCTAAATGATCAACGGCTAGGATTAAAGGGGTTAGGTGGGGAATCTGGGTTGGGTCGCTTAAATTGGGTTAGGGGTCGGGTTTGAGTTGCAATTGGGCTGGGAAATTGGGTCTGATTTGGGGCTCAATTTAGGCTAAAATTGAAAGCCAATGTGGCTGGATTTTAAATAGCCATTTTTCCTTATTCATTTTCTAAAAAGTAGTAAATTAATTTCAAAAAACAAATTAAAAGCACTAAAATAATTTATAACATATAATTAACAATTTAAAAATATAGGACTTGATTTTATGAATATAAACACAATTAAATCTTAAAGAGCCTAATATTGCAATTACGTGCAATTTAGCTTAAAAATACTAAATAAATTTGTAAAAAATACCTTAACTGAATTCTAACATAAATATGAAAGTCCAATAAATGAATTACCAAAATAATAATTTTGGAAATATTTATTGGGTTTTTATGGATAAAAGAGGGAAATAAATTGATTTTAAAAACCTTTAAAAATTATGAAAAAATAATAAAACACTTGGATATGTTCACATATGCACATATATGCCATTTTGAAGTTGTTTTGCATATTGAAAAATATATAGGGAAAAATTGGGTATCAACAAACCCGCGTCTTAGCTCAATCATACAAATCCTTTATCGCCCTAATATAAGCTATCGGCATACCTTTCACCTTCAGGCATCTCCAAAGCACGTCCCTAGGGACCTTGTCATACGCCTTCTCTAGATCAATAAATACCATGTGCAAATCCCTCTTCCTATCTATGTACTGTTCCATCAACCTCCTGATAAGGTGAATAGCTTCCGTAGTAGAACGATGATAACTAGAGATTTTGATATATTTTATACTCTTTCTTGCTTAAGTTCTAATTAGAAATGTGTACAAAATAGTCCCAAAGGCTCACAAGTTGTGCTTGATTGCAGGTTTGATCAACAAGGTGACAAGATGTCAAAGATCAACTCAAAGAGGAGTGAAACTTGCACAAGTATCAAGACAAGACAAAGCTCAGGCAAAACAGGGCTAGTGAGACCGTACATCATTCTGTGTTGTCTGCACATGTGAGGTTCAGAGAGTATGCAACTCAGGCAAAACAGGCAATGCGGCCGCATGGGATTTACTGTGGTCCGTATTGGAGTCATTACGGCTGCACTCGATTTAGTGCGGTCCGCAGAGCCAAGAATCAGAGAAGTGAAAATTTGGAGTTTGAAGCCCAATGCGGTCCACGCTCCATTTCATGCGGACCGCACTAGAGCCACTGGGGCCGCACTCGATCCTTTGCGGTCCGCATTGCCCAAGTTCAGAGAACTGTAGTTTTAAGTCAAGAGCCTTAGTGCGGCCGCACGTGATTTTGTGTGGTCCGCACTAGCCCCGCAGGGGTATTTTTATCCAGATTTTTCAGTTTAGTATAAATAGCTTCATTTCCCATTTTTAGGTTATAAGATAGATTTTGTACTAAGCTACGCTCGTGACTTCGATAGTTTTAGCTATTTTGAGCAATTTTAGCTTCATTTCAACATGGAATCTTCTAGTTTATCTTAGCAATTAATTAATGAGTTTTTATTCATCTATTTCTTTGTTTTCTTCTTCAATTATGAGTAGCTAGACCCATAAGCTAGGGTTGTGGCTCAACCCTAGTGTGGGTAATTGATGGGTCTTGTGTTTTAGGGCTAGATTGACTATGAGTGTTTGATATTTGGGCTAATTTCATGTTTAATTGCTGAATTGGTGGTTGCAAACACTAGTTTGTGCTTAGTTGACTTTGGCTCTTCTTGAGAAAGAGAGCCTAAGTCTCTGAAATTAGTCCAACAAGGAATTGGGGCGTACTCAAAAAATTGATAGCCCCAATTAAAGGGTTAAACCTAGAGATAGCAATACCCGACTTGAACCTTGATTGCTTGCGCAAATTTGCATACCCAATTGGTCTTGAGAAAGTCAATTTGGGCAAAACCACTCGAACTACCGAGAGGTGTAGAGTGGGTAGAATCATGCAACGGTTATATCATACTCCCCAAATGTGTCAATCATGCCTTAGACTCAAGTACCCGTCAATTGACCACCTAGGCGAAAGTCACTACCCTAGTGCCTTTTAACCATTTGAACAACTCGCAATAGTTTACTCTTAGCTTATTCTAGTTTAATTGCGCATTGTAGTTTATATAACTAGAAGTAAATAAAAACCCAAAAATGTTTAGAAGTGCAATTTGGAACACATACACAACTCTCGATTAGATAGACACCCGACTCCAACTTTCAGCTCCCTATGGAAATCGATTCCGACCTTAATCGGGTAAAAGCTGCTTCGACCCTCTCTCGCTACTCAATAGTAGTGCAGCGTTGGCCTTGATCAACTTTTTGGTGTTGCCTGGGAGCTAACGGTTTTGGCTATCTATCTAACTAGTTTTGTATATTGTTCTTCTTTCCTTCTTTGTTACTAATTTGTTTGTGTCACAACTCAGGTACCAAATGGCATTGAACAACGCCAATGGCCCTCTTGGAAATGTGATTGTAGGGGAGGAGGTAGATGACGTCGGAGATGATGAGGTGCCTCTTGTACTTCAAGGACAATGCATAGGCCGCCAGACCAATGCTAATGCAAATGACAATATTCCAGACCCTCCTCCGCCACCTCCAAGAGTGGCTCCTAGAGAACTTCCGAACCAAGGCTATTCAAGTGCTATTGTCCCACCCCGAATCCGGGCGGGCAATTTTTAAATAACCAATGTGATGCTGGCTTTGCTAGAGCAGCGTGGGTATTTCACAAGCACTGCAAATCAAAATGCTTACAAACATCTCAAGGGGTTCGTGGATACATGTTGGGGGAGTAAGCAAACTAACGTATCTGAGGATGCTCTCCGGTTGAGACTCTTTCCATTTTCACTTAGAGGGAAAACACTTGATTAGCTTGAGCGACTTCCCAACCATTCCATCACTATTTGGGATGAGTTGGCGGATAAGTTCATCGCAAAATTTTTCTCACCGGGGCATATGGATACATTGAGAGATGAGATCTTGGAGATAAAGCAAGAGCCCACGAAACCTTTGCATGAGATTTGGGAGCATTATAGAACAATGGTGAAGGAATTCCCCAACAATGAAATGACCGAGGCGATGATCCAACAGAATTTCTACCGGGGTATTAACACCACAAACCAATGCATAGTGAACCAACTTGTTGGGGGCAACTTTATGAAGCTGTCGTATGATGAGGTATGTGATATTCTTGACGAGATGGCTGACACTTCTTCCGCTTGGCAAAGTAAAACCAATGTGCCCCAGGGTGACCCCATAGTTATTCATTTGCACAAGGAATTACATGGTCATGGGCAGGCTATAGCTGAGTTGACAACTACAATGAATCAACTAGCAAAGGCACAGTTGCAACAAGTTCAAAATCCTCGCCAAGTGAATACCATGGAGGGTGTTAACATTCTTGTCAACAAAAGAAGACAAAGATGTCAACAAAACCAAGGGAATTTAGAGCAATTTGACAATGATTGTGGTAGATTTCAAAATGATGGTTATGATGAACAAAATGAAGAGGTGCAATACGTGAATAAGTATCAAGGCCAAAGAGGCAATTTTTCCAACCAACAACAATGGAGACCCCAAGGCAATTGGGGCAATCAACAACAAGGCAATGGTAATTGGGGGAACAACAACCAAAACAACAATTGGGGCAATCAGAACAACAATCAAAATAACCAAGGAAATTGGAATGGTAATAATAACAATTGGGGTAGTAATAACAATCAAGGTGGATGGAACAATGGAAACCAAGGAAACCGGGGGTAAGACTTTCAAAGGCCCCCAATGTACCAACAACTGAACAATCCACCCCCATTTTCATCTCAAGGTCCTGGTTCTTCTAGAAATGATATGGGTAGAATTAAGATGATGTTCAAACCGATGATGAAGAAGAATGCGGACTCGGATGCTCAGTTGGCTTCCCACAATATCTCTATCAGAAACTTGGAGGTGCAGCTAGGCCAAATCTCACAGTCTTTAAATACTCGCCCTAAGAGTGCTCTACCAAGTGATACGGTAGTAAATCCGAAGGGTGGGAACAATCATGTTATGACGGTAACAACAAAAAGTGGGAGAGGCGGTGATGTGCATGCCTCCAAACAAAAGCAAATTGTGGATGATGATGTTGAGTTGCAAGAAGATGAAATTCCTTTGGTGGTTGAAAATGTGATTGATGAAAATATGAATGAAGAAGTGAGGATTAATATTCATGATGTCGAGGTGGAAACTCAAAATAATGTGAACCCGTCTAGGGAATACATAATAGACATACCGGAGCCGGTTGTGCCTAAAGCCAAGGCTCCTTTGCCAAGGCCACCTCCACCTTATCCTCAAAGGATCGCAAAGTAGAAAAATGAGAATCAGTTTAAAAAGTTCATTGATATGACTAAGAGCTTATCCATTAATGTGCCTTTGGTGGAGGCTCTTGAACAAATGGTGGGCTATGCTAAATTCATGAAGGAATTGGTTACAAAGAAGCATTCTATGGATTGTGAAACAATAAATATGACTCACCAGGTTAGTGCTATAGTGCATTCAATGGCCCCGAAGCTTGAAGATCCCAGTGCTTTCACCATTCCTGGCACCATTGAGAGTGCAGATTTTGCTAAGGCTCTATGCGATTTGGGGGCTAGTATCAATTTTATGCCATACATAGTTTTCAAAACCTTGGGTATTGGGAAACCTAGGTCGACTTCCATGAGATTACATATGGCGGATAAAACGATGAAGAGACCATTGGGTATTATTGATGATGTGCTTATCCGGGTGGACAAATTTATCTTGCCAGCTGACTTTGTGATCTTGGATTGTAAGGTGGATTATGAAGTTCCTATCATATTGGGGAGACCTTTCCTTTCTACGGGAAGGACTTAGTTGATGTGGAAGCAGGGGAACTCACCTTCCAGGTGGGTGATGAAAAAATAGTCTTTCATGTTTGCAAATCAATGAAGCAGCCCAACAGTATCGAGGTGTGCTCTTTTATGGACCTCGTCACATCAGTGATAGTTGATGACACCAGTGCAATGATTAATGTGGAAGATCCATTGGAGGCCGTATTGCTGAATCTTAATGTCAATGATGATGAGGGCTGAGTGGAGTGCGTGAACGCTTTACATGGAATGGGCTCTTACTCTTATGAGCCTAGGAAATTATCTTTGGACCTTAAAAATAGGAAGACTCCACCAACAAAACCTTTAATTGAGGAGCCTCCGGTGTTGGAGTTGAAACCGCTGCCTCCACACCTCAGGTATGAGTTCTTAGGATCAAATTCTACTTTGCCAGTTATTCTTTCCTCTTGTCTTACTAACATGCAGGTTGATGCCGCATTGGCGATGCTTTAAAAGCGGAAAAAAGGCAATTGAATAGACTTTAGATGATATTCGGGGGATAATCCCCGCATTCTGTATGCACAAGATTATTCTAGAAGATGATGCAAAGCCCTCCTTGGAGCATCAAAAGAGGTTAAACGAGGCAATGCAAGAAGTTGTAAAAAAGGAGGTGATCAAGTGGTTGGATGTCGGGGTTGTGTACCCTATTTCTGATAGCTCGTGGACTTCACCGGTGCAATGTGTACGAAGAAGGGTGGCATGACCATGGTTGCAAATTCACAAAATGAGTTGAATCCTACCAGAACCGTCACCGGTTGGAGGTATTCATGGATTACCGCAAGTTGAATAAAGTGACTCGCAAGGATCACTTTCCTTTGCCTTTTCTTGATCAGTGTTAGACCGACTTGCTGGGCATGCCTTCTACTGTTTCTTGGATGGGTATTCTAGGTACAACCAAATCTTGATTGCTCCGAAAGATCAGGAGAAGACCACATTCACTTGTCCATATGGCACTTTTGCTTTCTCTAGAATGCCTTTTGAATTGTGCAATGAACCGGCTATATTTCAGCGGTGTATGAGGGCCATTTTCATTGATATGGTGGAAGACATTTTGGAGGTGTTCATGGATGACTTTAGTGTTATGGGAGACTCATTTCATGAATGCTTGAAGAATCTTGATAGAGTTTTGGCCAATTGTGAAGAAACTAATCTTGTTCTCAATTGGGAGAAATGCCACTTTATGGTGGAAGAGGGCATATTTATTGGGCATAAAATTTCAAAGCATGGTATTGAGGTAGACAAAACAAAAATTGATATGATTTCAAGGCTCCCTCCCCCTACATCTGTCAAGGGAGTCCGAAGTTTTCTTGGGCATGCGGGGTTCTAACGGAGATTTATCAAAGACTTTTCGAAGGTGGTGAATCCCTTGTGCAAGTTGTTGGAAAAAGATGCTAAGTTCGTGTTTGGTGAAAAATGTATGCAAGCCTTTGAATCTCAAGCATAAGTTGACCACCACTCCTATCATCACCGCACCTAATTCGAGCTTGCCTTTTGAGCTCATGTGTGATGTGAGCGATGTTGCGGTTGGGGCGGTTTTGGCTCAAAAAGTGAACAAAATGTTTCTTCCGGTGTACTATATGAGCAAGACAATGAATGATGCTCAAATGAACTACACGGTGACCGAGAAAGAACTTTTGGCTATTGTGTTCACAATGGATAAATTCGGCCGTATCTGATAGGTGCCAAGGTCATAATCCATATCGACCATGCCATACTCTGGTACTTGATGACAAAAAAGGACTCCAAAGCTAGACTGATGCAGCGGCTCTTGTTACTTTAAGAGTTTGATTTGGAGATTGTGGACCGGAAGGGTAGTAAGAACCAAGTGGCGGACCACTTGTCCCGCTTGGAGGAGGATGGGAGGCCTCGTGATGGCCTAGAGATCAATGATTCATTTCCCGACGAACAACTCCTTTTGGTGTCGATGAATGGTATGCCATGGTTTGCGGATGTTGATAATTTCCTTGAGACTGGTATAATCCCGTGTGAGCTCTCTTCTAACCAAAGGAAGAAGCTCAAGTGGGATAGTTTGGATTTCTATTGGGATGAGCCATACTTGTTCTAGATTTGTACGGATGGTGTAATCCGAAATTGTGTCCTGGAGGAAGAGCAACTAAGTATCTTGGAGGCTTGTCATTCCTCTCCCTATGGTGGCCATCATGGCGGGGCGAGGACAGCTTCCAAAGTTCTTAGTTGTGGGTTTTATTGGCCAACTTTGTACAAAGATGCAAGCAAACTAGTGAAGAGGTGTGATGAATGTCAAACAGTGGGTGGAATTTCGAAGAAAGATGAGATGCCTCTCAATACCATTCTTGAGGTTGATATTTTTGACGTATGGGGCATTGATTTAATGGGCCCATTTGTTAGCTCGTGTGGGAACACATACATTCTTGTGGCGGTGGACTATGTTTCAAAGTGAGTTGAAGCCATGGCTTTGCCCAACAATGAGGCCCGGAGTGTTGTTGCATTTCTCAAGAAGAGCATTTTTACAAGGTTTGGTACTCCTCGTGCAATCATAAGTGATGGGGGGTCTCATTTTTACAATAGAACTTTTGACACTTTGCTTGCAAAGTATGGTGTCAATCACAAAGTTTCTACTCTCTATCATCCTCAAGCAAGTGGTCAAGTTGAAGTCTCCAAGAGGGAAATCAAAAGTATATTGTCAAAGACGGTCAATGCTAATAGGATCGATTGGTCAAAGAAGTTGGATGACGCTCCATGGGCTTATAGGACTACTTACAATACTTCGATAGTATGTCTCCGTATCGGTTAGTGTTTGGGAAAGCTTTCCATCTACCGGTTGAGCTAGAACACAAGGCCATGTGGGTTTTGAGGAAGCTAAATCTTGAATGGGATGTTGCAACAAATCTTTGTGTGGAGCAGCTTAATGAACTTGATGAATTCCGATTCCATGCCTACTCCAGTTCCTCCTTGTACAAGAATAAGATGAAGTACCTTCATGATAAATATGCTTGTATCAAGGAGTTCAAAGTTGGTGATTTGGTTCTCTTGTTCAACTCTCGGTTACGTCTGTTTCCAGGAAAGCTTAAGTCAAAATTGAGTGGACCTTTTGAAGTAGTGTGTGTGACCCCGTTTGGTGCACTTGATTTAAAGAACAAAAATGGAGAAGTTTTCAGAGTGAATAGGCATAGGGTCAAGCACTACTCGGAAAATATTGATGACAGCCACGTGGTGGCACTTGTTCATCTCAAATGATTTGATGGTAACCTGCATCGTGCCGCAACGTTAAATCAGGCGCTTCTTGGGAGGCAACCCATGTGTTTTTCTTCTTGTTTTTATTTGATTTTCATTGTAGTATAGGATTTATTTTTGGACTAACTGGTTGTGAGATGCTACAGGATTGTGTTGATGCAGTGCAGGACATAGTGGAAAAAGTGTTCAGGTCTCTGAAGTTTTCAATGCAGATGCACTACATTTAGTGCGGACCGCACTGATGAAGGACAAAAAGTCCAGCTCTCTGAACTTTGCCACCGTGGCCGCATTGCATTTTGTGCGGTCCGCGGTGGACCACTGCGGCCGCCCGGCATTTTGTGCGGACCGTAGTGGGTTGCCTTCTCAAACTTGAAAAAATGCTGTATGGTGCGGACCGCAGTCCATTTTGTGCAGTCCGCATTGGGTTGGTAAGCTGGGCCCCAGGTCCTTTTTCTATAAATAGGGCCTGAGGTCCTCTTTTTACACTTTTCGACATTTTGCTCTCAGAACTCATAAAAGCATTGTTCATCTTTCCTTTTGCTCATAATTAACTACTTGAACTCGTTTATCTTCAGTTTATCTCACATCTGGTACCATTAACTTCTTTTTAATTGTTTAATTTTGTTAATTTCTCTTAATTTTTGTTTTTCTTGCTTCCTTTCTGTTCTTCTCGTACTTCTTTTAATTTGGTAAAACTAGGTTAGTTAATTTCTTGGTTAAAGTAGAATTAGGTAGTTAGAAACACTGGGCAAACACATAAGAACCTTTCTTAGGTGTAAAATTGGACTTAAAATCAAAATAAATTGAACCCCAAGTTAGTGTTGCTTCTGGGCACTCAGTGCGGACCGCGGTCGATTCTGTGCGGTCTGTGGTGCTTAGTGCAGTCCGCAATGGACCGCATTGATGAGTGTCTGTAATCTGATCTTTGGGGGCTGCGGCCACACACACTACATTTTGCGTGGTCTGCATTGGTCCCTGTGCAGCCGCACTATATTTTGTGCGGTCCGCATTGCCTGGTTACATAGAGCGGGTAGTCTGAACCCCACCTCTATGCGGACCGCATTGCCATTTTGTGCGGTCCACGTTGGCCTCTGTGCAACTTTTTCTTTTTTACAACTCTGATCTTAATTGTTTTTACTGATACTAACAAGCCTAATGGATGTTGTTTGTAGACAATGGTGAAACAAAGAGGCAAGGGTTCTAAACAACCAGGCAGAGGAGAATCCTCCCGGGGAGGGAAACAGAAAATGATAAGGCTGACTCCTCAAGCCCGGTAAAACATTAAAAACATGATAAAGATGATTAAAGTTGCTGATAGGGCCATTGACTAGTCTGGGAGCGAATACGAGCCCTCTCGGGATGTCACGACCCAAACTGGAGGGCCATGATTAGCACCCGACCATACTTGCCGAGCACCAATGTACATTTTATGTAACCTTTTTTTTATTATCTTTTAGGGTTGACGAGATCAATATAAATGGTAGACCTGGATCACGGACAACCAGCAATAAAATTTGATGGCATGAACATACATAGCAGGGGATGACCAGACAATCAAGAAACTATATATAAGGTACGAGCTACCACGCTACCATGAAAGACTATACAACAAAAACCAGCCGACAAGGCATACCAAACTATACATGAGTCGACACTTGTCTATGAGCCTCTAAATGAACATAAGTGCTACAACATAGCCAGAACAGGGCCCCGACATACCCATAATGTCTATAAGAAAAATGCATACCAAGACCATGGCAAGTCCGGAGAAGGGATCTCGCCAATCACTGCTAAACTGGACAACCTACTGTGGTGGGGGAGCTGCACCTGCCTGTCTATTAGGGCCTGCAACACGACATGCAGCGTCCACAAACAAAAGGACGTCAGTACGAATAAAGTACTGAGTATGTAAGGCAGAGAACCATAAATACGAACAATAATGTAAGCAGGGATAGAGAATATACAACCTGGAACATCTGAGTACCTCTGAGGGCTACTGACATGAAATGCATGATACATATGTATATATACATAAACTTTTAAAACATACGCCTCTGTGGGCATCATCATCATCATCATATTGTACCCAGCCACAATAGGCTTGGTAAAACATACCCGACCGTCATAAGGCTCGGTAGAATCATACCCGGCCACGTGGAGCTCGGTAAAACCCAACTGATCAGTGGTTGCACAATATGTGTCGTACCCGGCCGACTATAGCGCGGCTCGGTAGAGTAAAATAGATACATATATATAATGCATGCTCGACTCATGGAATCACATTCTAAACCTTTCGGAGTGACGTAAGGTCGGTATCCTCTGTACATGTTATTAGGACCAACTCTTCATTACGAACCTTATAAGAATCAGGAAGTACCAACAACATTGATAATATAAGAATAAGAGAAGCAATATTAACATCAATCGTTCCATAAGAGGAAAAGCAATGTAAGTACTGCTAGCTTCTAAGAGTAGAGTATCTTTGGAAGCTCATTCATTACATTATGTACAATCGGAGTCGTGCAAAAGAAGAAAAGGGATAGGCTCACATACATTGTATATACTGCCCCAATCACAAGCTATGCAATTGTCACAACTCCTTAGTCTTACTTGTTGGATAACTCAGCCCTTCCCTTGGTTCTTCAAACTCTAGGTTTTACCTTCAAATAGAACTTGAAAGAGAGGGAAAATCGATTAGGGTTTGTGTGGGATTTTTGGGAAGGAGTTGCAGGGGTTAACTTTGGTTATGAGGGTCTAAAATATGTATGAAATAACTGAGTTCATAACCCCTTAAAAGTCCTTTCTTGGCCGACTTAGGTCTTTTAATTTTGTCCTATCATTTTGGCAAGTAGGTGAAGCACCTACTTGTCATCTACCAATCTGCGCAGACTTGCAAAAATATGAATATCTCTATACTCCAAGATCGTATTGACAAACGGTTTAATGCATTGGAAACTAGACTTATAGATATTTAATTTTGTGGGTAGATCACCCCGTAATTCCTTGTAAATTAGGAGAAAAGCTTAGAAACATTTAACCTAATGTTTAAGTAAAATTATGAACCTAAGTTGCGACAACGTTTGTCGATTTTTGTTTTATAACTCGTTTGACTTCAAGACTTATGATACGGATATTATATGATTCAAATACCTTAATACATGACCTTTTGAGTGTATTAAGAACCTCTAGGTTTACCTGAAAATACGAGTTACAACATCCTTGATTCGTTTAACTTCTAATACTTGTTAATCACCCTTATTCACCCTTGTATCACTTAAGACCAATAGGATTAACTTCTTATAATCTCAAAGGTAATTACTTCTTGGATTTATGTTAACTAATATATGGCATGAACTAACGCGTGTGGATATGGGTTGTAACACCCTTCCCCCCTTAGGAATATTCGTCCTCGAATGTAAGGGTTCATGGGGAGTTTAAATCATCGTGGATTCCGGCCAAGTTTCTCCCATAAATAGAGGACAAACTTGCAAGCGGTTAACTCAATGTATGGCCTTACAAGAGTATGCAAAGCATTATGGACATGTACATTATCTGCATATCGCCATTTTGTATTAAGGAAGAGTATTCTCAAGTTATTGCTTACCTCATAGAGCCATTTCACCTTCCAATGTATCATGTGTTCTACCAGCAGCCTTGTTATCTTCATTCTGGAATAGGTACGGGTATTTAAACTTCATCTCCTCTTCTGCTTCCCATGTTATTTCTTCCATATTCTTGTTCCTCCACAATACTTTGATGGAAGCTACATCTTTTGTTCTCAGCTTGCGGACTTGTCGATCTAATATAGCCACTGGCACTTCTTCATATGATAGGTCCTCTGTAACCTGTACATCTTTGATAGGGACGACTCGAGAAGGGTCTCCAATACATTTCCTCAACATAGATACATGGAATACCGGGTGGACAAATTCCAATTCGGATGGCAATTCTAACTCATAAGCAACCTTTCCAATCAGTCGAAGAATTTTATACGGCCCGATATACCTTGGACTCAGCTTATCTTTCTTCCTAAAACGCATAATACCCTTCATTGGTGAGATCCTCAGGAAAACCCAATCCCTAACCTCAAACTCCAGATCACAACGTCGGACATCGGAATAAGATTTTTGCCTGCTTTGTGCCAGACTCAATCGCTCCTGTATCACTTTCACCTTCTCAATAGCTTGGTGAATCAAATCTGGCCCATATAATTCTGTTTCACCGACTTCGAACCATCCAACTGGTGATCTACATCTTCTCCCGTATAGTGCCTCGTATGGGGCCATTTTAATACTGGAATGGTAGCTATTATTGTAGGCGAATTCTATGAGTGGAAGATGGTCATCCCAATTTCCCTTAAATTCTAGAACACATGCTCGTAGCATATCTTCCAGTGTCTGAATGGTACGTTCAGCCTGTCCGTCAGTCTGTGGATGAAATGCAGTGCTGAGATTCACTTGTGTGCCTAAACCCTTCTAAAAAGACCTCCAAAAGTTAGCTGTAAATTGAGCTCCTCGGTCTGATATAATAGATAC
This sequence comes from Nicotiana tabacum, assembly GCF_000715075.1. Lineage (NCBI taxonomy): Eukaryota > Viridiplantae > Streptophyta > Magnoliopsida > Solanales > Solanaceae > Nicotiana > Nicotiana tabacum. The sequence goes on from NC_134080.1 coordinate 203,708,618, forward strand.
CGACACACCATGAAGCCTAACAATCTCCTTGATATACAACTTCGCATAATCTTCAGCAGTGTAAGTTGTTTTAACTGGCAGAAAATGGGCACATTTTGTTAGTCGATTGATTATCACCCAGATGGAGTCAAACTTATGATAAGAGCGAGGTAATTCAATAATGAAGTCCATATTAATTACCTCCCATTTCCAGGTCGGAATCTCTATATTCTGAAGCAATCCACCGGGTTTCTAATGTTCTATCTTTACTTGTTGACAATTGGGACACTGGGCTACAAATTCTGCAATAGACTTCTTCATGTTATCCCACCAATATTGCTCCTTGACATCATGATACATCTTTGTCGAGCCGGGATGGATGGAATATCGGGATTGATGAATCTCATTCATAATCTTCTATCGCAACCCTTCCACATTAGGCACACATAATCGGCCCTGGTATCTCAGTGCCCTATCTCTTCCGATCTCAAAAGCCATACTTTTACACTGTTGAATGCTCTCTCTTAATCGTATTAAGATAGGATTTTCATATTGCCGTGCTTTTACCTCGGCTACAAAAGATGATTCTGATGTATTCTGTACAGTAACACCTCCATTATCAGAGTCTAGCAATCTGATTCTCATATTGGCTAGCTGATGAAGCTCTTTAGTCAACCCCCATCTACCTGCCTCAATATGTACTAAGCTTCCCATTGATTTATGGCTGAGAGCGTCTGCCACAACATTGGCTTTACCGGGATGATACAATATCTTGACGTCGTAGTCTTTCATTAATTCAAGCCACCTACGCTGCCTCAAATTCAACTCTTTCTTCTTGAAGATGTATTGTAAACTCTTGTAATCTATGTAGATGTCAACATGGACGCCGTATAAGTAGTGCCGCCATATCTTCAAAACATATATTACTGCAACCAATTCCAAATCATGGGTTGGATAATTCTTTTCATGCTTCTTCAATTGTCTTGATGCATAAGCAATCACCTTCCCACACTGCATCAATACGCACCCCAAACCTATACCTGAGGCATCACAATATACCACATAACCTTTTGTTCCTTCAGGGAGAGTGAGCACTGGTGCGGATGTCAATCGATTCTTCAGCTCCTGAAAACTACGTTCACAAGTGTCAGACCACTGGAACTTGGTAGATTTCTATGTTAACTTAGTCAATGGTGATGATATAGAGGAAAACCCTTCTACAAACCGCCTATAATATCCTGCTAGCCCTAGGAAGCTGCGGACTTCTGATGGTATTGTAGGTCTCGGCCAATTCTTTACTGCATCGATCTTTTGAGTGTCGACACTAATACCCTCGTCAGATATCACATGGATAAGGAACGCTACTGAGTTAAGCCAAAATTCACATTTGGAGAGCTTAGCATATAACTTACGATCCTGAAGCGTCTGTAATACTATCCGCAAGTGGCCCGCATGTTCTGCCTCCGAACGAGAATATACTAGAATGTCATCAATGAATACAATCACGAACACATCAAGATAGGGCCTAAATATAGTATTCATGAGATCCATAAAAGCTGTTGGGGCATTTGTTAGCCAGAACGACATCACCAAGAACTCAAAGTGTTTGTATCTTGTCCGGAAGGCCGTCTTTGGAATATCCTTCTCCTTAACCCTCACTTGATGATACCCTGAACGTAAATCAATCTTGGAGAAATACTTGGCACCCTGGAGTTCGTCAAACAGGTCATCAATTCTTGGAAGTGGATACTTTTTCTTTATAGTAAACTTATTCAACTGTCAATAGTCTATACACATCCGTAATGACCCGTCTTTCTTCCGCACGAATAGGACTGGTGCGCCCCAAGGTGAAGTGCTAGGTCTAATGAAGTACTTATCTAGCACGTCCTTCAACTGCACCTTCAACTCTCGCAACTCTCGCCGGGGCCATTCTGTATGGAGGGATAGAGATCGGTTGAGTGTTAGGAAACATATCAATGCTAAACTCAATCTCCCTTTCAGGAGGAAGGCCTGGGAGTTCATCTGGGAAAACATCTGGGAATTCGTTGACCACGGGGATTGATTGTAAAGTAGGCAGTTTCACCTCCACATCCCTAACGCGAACGAAATGATAAATGTAACCTTTTGAGATCATTTTCCTTGCCTTAAGATAGGAAATAAACCTACCTTTTGGTGTAGCAATATTCCCTTTCCATTCAATGATGGGTTCACCAGAAAATTGAAATCTAACCATCTTCGTACGATAGTCAACATTTGCATAGCATGATGCCAACCAGTCCATTCCCATTATGACATAAAAATCAACCATTTCTAACTCAAATAAATTTGTCGAGGTTTGAAAATCATCACAGTGCAATCTCTATATACCCTTCTAGCAATCACAGAATCTCTTATCGGAGTAGATACCGCAAGGGGTTTACTTATCAATTCAGGTTCAATGCCAAACTTATTAGCCACAAAGGGTGTAACATATGATAATGTAGATCCCGGATCAATCAGCGCATATACATCATAAGAAAACATAGATAATATACCTGTAACAACATCTGGAGACGACTCGAGATCCTATCAACCTACTAGAGCATAGGTTCGATTTTGACCACCACTCAAACTCGGCACTACACCTCTACCACAACCTGTCGACTGCTGAAAACCCCGTGCTGGAGGTCGAACTGATGAGGAAGAAGCAGACACAGATCTAGTCGGCTGAGCCATACCATCACCTCCCCTGTTAGGACAATCCCGCATCATATGGCCAGGCTGTCCGCAAGAATAACATGCATCAGAACCTCGACGGCACAGTCTAAAGTGGGCCTTGCCACACTGATCACAACGTGGTATTATGGGTCTCGTCTGACTAGTATCCCTGTGATGTTGCGAGCCTGATGCCTGCGAACTCTGACCTGGACCAGAATGGGTAAATCAATCATATCGAGGCCTCTAAAACTGTGGAGGAGCACTAGCTACATGTGGCGCCGAACTCCTCGAAGACTGGGGCCTGACGGTGCCTCTGAATTCATTAGAATACCTTGAAAATCTCGCCCTCTTATGCTGGCCCCTATCCTGCTGCCTATCTGCCCTCTACTGGCGCTTACGATCCTCTAGGGTCTGGCCATAAGCCTGAATACGGGAAATATCCATGCCCTCTACCAAGGAGGCTATCTTGCACTCATTTATCAGATGTGGTCCCAATCCGTTCACGAACAAATGCACCCTATCACTCATCTCGGCCACCATATGGGGAGCATACCTTGCTAAAGAATCAAACTGCATATTGTACTCTCGCACACTCATATTACCTTGTCTAAGGTTCAAGAACTTATCAGCTCTAGCTCGTCGTATCTCAACTGGCAAGTAGTGACGAAGAAAGGCCTCAGAAAATTCCTTCCACACAGCTGGAGGAGCGTTCGGACCCCTGGATCTCTCCCAACTATCATACCAGAGAACCGCTAAATCCCGTAGCCGATAAGAAGCCAACTCTACTGCCTCTGTATCACTAACATGCATAACCCGCAGTGTACGATGAACCTGGTCAATAAAAGTCTGCGGGTCCTCCTTGGGGTCTGATCCGGTAAACACTGGAGGGTCGAAATTAATAAAATCACAAACTCTCGTACTAACTAGTTTATCAGTAGGACCTGTATTCTGCCTCTGAACCTGAGAAGCTACCAATCTAGTCAATAACTGCAAAGCACTCCGCATATCCTGGTTTGTAGTCCAGATGGAAGAATTGGAGGTGCTGGGTGCCTCCTAATACCCTCTGGAGGAGACGGGGTAGATGAGGTATGAGATGGCATCTCACTCTGAGCCTTACTTTGGCCTGCTCTGGCTTGGTGCACCTGACTGGTACCCTCTCCCGCAGCTGTATCAAGCCGTCTACTAATTGTTTGCTTCCAAGTCGAAGGCATCTCTGAAAGATAACAAGGTGAATATTAGAGACGAACACTTACGACTCAACTCTACGCACGATCTAGATTCAGGAAGAAGGTAACAACCCTAGATGTCATGTAGCCTCCTGATTATAAATGTGGCACGCTACACATCCATAATCAAGACTCTACTAGACACGGGTCATAGACAATCCCTAGGACAGACTTGCTCTGAACCAAGTTTGTCACGACCCAAACTGGAGGGCCATGATTAGCACCCGACCATACTTGCCGAGAACCAACATACATTTTATCTAACCTTTTTTTTATTATCTTTTAGGGTTGACGAGATCAATATAAATGGTAGACATGGATCATGGACAACCAACAATAAAATATGATGGCATGAACATACATATCAGGGGATGACCAGACAATCAAGAAACTACATATAAGGTACGAGCTACCACGCTACCATGAAAGACTATACAACAAAAACCAGCCGACAAGGCATACCAAACTATACATGAGTCGACACTTGTCTATGAGCCTCTAAATAAACATAAGTGCTGCAACATAGCCGGAACAGGGCCCCGACATATCCATAATGTCTATAAAAAAATGCATACCAAGACCACGGCAAGTCCGGAGAAGGGATCTCGTCAATCACTGCTGAACTGGACAACCTACTGTGGTGGGGGAGCTTCACCTACCTGTCTATTAGGTCCTACAGCACGACATGCAACATCCACAAACAAAAGGACGTCAGTACGAATAAAGTACTGAGTATGTAAGGCAGGGAACCATAAATACGAACAGTAATGTAAGCAGGGATAGAGAATATACAACCTAGAATATCTGAGTACCTCTGAGGGCTACTGAAATGAAATGCATGATACATATGTATGTATACATAAAATTTTAAAACATATGCCTCTGTGGGCATCATCATCATCATATCATAACCAGCCATAATAGGCTCGGTAAAAACATACTCGGCCATCATAAGGCTCGGTAGAATCGTACCCGGCCATGTGGAGCTCAGTAAAATCCAACTGATCAATGGTTGCACAATATGTGTTGTACCCGGCCGACTATAGCGCAGCTCGGTAGAGTAAAATAGATACATATACATAATGCATGCTCAACTTGTGGAATCACATTCTAAACCTTTCGGAGTGACGTAAGGTCAGTATCCTCTGTACACGTTATTAGGACCAACTCTTCATTACGAACCTTATAAGAATCAGGAAGTAGCAACAACATTGATAATATAAGAATAAGAGAAGCAACATTAACATCAATCGTTCCATAAGAGGGAAAGCAATGTAAGTACTGCTAGCTTCTAAGAGTAGAGTATCTTTGGAAGCTCGTTCATTACATTATGTACAATCGGAGTCATGCAAAAAAGAAAAGGGATATCCTCACATACCTTGTATATAATGCCCCAATCACAAGCTATGCAATTGTCACAACTCCTTAGTCTTACTTATTGGATAACTCAGCCCTTCCCTTGGTTCTTCAAACTCTAGGTTTTACCTTCAAATAGAACTTGAAAGAGAGGGAAAATTGATTAGGGTTTGTGTGGGATTTTTGGGGAGGAGTTGCAGGGGTTAACTTTTGTTCTGAGGGTCTGAAATATGGATGAAATAACTGAGTTCATAACCCCTTAAAAGTCCTCTCTTGGCCGACTTAGGTCTTTTATTTTTGTCCTATCATTTTGGCAAGTAGGTGATGCACCTACTTGTCATCTACCAATCTGTGCGGGCTTGCAAAAATATGAATATCTCTATACTCCGAGATCGTATTGACAAACGGTTTAATGACTTGGAAACTAGACTCGTAGATCTTTACTTTGGTGGGTAGATCACCCCGTAATTCCTTGTAAATTAGGAGAAAAACTTAGAAATATTTAACCTAATGCTTAAGTAAAATTATAAACCTAAGTTGCGACAACGTTTGTTGACTTTTGTTTCATAACTCATTTGACTTCAAGACTTATGATACGGATATTATATGATTCAAATACCTTAATATATGACCTCTTGAGTGTATTAAGAACCTCTAGGTTTACCTGAAAATACGAGTTACAACCTCCTTGATTTGTTTAACTTCTAATACTTGTTAATCACCCTTATACACCCTTGTATCACTTATGACCAATAGGATTAACTTATTATCATCTCAAAGGTAATTCATTCTTGGATTTATGTTAACTAATATATGGCATGAACTAACGCGTGTGGATATGGGTTGTAACACGGGATATATCTTCAGAATCAATCCCAGAGTACATCCCTGACTGGTCAGAGAGAAACAGACTAAGAGACACTCCTCCACCTTCCCCCGTTGCCCAAACGTCTGTAAATGTATCTTCTGGGTCGTCTAAGGGCTCAGCTGAAGGTAGTAGGGATAAATACTCTACCTCTCCCACAACTTCATTATCCGGAGAGGGTACAATAGGAGAAGAAGAGGTAGTAGGAGAAGGGGGTGAGCCCCAGGTTGACAGGGTAGAACGAACTAGAAACCCAGAGGTGTGGCAAGACCGCTTTGTGAGCGAGGTGGCCTACCATAAATTCAGAGAATGGTGGCCTGTGAGGAAATTAATTCTGGAGAGAAGTTTTGTAGATAAAGACCTTTTGCCTCACAACCCCAATGTGAGAAGGCAGTTTAGAGAGAGAGTGGACTTGGAGTATTTCCTAAACAACTGTGAGGATGCAAACGAGCACCTGGTCAAGGAATTCTATACCAATGTTGCCCACATCAAGAAGGGCACCAAAGTAACCAAGGTGTGCCATTTGAAAGTGATGTTTAATGGGAAAACTATAAATGACTACTTGGGATTTGATGAGGAGGATGAGTCGTTGTATTTGGCGAAGATGGAATTAGGTGAGGAGGTCTGTCCCTGGTTGGCACAGTATCTGGCAATCCCAGGTACCACCCCCGATTAGTTGAATGTGGCGTAAAGATTTTGAGAAGAAGTTTGAACTTCGAGGCCAAGGGGTGGGAAACATTTGTATGCAGCAGATTGGACCCCAATACTCATGACAACTCCCTCCCTCTTCATCGGGCAGTTTTGGTGGCATCGATCATGGCAGGGTACCCTATTAATGTCGTGAAGGTAATGTCTCGGGTAATTATGCAGGTAGTCAGCGAGGGTGAAAAAAACTACCCCTTCCCCAGCTTCTTGACCATGTACTTCAGGGACCTCAAAGTTGAAAGAGGTCGTTTGATATCAAAGTGAAAGCAAAGACCCCATTCTTATGGTACAACACGCAGGGGGATGACAACCCAAAAAGCAAGAACTTCAAGGGAACAACTACTGCTCCACCTGGCCAGTCTGAAGAGCCAGTTGTGGTAGTGTCTCCTACTCTGCCTGCCTCCACCTCAGCGGACATTCCCCCTGGCCCATCCACTTTAGTAGATCTAGATATACCCTCTTCCCGAGCCCACCCAATGACTACACACTGACTGAGCCAGGCCCTTTTTAGCATCAACAACTGAATGCAGACAACTTCCTCTAAGTTATCTGTCCTCACTACTACAGTAGTAGCTTAATCGGCACCTCCACCTCCGCAGGTCTCGTAGTCTATCGACGATGCCCTCAAGGAGATTCTAGCCAACCAGAAGAAAATCCTTGACAACCAGAAAGTGCTCACGGATGTTGTTGATTCACACAGCAAGGCTCTCAAGGCGCTTTCTAAGGAGCACAAGAAGTTGAGGAAGACGCGGGCTTCCATGGAGTCTGTAAAGGAGTTGAGGGATGAGGTTGACAGGATGAAGGCAGATCATCTACCTTTGGACTTATTTCTGCATGACCCAGTACCAGCATCTCATCCCCAGTTGAGCAGTCCCAAAGGCCTCCCAAGATGAAGAGGATGATTCCCCAAGAAGACGATGCAGTCATCCAGTTGGCAGACCCACCGGAGACCTCCTCCAGTCAGCCACAGGATGCACCTCAGGAGCCTGTCCAGGCCCAGGTCCCAGCAGCAGAGTAGCAGGCCATAGGGAACCAGCCTGAGGTTCCCGAGCATATTGAGGACCCAGGGACCACTTAGTAGGTCATGCAAACAGACGGGCCATAGGGAGTCTCTATATCATTTTCCTCTTTTCTTTTTGGTGCTTATTTGGTTTAGTTGGCATTGGGGACAATGGCAGCTTTCATTTGAGGGGGTAGGCCCTTCTTTTATGGATTTTGATTATTATATATATTTGACATTTTTTATGTTTTCTTTATTTTTCATCTTTGGTTTGTATATAATTTTAACATTTCGTTACATTTCTTGTACTTTTATTTTACTTTGGGTTTGTATATAAAGTTATGTTACATTGTACATATTCAACCCATCTATTGTATATTCGATTAAATCCCCTCTTATATATATTCATTTTACTTTCCGCAATTTTTCTTTCTTAGCTTCTTATTTATGTTCGTAGTTTCTTGTTCTGAACGTTTGTAATAAGCCTTTGGTTTTCTTAATGCCACGGTTCTTTCCAAAGGTGAAGTTTGTGTGAACCGGGTGGCTCTTCCCAATGATGGATGGCGTGACAACCTTCTTAAGGATTTGAGTCCATTTTTCTTTTTGCTTTTTAGTAGTTAGTGATAAGGGTACCTCAAGCAAAGCTTCACTTGGGCCTCACACATTTGCCTTTGATCTTATGGTCAAAAATAAATTGTTGTGTTTAGGATTGTGAAAGTCGTGACCTTGAGACTCTTGTATTGACCGATAATCATCAAGTGGTTTTCGGGACCATTGTGTGCTCAAATCTTATCTATGGTCATTGTGGGCCCCCGACTCTATGTCTTTAGCGATCCCATAGCTTGTGTGGTAAGAAATTGCATTGCAAGTCCAAGTCCCAAGCCATTGGTCTAGAACTTTCCCTGAATGTTTGTTGAGGCAAAATCCTGAGTTAATTTTGACTTGAGACATGATTATAGGCTCTCCTTGATCCAAATGATAGCTTGAACACTTCCTTATCCTACCAATGATAAAATTCTTAGTCAACCCTTTTGAGCCTTAGACCTTTTTTCTTCAAGAACCATGATACAAGCCTTTACCCGTTCTAAAAGATACCCTCTCTTGGCACCCGATCTTTCCTTAGCACATGGAAAAAGTATAAGTTTGGGGGGAGAGATGAGGATGGCAACAAAGTGGTAAAAAGGTACAAAATAAAGAAAAGGAAAGGCAATGAAAAAGAAAGAAAAGCAAAAAGACAAAAAGAATGCTCAAAGTAGAATTGAATAAAAAGGGATTCAAGAAAAGTAAAGAATGAAAGGAGTGGAAAGTTGAGAAAGGAGAAAAGATTTGAAATGTATAAGAAAGAGTGACAGTGTGTCTCTCTAACCCCTTAGAAAGAAGTGAAAAGACTCAAAAATTCAAATGAATTTGAGCCAAAATGAAACAAAAGAAGTGCTTAAGGGAAGATGGAACCTACTTAGACCAAACATTACCTACCCTAAACCAAAAGCCTTCACTATGTCTCCACAAAAGCCGTATATGATCTTGAGTTGAATAAAACTTACATTAGTGGTGACTCACATAAGGGGAAAGCATATGGTACTTAGAGACGGACTTGTGACTTTTCCTTGAGAGAGATGAGTGATTTTCCATTAACCTCGTTCTGAGTGCCATTATTCTAAAGGTGAGATTTGCTTAGGGAGAGCTGAGGACGTGTGAGTTTGGGTTCCACAATGACCAAAGTAATAGAAAGAGTTCTTTGATGTGTTGAGTCAACTCTTGATGCTCTTATATCACACTTAATCCATGGTGTTTAAAAGGGTAAATGTTGTTATCCATTTGTATTGAATGCAATTGTTAGTCCCAATTGAGGCTAGATGAGGTCACTTTAGGACAACTAAATTTCTTGGATTTTCTCTTAAGGGGTGAGTCGTATTTTGTTTGCTTGAGGACAAGCAAAAGCTTAAGTTTTGGGAGTTGATAACTAGGGATTTTGATACATTTAATACTCCTTCTTGCTTAAGTTCTGATTAGAAATGTGTACAAAATAGTCCCCGCAGGGGTATTTTTGTCTAGATTTTTTAGCTTAGTATAAATAGGTTCTTTTCCCATTTTTAGGTTATCAAATATATTTTGTATTGAGCTGCGCTCGTGACTTCGATAGTTTTAGCTTTTTTGAGCAATTTTAACTTCATTTCAACATTGAACCTTATAGTTTATATTAGCAATTAATTAATATTAGTTTTTCTTCATCTATTTCTTTGTTTTCTTCTTCAATTATGAGTAGCTAGACCCATAAACTAGGGTTGTGGCTCAACCCTCTTGTGGGTAATTGATGGGTCTTGTGTTTTAGGGCTAGATTGACTACGGGTGTTTGATATTTGGGCTAATTTCATGTTAAATTGCTGAATTGGTGATTGCAAACACTAGTTGGTGTTTAGTTGACTTTGGCTCTTCTTGAGAAAGAGAGCCTAAGTCTCTGAAATTGGTCCAACAAGGATTTGGGTCGTACTCGAGATTGATAACCCCAATTAAAAGGTTAAACCTAGAGATAGCAATACCCGACTTGAACCTTGATTGCTTGTGCAAATTTGCATACCCAATTGGTCTTGAGAAAGTCAATTCGGGCAAAATCACTCGAACCACCGAGAGGTGTAGAGTAGGTAGAATCGTACAACGGTTATATCATACTTCCCAACTGTGTCAATCATGCCTTAGACTCAAGTACCCGTCAATTGACCACCTAGGCGAAAGTCACTACCCTAGTGCCTTTTAACCATTTGAACAATTCGCAATAGTTTACTCTTAGCTTATTCTAGTTTAATTGCGCATTGTAGTTTATATAAATAGAAGTAAATCAAAACCCAAAAATGTTTAGAAGTGCAATTTGGAACACATACATAACTCTCGATTAGATAGACACCCGACTCCAACTTTTAGCTCCCTGTGGAAATCGATCCCGATCTTAATCGGGTAAAAACTGCTTCGACCCTCTCTCGCTACTCAATAGTAGTGTAGGGTTGGCCTCAATCAAACTACCCGGCATGATCCCGAACTGGTTTTCTGATATAGACGCCGCTCTCCTTACCCTCCCTTCCACCACCCTCTCCCAAACTTTCATGGTATGACTTAGTAACTTAATATCCCTATAGTTGTTACAATTCTAGATATATCCTTTATTTTTGTACAATGGGATTATCGTACTCCACCTACACTCAGCTGGCATCTTCTTCGTCCCGAAAATAATATTAAACAGCTCAGTCATCCACTCCAAGCCTGCTCTACCCACATACCTCCAAAATTCTATTGGAATCTCGTCTGGTCTAGTCGCTTTACCCCGACTCATCTTACGCATTTCTCCCACGACCTCCTCCACCTTAATACACCCACAATACCAAAAGTCTTGGTAACTCTTAGAGTGCCCCAAATCCCCTAACACGATGTTTCCGTCGCCCTCTTCATTCAGAAGTCTATAAAAGTAAGACTGACATCTTTGCTTAATCTGGGCCTCTTCCATCAATACACGACCTTCCTCATCTTTAATGCACCTCACTTGATCTAGATCACGAGCCTTTATCTCTCTCGCTTTGGCCAGCCAAAATAACTTCTTGTCCCCACCTTTACCCCCAGTTTCTCAGATAGCCGCCTAAACGCAACAGTCTTAGCCTCCGTGATAGCTACTTTCGCCTCCCTCCTAGCTTCCTTATATCTTTCTCTGGTCGCTCTTCTCAACGCCTCGTCGGTGCTCTCCACTAACTTAAGGTAAGAAGCTTTCTTTGCCTCCACTTTACTCTGGACCACATCATTCCACCACCAATCGCCTTTGTGCCCGCCTGAGTATCCCTTCAAGATGCCTAACACCTCTCTCGCCGCCTCCCTTATACAGTCCGTTGTCGCCGTCAACATAAGGCTAGCATCCAAATACTCTTCTAGTCTTCCATAGCCGCCAACCTTCCCTCCAACTCCAATGCATTATCCTTAGTCACAACTCCTCACCTGATCCTCGGTTGACCTCGATTGTTCCTCTAAGGGACATGTCTTGAAATATTATTTTGTATTTTTTACTTTGTTATGATAATATGATTCTTTTTCACCAAGAACAACTTATATTGGAAGCTTGAAATTCTTATTTGAGGGTAAAAACTGGAAGTTAATGATTGGTTAATGTCAGAATTATTTCAATATTGATAATTTATACTTAAACTTTTAGTTCAAATACAGATTTAATGATTTGCTTTAACTTCATTTTTTGTTCTTAAAAAGTGTTGAAGAAGACAAAATAGTTCTTCTTGATTTGGTGTTAAATAAATTAGTGATTGACAATCATCTGTGTTGGCATTTGGAGGGTTTATTTAAATTTGAGATCATTTGAATCAGACATGGAGTGGCTTGATCGAAATTAAAATTACAATTTCGAAGAACACTTTGTTGAACAACACATACGAATTATGCCAATTAAGTAGACTTTCATGAATAATCTAACAAAATCATGCCAAATGTTTAATGAAATCACTATTTCTTAAACATTCTAATCACGTTGTTTTTACAAGCTTTTCATTCTGTTTTACCTCTTAGGACCCGTTTGGCCATAGATTTTACACAATGCCTGACAAATTCAAAAATAAATCAGTGTTACTCCTTGTAACGTTTTGTCAGCCAAAATAATTTTTTCCAAGCTCCTAAAAACATATTAAGTAACGATTACGATTTACAACAAAATATCATTAGTTTAATGAGGTAGGAAAATCCATAGCAAATAAGGGTGTGTTTTGTATAAAGATATTTTTAATAAAAAATATTTTCCTACAAAATAAGTAATTTTTTAATTTATTTTTGGTTTTTAGCTGTAAGTAGAAAATATTATCCCGAGAGCATTTTTATATATAATCAAGAAAAATACTATGGGAGACGGGATGAGTGGGGGCTTGGTGGTAGGGCTATAAGGGTTCGTCATGGTCAGGGTTGCGGTAGAGGGTCAGGATTAAGGTCGAACGTCGAGGTCATGGTCGTGAGTTGGGGGTCAATGGTGGGTAGGGGGTCATGGTGGGGTCTTAGGTTGATGGTTGGGGTAGGTTTTGAGTGTCGAGGTTAGGGGTTGGAGAGTCGGGGTGAGGGGTCGAGGGTTGTGGTCAAGTTCGGAGGTCATGGCCGGGGTCGAGGCTCGAGTTCATGGTCAGAGATCATGGTCGGGTTTGGGATAATGGGTTGAGATTCAAATGTTGGGATCTAGGTCGGCATAAAGGTTAGTGATCATGCTCGAGGTTAGGGTTTTAGTGTCGGGGTCGAGGGTATTGGGTTGCGTAGGGTAGGGGTTGATAAGAATTAGTGGGCGGGGCTAGAACTGTGGGGGTGATGGACTTAGGCGGAGTGGGTGGTGGGCTAGGGTAGGGGGTGGGCTTGGATATCGGGGTGAGAGGTGGGCGGGGGTAGGACTGTAGGGGTGATGGACTTAGGAGGAGTGGGTAGTGGGCCAGGGCCAGGGGTGGGCTAGGATGTCGGGGTGAAAGGTGGGCAAGGTGATGTCGGGATCGGGGGTGCCAAGGAAATGGGAGGTTTGCAGCAGGGGTGGGGTTGGGATGCCAAAGATTGGGGGTGGGCGGGGGTAGGTGATGGACGACTAGGTTAGGGAGGTGGGGGTGATGGGACTAGATTGGAGAGGGAAATAAGGATGGCGATGGTCTAAAATGAGTTTTAAAAAATATTTGCTTTACTTATGATAGAAAAGTTATTTTCTTTAAATTGAAGGAAAATGAGTTCACAAAAAAAAAATTCCTAAACATTGAAAAATTCAAAATATTCTCTGGACACATGCCCTAATTAAATCCAATTATGCTAGTATATTTTGTTGATGTTTGTTACGAGAGTGTCACGAATTTAGTCGTGACTGCCTACTTAGGACCTAATTACATAATATTAGATAACTATAGAAGAGTGACACTTTAGTCCCTAAGTCAAATAATTATTATTTTTAGTCCGAGGAATAACTAGCTAGTAAATCAAGGACATGTGTCCATTAGTACTATTAGTGGTTATCTTTTGGGTCCAGCAATCGACAACTGTCCACTTTGCCATTTTCCTATATTTGTAGCCTGTAATTGACAAAGAAGGCATTGAATATTGAAAATCCAAGTTTATTTCTTATTTTTGGTTTCTTTTTATTACTCTTTGAGCTCTCTTCGATCCAAACTCGTAGCTAACGCTATATTTGGTATCAAGAGTCAGGTTATCTTAGCACTGATGGTAGATAAACAACACACCGGTAACGACACTAGAGGTTTCTCTAACCTGGAACTTCAAATGAAAACCTTCATAAAAGCATCCAACTGGAGATTAGAATCTATCGAAGACATGCAAAAAAGGATAAATGATGAACCACAAAGAAGGATGGATACGATGATGACAGAGCTAAGCCGGCGTGAGGATCCTCACAACTTAGGGAGGTCTTATTTGGCTGCCTTAGGAGTATCGCCGGTAGAGAGAAACCAATCATTTGTGAGTGGGGGTCACTGTTCAGGTTCTATGCCGGACTCCGGCCACACCGGTATCCACAGGTACCAGCCAGATCTTACCCTTTCCACTCGTTACAACACCCATAGCTCGTACCTCACTACCCTAATCCCTAAATGAAACCATGTCTTTGGGGTTGATGAACCAGTTTTTCTCTCACGCGCTTCACGCGTACCCTCCTCCACCCACAATAACCTTTCCTCGCCTAGCCAACATTTCTACCGGCCCATTTGTTTCCTTACCATATGTCTAAACCACATTGTCTCAACCCATTATCAATACATCCATCTTATTTGGAACATTTAGGTCCACTTCTGCTCGAACACACCCACAGTCTTATTTTCCTGCTTATACCACCCCTCCTACTGTACCAATTTACACCACCTTGTCACACATGCAACCACAACCCTTACCCCAGGCCATTACTCTCAAGCCCATTATTCCCAGCCCATGCCTATAGAGTATTACTTTAATAGTCACTTTACTCAACCTAGTCCAACCACCCATTTTTCTCCATACCACAACTCATACCCCTCCATTAACCAGCCTAATCGTATGCCTAAAGCTAAACTAGCTTTCCAAAATTTTGATGGAATTAATCCTCAAGGGTGGATTATGTCACGATCCAGATTTTTCATCATCGGTAGTCGTGATGGCGCCTACTAGTGAAAGCTAGGCAAGTCAATCATTCCAAATGTTTTACCTTTTTCCATTTTTAATCCTTTAATATTTGTAAATTAATATTATATAAAAAACGGAATTAAATAAGCGGAAGAATGAAATGTAACAATTTAAATAATACCGATACAAATCCATAAACAAAAGCTACCCAGATCTGGTATCACAATCTCACAGACTGTCTAGGAATACTACAAATAGGGGTCCAAAAGATAAATACAAAGATGTTTCTGAAATACATAAAAGAAATATTATGGAAAGATAGAAGGAGATTCCAAGGCCTGCGGACACCTGCAGGACTACCTTGGGTCGCCTGATGGACTGAAGGCAACAACCTCACTGTGGTCCAAAAGCTGCAGCACCAGGATCTGCACACAGTGTAGAGTGTAGTATCAGCACAACCGACCCCATGTGCTGGTAAGTTCCTAGCCTAACCTCGGCGAAGTAGTGACGAGGCTAGGACAAGACTACCAAATAAACTTGTGCAGTTAAATCATATACAGCGAAAAACAAAGGTAGAAATTTACAGTCAAAGGTAGGAGGGGGGAAACGTGCTGCGAGGAATATCAAGTAACAACAGAAAACCATTAGATAAATGTAAAGAACACCATAATTCAATTATCAACAAGAATCAGAAATAAAAGACAAGTGCACGGCATCACCCTTCGTGCTTTTACTCTCGTCCTCACCATAAAATCAATAAAATCGGTACGGCATCACCCTTCGTGTTTTTACCTCACATAATCATGGAACAGAATTATCCTTTGTGCATTATCACTCATATCATGGCACGGGATTGTACATCGTGCGGCACGACATCACCCTTCGTGCTTTTACCTTACAATATTGGCACGGTATCACCCTTCGTGCTTTAACACTCTCAAAATCATGCACGACATCACCCTTCGTGCTTTATCACCCTTCGTGCTTTACACTCTTCCTCACCCAAGAAACAATCACAAAGAAATTTGGGCAAGGGAATCAATAATATCACAATAAAATCCCGGCAACAATAGCATAACAACAATATCCCGGCAAGGGAGACAATATCATGAGTAGTAAATCCTGGCAAGGGAGATAATATCAAAAGCAATAACATCCCGGCAAGGGAGACAATATCATAAACATCTTCTCTTTTCCACATTTACTTCACAATTCAATTCTCAACTTGAGCCAACGCTCGACAATGTTCAATTACCAATAATACTTCCACAAGCCTTGTTAAACAATCTAAATCATCATATAAAACATGAACAATACGAAACGAGGTCACATTAATCATAGTATAAGACTCACGGGCATGCTTGACACCAACGTATAGATACTCCTCACCATGCCTATACGTAGTACTCAAAAATTAACACATAGCAAATAAGACACAACTCCTAATCACTCAAGCTAAGGTTATACCAAACACTTACCTCAATGCCACGAACATAATTCAAGCCTCAACTATCGCTTTACCTCTTGTTTTCACCACCAATTCGCTTGTATCTAGCCACAATTTACTTAACGATATCAATAACTACTATATGAATCAATTGCAATGCATGAAAATAAGTTTTCCAATGATTTCCCCAAAAAAGTCAAAAATCGACCCGGGCCCACATGGTAAAAGCCCGAGGTTCAAACCAAAACCCGATTAGCCATTCACCCACGAACTGAAATATATAATTTGTTTTGAAATCAAACCTCATATCGAGGTCCAAATCCCCAAAAATTGAAAATCCTAAGTTCTTCCCAAAACACCCAATTTCC
Organism: Nicotiana tabacum; assembly: GCF_000715075.1. Taxonomy (NCBI): domain Eukaryota; kingdom Viridiplantae; phylum Streptophyta; class Magnoliopsida; order Solanales; family Solanaceae; genus Nicotiana; species Nicotiana tabacum. The sequence continues at coordinate 203,725,368 of NC_134080.1, forward strand.
CCCGTGAAAACCCTTGATTTTGAATTGAAATCATGTGAAAAGATGTTATAGATTAAAGAAAATGAGCTAGAAACAACTTAGAATTGATTTGGAGAAGAACTATTCTTTAGAAAATCGCCCAAGAGAGCTTAGGGTTTGAGGGAGTTTGAAAAATGAAGAAAAATGCGTCTAAGTCCTAATTCGCTGGTCACAGATGTCGCAATTGCAAACCCCTTCAGGACCTGCTGTCTTCGCAAATGCGAAGAATTTGTCTCATTTGCGACCAAGGGAAATACGTTCACCTTCGCATTTGCGAGGGACTAGTCGCATTTGCAACATCGCAATTGCCAAAAATGGTGGCATTTGTGACCAAGGCCTGCCCAGGCTAGGATCGAATTTGCGACACCTGGGTCGCAATTCCCATGCCTGAGAACTTCGCAATTGCGAAGCCTTATCTCACAATGCCTGGGTAAAAATACCAAATACCAGCAACCTTTTCTAAGTTCAATTTCACTCTATGGCCTATCCAAAACTCACCCGAGCCCTCAGGGCTCCAAACCAAACATGCAACCTAACCTAAAAACATCATACGGACTTGCTCGCGTGATCAAATCGCCAAAATAACATCAACAACTATGAATTAAACCTCAAATTCATGAAATCACTCAAGAACATCAAAATTACTATTTTCTCAACTATAGGTCCGTTTTATATCAAACCAACTCCGATCTTTACCAAATTTTACAGATTTATCTTAATTATTATTTCAAACTTATACCGTGCTCCGGAACCAAAATACGGGCCCGATACCATCAAGAAAATGCATCAATTTACTTCTAAAACCCTTTATTTTTCCAGAAAATAATTTTCTTTAAAAAAATATTTCTCGGGTTTGGGACCTCAGAATTCGATTCCGGGCATACGCCCAAGTCCCAAATTTTACTACGGACCCTACGAGACCATCGGATCACGGGTCCGGGTCCGTTTACCAAGAATGTGGACCAAAGTCAACTTTATTTAATTTTAAAAGCCAGTTTCCATATTTTACTTAGTTTTCACATAAAAGCTTTCTGAAAACGCGCCCGAACTGTGCACGTAAATTTAGGTGAGACAAAGAGAGGTTTTTATGGCCTCGGAACACTGAATTTACTTTCAAAACGAGTGATGACCTTTTGGGTCATCACATTCTCCACCTCTAAAATAATCGTCCATCCTCGAACGGACATAAGAAAAGTACTTGAGTCGGAGAAAAAATGGGAATATCGGCTCCGCATATCGGACTCGGACTCCCAGGTCGCTACCTCAACAGGCTGACCTCTCTACTGAACACGAACAGAAGGGAAACTCTTCGATCTCAACTGAAGAACCTGCTGGTGTAGAATAGCTACCGGCTCCTCCTCATAGGACAAGTCCTCCAATTGGACAGTGCTGAAGTCTAACACGTGGGATGGATAGTCGTGATACTTCCAAAGCATGGACATATGAAACACTAGATGCACGACTGATAAACTCGGCAGCAACGCAAGTCTATAAGCCACCTCTCCCACTCGATCATGAATCTCAAACGGGTCAATGAATCTAGGGCTAAGCTTGCCCCTCTTCCCAAATCTCATCACGCCCTTCATAGGCGACAACCGAAGCAACACCCGCTTACCAGCCATGAATGCCACATCACTAACCTTATGGTTGGCATAACTCTTTTGCATGGACTGAGCTGTACGAAGCCTATACTGAATGATCCTGACCTTGTCCAAGGCATCCTGTACTAGATCCGTACACAACAACTGAGCCTCTCCCGACTCAAACCATCCAACCGGCGACCAACACCGCCTACCATATAAAGCCTCATAAGGAGCCATCTGGATGCTCGACTATTAGCTGTTGTTGTAAGCAAACTTAGCTAAAGGCAAGAACTGATCCCATGAGCCCCCAAAGTCAATGACACAAGCTCGGAGCATATCCTCCAAAATCTGAATAGTACGCTCGGACTGCCAGTCCGTCTGAGGATGAAATGTTGTGCTCAACTCGACCCGTGTGCCCAAATCACGCTGAACTGCCCTCCAGAAATGTGAGATAAACTGCGTACCTTGGTCTGAAATGATAGACACGGGCACCCCATAAAGACGGACAATCTCCCGGATATAGATCTCAGCTAAACTCTCAGAAGAATAGGAAACTGCCACTGGAATAAAATATGCTGACTTGGTTAGCCTATCAACAATAACCCATACTGCATCAAACTTCCTCCAAGTCCGTGAGAGTCCAATAACAAAGTCCATAGTGATACGCTCCCACTTCCACTCTGGAATCTCAATCTTCTAGAACAAACCACCAGGTCTCTGATGCTCGTACTTTACCTGCTGACAATTCAAACACCAAGCCACATATGCAACAATATCCTTCTTCATCGTCCTCCACCAATAATGCTGCCGCAAATCCTGATACATCTTAGTGGCGCCTGGATAAATGGAATACCGGGAACTATAAGCCTCCTCTAGAATCAACTCTCGAAGTCCATCCATATTAGGCACACAAACTTGGCCCTGCATCCTTAAAACTCCATCATTTCCAACTGTAACCTGCTTGGCACCTCCATGCCACACTGTGTCTCTAAGGACAAGCAAATGAGAATCATCATACTACCGATCTCGAATAGGCTCAAATGATGAAGAATGAGCGACTGTGCAAGCTAACACATGGTTGGGCTTAGAAAAATCCAACCTCATGAACTGGTTGGCCAAAGCATGAACATCCAAAGCAAGCAGTCTCTCACCGATTGGAATATACGCAATACTGCCCATACTGGCTGACTTCCTACTCAAAGCATCTACCACCACATTGGCCTTTCCCGAATGATATAAGATGGTGATATCATAGTCTTTCAATAGCTCCAACCACCTTCTCTGCCTCAAATTTAGCTCCTTCTGCTTAGGGGTGTGCATTCGAATCGGTTTATCGATAAATCAAATAGATTATTTGTTATCGGTTTATCGATTTCGATTTCGATTTCAAAATTTTCCTTATTGAGTTATCGATTTCGATTTCGATTTTGTCCTCTTCGGTTATCGGTTTATCGATAAACCGATAAGATATACTAAAAAGACAAAAAATTAACTTTTTTTAACCCTTATTCTATAATACCCTTTCCTTTAACCTAAGTCCCTAACCCTATTATTTCCTCTACCTAATTTAAGGAATGATCATATTTAAAGATCAAGGGAATGAAGTTCAAATTAATGGAAATCAGAATTAGCCGTGATGATATATTTTGTTTTTTTTTCTATACCGTTGGAGTGTTGGTGGCATACATTTGATCCATTACTTTAGTTTTGTTGCATGTACTTGTTGACATAATTTTTATGTTATAAACGGTGTTCGTCTTATTTTAGCTTCTTTTGTCCATATTAGTTAGGCATGTTTATAGCGATATACTTTTCGTGGAATCCCAAAAAAATTCTTATTGGTGTAATCGATAACCGAATCGATAAGCCCCCAAAATTAATAAATCAAAATCGAAAAAATCGAAACCTTATTGAAACAATAACGATAAGCATATGTACAAATCGATAATCGATAAGTAATTATCGATAAGGGTCAAAATAGAATCGACAAATCGAATGCACACCCCTACTTCTACTTGAACAAATACTGTAGACTCTTGTGATCCGTGAACACCTCACATGACACGCCATACAGATAATGCCTCCATATCTTCAACGCGTGAACAATGGCTGCTAACTCCAAATCATGAACTGGATAATTCTTCTCTTGAATCATCAACTGTCGCGACGCATAAGCAATGACCTTGCCATCCTGCATCAACACCGCACCAAGTCCAATACGAGATGCATCACAATAAACTATATATGGCCCTGAACCTGTGAGCAAAACCAACACTGGCACCGTAGTCAAAGCTGTCTTGAGCTTTTGAAATCTCGCCTCACACTCGTCTGACCACTTGAACTGGGCACCCTTTTGGGTCAACCTGGTCATCGGAGCTGCAATACACGAAAACCCCTCCACAAACCGACGGTAGTAGCCTGCCAAACCCAAGAATCTCCGGACCTCTGTAGCTGATACGGGTCTAGGCCAGTTCTTGACTGCCTCTAACTTCTTCAAATCCACCTGAATACCCTCTGCTGAAACAACATGACCAAGAATGCAACTGAACTCAACTAGAACTCACACTTCGAAAACTTAGCATACAACTAACTATCTCTCAAAGTCTGAAGAACAACTCTCAGATGCTGCTCATGCTCCTCCCAGCAGTGGGAATAAATCAAAATATCATCAATGAAGACTATCACAAACGAATCCATATAAGGCTTGAACACCCGGTTCATCAAATCCATGAAAGTTGTTGGGGCATTTGTCAACCCAAATGACATCACCAAGAACTCATAATGCCCGTACCGAATGCGGAATGCTGTCTTAGGACACCGAATGCGCTAATCCTCAACTGATGGTAGTTAGATCTCAAGTCAATCTTCGAAATTACGTTGGCACCCTGAAGCTGATCAAACAAATCATTAATCATCGGCAATGTATACTTATTCTTGATTGTAACCTTGTTCAACTACCGGTAATATATACACATCCTCATTGATCCGTCCTTCTTCTTAACAAACAACAACGACGCACCACAATGTGAGACACTAGGTCTAATAAAGCCTTTATCAAGAAATTCCTGCAACTGCTCCTTCAATTCTTTCAACTTAGGTGGGGCCATACGATACGACGAAATAGATGTGGGCTGAGTGCTAGAGCCAAATCAATGTAGAAGTCAATATCCCTATCGAGTGGCATACCCGGCAGGTCTGAAGGAAATACCTCAGGAAACTCACGAACAATAGGCACAGAATCCATAGAAGGGGCCTCAACAATAGAATTACAAACATATGCCAAATAGGCCAAACATCCCTTATCAACCCTACACCAAGCCTTCATATATGAGATAACCCTACGGGTAGAATAACCAGGAGTCTCTCTCCACTCTAAACGAGGTAAACCCGGAAAGGCTAAGGTCAAAGTTTTGGCATGACAGTTCAAGATAGCATGGTAAGGTGATAACCAGTCCATCCCCAATATGACATCAAAATCAACCATATCCAAAAGTAACAAATCTACTCGAGTCTCAAGACCCCCAATCACAACTATACATGAACGATGGACACGATCTACCACAATAGAATCACCTACTGGTGTAGACACATATACAAGAGCACTCAAAGAATCACTAGGCATGACCAGATACTGTGTAAAATAAGATGACACATAGGAGTATGTAGGTCCTGGATCAAATAGAACTGAAGCATCTCTACTACAAACCAGAATAGTACTTGTGATAACTGCATCGGAAGCCTAAGCCTCAGGCCTGGCTGGAAGAGCATAACATCGGGGCTGGGCCCCACCACTCTGAACTACATCTCTGTGATGGCCTCCTGCTGGATGGCCTCTACCTCTAGCGGCCTGACCTCCACCTATAATACCTCTACCTCTACCTCTATCACCTCTAACTGGCTCTGCAGGCGGGGGGACACTCAGCGCCTGAACCATGGCACGGGAACCCTGATGCTGAGAGCTGATCAGTGCTCGAGGGCAAAATCTAGTAATATGCCTCATATCGCCACAAGTATAACAAGCCCTCAGCTACTAAGACTGCTAACCCTAGCGACCTGAATAACCACCCCAAAAACTTTGGAGAAGAGGTGCACTGATAGGAGCTGGCGGTGCACTGTAGGGCAACTAATCTGAATACTGTATATGAGAACCATAGCCACCTAGAGCATCGTGAGAAGCCTGAAGTGCTGAATAAAATGGCCTGGAAGAATGGCCCTTACCAAAAGAATCCCTGCCTCCAGATGAGGAACCACTGAACCTGCCCGAATGACGATGCCTCTTGTCAGACCCCCGACCACTCCCCTATGATAGAACTATCTCAACTCTCCTGTCCATATTGTCCACATCCTGAAAAGAGATCTCGTTCCCCGTCTCCTTAGCCATCTGCAATCAAATAGGTTGAACGAGTCCCTCAATGAACCTCCTCACTCTCTCTCTCTCGCTCTCAATGGGAAGTATAAGAAGAGCATGATGGGCCAAGTCAATAAATCTGGTCTCGTACTGAGTAACAGTCATAGAACCCTACTGGAGACGCTCAAACTACCTCCAATAGTTCTCCCTCTGAGTGATAGAAAGAAACTTCTCCAGAAATAGTTGAGAGAACGGATCCCAAGTCAAAGCCGGTGACCCAGCAGGTCTATCCAAAAAATAATCTCTTCACCAAGTCTTGGCGGATCCAAACAAATAAAAATTAACAAAGTCGACCCCATTGGTCTCCACTATACCCATGTCCGAAAAACCTCATGATAGTTGTCCAAATAATCCTGGGGATCCTCAGAAGATGTACCACCAAAAGTAGTAGTGAAGAGCTTGGTGAACCTGTCCAATCTCCACAAGGCATCAATACACATAGTTGGCCCCTCTCCGGTCTGTGCCACAATACCAGGCTGAACTACCCCAACTAGCTAAGTTGCTGGAGTCTGAAACTAGGGAGCCATCTGCTCCGGAGTGTGAGTAATAGGAGTGTGGGCTCCTCCTCTAGCCTAAGAGACAACTGGTGCTACAGGAAGTAAGCATGCCTGGGCGACACTCTCCATAAGGCCCACTAGATGGACTAGAGCATCCTGAAGTACCGGAGCGGCGATGAACCCCTCTAGGACCTGAGCTGGTCCCGCTGGAATATCTGGGCTAGAACCTCATCATCAAACTCAGCCTGAGGCTCTGCCACTGGTGGTGCTGCTCGAGCTCTAGCTTGAGCCCTGCCTTTACCTCGGGCCCTAGCACGACCTCGACCTCTGGCCCTTGCAGGAGCTGCTACTGGGGGCTCGAGCTGCTGGTTAGCTGATGAAGCGGTACATGTTCTCACCATCTGCGAAAGAACAGAGTGGAAGTTCAATTAGCATTGAGAAATCAAGTCGCAAGACAGGAAAGAATAGATGTGAAGTTTTTCCTAACTCTACAGCCTCTGGGGGATAAATACAGACGTCTTCGTACCGATCCCTCAGACCCTACTAAGCTTATCCATGAGTTGTGAGACCTAAGAAACCTAGAGCTCTGATACCAACTTTCCACGACCCAAATTTTCCACCCTCGGGAGTCATGATGGCGCCTACTAGTGAAAGCTAGGCAAGCCAATCATTCCAACTATTTTACCCTTTTCCATTTTTAACCTTTTAACAGTTGTAAATTAATATTATATAAATCGTGGAATTAAATAAGCGGAAGAACAAAATGTAACAATTTAAATAATACTGATACAAATCCATAAACAAAAGCTACCCAGATCTGGTGTCACAATCTCACAGACTGTCTAGGAATACTACAAATAGGGGTCCGAAAGATAAATACAAAGTTGTTTCTGAAATACATAAAAGACATAGTGTGGAAAGATAGAAGGAGACGCCAAGGCCTGCAGACACCTACAGGACTACTTCGGGTCGACTGATAGACTGAATGCAACAACCTCACTATGGTCCGAAAAATGCAACACCGGGATCTGCACACAGTGCAGAGTGTAGTATCAGCACAACTGACCCAATGTGCTGGTAAGTGCCTAGCCTAACCTAAGCGAAGTACTAACGAGGCTAGGACAAGACTACCAAATAAATCTGTGCAGTTAAATCATATACAACGGAAAATAAAGGCAGAAATTTATAGTCAAAGGTAGGAGGGGGAAACGTGCTACGGGGAATATCAAGTAACAATAGAAAACCAATAGATAAATGTAAAGAACACCATAATTCAATTATCAACAAGAATCAGAAATAAAAGAAAGTGCACGACATCACCCTTCGTGCTTTTACTTTCGTAACCTCACCATAAGAATCAATATAATCAACACGACATCACCATTCGTGCTTTTACCTCACATAATCATAGCACGGAATTATCCTTTGTGCATTATCACTCATATTATGGCACGGCATTATACATCATGTGGCACGACATTACCCTTCGTGCTTTTACCTCATAATATTTGCACGACATCACCCTTTGTGCTTTAACACTCTCAAAATCATGCACGACATCACCCTTCGTGCTTTAAACTCTTCCTCACCCAAGCAACAATCACAAAGCAATTTGGGCAAGGGAATTAATAATATCACAATAAAATCCCGGCAAGGGAACAACAGCATAACAACAATATCCCGGCAAGGGAGACAATATCTGTCGCGCCTCCTTTTTCCTTCGCGGAATTGGGTTTATGACATTTTGGTTGGGACAACTCTTTCCTTTTGGGAAAGAGGGTTTGTAATTTTGAAGAGTCACCACCTAACGATTTAAGGTGCGTTAGGGCACCTATAGCGTTCATTTGTAACTACGTTTGATAACCAGAGATAGGGTAAGAGCTTGAAATTATCCTAAGGGGAAGGTGTTAGGCACCCCTCAGGATCCACCAGTGTAGTTCCCGGCCAAACAGTTTTTGTGAATTTGTAAAAATAGCAAACAAACAAGTATAGCTCAAATAGTAGGGGATTTAAGTTTAGAAACACAAGTGTTTGAAAAAGGACAAATTAAAGGCAAGATTTTTAAAAGAATTGCAATCTAAACATACTTGGGAATGTAAAGGGGGGTGTCCTAGGTTTGCTTATAATATGGATCACATCAATGCAATACCTGGTATGACATTCCTCAGACAGGGGCTACACGTGGTATTGACGCTATGAGCACCTAATTTTTGCCCTACATAAAAATAACTCATAAAAATAAACCAAAAATAATTTTTAAGGGGATTTTAGAAGTTGTTTCTTTATTTAGTTGCATTTCATGCATTTTTAATATTTTAAAATCATAAGAAAAATCATAAATAATTGTCACATTTTAATTTTATGCCATCTTAGATTTAATTTGTATTTAGGAATTTAATTTCATAGTTTAATTGCATTCATTAAACAAAAAAACACAAACATTACGACAATAATCATGTCCGCATTTTAGTTTTTAGTTTTAAATTAGTAAAAATAAGTAAGATTAACTTTACAAAATAGTTTAAGGTAGAGCCTAATTTAGAATTTTATTTAGCTTGTTTAGTTAATTCAATTAGATTTTTTAAATCAAAAGAAAAACCAAGGAAAAGAAGTAGATTTGGTCTTTCGATTTCGTCTAGGCCAGCTTAATTTGAAGCCCAAAACTCCCAAATTACCCAAGTTCTTACAATCCCATCCCACTAACCAAACACCCATTACCCTTTACTAAAACCATACCTCCTACATATAAAAACACAAATTAGGAAACCTAGGGAAGAATAATGATCAGATCAGACCACGACACAAGAAACGGCGCAACTGATTTTTTCAAGTAGAAGCAACTAGAACAGACCCCTTTAAAAAATAGATGGACAACCCCATTTTACCAACCTCAACCAACCACCAACAAGAAACAAAAACAGGACTCTCATTCTCGTTTCTTTGGCTAAGAGCTTTATAGTACAAAAAGCTCTTGTTCTCTTATCTACAAAAGAGAAATCAGACACCATGGAAATCAAGATCTAAAAAAAGCTATTCGAACTTCTGCTCTTTACTACAATTTTCTGGAATTTTGAGTGACATTCGAGTTGAAGTAGTATTTTTGGTCGCTGAATCTGTTGCTATTGTTTTGCTGAGCTGCTGCTAATTTCCGAGTCATCGATTGAGCTTCTATTTGGCTTTCTTTTCCTCAGACTTAATTATAGAGAAATTAGGTATGTCACTTCACATATTTGTATTTTCAGCTTTGCTCAATATAAAATCGCAAGTGTTTTAGCTCTTTACTCTTGTCCTATTTGGATTTGCTGCGTTGGAATTTGTAAATCCTACTTTAAGCTTCGATCTTGTCATCCTTAGACATCCAATAAATTTCGAGCTCCGATTCATGATTATGTTAATCACTACTTTATTTTGGGTATCTGTTAGATCTCTGTTTAAATATTATTTGACTGCATTGTGTAAATTGGAGTAATCTGCGAGCTCGTATAGCTTCAGTCTTTTTTTGGTGATAAGTATATAGGTTCTGACTCTTAATGCATATGTGCGTGTCTGCTAATGCTAATTAGAGCAGAAAGTTTGGTCACAATTTTTAGGTATTTGCAGATCTTTTGCTTATCTTCTAAAGTTTTCTATGTTTACAAATTTGAGATATTCATGGTGGTGCAACATTAAGTATTTCTTTTAGTGCTTCCGATTAGCATTTATTCATTTTTGCAAGTGTATTTTGAATACAAAATATCTATACTCTTATAAATCATGTCCTACACCTTTAGATTTGTCGTCACGAGACACTGTTGTTGTTGGCCAATTATGTAAGTATTCGCTTTTATAAATAATTTTATTTATGCATTTGGTTCCGATACGTGAAACTAGAACTGTTCTCCAATTTGGTTACGAAGAAAACTTCGATTATGTTGAACCTCTGTTAAGTTAAGTGATGAAGTATACTTTCCACCATGTTACTTTTTCCATAATTATTGAACTTTGCAGTAATTCCAAATGTAGGAAATAAATAATTTTGAACATCCGTAGCTTCGCTTTAGGCACGATTAATAAACCATCGTGATTATGGGTACGGTTCCTGTGACATAGTTACGATGCCTAATTTCCAGAATTCGGGGATGCATTTCATGTAACCTAATCATAAAAACTTCGAACAATAATAAAATAAATATGTCACGAACTGTGGGTGCATTTCATGTAGCGTGGTTTGCGGTGTGTCCCAAAACGGCAAGTGTACGACAATCATAACTTGTTCAAGAAATGATTCTATAAATCCTAAAAGCGGTTAAATTAATTAAAGTGGTTATAAAGCTAAAATGCATAATATGTTTAAAACATGTAGTAAATCAGATAATTAGGCCAATTTTAATAGTTTAAGTGACCGTGCTCGAACCACGAAACCCGGGAATGCCTAATACATTCTCTCGGGTTAACAGAATTCCTTATTTAAATTTTTTGGTTTCACAGACTTTTAAATAAAGTCGTTTTCCTCGGTTTGGGATTTAAAAAAAACGGTGACTTGGGACACCAAAATAATTATTCCAAGTGGCGACTCTGAAAATTAATTAAAATAATCCCATTTAGAATAATGTCACTTTAATTGAAAAAAACACTTATATCCCTTTCGAGGTGTAGAAAGGAGGTGTGACAAACGCACCGGTCATCATATCCATATCTACTCTTTCCCTCCCCGTGAAGGTAATTAAAGCGAGGGTTGGTCTCGATCCCTATTGCATGCTGTTACCCGTCCTTTCCTATCAGTACCGGAGGAATTTACGACTCCTATCCTATAAGGGGGGAGGGGGGTTCTAGGAAGACCCTCAGGTTTAAAGGCAAAATATTAAGAGACTAACAAGAACATATAAGACTACATTTAGGGGGAAAACACAAAAACATATAGAAGGCTCAGATATACTTCCACAAGTAACGCACATAGACAGCACAACTCACACACAGATAAGGTCGGAATTCAGATCCTAAGCATGGTATCTAAGTGATAACAACAGAACCAGATTTATAACATGACTCACAAAAGAAGTCTGAATCAGGCTTGCCTACTAATTTTAACATGTTGTGGGTTAAACAAAGGCAGTTTTGGCTTTAAGTTATTACCTAGGGCTTGCCTAGGCGTAAAGTAGTATGCAGCAGTTATTCATAGTTATTAAAACAATGTAGAGATTGTTTTTCTTCTAAAACATATTGTTCTAAATATTGCAAAGACATGCAGGGATTATTACCAGTTTGTTTAAAGTAGGATGAGACTGTTGATACTCCTTTAATAGTTAACTAAGCGTAGCTGAATGAGGATGAACGAGAACCTAAACATGGTATCTAATGATTTATATGCAGGATTCCTAAAGAGGGAATTCTAAATGCACAACATGATTGCAGAATTCCCTAAGAGCAGGCTTTCTAAATGCACAACATGATTGCAGAATTTCCTAAGAGCAGGATTTCTAAATGAAATTTCAGAACATGTTTACGTAGGCGGAATCATATAATAGTAGCTTATTTAATTGTTATTATCTACCCTATAGAAAGGATTTCTATGTGTGGATGAGATGCTGAAAACAATACATATAAATTCTAAATAGCATGATAGCTAATGCATGGCATGTTGTACCTAAACATGGCTGCTATTGCGCATAGAGAAAAGTAAACCTAGGAACATGATTTCTACCCTGGATTATACTACAACATGCATATTACCCATTCCTTTTCACTATCCAACCCCAATACTTGTTTACAAATTATTACAGACCAATACTGAAATGAATTACATAAGCAGGAAAGGAAGATAAAAGTTACACTATAAAGAGCCTGAAATAGGCCCAAACTTTCAGCACCTGATTAGGACTTCCTCCCTGAGTTATGTAATAAATAACCTCAAGTGCCAGGATTGTTCCATAGTATTTCTCATACCTGGGTGTGTCAGAGTTCCCTAAGGACCTCAAGGGATCCCGGGCAGTGCTCACACCCAGATTTCATAGCCAGGACAGAGTAAGTGCAGTGTGGAAAGGCTAACTTTTATGTGTCCAAGTTCAGAGAGAGATCAAGGGTCCCAAGGTAAGAATCACACAAAAGGGGCAAAACCTAATAGTCTAAGAGTATGTGTGAGATTGCTTGACATAGATTTAAAAGAATTGAGTTGAAAATAGTTTGAAATAGCATGTTTGCAATAAGTTTGCAAAAACAACAGAAGAGTTGCTTAGGGAAAAACAGTTTTGAAAGGAGAAGGGGATAGGAGCAACAACAACTTGGAACAAGCCAGTACACACAGAACAAGTTCAAAGAATAGTACAGTTTAAAAGTCACAAACAGGGAAGTAAGGTGTTGGGGGCAATTATGAAACATGTAAACATGGATAAGAGGAGAAACACATAGACCATCAAGTACAAAGAACAAGTAGGAACTGATTGGCCTCCAGACCACAAACTACTACTTCGAAGTGTTAACAAAGGGATCATGCTTGAAATTAGAATAGTTATAGGCAATAAGACATAGAGACGGGGTATGGGAGTAGTCATGCTGAGGGCAGGAGTTTATTACACACAATTAGTCATGTCACTTAGTGTTAATTAAGTACATTAGGAGTCTATGATACTATCATGGCCTACTAGTTGAGGGAAATAAACAAGGACTCAAGTAAATTACACTTGAAAAAGATAGGGAAAAACTTAAACATACTGAATAAAGCAGTAAACAAGAAGGGCAATTAAACACATAAGCCATTAAATTAATGCAGAAGGAGACATGGATTAACAGATAAGGAGCACATAGAGTTGAGTTTAAGAATTGAACTAGGAACATACCAGTTAAAGAAGCAAAAGTGCAGAAAATAAAGCAAGTAAAGTTCTACAATCTAGCCTTGGCTTTCAACCGGCTAGACTAGCAGCTAGCACAAGTAGTAGAGAAAGAAGAGAGAGTTTGTGTGTGTAGACAGCACGACTCATACACAGATAAGATCTGAATTCAGATCCTATGCATGGTATCTAAGTGATAACAGCAGAACCATATTTATTACATGATTTAGAAAAGAAGTCTGAATTAGGCTTGCCTACTAATTTTAACATGTTGCGGGTTAAACAATGGCAGTTCTGGTTTAGGTTATTACCTAAGGCTTGCCTAAGCATAAAGTAATATGCAGTAGTTATTCAGAGTTATTAAAACAGTGTGGAGATTGTTTTTCTTTTAAAACATGTTGTTCTAAATAATGCAAAGACATGTAGGGAATATTACCAGTTTGTTTAAAGCAGGATGAGACTGTTGATACTCCTTTAGTAGTTAACTAAGCGTAGCTGAATGAGGATGAACGAGAACCTAATCATGGTGTCTAATGATTTATATGCAGGATTCCTAAAGCAGGATTTCTAAATGCACAACATGATTGCAGAATTTCCTAAGAGCAGGATTTCTAAATACACATTTGATTTTTACATGTTTGAGCCTAATGTGATAAATGCCGCTTTTTACCGCTTTGATATTGTTTGGACTGTATATAAACTATTACGAAACCCTTTTTCTCTCTGAGTCTTCTAAATCATTTGGGAAGTGTGCACTTCGTGTGACTTCTTTTCTGTTATAGTCATATCCCAATTTTAGACTGAGGTTCGGACAAGTTGCAAAGCCGGTGAAGCTTCTGTATTCCCGGTACGCTGCCCATCCCCCTACCCTGGCTCGAGCTGTCCGCTCGGATACGCCAGGTCTAGAACAATATACCTAGGTTTTTAAACCTAGTATAACACAGCCTCATACCGGATCCCTAGTATGAACGCTTGTTTGCACCACGTGCATTTGACTTTGAGGACTCAACACAGGGGTTGGGTCCGTCTAGGACAGGTGTACCCGAAATCAAAAGACCATTCCGATGCATCTTACGTGCTACTTGCGCATCTGTTTGTTTCAGCTTGCATTTTGACCGACTTCTAGAATTGGGAAAGAAAATCAAAAAAGAAAAAACAAAAGAAAAAAAAAGAAAATCAAAAAAAAAGTGAGAGGTAGGTATTTAGAAAATTCTGAAACTCTGCCGAATTTTTTTCAAAATGAGCCAAAATTTTCAAGTGTCATGTTTCCCTTGTTCCGTCAAAACTGACCAAATTACGCGGATCTGAATCTCACCGGATGTGAGATACGTAGGCAAACCTCATCGGTTCCGGCCCCAATTTTCAAAAATTCAAAAAATATTGTCCTTCACTTCCTTTTTTTTAGAAAAGTCTTTCTTTGAGACCCGAATTTTCAAAAAAACATCCAAAAATATTTTCTTTTAGTTCCTTCTTTAGAAATCTATCATTAGAAAATTTAAAAAAAAAAAGAAGAAGTTTTTAAACTCAAAAATAGTTTCCTGCTTTCTGAAGTCTTTCATATGGTAAAAGAAATAAAGATCAAAATCAAAAAGAATAAAAATCCAAAATATGGGTTTCCTTTATTTTGAAGTATTTTTCCAAAAATTAAAACAAAAAAAAAAGAATCCAGAAAAAGGGAAATATTCTATTCCTTCTTTAAAAGTATTTCTTTCATAAATGTCTACAAAAAAAATTTTGGAAAAATTGAAGTCCAAAAATATTTTGCTTTTCTTTAGAAGTACTTTTTTAAATAAATAAAAAACTCAGAAATTCAAAACATTTTCTTAAAAGTCTCTTTTTCGAAAATTAAGAGGCTACATCCAAAATCCAAAAAAAATAAAATATTTTCTTTCTTCTTTAGAAAAAGAGAAAACAAATTAAAATTCAATCAAAAATATTTTCTTTTTACTTTTAAAAATCCCAAAGTTTCAATCAAAAGAAAAAGAATTTTTAGAAGTCTTTCTTTCAAAGTTAAAGGACAATCAAAATCAGAAATTAAAAAAAAACAAATCCAAAAAAAAAACATTTCCTTTCTTCTTTTAAATCATTTTTTTAGAAAATTCCATAAGAAATAAATAAATAAAAAGAAAAAGAAAAAGAAAAAGAAAAAAAAACAAAAATGTTTTTCTTTTGCCTTAAAGATTTCATGGTCTGAGTTTTATAAAAAGTAAAAAAAAAGAGTTAGTTTATTTACTCCATTCTCGATCTTCCTGAACTACGCAAGATCTGATTCATACGGCGTTATGATACGTAGGCAATTCCCATCGGCTTCGATCATAGCCATAAATAAATTGAGTGAAAAATAAACTGAAAAAAAGAAAGAAAAAAAATTGAGTGAAAAAGAAAGAAAAAGTGAAAAAAAAGAGCGACAAAAAATAAAAGAGTGACAAAAAACAAAAAGAAAAAGAAAAAGAGAGTGCCAAAAAATAAAAGAGCGACATAAACGAAATGAAAAAAAAATCAATCAAATCAAGAGTGATTAAAGATAGACAGAAACGAAAGAAAAGAGGTACAAAGTGAGAAGGGCTAGTTAAGGCCGGAATGAAACATGCGACCGTTCAAACACATGATAGAAACGTTTAACTGTTTAGGTGCATTGCATCCAAATATGCGATTTCCTATCTGTTAAATGTCTCAAAACTAACAAGGTTGTTCGATGTGCAAACTAGCCAGGTTTTGTTGGTTGGTTTTGTTGGTAGTCTAGCATCCCCTCCTTCACAAGATCCAAAGGAACAGATGGCCTCCGCAAGCAATCTACCAACCATCGGTCTTGAGGATAGCCCGCCCTCGGCTATTCTGTAGCTAGAATCAGTAGCTGCTGAAGAGAATAAGATGTTGCGTCTCCGCATATTGAAAATGTGGGACGCCTGGTCTAATGGTAGGGAACCGCCAAGTGCAATCCCTGGGTTCCCTGATTTAATCCCCAGGTCAAGTGAGGTTACAAATGCCCATGTGCCCAACTCGCTTATCCCATGCGGGCACCCTCCAATGCCATTCAATGATCCTGGCATGCCTTCTGTGGTTCACCCCAGGCGCCAGTTTCCAGAGCACCTCTAATATTGTTCTCTGCAGCACCAGTCTGCACTAGAGCACAACTAGCTTTACCACGGCCGCATGTTGAGCCTCCAATGTTCACCTTTCAGGGTCCACAGCTTCAATCAGAAATAGCATATGTGACTCTATACTCTTTCACTCAACCTCAGCAATATGATCTATTGGTGGAGCAAGAAAAGGTCGTTAAAAATCTTGAGCAAGAGGAAATGGCTTGAAAGATGAAGAGCCTGGAACAAAGCTTGAAAAACATACAAGGTTTGTGTGGACAAAAGAGTGTCTCATACTCTGACCTCTGTATGTTTCCCCATGTCCACTTGCCAGCTGGCTTCAAGATGCCAAAATTTGAAAAGTACGACGGGCATGGAGACCCGGTCGCTCATCTGAAATGATACTGTAACCAGTTGAGGGGTGCTGGTGGAAAAGGAGACCTACTAATGGCCTATTTTGAGGAAAGCCTCACCGGAATCGCTTCTGAGTGGTATACGGATCAAGAAATTACCCATTGGCACGAGTGGGACGATATGACCCGAGATTTTGTTTGTCAGTTCTAGTATTATGTGGACATCGCTCCCGATAGAAACTCTTTGTCCAATTTGACAAAGAAAATCACTGAAAGCTTCCGCGAATATGCTGTCAAATGGGGTGAGCAAGCTGCCAGGGTAATGGTTACGGTCTTTTTACAGGCCCAAGAGGCGGACTACTTCCAGAACATGATGTCCGCTATGGGTTAGTCGTTTGCTGAGGCTATCAAAATTGGGGAAATGGTTGAAAATGGTCTTAAAACGGGCTGAATCTTGAGTCATGCTGCTTTTAAAGCCACATCACCAAATGTTCAAATTTGTTCAGAGGGTTTGATGAATAGAAATGGGAGTGAAGAGGGAGCCATGATGGTTTCAATCTCGAGGGGGGGCCGCAGGTCATTCAGCCAATCATATGTGCCTCCTATCGTCCCACCACACTATTATCCCCTTCAAGATGCTGCTTATGCTGTGGCACCGCCTCCCTATGTGGTGATGAGGGCGCAATCTTACACGCAGCCACAACATTATACACAAAACCGAGCTCCACCTCCCAGAAATGCCCATCCTTACCAAGCTCCATATAATCCTCAACCTAATGATCCCCAATATAATCCTTAATACGATTCAAGTTTGTTCAAGTTTGGACCCGAACCGGCCGAACCCCGAGTCCCCCTTTCACCGAGATGACGCTAGATGTGAATACCACTCTGGAGCAGTGGGACACAGTACAGAGGACTGTTGGACTCAAAAGGGCAGTTGAAGATTTGATTGAAGCTGAAAGAATTGTTTTTCAGGATGAAAAAGCTCTTAATGTGATTAACAATCTATTACCTGCACACAACAGCAGGCCAATAGTCGGAATGATTTGTGAAGATGAGGAATTTGATCCGGCACTAAAGGCCATTGCCGAGACAGAAGAAAAGCCAAAAAATTGTTGCCAAACATGAAAGTTCCCCATCAGACGGGAGTCTCGCTAGCCAGTCTTGCTATCCTTTCTGCATCTGGATTATCTTAGGGTATGATCCGGATGTTTTACTTTATTGTCTTACTTTTCGATGTAAACCCTTCTACCTTAAAAAAAACTAAAAAAAAATCAAATCAAAAATCAAATGAAATTAATATTTCATTGTCCAGGAATGTCTCTTTTCTTAATCTTGTCATTTTTTTTATTCTCTTTTTAGTTCCGTTAAATGCAGATTTCAATAACATAACATGCTTGCGGACTTCATGCCCGGATCCTAAAAGTTGTCAGACCTCGAAATAATGAATCAAGAATTAGATTGCAATGATGATAAGTTTAAGGAAATAAAACAAAGAGTTGGAACAGCTAAAAGAAAATTGGCTCCAGATGGGAAAGATCCATACATGGGAAATAACAAGAGTACTGCCAAAGAGAGTGTTGTACCTGGGACACGTAGAAGGAAATGTCACTGAAATAACTGTCAATGCAAATGCAATCAAAAGGTACTACGTTGGATACTTTATACATGATTAATGTTCTCCGATTGAGATGAAGAATGTTTTCTTTCTCACTATCCAAACACTATCAACTCTTTGTAAATCCTTTGAGCTGGTTACTTTTCTTTGATTGACCTCTTTGGAACCTAAAAGTGTTATTGAAAAAAAAACAAAAAAAATAAAATGAAAAAAAATGATGAAAAAGGAGAAGAAAAAGAAAGATACAATAAAAAAAGAGGAAGAAAAGACAAAGAAAATGAAATGAAAAAAGAGGAAAAAAAGAAAGGAAAAGAAAGAGAAAACAAAAACAAAACAGAAAAAATAAAGAAAATAAAAAAAAGTTCCCTGAACTACGTTCGACTTGATTACAAAAGGATACGTAGGCAGCCTCTCTCTGGGGTTCAGTCACACCAAAATAAAAATCCAAATTCCCCAAAAGTAAAACTGGGGCAAGTATTATAGTGGTTCGGCGATGATCCCGCCCAAAAGGTTCCAAAGTTGTAACTCAATCCGAATCCTTTTTTACCCAAACCCTGTTCAAGTCCATCCAATCAATCGATGAGAATGTTCAAGGACCGAAAAATACAGTTACTTGGATCTGATGAAATAAAAGCATATAAATAAAATGAGAGAGTCTTATTGGCAAAAACCCACACGAGCACCGTGAGGCGATAGTAAGCAGGGAAACTAGAAATGATAGAGTCTTGTTATTGAAAACTTGCAAAAAGCACTATAAGGTGATGGTGAGAAGAGAAATGAGAGTGCTCAGCTAGTGAAAACCCACAAAGGGCGCCACTGATCGAAAAGAAGATCCTCACAGCCATCGGCATCGACAGAGCCCTGGCAAGGTTTCTCGATTTTGAGGCAAAAGATGTGATGATTTTTTTAGAGTCGGACGGTTTACACAGATCAGGCATCCAGTCCAAAAGGCATGTCATGTTCATTGAAGTCCGCATGTACTCCAAATAAGTCCTTCTTTCCTTTCCCCGAAAGGGACACTTCTTGTTTTAAACTCATTCTCCATTCCATTGTTTGTTTTCTTTGAATCCCTTTCGGTCTAACATTGTTCTGAAACTAAGACTAATAAGAGATAGCAAGACTGATTTATAGGGTTCTCATTTGATACAGGCTAATATGCAAAAAGGCACCCAGCCTCGTCAGGGGCATAAGTCGGCCTCGACTGGCCATGGCGGTCGATGCTTCGAAATCAAAACTCTTGGAAGGAGAAAATCAAATTGAAGTGCCTATAAAGGCAAATAAAGTTTAAAAGGTTGAGTCCCACATGGCCAACCACCTCGGCAAAAGTTTGAAAAGCCAAGGTACCAAAATGATTTGAAATTAAAGCTGGAAGAATGAAGCCAGAAATAAAAGGCTTATGAAGGCGAAATAAAGTTGGAAAAGGTTAAGTCCCACGTGACTAGCCGTTACAACAAGGTTTGAGGAGCCAAAAGTCCCCCAATGCTCCGAAGTTTTTTTAAAAAAAAAGGAGAAAAAAAAAAGAAGAAAAAAAGTGAGGGAAAAGGAGAGGAAGTCAAAAGGGAAAGGCTTACGAAGGCAAAATAAAGTCGATAAGGTTGAGTTCCACCGATCAACCGTCATAGCAAAGTCTGGAAAAACCAGAGGTTCTCTAGGTCCTGAAATGAAATCGGTCCTCAGGGAACAAGCAGTTGCAGTTGAGATCTTCGTCAAAGAAGTCGGGCCAAGATCAAGTGATTGAAACAATCAAGGCCACAAAATCAACCACCATTTCAAACTAACAATTGTTCTTTATTTGAAAATATGAAACAGGTACAATCCAAAGCAACCTTGCAAGAAGCAGGTGCAACCAAAGAGAAAATGCGCAAGGGCTAGAAACAGTTTTGCAGCAATAATGAATCCAAAAGGGAAGTCTCCTCTGAAGAAGAAGAAGAAGAAGAATTCAAAATCATGGTAGCCTAGGGTCCTCAATCTCTATTTACGTTTTTTCCAACGTAGGATCTCCACTCCCTAGTAGATTTTATTTTTAGGCATAGGGTCTCCACTCCCTGGTCTTTTTTTCCAACATAGGGTCTCCACTCCCTAGTTGATTTTATTTTAGGCATAGGGTCTCCACTCCCTAGTCTATTTTTCCAACATAGGGTCTCCACTCCCTAGTTGATTTTATTTTAGGCATAGGGTCTCCACTCCCTAGTCGGCTTTTCCAACATAGGGTCTCCACTCCCTAGTTGATTTTATTTTAGGCATAGGGTCTCCACTCCCTAATATGCTTTTCCAACATAGGGTCTCCAGTCCCTAGTTGTGTTGATACCCTATTTTTTCCTATATATTTCTATATGAAAAATACTTTCAAAATAGCATATGTATGCATACATAAGTATTTACAAATATTTTTATTATTTTTCCTTAATTTTAAGGCTTTTAAAATCAATTTTATCGCCTTATTTTATCAAGAAAAAATCCAATAAGTGTCCAAAATTATTATTTTTGGTGATTCACTTATTGAATTCTCATATTTATGCTAAACTATAGCCCAAATAATATTTGCATGTTTTTACAAATTTATGTAACATTTTTAAAAGCTCAACTGCATGTAATTGTAATATTAGCCTCATTTACGATTTGATTGCATTTATATTTATAAAAATTAAATCCAGTATTTTTAAATTGATAATTATATATTATAAATCATTTTAGTACTTGCAATTTATTTCCAGATTTTTTATTTGCTATTTTTTATAAAATAAATGGGGAAAAGTGGCTATTTAAAATCTAGCCAGATTTCATTTCAATTTCAGCCTAATTTGCACCCCTAATCCAACCCAATTTCAATTTTAAATCACCCAGCCCAATTCCTAAAATTACCCGACCCACAACCTGTTTAAATGACCCGTCCGGCCCCCCTTTTAATCCAGGTCGTTGATCGAAATAATCAACAGCCATATTTCTTCCTTACCATTTTTAATTACCCGCCCCCCCTAAACCTAAATCATTTTCCACCTACCAAGCCGCCTCTGAACCCTCCCCATTCTCTCAAACCCTCTCGAATCTTCTCGAACCCTAGCCACCTCCCACTACTTCCACCCTGAAAACCACTGGAATCCATGGCTTCCAAGGCTATGGAAAACCTACACCGGCCTCATACGGCTCCTACACGCCTGATTTCTGAAGATTCAAGGCCTGACCATGAAGGGTCGTATCGAGACTTCTATCGATTCGAAGTTTTATGGTCATCTCCGGCTTTGCTCCGACATACCATGATTGTTTGAGCCTGATTCTGACCTCTCCGACTCAGATCGGTGACTTTTTAAAGCCTTTCTCATTTCTAGGGTTCTTCTGAAACCCTAACCATTCGAGGTTTTCTCTGATTCATTTAGATCTATTGAGTATTCATGCTTTCCCTGAGTTTTCAAATGATTTCTCTGGCTTTTCTTTAAAAAATTACTTTCAAAACCATTTCTTCTCTGATCTAGGGCTTTCTGAAAATATTTAAATGTTTCTCTGACTTTCTTTCTTTTTCCTTTGTGTGTATTTGCCTCTACTATGATCTTGTATTTTTCTTTTACCGTGTTCTTGTATGCTTCTCCTACTGTGTTTTCTTATACTATGTTCTCGCATGCTTTTATACTGTATTTCTTTTCTCCTGTGTTCTTGTGTTTCTTCTACTATATTTTTTAGTTCTTAAGTCTCCTTATTAAATTCTTTCTACTGAGCTCAGTTTAAGTTTCTTCTAAAAGATCTTCTTAAGCATGCTTCTTCTACTGTTCTTATCAGTCTCTTCTCATCATGCTTCGAATTAGTTTCTTCACTCTGTTTGCCTTGAACCCTTCTACTGTGTTTTCATGTTACTCAGGAGTTCTGTTGCTGAAAGAGGCATGTTGGAAGTTTCAGTTCTTTTCTGAAACCTCTAAACATGTTTCAATTCTATTACTTGCCCTCTCATCTCTGCTTTGTGGTTTCCTTATTTCAAAACCCCCATCACTTTCAGACCCACTTCGAGTCTCTGAACTGAGTTTGGACATTTTTGTTTTCATACAATTCTAGCTTTTTACTAAACTTTTTTACACTAGATTTTCCTACTAATTTTGCAATGGCACAACATCTTCTGTCAACTCAGCATGTTTGTATGTTCTTTATATGTGATGAACCTCCCTCTATAGGGGTTTTCAAATTTATGATTAGTTCAGACTTCCTTTTGAATAGGACTAATTGATTTTCCTTCCTTGTTTGCTAATTTTCCTTATGACTCGACTTAATATTAAAACCCTTCTCAACTTTTATGACTTGGTTCATTCATGGATTAGTAATTACAAGATCCCTGACCATTTAATTTACTGGCTACTAATTGATTTTTTTACCTTATTTGTACAACCGTGTACTTCAAAATTATGTCCTTAAAATAACCCTTTATGTACTTGCCCCTAATTGCATGTTGTGCACAAAGTGCTTACTCAATCTCTTTCCTTAAATGGTTTCCGTTTGAATTTGAATCCATTAATTAAGGG
Source organism: Nicotiana tabacum (assembly GCF_000715075.1). NCBI lineage: Eukaryota > Viridiplantae > Streptophyta > Magnoliopsida > Solanales > Solanaceae > Nicotiana > Nicotiana tabacum. The sequence goes on from NC_134080.1 coordinate 203,748,230, forward strand.
AAGTCTTGTGTAATTGATTCTTAATTGACAATCAGTTCCTCAACTATTTTCTTACCTTATTTCTACCTAATTTTGCACTATAAAAGGCGCAACCCTCTTCATAAACAGTGGGACACTTTCAGAATCCTTCTGAACTTATACTCTCTCATAATAATATTCTCTTCTTGTCTGCACTGTGGCCTGTTTTACAAGACCTACTACTTTTCTTTACTTGTTTTCCTGAAAACGGGTATGTCCGGATTTAATTCTTAGCATCATCACAATGTGTTCATTTACAGCTTTTATATCCATGTCTACTGTACTGTTTCTGTAAAGTTCAATATTTAAGTTAGTATGCTCATATCTTTCTGCTTGTTTCTGCTGTGAATCCTTGCTCCCTATCCCCATTACCCCTATGTGTTTGAGAGTTGTGACTTAAGGGATGGCAATGCGAGTTGTTGCCCATGAATTAAGTTTGAACCAATGGGGTCTTAACCTCTAAGTAAATAGACTGGAGGATATGCCAACATCTCCCATTGTTGGGTGTGCCCATCAGCCTGCTTTTCTTTTGCCTCTTGCAACTTCCTCATTCCCCTATACCCTTATATGTACTAATTTAAGCTGATTCTCTTTTCCCTTTCCCCTTTTAGAATCCTACTCCTGCACTTGCACTCTCTCTTAAGTCACTAGGTTCTACCCCCCTCTAGTGAGCCTTGCCTTGGGACCTTGAGTTCCCTCTGAACTTGGACACGTGAGGGCTGGTCCTTCCACACTACACTACGTCCTAATCTTGTGATACATTTGAGTGTAAGCACTGCCCGGAGTTCTTATGAAATTCTTAGGGAACTCTAACACAGCCAAATAGGAGAAAGGCTTTGAAATATGATCTCTTGGAGTTGTTTTACTTCATATTTCAGACAGGAAGTCTGAATCAGGCTCTCCTTGGTTGTACCTTTTAATTTCTAATATATTTTCTGTTTCTAGGCTGTAATAATTTTGTAATAAACTCTTGGGTATGGCTAGTGAAAAGGGAGGGATAACTATGTGAAGGGTAGATATCCTGCCTATAGGTTATTTCTGAATTTCTGCACTCTCATATAGATATCCTGCCTATAGGTTATTTCTGAATTCTACATTTCTCATATAGATACCATGTCTATAATTACCTGGAAAAATCTGAATCCTGCATATGCATATAGAAGATATGCCTATAGATCTTTCGGAATCTTTCATATACATTCTTCATTAGGCAATCATGTTTATAGGGTGTCCGCATTTTACCATGTCTGTTAAAAGGGGTTTAAAATCAGCAACGCATAGAAAGCATGCCTATAGAACGCATGCTTTTCCTTAAACTTATCATCATTGCAATCTAATTCTTGATTCATTATTTTGAGGTCTGACAACTTTTAGGATCTAGGCATGAAGTTCGCAAGCATGTCATGTTATTGAAATTTGCATTTAACAGAACTAAAAAGAGAATAAGAAAAATGACAAGATTAAGAAAAGAGACATTCCTGGACAATGAAATATTAATTTCATTTGATTTTTGATTTGATTTTTTTTTAGTTTTTTTTAAGATAGAAGGGTTTACATCGGAAAGTAAGACAATAAAGTAAAACATCCGGATCATACCCTAAGATAATCCAGATGCAGAAAGGATAGCAAGACTGGCTACCGAGACTCCCGTTTGATGGGGAAATTTCATGCTTGGCAACCATTTTTTGGCTTTTCTTCTGTCTCGGCAATGGCTGCAATGGCCTTTAGTGCCGGATCAAATTCTTCATCTTCAAAAATCATTCCGACTATTGGCCCACTGTTGTGTGCATGCAATAGATTGTTCATCACATCAAGAGATTTTTCATCCTGAAAAACAATTCTTTCAGCTTCAATCAAATCTTCAACTGACCTTTTGAGTCCAACAGTCCTCTGTACTGTGTCCCATTGCTCCAAAGTGGTATTCACATCTAGCGTCAGCTCGGTGCGAGGGGGACTTGGGGTTCGGCCGGTTCGGGTCCAAACTTGAACCCACATGATCATTACACATAAAATGCGCCACATGATCCTATGGACAGGTTCAGGTTCAACACATAAAATGCGCCAAATGTGTTATACATCCAGAATTTAAAGAAGAAGCCCACGGAAACATTCCGCGAGTACGCTACTTGTTGGAGATTAGAAGCCGCTACGGTCAGACCGGCTCTAGAAGAAGAACAAATGAACAAGTTTTTCGTCTGGGCTCAAGACCCGCAGTACTATGAAAGGCTGATGTTGATTGAGAGCCAGAAATTTTCCGACATTATCAAGCTAGGGCAAAGGATCGAGAAAGGCATCAAAAGTGGTATAGTTACAAACTTTGAAGCTTTGTAAGCTACCAATAAGGCTTTACAGGCTGGTGGTACGTCCAAGAAAAGGGACGTAGGTGCCGTAATGGTTGCACAAAGATCCAAATCCCCTATTAAATACCAAGCCTATCTGATACCTCTACTCACATATCAGCCTACCCCGAATTACCAAGCACACTCACCCTCTTACCAAACTTCACCACCTACTTACCCATCACCCCCACCTCCTACATATCAACCTACTTCACCCAGATATTCCCAACCTGCACATGTCTACCAAGCCTACAATGCTCAGCCATCCCACTATCAATCACCTACCATACGTCAAAACTTTCCTAGACCTCAACCAAATTTTGACCGCTGACCCCCCAAACAGTATACCGCCATTGTTGAGCCAATTGACCAGCTGTACGAAAGGCTCAAAGTTGCTGGTTATGTCACCCCTATCCCTGCTATAACCACTGAAAACCCTTCTCAATGGGTCAATCTAAATAAATCCTGTGCATACCATTCCGGCATGAAAGGGCATACCATTGATGAATGTCGCTCTCTGAAAGACAAGATCCAGACATTGATTGATAACAAGATAATTGTGGCAAAGGAGCCTACTCTGAATGTCTGCAACAACCTTCTGCCAGACCATAAGGGTGGAGGTGTTCACATGATTGAAATAGAGGATGATTGGGATCCCAAACGATCGATCAGTTTAATCACAGAAGGTGACGAACCAAAAAAGCCAATAGTCACCCTTAATCCGATTGTAGTCCAGACTCAGCCTTCTGGGGACACTGAGGTAAACATGTCTGTGCCACTTGAGTTCAAAGTAACTGCAAAGACACCAACACCAATCGAGGTCGAATTCGTGACTCCAGTAAATGCACATCTACCATTTGAAGTTGTAGTTTTACCTCCAAAAGCACATGCTCCATTTGGAGTGGAGATGTCCACGCCGATCCCAGTGGCGATGTCGGCCGTAACAACGTTCCATACAAATGCCATACCTTGGGATTACACAACCGAGGCAATAAGGAAAAGGAAAGCTAAGTTCGGGGAAACAGTTGCGGCACAGGGTATGACAAGAACTGGCAGGGTTTATACTCTGGAGCATTTAGCTGAGTCAAGTAAGCAGGCCTCTAGTCGGCCAACCAGCACTGAAACTGGGCCCGATGATCTCTAGAGAAAGATACAAGCCAAGGAATACTCAGTCATTGATCAGCTGAACAAAACACCGACATAGATTTCTATCCTAGCTTTACTACAAAGTTCCGATGCACATAAGAATGCCTTGTTGAAGGTGTTGAGTGAGGCATATGTACCAAGCAACATCACCGGAGGAGAAATGGCAAACATTGTAGGGGCAGGTATTGGAAAGTCACAAGATCACTTTTCATGAAGATGAGCTGCCACCAGAAGGGTTGAGTCACAACAAAGCATTGGATATCACCGTGCAATGCCAAGATTATTTTATCACTAGGATCCTGATTGATGGAGGGTCCAGCCTCAATATTTGTCCGTTGGTAATACTAGAACATTGGTAAAGGGGCTGCATGAGATCAAGGACGGGGACATCAACGTCAAAGATTTCGACGGTTCCCAAAGGTCCACTATTGGGGAAATTAGTTTGTGCTTGCAAATGGGGCCTACTTGGTTTCGATGTTGATTTCCAAGTAATAGATGTGCCGGCATCTTACAACTTGTTGTTGGGACAGTCGTGGATTCATGCCGCTGGGGCTGTAGCATCAACACTACATCAGGCAGTGAAGCTTGAGTGGAATCACCAAGAGGTGATCATTCACGACGATGGTAGCAGTCCCATATACATTCGTCAAACCATCCCAGCAATTGGAGGAAGAAGAAAGATAGGCGGGGAAACCTATCACCACATCGAGCGAGTCAACGCCGCTGACAAAGACAAATGGTTGAACAACAAAATTGAAAGCATATTGAACTGGAGCGGATATGAACCTGGCAAAGGACTTGGCAAGAATCTCCAAGGAATTGCCAAGACTATCAAACTGAAGAAACATGGCATCACTTTCGGTCTGGGATACGAGTATACTTGGGAGGAATTCAACAACTGGTCGCCACCATGGCGCGATCCATACTACCCACTGGAGCAGCCAATACCTCATTTGGAGTAGACTTTCCGTCCAGTAGGTATTATCTATGGGTTGGAAGAAGAGGAAGCACTAGCAACAGTAAGGAACTTGTTCCTAGAAAATGATGACATGGATTGTTGTGTTATTTTCGAGGAGGAGGGGGAGGAAGGCCCTTCCATACAGGCCGTAAGCCGTGGAGCATGCCTCAACAATTGGACCATCAAAACCACCAGGGCCCGGAAAGCCTCGGGGTAGCAAGGCTGAACAAAGCATCATGCACTATCTTTTATTTTTACTAGTCGATTTTTCTTTCGCATTTTGAATTTTCGCAATAAGATATTCCAATGTTCAAAACAGTTATGAAATTTAAAAGCATTTCGATTTCCTTACAAATCTTACTCTTATTATTTTCTCTCATTACTTTATTTATACAGCATTACTGTTACCCATCTTGATGAACTAATAACTATGACATGCAACGAGACAACGCAACAAACAGACATAGATTCAGAAGAAGACGATATACCGGAAGAGATTGTTAAAAAGGTTGAGAATTTTGAGAACAGGCCGAAGTCCAACTTGGAGGAGACTGAGATCGTTAACCTGGGAGATGCAGAAAATGTCAAGGAAACATGAATCAGTGTTCATTTGTCACCGTCAGAAAAGGAAGAGTAAATAGAATTTCTAAGGGAATATGAGGACATATTCGCCTGGTCGTATGATGACATGACTGGTCTGAGTACATCTATAGTGGCTCACAAACTGCCAACCGATCCAACATGTCCGCCGGTAAAGCAAAAGCCCAGAAAGTTCAAGCCTGATATAAGTCTAAAGATCAAAGAAGAAGTCACTAAGCAGGTCAAAGCTAAGGTTTTCAGGGTAGAAGAATATCCGACATGGTTAGCCAATATGTGCCGGTGTCGAAGAAGGATGGGAAGGTCAGAGTCTGTGTCGACTACCGAGATCTCAACTAGGCCAGTCCAAAATATGACTTCCCCTTGCCGAACATACATATCCTGATTGACAATTGTGCCAAGCACAAGTTGCAATCATTTGTAGATTGTTTCGCTGATTATCATCAAATCTGGATGGATGAAGAAGATGCTGAGAAAACGACTTTCATTACGCCGTGGGGAATGTACTACTACAAAATGATGTCGTTTGGGTCAAAAAATGCAAGGTCCACCTACATGAGGGCCATGACCACCATTTTCCACGATATGATATACAAGGAGATCGAAGTATATGTAGACGATGTTATCATCAAGTCCAAGAAAGACACTGATCACATGGAAGATTTGAGGAAGTTCTTCAATAGACTGAGAAGGTACAACCTAAAACTGAATCCCGCAAAATGTGCATTTGGGGTTCCTGCCGAAAAACTACTTGGGTTCATTGTAAGTCGTCGGGGAATAGAACTGGATCCATCAAAGGTTAAAGCTATTCAAGAATTGCCACCGCCAAAGAACAAGAAGGACGTAATGAGTCTTAGGGAGACTTAACTATATCAGCCAGTTCATAGCACAATCTACTGTCATATGTGAGCTAATTTTTAAGATGCTGAAAAAGGACACCGCTACCAAATGGACTAATGACTGCCAAAAAGCCTTCGACAGAATCAAGAAGTACCTATCAACACCACCAGTTTTGGTCCCGCCCGAGCTAGGTAGACCTCTATTACTCTACCTCACAGTATTGGATGGAGTGTTCGGTTGCATTCTGGGTCAACATGATGAAACGGGGAGGAAAGAGCAGGCCATCTATTACCTCAATAAGAAGTTCACCCCATATGAGGTCCGGTATATGTTGTTAGGGCGCATCTTTTGTGTTTTGACTTGGGTGGGGCAGAAGCTAAGGCACTATTTCTCTACCTATACCACATATCTCATATCGAGGATGGATCCTTTAAAGTACATCTTTCAGAAGCCCATGCCCATTGGCAAGCTAGCCAAGTGGAAAATCCTGTTGAGCGAATTTGACATTGTCTACGTAACTCAGAAGGCGATCAAGGGACATGTACTAGAAGATCACCTCGTTGAAAATCCTGTGGACGGAGAATATGAACCCTTGAAAACGTATTTTCCTGACGAAGAGGTATTATTCATAGGAGAATACATTGCAAAATCCAATGATGGTTGGAGGATGTTTTTCGATGGAGCAGCAAATTTCAAAGGAGTTGGCATAGGAGCAGTCCTGGTATCAGAAATCGGTCAGCATTATCCGGCCTCTGCCAAAATCAGATTCCCGTGTACCAACAACATGGCCGAATACGAAGCCTGCATCTTAGGGCTCAAGATGGCTATTGACATGCACATTCAAGAGTTGCTAGTGATTGGGGATTCAGATTTACTTATACATCAGGTCCGAGAAGAATGGGCAACCAAGAACTCCAAAATACTCCCTTATTTGCATCACGTACAGGAGTTGAGAAAGAGGTTCACAAAGACAGAGTTCCAGCATGTTCCCAGAGTCCAGAATGAATTCGTTGATGCACTGGCTACCCTATCATCCATGATATAGCATCCAGACAAGAATTTCATTGATCCCATTCCGGTAAAGATCCACAATCAGCTAGCTTACTGTGCTCATGTCGAAGAAGAAGCAGACAGAAAGCCTTGGCTTCATGATATCAAGGAATACTTGGTAAAAGGAGAATACCTAGAACTCGCAAACGCTACTCAGAAGCGCACACTTTGGAGGTTATCCAATAATTTCTTTCACAGCAGAGGAATCCTGTATAGGAGGACTCCTGATTTGGGATTACTAAGGTATGTCGACGCAAAGGAAGCATCCAGGCTATTAGAGGAAATTCATGCAGGGACCTGCGGTCCACATATGAATGGTTTTGTCTTAGCAAAGAAAATAATCCGAGCTGGTTACTTTTGGATGAATATGGAAACAGACTGCATCCAGTATGTCCGAAAGTGTCACCGCTGCCTGATACATGCAGACATGATGAAGGTGCCTCCAAGCAAGCTTAATCGACAAGCTCGTCGTGGTCGTTCGCCGCATGGGGAATGGATTTTATTGGACCAATCAAACCCACCGCATCAAATGGGTACAGGTTACCTAGTAGCAATTGATTATTTCAAAAAATGGGTTGAAGCAGCATCTTACAGAGCCGTGACTAAGAAAGTCGTGGCAGATTTCGTCCGTGACCGTATCGTTTGCCAGTTCGGGATCTCGGAGTTAATTGTCACTGATAATGGTTCCAACCTCAACAATGACCTGATAAAATCCATGTGTGAAACCTTCAAGATCAAACATAAGAATTCTACAGCCTACAGACCTCAGATGAACGGAGCCGTAGAAGCCGCCAACAAGAATATCAAGAAGATATTGAGGAAAATGATAGAGAAATATAAACAGTGGCATGAGAAACTATCATTTTCTTTATTGGGGTACCACACCATAGTCCGTACATCAATGGGGGCAACCCCCTACATGTTGGTATATGGTACAGAAGCGGCCATTCCCGCCGAAATAGAAATCCCTTCCTTGAGGATCATACAGGAAGCAGAACTCGACGATGTAGAGTGGGTGAAGAGTTGTTATGATCAACTGGCTCTTATAGATGGAAAAAGAATGAACGCAGTTTGCCATGGTCAACTTTATCAGAACCGAATGTCCAGAGCCTTCAACAAAAGAGTCGAGCCGAGACAGTTCACACCGGGGCAGTTGGTGTTATAGAAAGTTTTCCCGCATAAAGATAAAGCCAAGGGGAAGTTCTCTCCCAAATGGTAGGGTCCATACATGGTCCACTGGTTCTAACAGGATGAGCCCTCATACTTGCAGAAATGGACGGGGAAGTTTGGCCAAAGTCGATCAATTCAGACGCAGTCAAGCGATACTATGTGTAACCTTTATGCTTTCTTTCATGATTTAATTTGAACTATGCCTGACATGATTCCCATTTAAGAGGGGTACGTAGACAGCCCTATGGGTTCAGTCACAAGTCAATAAAATTTTCATTTCCCCCCGCAATTGGAAACTAGGGCAGAATTTTGAGGAGGACCCTCAAAATTCCGAAGTGATTTCAGCCATTCGCCGCAAGCAGCCGTCAGAAGCAGCATCCCAGTAAACTGGGGTAGAATTTTGAGGAAGACCCTCAAAATTCCGGAGCAAGAGAATTTGCAATGTCTTGAACCACGTCGTAGTCGTCGGTTCATCTAAAGAAATCTATTCTTAATTATGTAGTTATATTACATTTTCTTTACTAAAATCATGCATGTGTATTTCTGAAATCGCTCTGTTTAACAACGCTACACAATGATACGGGCAGCATCACCAAATCAAAATCGAGCAGGTCAAGCAAAGCCAGCAGGGATACGAACTAACCTCCCCCTTTTACAAACTCACGATTTTTCTTTAGATGCAGGCACTTGAGCTGCAAAATCATCAAATATACTATACGCTCACTCACAAAGTTCAGGAATACAACTCTCTGAATCGTTGCACTTGCTCACAACTGTTATCCACACACAATAGTGTCCCCAGCAGGCACAATATCCCCAACAATCACGATACCGCAATCCGCTATCAGCTAAGAAAACTCTACTGTCGTTTGCCCTTTTACTTCCTACATAAGGCTACCATTCTACCTTCTGAGAGTAAGCTCTATCTCCATCTGCATTCTCTGCATTGCATAAGGCTACCATTCTGCCTTCCGAGACTAAGCTCTGTCTCCATTTGTATTCCCTGCATTGCATAAGGCTATCATTCTGCCTTCCAAGGTTAAGCTCTACCTCCATCCTCATTGCTGAAATATCGCCGTTTATTTACATCTTGTATGGCTGAAAGATCGCCACTTCATTTACATCTTGCATGGATGAAATATCGCCACTTTATTTACATCTTGCATGGCTGAAAGACCGCCACTTTATTTACATATTGCATGGCTGAAAGACCGCCACTTTATTTACATCTTGCATGGCTGAAATATCGCCACTTTATTTACATCTTGCATCGGCTGAAAGATCGCCACCCTCTGCATCTCATGGGCTGAAATATCGCCAATCTATCCAAAGGCGTCATTGTTCGGAGGTACCATTTTCATAGCCCGAGAACGCCATGCCATAGCCTGAAGACCCCTTTTATCTTTTGCATATCATTATTCAAAGGCGTCATAGTTCGGAGGCATCATCCTCATAGCCCAAGAGCATCATTTTATGGCCTGCAAATCCCTTATCATACGCTTCATAGCCCAGGATGTCATGGTCTGAGGACGTCATCCTAACCGTCCAAAGACAACATTCATGGTCCGACGGGAACTTACATCACGTTTAAATTTCCGCACGATATACACTTGTATTGCTTATTCGCAGGTAAACTGGCGAGCAACGGCCATCTCAGCAGGAGCAATCTCGCTCCAGTTCCCGCAGCCTTGTTAGACTTTAACCATCCATCCCAATCCGAATATCGCGTCTGTCTTGAAAAATCTCCATCGGCATATTCCACCGACAGATCCCGAGCTACATATGGCCTGATTCTAGTAAGACCAAAGATATGTAAGCAGCTCAGGAACTAGAGCACGGTCAACCTCTTCAAACCATTTCGTTCGGTCAAAATTGGCCATCATATCTTTACCCAACAACTCTTTCATCCTTTCCGGATAAAGAGGAGCAGCTGTTTCAAAATATGTATGCATACATAAGTATTTACAAATATTTTTATTATTTTTCCTTAATTTTAAGGCTTTTAAAATCAATTTTATTGCCTTATTTTATCAAGAAAAATCCAATAAGTATCCAAAATTATCATTTTTGGTGATTCACTTGTTGAATTCTCATATTTATGCTAAACTACAGCCCAGATAATTTTTGCATGTTTTTACAAATTTATTTAGCATTTTTAAAAGCTCAACTACATGTAATTGCAATATTAGCCTCATTTACGATTTGACTGCATTTATATTTATAAAAATTAAGTCCAGTATTTTTAAATTGATAATTATATGTTATAAATCATTTTAGTACTTGCAATTTATTTCCAAATTTTTTATTTGCTATTTGTTATAAAATAAATGGGAAAAAGTGGCTATTTAAAATCTAGCCAGATTTCATTTCAATTTCAGCCTAATTTGCACCCCTAATCCAACCCAATTTCAATTTCAAATCACCCAGCCCAATTCCTAAAATTACCCGACCCACAACCCATTTAAATGACCCGCCTGGCCCCCCTTTTAATCCAGGTCATTGATCGAAATGATCAACGGCCACATTTCTTCCTTACCATATTTAATTACCCGACCCCCTAAACCTAAATCATTTTCCACCTACGAAGATGCCTCTGAACCCTCCCCATTCTCTCAAACCCTCTCGAAACTTCTCGAACCCTAGCTTCCTCCCACCACTTCCACCCTGAAAACCACCGGAATCCATGGCTTCCAAGGCTATGGAAACCCTACACCAGCCTCCTACGGCTACTACGCGCCTGATTTCTGAAGATTCAAGGCCTGACCATGAAGGGTCATATCCAGACCTCTGTCGATTCGAAGTTTCATGGTTATCTCCGGCTTTGCTCTGGCATAACTTGATTGTTTGAGCCTGATTCTGACCTCTCCAACTTAGATCGGTGACTTTTTAAAGCCATTCTCATTTCTAGGGTTCTTCTGAAACCCTAACCCTTCGAGGTTTTCTCCGATTCCTTTAGATCTGTTGTGTATCCATGTTTTCCCTGAGTTTTCAAATGATTTCTCTGGCTTTCCTTTCAAAAATTACTTTCAAAACCATTTCTTATCCGATCTAGAGCTTTCTTAAAATATTTAAATGTTACTCTGACTTTCTTTATTTTTCCTTTGTGTGTATTTGCCTCTACTGTGATCTTGTATTTTTCTTTTACCATGTTCTTGTATGCTTCTCCTACTATGTTTTCCTATACTATGTTCTCGCATGTTTTTCTACTGTATTACTTTTCTCCTGTGTTCTTATGTTTCTTCTACTGTATTTTTTAGTTCTTAAGTCCCTTTATTAAGTTCTTTCTATTGAGCTGTATTTAAGTTTCTTCTAAAAGATCTTCTTAAGCATGCTTCTTCTACTGTTCTTATCAGTCTCTTCTCATCATGCATCGAATTAGTTTCTTCACTACGTTTGCCTTGAACCCTTCTACTGTGTTTGCATGTTACTCAGGAGTTCTGTTGCTGAAAGAGGCATGTTGGAAGTTTCAGTTATTTTCTAAAACCTCTAAACATGTTTCGATTCAATTACTTGCCCTCTCATCTCTGCTTTATGGTTTGCTTATTTCAAAACCCCCAACTCTTTCAGACCAACTTCGAGTCTCTAAACTGAGTTTGGACATCTTTGTTTTCATACAATTCTGGATTTTTACTAAACTATTCTACACTAGATTTTCCTTCTAATTTTGCAATGGCACAACATCTTCTGTCAACTTAGCATGTTTGTATGCTATATGTGATGAACATCCATCTATAGGGGTTTTCAAATTTATGATTAGTTCAGACTTCCTTTTGAATAGGACTGATTGATTTTCCTTCCTTGTTTGCTGATTTTCCTCATGACTCGAGTTAATTTTAAAACCCTTCTCAGCTTTTATGACTTGGTTCATTCATGGATCAGTAATTACAAGATCCCTGACCATTTGATTTACTAGCTACTAATTGATTTTCTTACCTTATTTGTACAACCGCGTACTTCAAAACCATGTCCTTAAAATAACCCTTTATGTACTTGCCCCTAATTGCATGCTATGCACAAAGTGCTTACTCAATCTCTTTCCTTAAATGGTTTTTACCCGTTTGAATCTGAATCCCTTAATTAAGGGAAGTCTTATGTAATTGATTCTTAATTGACAATCAGTTCCTCAACTATTTTCTTACCTTATTTCTGCTTGATTTTGCACTATAAAAGACACGACCCTCTTCACACACATGGGGACACTTTCAGAATCCTTCTGAAGTCATACTCTATCATAATAATATTCTTTTCTTGTCTGCATTGTGGCCTGTTTTGCAAGACCTATTGCTTTTCTTTACTTGTTTCCCTGAAAACTGGTATGTTCTGATTTAATTCTTAGCATCATCACAATGTGTTCATTTACAGCTTTTATATCCATGTCTAGTGTACTGTTTCTGTAAAGTTCAATATTTAAGTTAGTATGCTCATATCTTTCTGCCTATTTCTGCTGTGAATCCTTGCTCCCTATCCACATTACCCATATGTGTTTGAGAGTTGTGACTTAAGGCATGGCAATGTGAGTTGTTGCCCATGAATTAAGTTTGAACCAATGGGGTCTTAACCTCTAAGTAAACAGGCTGGAGGATGTGCCAGCATCTCTCATTGTTGGGTGTGCCCATCAGCCTGCTTTTCTTTTGCCTCTTGCAACTTCCCCATTCCCCTATACCCTTATGTGTACTGATTTAAGTTGCTTCCCATTTCCCTTTCCCCTTTCAGAGTCCTACTTCTGCACCTGCACTCTCTCTTAAGTCCCTTGGTTCTGCCCCCCTCTGGTGAGCCTTGCCTTGGGACCTTGAGTTCCCTATGAACTTGGACACGTGAGGGCTGGTCCTTCCACACTACACTATGTCCTAATCTGGTGATACATTTGGGTGTAAGCACTGCCCGGAGTTCTTATGAAATTCTTAGGGAACTCTGACACATCCAAATGGGAGAAAGGCTTTGAAATATGATCTCTTGGAGTTGTTTTACTTCATATTTCAGACAGGAAGTCTGAATCAGGCTCTCCTTGGTTGTACCTTTTAATTTATGATGTATTTTCTTTTTCTGGGCTGTAATAATTTTGTAATAAACTCTTGGGGATGGCTAGTGAAAAGGGAGGGATAACTATGTGAAGGGTAGATATCCTGCCTATAGGTTATTTCTGAATTTCTGCACCCTTATATAGATATCCTGCCTATAGGTTATTTCTGAATTTCGGCACTCTCATATAGATATCCTGCCTATAGGTTATTTCTGAATTATGCATTTCTCATATAGATACCATATCTATAATTACCTGGAAATCTGAATCCTGCATATGTATATAGAAGATATGCCTATAGGTCTTTCGGAATCTTGTATATACATTCTTCATTAGGCAATCATGCTTATAGGGTGTTCGCATTTTACCATATCTGTTAAAAGGGGTTTAAAATCAGCAACGCATAGAAAGCATGCCTATAGGAGCTATTAATCAAGTCTGAATCGCTTCACTCATTTATAATTCTAAAACCAGTAACAGTGATGCATGCTCTTTTGCTAAAACTCGCCTTTCATTAATAACAGACGATTTTTCTTAAATCAATATGTATTCATGTTTACTTCATTGTTTCTAGAACCAGTAGATATCATGCCTATAGATCTTCGTCTAGCACTTAGGCAAGCTATAGGGCGAAAGTTTTGTCACGCCCCAAAATCCGAGGAGCGCGACCGGTGCTCAATCGAGTAAACCCGACTGAGGAAGCCTGTTAGGTTTCATTCTACCCAAACTAATTCATGAATAAATAGGAGATGGACTCCATTAATCATACTTAGTAAGTATTTCATTAACAACTTCCATTTCATTTCTATTAGCAGCTTAAATCATAATTATCAAAATATTACAAGTTTTATACGTCTTTGCCAACATCAATATTGCTACTTTAAATCCAATACCTGACACTACCCACAACCTATCTACGGATCCTCTAAACACAACTGAAGAGTAATGTAATATGGAAATGCCGGTAACAAGGCTCCGGCTATACCTCAAATACAAAGTACATGATGAATAGATGAAACAGGACCCCGAAACGAAGTGGGGCTCACCAAGTCAGCTAAAAGGATGATGCGGCACTAGCTGCGACCAACACTGACTGCAATAGAAACACCTACATCCATTAAAGACGTAGCGCCCCCGGCAAAAGGGATGTTAGTGCCATCGAATAGCACTAGCATGTATAACTAAACACCATCTAGTTAGAAAGAACTATCATACAAGAACAAAGAAATCATAAATACCTTCTCATTAGAAAGAACTATCAAACAAGAATAAAGAAATCATAAAGGTCAATCAAAAGCTTTAACAATCACCACATCATCAAATAAAAGAATCATACAACTTTACATCATTTTTCCATAGCTTTTTAGTTTGGGGCATTCCATACTATTCATCATATGTTTCCAATTCCACCGCTATCTTGAGCGGAGTCCGATCTCGACCCGATCGGCTAGGTCGCCTCATTTGAGACATATGCTTCAATCACAATCTCATTTTCCTTCTTTTCCGAAATTCATTCACAATACTACCGCTATCTTGAGCGGAGTCCGATCTCGGCCCGATCGGCTAGGCCGCCTTACCAAGGCGTTGTTCCCTTCTCATTAATCAATTCATTTCACATATATCATTTCATAGGCACTTGGGGCCACAACTTATCACATCATACTTGGCACTAGGCCACATTTCATAACTCAATCTCTTCTTTCCCACATTTCACATCATTTCCACATATTTCACATCAGTATCAATTTCAACAACAAGCCATTCAATTCAAGATGTCAAGTACACATGAGAGGAATCATGAACCATGGGCATATACAATATTTCAGAAATCATACACCTCAAGTTTATTAACAATGGAACTTTAAACACAACGGATTCTTCCAAAAAGGAGGGGATACACCAAACCACAATAAAAACACACATCAAAGGAAAAATCTAGAAATTTCATCAAGTGTTCTTGAATTACTCTTTTCCAATCATGACAATATACAATTTCAACATCGAAGTATGTAACAACTCAGATCACATTCGATGTACTCATAAGGCAAGACATTATCTCGAACAGCCACTCATGGCGTAAATTGTGTATAAAGCCTTTAGGACACTTTATTATTGAAGTCATTTATGGAAAGTAAAGTCGAGGCTCATTTCATAATCTGTTTCATATTTTCTCATGTCATAGGCATCACCAGGTACAATTATAATTCAAGTTCTCGGCACATTGGCCACACTCTATTTCCCAGATTCATTTGATTACTTCAAACATCTCTATACATAGAGGGTTTCACATAGTTTGGCATAATATATGCAGCTCCAATCTCAATTTAAGGTCTTAGCATTTCAATAGATGATTCATATTCCTTGCACCCTTTTTAAGTTATCACAAATAGCGCATTGATCATATTGGAATGCATCTTTCACAAATATAGGGTCACAACACCAATTCATGTAAAGTATCAATCAAAGCAAGAATCCAAAGTTTCAGTCTTACCTTTACACAAGCATCAATAGAGCTCAATTTCTAAAAGACAGGATTTTAGCCATACATATCTTGTTTAAGCTTTTCTTAAGTTACTGTAACGTTCCGAAAATTCTAGCAATCCCAATCTACTTTGAGATATAAAAAAATTGAACACAAATTTGGAAGGTATTCATGGTTTTAGGTCATTTGAGAATTTTATCAAATACTAGTTGAGCATCTTGATTTCAAATCTCTTTTACAAGGTTTCCTTCATTCCCTAACCCAATCTTTACTTATTTATGTTCAACAATCTTTTCACAAACCTAATTTGTACATGCATGTATACATAGTAGTATTACACCCAAGAATCATACCTCAATACCCCACCTTATACCCCCAACTCGAAATTAAAGTCTAGGGTATAGAACCTTACATCTTAGATGAAGAACTTGTGATTGGGTTCTTTGATTCTTGAAGATTGATGCAAGATTGGATGATTGAATGTTGGGTTCCTCCTTCTCTCTCTAAAATTAGTAGAAAAATTACCCCAAATGAAGCCTCAAAGACTATATATTAAAATGGGGTCGGGTTATAAAAATAGGAAGATTTACCCTCCGAATGCGGGTCTGTGGTCACATAATGGACCACAGAATGGGTATGCTGGCCGCAAACGTGTCGCAAAACTCGGTGCCCAAAACTGGGCTATACTGGTCCAGTTTGCGACCATATTTGTGATCATATATCGAGTATGCAGACCGCATAATGATTTTTGCGATCGTATATCTGACACAAGATCGCATATTTCCAGCCTTTGGTAATTTGATCATAACTTTGTGTAGGAATGTCTAAATGATGAACGGTTTGAAGCGTTGGAAACTCGACTCAAAGACCTTTCATATGATAGGTTGTTAATCACATAAAACCTTATACATATTTTGATATGGTCGTTCAAATTAGGGACTTGTGCGAACTCATTTGAAATCTTAGCCTATCATGAAGTTTTTTCCAATTTGACTTAGCCCTAGGCCTTTTCTTGGGCCCAAAATTACTTACTACAAGACTTATACGCTTATTTACCAAATCCAATTGATGTCCACCATGTTAATAGCACATAAAATATTATAATAAGCCTACGTGGTACCACGAAATCCTAGGTTACTTAGCAAAATTTTCTGGGGCCTTACATTCTCCCCCCCTTAGGATCATTCGTCCTCGAATGAGGGGTTGAGTCCGCCCTAAATGCTTAACTTAATATATCTCCTTTCTAACCTTCCTCAAGTCCCTAAATTTTGACTAACTCCCAAAATTTTCATAGATTTCGGCAGAGTCTCCTTTGTAATTAGGCCTATCCACCTATCAGAGAACCACCAAAACCATCCTAACAACACTTCCACACCGAGACAAAGCACCACAATGTATATACGGACAATTCCAGTTTTACCATTACAAGCACTACATCATCACGATGATACATGGACATGGACTGCACATTTTAAATCATAACACCTATAAGGTACCTTTCAAATCGAAACTAATTTTTACACAATCAAGCGAATCTTTCCAAGACACTTTCGGACTTCAAGGTGGCCTCCTCGACTTACAGGATTTACCACAACACATTTGCGAAAACAATCCCAACCTTCAAACTTATCTAACAAGGATGACAAATAGATACCTCGCATAAGCTAACTATCTATTTACTTCACATTCAATAGTTCCCACCGGGATGATACACAAAGGGTTTCCAACTACCTTCTTAAACATAGACATATGAAAACACATAATACATGTAGAACAACGATGGTAAACATCATACTCATAGCACGACCTAATGTGAACTACACTTATGCAACCTTCATTATCAACTCACATAACATCTTTAGGGGAAAGTATTGAGAATAACCCCTTCACCTTCCTAAACTCTAAATCTCTACACGAACGCCCATGCTAAACCTTTGATGACCTTCCACAATTACTCTAAGATGTGCTATCATAAACTGACGATAAAATTACCTATCAAATATATGGTATCACGCGGGGATACTTCCTCTTTGGCATGTTTGAACCTTAAATACTCAATAGATCTAATACAGTAAGGAGCAACGGAGTTCAAGATTGGGCTGGAATTATTCAGGAATCCATCTAGGCACTGAGCAGAGTATTTTAGGCGGTTACATGCTAAGAGACACGAGGATTTCTATTAATGATGCTGATATAGTTAATCATTGTGACGACATCAACTATTAGACAATTAAGGCATAGGGGTAATGCATACATTGGCAATAGGAACCATTAAGGAGGAATATTCAAGTACATGACCCAGTCGTCTCCTGAAGTGTAAGGAAAATCCAATTATCAAGAATGAGAATATTCTGGCACCTTGAATGCGATATGGTTTTTAAAACACATGAAGTTGAATTACACTCTTAACGTTTACTGACACAAGGAATCTATGCCACAAGCCCACGATAGGTGCAAAAATCTGATGGCATCTAACCTCAACCTTTCACGAGTGAAACCACATAGCTAGGACATCTTAATAATGGACGAAATCATGTATTGGTTAGAGGGGTTCTAATAGTTAACACGATGCTCCAGGGAGAAGACAAATAACACTCCTATCCAGCCAATAAGGTAAAATACCAAGGGTAGTAAAACTCCTCGCACATGACAACGACATAGTCAATGATTCTAGAAGTCGAGGGGGTAAAGGCAACCAAACTCAATGAGACAGTGCAAAATAATCATGTAAGGTTTGCAGATGTTCATGATGAATTCTACATGGGTTTTAACTTGAGAAAGGAAGTGTCATAGTGACACATAGAAGGGCATATTCTCTCATGTTATCGTACAAGTGTTGGGAAACTAGCACAATGAATTCACTAACTATGGAATACAATTAGCACGTTGTGGAGGTATAAAGAGAAAATAATCATTTGTTATAAGCTACATGTTTTTGCTATATTAACTCTCAGACTGCAATACAAGACCACATCATGGGCAACCACAATACTAGAAACCAAGTGAGCTACTTGTTACGGGACGTCCCAAGTGGACACGAAAGTTATACCACGATGGCGACACCTTATCTTCCTATGACGGAGATGTGAGGATCTCAATTTTCAGAGAGGCTTTATGCGCACGGTGACCATTTCGATTGACATCCACTCCTATGATAGGTGTTAAGATATGCTCTTATGTTACTAGACAGTGAGAAGGTTTCATGATGATACTCGCAAGAGAGTAGAGTAACTATTCAAACCATAAAATCCATATACACAACTGAGTAAAAGAGTGACTCGAGAAGGATCGCAACGCTGGGATGCTTTGCATGGAACTTGACACCACATAGGTAAACTTCATGATGGTGCATGTATAGGCACAAGCGAGTAGATTTTGTCCATTTAAATAAAAAGATTTCTGTAAGAAATTCATCGGGAATAGTCCTTTATTGAGAATTTAGGAAAAGAAAGTGGGAAGTATCAATAGTGTTATAACTCAATTCAGGAACATAATTATAGAGCTCAATTCCATTGGAAGCTGTAAGTAAGAGAACTGTGATCGGGAGATTTTGTGAATAATATGTCTCATTCAAAGAGCAGGTGCATGCAATGTTTTGTGATTCAGATTCTTGTTAAGACCATATCTATACAGGCACCCCATACAGGTGTACGTATATAATAAGGAAAAGTATGAGACGTTCAGAATGACATACTAATGGGTCACTTACTTGGTGACTCTAGATTGGCGGGGCAGTGCCTTAACTGATGCACCCTGACCCCACATCTGTAACATACATTGGTAACATACTAATATACTACATGATCTGGTGGTGTAGTGACATTAATAGGAGCAAGGGTACTCTCCTTAGCAACAAGTTCTACCAATCCCTCTATGGCTCAACACATTCTCCTAACAAGTCCTTGGGCAATCCACTCGGACTCAATGGTGGGATTAATCCCTCCTTACATGATTAAAATTCGTGGATTATGGTATCAAGATTACCAATCTTGAGAATAAGACTTAGAGAGGAAATCAGCTCCTTATATTGAGCTATATCGCATGATATGGAGTATCAAAGAAAGGTGAAATTCCTGAATGTCCAAATAGCCTACAACTTATAGATGTGGCCGACTACACACCGATGAGAAGGACTCTACTAGACACGGCTACGAGACATCCTAGGAGACCTAAAAACCTTAGGCTCTGATACCAAGTTTGTCACGCCCCAAAATCCGAGGAGCGCAACCGGCGCTCAACCGAGTAAACCCGACTGAGCAAGCATGTTAGGTTCATTCTACCCAAACTAATTCATGAATAAATAGGAGATGGACTCTATTAATTATACTTAGTAATTATTTCATTAACAACTTTCATTTCATTTCCATTATCAGCTTAAATCATAATTATAAAAATATTACAAGTTTTATAAGTCTTTGCCGACATCAATATTTCTACTTTAATTCCAATACCCGACACTACCCACAACCTGTCTACGGAGCCTTCAAACACAACTGAAAAGTAATGTAACATGGAAATGTCGGTAACAAGGCTCTGGCTATACCTCAAATACAAAGTACATGATGAATAGATGAAACAGGACCCCGAAACGAAGTGGGGCTCACCAAGTCAGCTGAAAGGATGATGCGACACTAGCTGCGACTAACACTTTCTGCTATAGAAACACCTACATCCATTAAAGACGTAGTGCCCCCAGCAAAAAGGGACGTTACTGCCATCAAATAGCACTAGTATGTATAACTAAACACCATCTAGTTAGAAAGAACTATCATACAAGAACAATGAAATTATAAACACATTCTCATTAGAAAGAACTATCAAACAAGAATAAATAAATAATAAAGGTCAATCAAAAGCTTTAACAATCACCACATCATCAAATAAAAGAATCATACAACTTCCACATCATTTTTCCATAGCTTTTTAGTTTGGGTCATTCCATACTATTCATCATATGTTTCCAATACCACCGCTATCTTGAGCAGAGTCCGATCTCGACCCGATCGGCTAGGTCGCCTCATTTGAGACATATGCTTCAATCACAATCTCATTTTCCTTCTTTTCCGAAATTCATTCACAATACTACCGCTATCTTGAGCGGAGTCCGATCTCGGCCCGATCGGCTAGGCCGCCTTACCAAGGTGTTGTTCCCGTCTCATTAATCAATTCATTTCACATATATAATTTCATAGGCACTTGGGGCCACAACTTATCACATCATACTTGGCACTAGGCCACATTTCATAACTCAATCTCTTCTTTCCCACATTTCGCATCATTTCCACATATTTCACATCAGTATCAATTTCAACAACAAGCCATTCAATTCAAGATGTCAAGTACACATGAGAGGAATCATGAACCATGGGCATATACAATATTTCAGAAATCATACACCTCAAGTTTATTAACAATGGAACTTTAAACACAACGGATTCTTCCAAAAAGGAGGGGATACACCAAACCACAATAAAAACACACATCAAAGGAAAAATCTAGAAATTTCATCAAGTGTTCTTGAATTACTCTTTTCCAATCATGACAATATACAATTTCAACATCGAAGTATGTAACAACTCAGATCACATTCGATGTACTCATAAGGCAAGACATTATCTCGAACAGCCACTCATGGCGTAAATTGTGTATAAAGCCTTTAGGACACTTTATTATTGAAGTCATTTATGGAAAGTAAAGTCGAGGCTCATTTCATAATCTGTTTCATATTTTCTCATGTCATAGGCATCATCACGTACAATTATAATTCAACTTTTCGGCACATTGGCCACACTCTATTTCCCAAATTCATTTGATTACTTCAAACATCTCTATACATAGAGGGTTTCACATAGTTTGGCATAATATATGCAGCTCCAATCTCAATTTAAGGTCTTAGCATTTCAATACATGATTCATATTCCTTGCACCCATTTTAAGTTATCAAGAATTGTGCATTGATCATATTGGAATGCATTTTTCACAAATATAGGGTCACAACACCAATTCATGTAAAGTATCAATCAAAGCAAGAATCTAAAGTTCAGTCTTACCACATTTACACAAGCATCAATAGAGCTCAGTTTCTAAAAGACGGGATTTTAGCCATACATACCTTATTTAAGCTTTCGTTAAGTTACTAAAACGTTCCGAAATTTCTACCAATCCCAATCTTCTTTGAGACATAACAAAATTGAACACAAATTAGAAAGGTATTCATGGTTTTAGCTCATTTGAGAATTTTATCAAATACTAGTTGAGCATCTTGATTTCAAATCTCTTTTACAAGGTTTCCTTCATTCCCCAACCCAATCTTTACTTATTTATGTTCAATAATCTTTTCACAAACCTAATTTATACATGTATGCATACATAGTACTATTAAACACAAGAATCATACCTCAATACCCCACCTTATACCCCAAAATCGAAATTAAAGTCTTGGGTATAAAACCTTACCTCTTAGATGAAGAACTTGTGATTGGGTTCTTTGATTCTTGAAGATTGATGCAAGATTGGATGATTGAATGTTGGGTTCCTCCTTCTCTCTCTAAAATGCTCTCAACTCTCTCTAAAATCAGTAGAAAAATGACCCCAAATGAAGCCCCAAAGACTATATATTAAAATGGGGTCGGGTTATAAAAATAGGAAGATTTACCCTTCGAATGCAGGTCTGCGGGCGCATAATGGACCGCAGAATGGGTATGTTGGCCGCAAATGCATCACAAAACTCGGTGCCTAAAACTGGGCTACACTGGTCCGGTTTGTGACCAGATTTGTGATCGCATATCGAGTATGCGGACCGCATAATGGTTTTTGCGATCGCATATCTGACACAGGATCGTATGTTTCCAGCCTTTGGTAATTTGATCATAACTTTGTGTAGGAATGTTCAAATAATGAACGGTTTGAAGCGTTGGAAACTAGACTCGAAGACCTTTCATATTTTAGGTTTTTAATCACATAAAACCTTATAAATATTTTAATTTGCTCGTTCAAATTAGGGACTTGTGCGAACTCATTTTAAATCTTAGCCTATTATGAAGTTTTTTCCAATTTGACTTAGCCCTAGGCCTTTTCTTGGGCCCCAAATTACTTACCACAAAACTTGTACACTTATTTACCAAATTAAATTGATGTCCACCATGTTAATAGCACATAAAATATTATAATAAGCCTGCGTGGCACCACAAAATCCTAGGCTACCTAGCAAAATTTTCCGGGGCCTTACAAGTTTATAAACTGAATCAGATTTTATATGCTACAACCAAAAGGCAGGCCCGATTTGGTCTTCTTATCTGAACTAAGTAATAAATTAGTCTGCCTCGACCCTTTAAGTTTTAATCAGACCTTAAACAGTACATGCAAATCATGCTACATTATTTACTTTCTTTGGTTTAAAGGAGGTCTGTTTGAGCCCTTTTATTTATTTATATGCTTCCCCAAACTTGTTATACTTACCTCCTCCCTCTAATATTAGAGTCTCAAGTGCCTCTGGGGCTGATAGGATTGGGGCGGGTAATAGCATGCAATAAGTAAACGAGACCATTTCGCGCTTTAATACCTTAACGGGATGGGAAAGGGTGGATATGGATATGATGACCACGCAATAATATCACATGTAGCCCCTCACTGAGGAGTGATTTCCGGATGTTGTGTGGGGTGATCCATATTATTAATAAACCTAGGACCCCCCTTTCCTTTATTTTCTTTGTTTCTTTTAAGAAAATCAACTCCTTTTAGTTCCTTTTTCTTACTTTTGTTATTTTTAACCATTACGTGAAAACCCCCTCTTACTTGAAGCCTTTATTTGCCTATGTGTTATTTGCCCTAAAGTCACAATAATTGCCTGGCCGGTAACCACACTAGTGGATCCTGAGGGGTGCCCAACATCTTCCCCTTGGGATAATTTCAAGCCCTTACCCAATCTCTGATTGTTTAAATCAAACCTTTCTTAGTGTCCTAATGCACTTAAATCATTAGGTGGCGACTCTTCTATTCAAACCCAATTCCCAAAAGGGAACGAGTTGTCCTCCCAAATGTCATAAACCCAATTTCGCG
Organism: Nicotiana tabacum; assembly: GCF_000715075.1. Taxonomy (NCBI): domain Eukaryota; kingdom Viridiplantae; phylum Streptophyta; class Magnoliopsida; order Solanales; family Solanaceae; genus Nicotiana; species Nicotiana tabacum. The sequence continues at coordinate 203,771,908 of NC_134080.1, forward strand.
AGAAAAAGGGGGCGCGACACCTAGTTGATTTTATTTTAGGCATAAGGCCTCCACTCCCTAGTCTGTTTTCCAACATAGGGTCTCCACTCCCTAGTTGATTTTATTTTAGACATAAGGTCTCCACTCCCTAGTCGCTTTTCTAACATAGGGTCTTCACTCCCTAGTTAAAGTTATTTTAGACATAGGGTCTTCATTCCCTAGTCTACTTTTCTAGCATAGGGTCTCCACTCCCTAGTTGAAGTTATTTTAGACATAGGGTCTTCACTTCCTAGTCACTTTTCCAAAATAGTGTCTCCACTCCCTAGTTGATTTTAGTTTAGATATAGGGTCTCCACTCCCTAGTCTCTTTTCTAACATAAGGTATCCACTCCTTAGTTGATTTCATTATAAATATAGGACTCCACTCCCTAATCTCTTTTTCCCAAGGATACACAATCCTGATTTTATTGCTTTTAATAAAGAAATAGTTTAGATTTTTGTTACAAATAACTCACGAAATTTTCCTAGTGAAAACTGTGGCAGAAAATTTCGTTCGTTTGTTTGCTTTGGTGCCTGAACTGGTTTTCACCGTGAGGCACAAGGTTTGAGATGACGAAAAGAAGAAATTTCAACCCAAATAAACGAAAAGAAAGAACAAGAAAAGAAGTGAACTTCAAGTGCAGAAATGGAGAAAAGATGCGGATTGCTCAAGATATGATTGAAGTCGCAAGCTTTGCATGTCCCGACTTGATCCAAAAAGCTGAAAAAGAATGAACCAGCGGTTACAGCTAATGAGTATCAAGATTCAGATCAGAGTCTGCAGGAAGAACTAGCCAAGACTCAAGATCAACCTTCAGAAGATTTATAGATACGAATCTTGTAACTCGTAGTTGATAGACTTAGCTAGTTTAGCTTTTCATTTTTCATTTTGGTTTAATAAGGAGCTCAACAAGCAGAAACATCAGTAACTGTAGTGAAATCACAGCTTTCTGGTAGTCCCACCTACCAAAACTTCCAAAACTACACTGACTTGATTCCTTTATAACTAAGGATATGTAGGCAACCTCTGAAGCAAGGTTCGGTCAGACTTTTTCAAAATGCTTCCAAATGGAGTTTCAAATGGGCAAAAATTGCTCGTAATTGCTCACTTTATCTTTGACCGAAAACTCTTCATGTTTCCGAGCAAAGAGGGACAGCTGTGAGCACCTAATTTTTGCCTTACATGAAAATAACTCCTAAAAATAAACCAAAATTAATTTTTAAGGGGATTTTAGAAGTTTTTCTTTATTTAGTTGTATTTCATGTATTTTTAATATTTTAAAATCATAAGAAAAATTATAAAAAATTATCACATTTTAATTTCATGCCATCTTAGGTTTAATTTGCATTTAGGAATTTAATTTCATAGTTTTAATTGCATTCATTAAACAAAAAGAAACAAAAAAATTACTACAATAGTCACGTCCACATTTTAGCTTTTAGTTTTAAATTAATTAGTTTTAAATTAGTAAGATTAACTTTACAAAATAGTTTAAGGTAGAGCCTAATTTAAGATTTTATTTAGATTGTTTAGTTAATTCAATTAGATTTTTAAAATCAAAAGAAAAACAAGGAAAAGAAGTAGATCTGGTCTAGGCCACCTTAATTTGAAGCCCAAAAATCCCATATTACCCAAGTCCTTACAATCCCAGCCCACTATCCAAATACCCATTATCCTTTACTAAAACTCTACCTCCTACATATAAAAACACATATTAGGAAACCTAGGGAAGAATAATGATCAGATCAGACCACTACACAAGAAACGGCGCAGCTGATTATTTCAAGGAGAAACAACCAGAACAGACCCCTCTCAAAAATAGACGGACAACCCCATTTTTCCAACCTCAGCCAACCACCAACAAAACCAAAAATAGGACTCTCATTCCTGTTTCTTTGGCTAAGAACTTTATACTACAAAAAGCTCTTTTTCTCTTATCTACAAAAGAGAAATCAGACGCCATGGAAATCAAGATCTAAAAAAAACTATTCAAACTTCTGATTTTTACTTCAATTTCTTGAATTTCGACTGACATTCGAGTTGAAGTAATATTTTTGGTCGCTGAATCTGTCGCTACTGTTTTGCTGAGTTGCTGCTGATTTTCAACTCATCGATTGAGCTTCTATTTGGCTTTCTTTTCTTCAGACTTAATTATAGAGAAATTAGGTATGTCACTTCTCATATTTGTATTTTTAGCTTTGTTCAATATGAAATCGCAAGTGTTTTAGCTCTTTACTCTTGTCCTGTTTGGATTTCTGCGTTGGAATCTATAAATCCTACTTTAAGCTTCGATCTTGTTGTCCTTAGACATCCAATAAATTTCAAGCTCCGATTCATGATTCTATGAATCACTACTTTATTTTGGGTATCAGTTAGATCTCTGTTTACATATCATTTGACTGCATTATGTAGATTGCAGTAATCTGCGAGCTCGTATAGCTTCAGCCTTTTTTGTAATAAGAATATAGGTTCTGACTCTTAATGCATATGTGCGTGTCTGCCAATGCTAATTAGAGCAGAAAGTTTGGGCACAATTTTAGGTATTTGCAGATCTTTTGCTTATCTTCTAAAGTTTTCTATGTTTACAAATTTGAGATATTCATGGTGGTGCAAGCATTAAGTATTTCTTTTTGTGCTTCTGGTTAGCATTTATTCATTTTTTCAAGTGTATTTTGAATACAAAATATCAATACTCTTATAGATCATGTCCTACACCTTTAGATTTGCCGTCATGAGACACTGTTGTTGTTGGCCAATTATGTAAGTATTTGCTTATATAAATCATTTTATTTATGCATTTGGTTCCCATACGTGAAACTGGCAGTGTTCTCCAATTTGTTTCCAAAGAAAACTTTGATTATGTTGAACCTCTGTTAAGTTAAGTGATGAAGTATACTTTCCACCATGTTGCTTATTCCATAATTATTGAACTTTGCAGTAATTCAAAATGTAGGAAATAAACAATTTTGAACATTCGTAGCTTCGCTTTAGGCGCGATTAATAAACCATCTTGATTATGGGTACGGTTCCCGTGACATATTTACGATGCCTAATTTCAAAAATTTGGGGGTGCATTTCATGTAACCCGATCATAACAACTTCGAACAATAATAAAATAAATATATCGCAAACTGCATGTGCATTTCATGTAGCGTGGTTTGCGGTGTGTACCAAAACGGCAAGTGTACGCATAATAGGTTTAAAACATGTAGTAAATCATATAATTAGGCCAATTTTAATAGTTTAAGCGACCTTGCTCGAACCACAAAATCCAGGAATGCCTAATATCTTCTCCTGGGTTAATAGAATTCATTAACTAGAATTTCTGGTTTCGCAGACTTTTAAATAAAGTCGATTTTCCTCGATTTGGGATTTTAAAAAAATAAACCGGTGACTTGGGACACCAAAATAATTATCCCAAGTGGCGACTCTGAAAATTAATTAAAATAATCTCATTTCGAATAATGTTATTTTAATTAGAAAAACTCTCTTATATCCCCCTCGGGGTGTAAAAAAGAGGTGTGGCAAACGCACTGGTCATCATATCCATATCTACTCTTTCCCGCCCTGTGAAGGTAATTAAAACGAGGGCTGGTCTCGACACCTATTGCATGTTGTTACCCATCCTTTCTTATCAGTCCCGGAGGAATTTAGGACTCATATCTTATAAGAGGGAGGGTTTCTATGCAGACCCTCAAGTTTAAAGGCAAAATACTAAGCGACAGACAAGAACATATAGGACTGCATTTAGGGGGAAAACACAAAAATAGATAGAAGGCTCAGATATACCTCTACAAGTAATGCACATAGATAGAACGACTCACACAGAGATAAGGTCTGAATTCAGATCCTAAGCATGGTATCTAAGTGATAACAGCAGAACCAGATTTATAACATGACTCAGAAAAGAAGTCTGAATCAGGCTTGCCTACTGATTTTAACATGTTGTGGGTTAAACAAAGGCAGTTCTGGCTTTAAGTTATTACCTAGGGCTTGCCTAGGCGTAAAGTAATATGCAGCAGTTATTCAGAGTTATTAAAATAGCGTAGAGATTATTTTTATTCTAAAACATGTTGCTTTAGATATTGCAAAGACATGCAGGGATTATTACCAGTTTGTTTAAAGCAGGATGAGACTGTTGATACTCCTTTAATAGTTAACTAAGCGTAGCTGAATGAGGATGAATGAGAACCTAAACATGGTATCTAATGATTTATATGCAGTATTCCTAAAGCAGCAATTCTAAATGCACAACATGATTGCAGAATTTCCTAAGAGCAGGCTTTCTAAATGCACAACATGATTGCAGAATTTCCTAAGAGCAGGATTTCTAAATGAAATTGCAGAACATGTTTACGTAGGCGGAATCATATAATAGTAGCTTATTTAATTGTTATTATCTACCCTATAGAAAGGATTTCTAAGTGTGGATGAGATGTTGAAAACGGTACATATAAATCCTAAATAGCATGATAGCTAATGCATGGCATGTTGTACCTAAACATGGCTGCTATTGCGCATAGAGAAAAGTAAACCTAGGAACATGATTTCTATCTTGGATTATACTACAACATGCATATTACCCATTCCTTTTCACTATCCAACCCCAATACTTGTTTACAAATTATTACAGACCAATACTGAAATGAATTACATCATTAGGAAAGGAAGATAAAAGTTACACTATAAAGAGCCTGAAACAGGCCCAAACTTTCAGCACCTGATTAGGACTTCCGCCCTGAGTTATGTAATAAATAACCTCAAGTGCCAGGATTGTTCCATAGTATTTCTCATACCTGGGTGTGTCAGAGTTCCCTAAGGACCTCAAGGGATCCCGGGCAGTGCTCACACCCAGATTTCATAGCCATGACAGAGTAAGTGCAGCGTGGAAAGGCCAACTTTTATGTGTTCAAGTTTAGAAGGAGCTCAAGGGTCCCAAGGCAAGAATCACACAAAAAGGGGCAGAACTAGTAGTCTAAGAGTACGTGTGAGAGTGCTTGACATAGATTTAAAAGAGTTGAGTTGAAAACAGTTTGAAATAGCATGTTTGCAATAAGTTTGCAAAAACAACAGAATGGTTGCTTAGGGAAAAACAGTTTTGAAAGGAGAAGGGGATAGGAGCAATAATAACTTGGAACAAGCCAGCACACACAAAACAAGTTCAAAGAATGGTACAGTTTAAAAGTCACAAATAGGGAAGTAAGGTGTTGGGGCCAATTATGAAACATATAAACATAGATAAGAGGAGAAGCACATAGACCATCAAGTACAAAGAACAAGTAGGAACTGATTGGCCTCCATACCACAAACTACTACTTCGAAGTGTTAACAAAGGGATCATGCTTGAAATTAGAATAGTTATAGGAAATAAGACATAAAGACGGGGTATGGGAGTAGTCATGTTGAGGGCAAGAGTTTATTACACATAATTAGTCATGCCACTTAGTGTTAATCAAGTACATTAGGAGTCTATGATACTAACATGGCCTACTAGTTGAGGGAAATAAACAAGGACTCAAGTAAACATGCTGATTACACTTGAACAAGAGAGGGAAAAACTTAAGCATGCTGAATAAAGCAGTAAACAAGAAGGGCAATTAAACACATAAGCCATTAAATTAATGCAGAAGGAGACATGGATTAACAGACAGGGAGCACATAGAGTTGAGTTTCAGAATTGAACTAGGAACATACCAGTTAAGGAAGCAAAAGTGCAGAAAATAAAGCAAGTAGAGTTCTACAGTCTAACCTTGGCTTTCAGCCAGCTAGACAAGCAGCTAGCACAAGTAGTAGAGAAAGAAGAGAGAGTTTGTGTATATGTGTGTGTGTGTGTATTTTGAACTAGTTGTTCATGTGTTAATACTGTAGAAGAGAGTCATTTATATAGTAGTTTGAAAACTGGTTCAAAATAAGGCAAGAATCAATTCTTCAGTAATTATAGAACTCAGTATCAATTAAGAACGAAAATCAGGCAAGTATCCCTTAATTAAGGGAGTAATTTACCAACGGTAGAAAGCAGGTAACAGATAAGGAAAGAATCCAAGTAACATAGGTACAGAATATGTAAATTAGGGCTAGATACATAAGAGTCTAATTAAGGAAATAACAGTAGAAATCAATTAAAATATAGTCAATCACATAACAAGGTAAGAAATAATTTTAAGGGATAGAAAAAATAGCCGGAAATCTGTATAAGAGCATCAATACTGTAAATCAAGGATTTCAAAAATCGAAAAAATAGTACTAATATTAAGGGAAATAGTATAGACTTCCATGAATAAACCAATAAACTTAGTACAAACAGGAAGAACCAAATCGGAACCCTTAATAAGACATCGCTAGAATGAAAGTCATAGAAATACTCTAACTAATCACAGCATATCCATGAGAATCGCACATACAGACAAATCGTCTGAACGAATAGTAAAGATGAACTCAGAATCACAAACTAGAGCCAAACAAATTAGGGTTTTCAACGTAATGAGTCAGATAAAAATAAACCATTTAAACGTAGTAAAAATCATATGATAATACTAAAAATCAGAGGAGAAGTCATTTAAAAAGGTTAAGAAACCCTAGTCTTGAAGACGAAAGGTTACTTTAGAGAAAATCGGGAAATACCCTTCGAGGAAAACAACAAAAGCTCATAATATACATAGATCTAAGATAGATCTAAAAGAAATCGGAGGATATCAAGAGTTAGAGTTTCAGAGAACCCGAGAAGATGAGAAAATCTTAGAACGTTACCGGTTTTAGTCGGAAAAGTCATGGATCGTACTCGGACAGCCATGGATGGCCGGAAAATGGCATGAAAGACCATGGATAGGAGTTGAACCGCTCCAGGTTCACCTGAGGACCTTAGGGTAGTGTCAAACAAGTGTGGGGTGAAGCAGGGGCTAGGAGATGATGAGAGGACATGGTTTCCGTCAAGGGAGGTGGCCGGAGAAGGTGGACAAGGTCCATCGGAGAGGATGGGAGAAGAGAAGGTTCTAGAGAGAACCAGAGATAAAGAGAGGGAGATGAGTGTCGGTTGAGTGAATGAGAGATTGAGGGTTTGGGGGGAGTCTTAGGTTAATTATGGTAAGAGTGAATCCGGGCCATTGATCAATTAACTCAGGTCTGGGCCGGGTATGGTTTGGGTTTGGGATTGGGTCTGGTAGTTTTTTAAATTGGGTTAAGTTGCATTTAGGCTATAATTGAAAGCCAATTTGGCTATAAGTTAAATAGCTAATTTTTTCCCTATTTAATTTATAAAAAATAGTATATAATTTCTAAAAAATAATTTCAAAATGCTAAAATGATTTATAATACATAATTTTCAATTTAAAAATACAGGATCCAATTTTATGCATATAAAACATAATTAAATCTTTAAAGGGCTAATATTGCAATTATGTGCAATTTAGCTTTTAAAAATACTAAATATTAATTATAAAAATATATAAAAATTATCTTAGCCATATTTTGGCATAGATATAGAAATACAATAGATAAATTATCGAAACAATAATTATTGGGGATTTTATGGATAAAAGGGGGAGAAAATAAATCAATTTAAAACCTTAAAATTATGAAAAAATAATAAAAACCTTGGACATGCTTGTATATGCATATATATGCTATTTGAAGGTATTTTGCATATTGAAAAATATATAGGGAAAAACTGGGTATCAACAGCTGCCCGTCTTTACCCGGGAAGAATGAAAGAGTTTCCGGGAAAGAAATGATGGCCAATTTTGACCGAGCAAAATGGTTTGAGAAGGTTAGGCCGCACCCTGGCTTCTGAGTTGCCTACATATCCCTTTTTTTATAGGAATCAGGTCGTATGTAGGTCAGGATCCAACAGTGGAGTATACCGATGAAGCGATTTCTAGAGCGGACGCAACATCTAAAGCTGGGTGAGTGGACGATTTATGGGAATGGTTAGGTTTGATATGGCTGAGGGAACTGGAGGGGGATTGCTCCTAATGGGATAGTCGTTGCTCGTCGGCTTACCTGCAAATAGAAGCAATACAAGCGTATACGGTGCATAAATTTAAACATGATGCAAATTCCCGTTGGACCATGAATGTTGTCTTCGGACGATGAGGATGACGTCTTTAGACCATGATGTCCTGGGCCATGAAGCTTATGATAAAGGATTCACAGGCCATTAAATGATGTTCTCAGGCTATGAGGATGATGCCTCTGAACCATGACGCCTTTGAATAATGGTATGCAAAGATTGAAAGGAATCTTCAGGCCATGACATGGTATTCTCGGGCTATGAAGATGGTGCCTCCGAATGATGATGCCTTTGGATGAGTTGGCGATATTTCAGCCCATAAAGGATGCAGTAGTATGGTGCGAACAAGACAGAGCTTAGTCTTACGAATTAAAGGGTAGAGCTTAGCCCGTAATAGAAGCGAGATAAATAGTGTTTGGGATAGCACTTAGTTTCGAAGAAAATTGGAGGCAGAGCTTAGCCTCAGAAGGCAGAATGGTAGCCTTATGCAGATTGGAAGACAGAATAGTAGCCTTATGCAATGCGAATGCAGATGGAGGTAGAGCTTAACCTCGGAAGGCAGAATGGTAGCCTTATGCAAGAATGCAGATGGAGACAACGTTATTCTCGGAAGGCAGAATGGTAGCCTTATGTAGGAATGCGGATGGAGACAGCGTTTAGTCTCGAAAGGCAGAATGGTAGCCTTATGCAAATTGGAAGGCAGAATGGTAGCCTTATGCAATGCAGATGCAGATGGAGACAGTGTTTAAGTCTCGGAAAGCAGAATAGTAGCCTTATGCAAGTTGGAAGGAAGAATAGTAGCCTTATGCAATGCAGATGCAGATGGAGGTAAAGCTTAACCTCAGAAGGCAGAATGGTAGCCTTATGCAAATTGGAAGGCAGAATGGTAGCCCTATGCAATGCAAATGCAGATGGAGACAGTGTTTAGTCTCGGAAGGCAGAATGGTAGCATTATGCAAGAAATAAAATAACAAATGACAGTAGAGTTTTCTTAGCTAATAACAGATTGCGGCATTGTGATTACTAGGAGCATTGTGACATACAAAACATCATGGGTGTATGCTGATAGCAAATGTTGGCAAGTGCAACAGTTCTAAGAGTCGTATTTTGAACAATGTTTGTTCCATGGGCGTAGAATGTGTTTAATGATTTCGTGATCCTAGTGCCTGCATCCAAAGAAAAATTGTGAGTTTTGTAAAAGGGGGAGCCTAGTTCGTATCCCCGCTGGCTTTTGCTTGACTTGTTCGGCTTTGATCTAGTGATATCGTCTGTATTATTAGGGTAGCGTTGCTAAACAAGCAGTTTCAATAATAAGCATGCATGATTTTGTAAAAGTATGACATAAATTAAAAATAACTTTTAGATGAACCGACGACTGTGACATAGCTCGGGAGATTGCATTCTCTCTTGCTACGGAATTTTGAGGGTCCTCCTCAAAATTCTACCCCAGTTTGATGGGTTGACGTTTCTGATTGTTGCTCATGCGATGATTGGCTGAAATTACTTCAGAATTTTGAGGGGTCCTCCTTAAAATTCTGCCCCAGTTTTCAATTACGGGGGGAAATGAAGTTTTTATTGAATTGTGACCGAACCCATAGGGCTGACTACGTATCTCCTCTTAAATGGGAATCAAGTCAGGCGTAGTTCAAGTTACATCATATAAGGAAATAATGAAAATTACACATAGTAATGCTTGACCGCATCTGAATTAATCGGCTTTGGTCAGACTTCTCCTTCCATTTCTGCAAGTATGAGGGCTCCTCCTATGTGTGGGCCCTGTCAGTTGGGAGAGAACTTCCTTTTGGCTTCATCTTGATGCGGAAAAATTTTCTTTAACACCAGCTACCCCTGTATGAACTGTCTTGGCTTGACTCTTTTATTGAAGGCTATGGCTATTCTGTTCTGATAGCGTTGACCATGGCAAACTGCATTCATCCTCCTTTTGTCTATAAGGGCTAGTTGCTCATAACGACTTTTAACCCACTCAGCATCGTTGAGCTCAACTTCTTGTATGATCCTTAGGGAAGGAATTTCTACCTCAGCGGGAATGACAGCCTCTGTACCGTAAACCAGCATATAGGGGGTTTCCTCGGTTGATGTGCAGACTATGGTGCGATACCCCAGTAGAGAAATGATAACTTCTCGTGCCACTGCTTATGCTTCTCTATTATTTTCCTCAATATCTTCTTGATATTCTTGTTGGCGGCTTCTACAGCTTCATTCATCTGAGGCCTATAGGCTGTGGAATTCTTGTGGTTGATCTTGAAAGTTTTGCACATAGCTTTCATCAAGTCGTTGTTGAGGTTGGAGCCATTATTAGTAATGATTGACTCTGGAATCCTGAATCGACAAACAATGCGGTCGCGGACAAAGTTTGCCACGACTTTCATAGTCACTACTCTATAAGATGTTGCTTCGACGCATTTGGTGAAATACTCTATGGCTACCAAGATAAACCTATGTCCATTGTAAGCAGCAAGCTCGATTGGTCCAATAACATCCATCCCTCAGGCGGCGAATGGCCACGGTGAGCTTGTTGTGTTGAGCTCGCTCGGAGGTACCTTTATCATGTCTGCATGTATCTGATAGTGGTGGCATTTCCGGACATACTGGATGCAGTCCATTTCCATAGTCATCCAAAAGTAACCAGCCCGGAGTATCTTCTTTGCTAAGACAAAATCGTTTATATGTGGACCGCAGGTCCCAGCATGAATTTCCTCTAGTAGCCTGGATGCTTCCTTTGCGTCGACACATCTTAATAATCCTAAATCGGGAGTCCTCCTATATAGGATTCCTCCGCTGTGAAAGAAGTTGTTGGACAATCTCCGAAGTGTGCATTTCTGAGTTGGGTTAGCAAGCTCCGGGTACTCTCGTTTTGCCAAATATTCCTTGATATCATGAAACCAAGGCTTTCCATCTACTTCCTCTTCGACATGGGCACAGTAAGCTGGCTGATTATGGATTTTCACTGGAATGGGACCAATGAAATTCTTGTCGGGATGTTGTATCATAGATGATAGGGTAGCCAATGCATTGGTGAACTCATTTTGGGAACATGCTAGAATTCCGTCTTCGTGAACCTCTTTCTCAATTCCTATACGTGATGCAGATAAGGGAATATCTTGGAGCTCTTAGTTGCCCATTCTTCTCGTCCCTGATGTATAAGTAGGTCTGAATCTCCAATCACTAGCAGCTCTTGAACTTTTATGTCAATGGCTATTTTGAGTCCTAAGATGAAGGCTTCATACTCGGCCATATTGTTGGTGCAGGGGAACCTGAGTTTGGCAGACACCGGATGATGTTGACCAGTTTTTGATATTAGGACTGCTCCTATGCCAACTCCTTTGAAGTTTGCTGCTCCATCGAAGAACATTCTCCAACCGTCATAGGATTCCGCAATGTCTTCTCCTATGAATGATACCTCTTCATCAGGAAAATACATTTTTAGGGGTTTGTATCCTCCATCCATGGGGTTTTCAGCAAGGTGGTCTGCCAGTGCCTATCCCTTGACAGCTTTCTGAGTTACGTAAATAATGTCGAACTCACTCAACAGGATTTGCCACTTAGCTAACTTCCCGGTGGGCATGGGCTTCGGAAAGATGTACTTCAAGGTGTGAGCACGTGATTTTTGCCCTATGAGAACTGCTCCCAAAAATTCAAAATAAAATAATTTTCCTTTGGGAGTAATTTTGAGAATTCGCGTGGCATTTTTTGGATAATTATTTGTATTTCGTCTGTGAATGTTTATTCTATTTTAATTAATGAAAAATACAAAAAATATATGTGTTGCATATATAGTGTGTGTGTGTGTGTGTGTGTGTGTGTGTGTGTGTGTGTGTTGCATTTGCATTTACAATTTAGAATTAATTAAACAGTAATTTGTTTCACGAAAATGAAAATCGAAAAAATAACATACTTCACATTTTTAGGGTTTAATGTCAAATTGTGTGATTATCTTTGTATTTAATTTTGTGTGATAATTATTATTAAGGGTTAATTAGTATTTTTTAAGTTAATTTTGGCTTTACAATTTATTTTAGAATTTTGGTAATTAGGAATCAAAAAGAAAATAAAAGAAAAAGAAGAAACAAGAGAAGAAGAGTTAAAAAATCGGACTGGGCTAGTTTTAAAAGAAAGGTTCAGGCCCAATGTCACACCCCAACCCAGGCCCAAACCGGCTGGTCTCAGAGACGGCCAAAACGACATCGTTCTCTGACGCCCAATCTGGGCCGTTGATATGACTTGATCCAACAGTCCAGATCACCCCTCCCATAACTCGTCTCTAGCCCGACCCGCTTACCCCGAACCATACCCGCCCCAGCTAAGCCTAAACGACCCCGTTTAGCTTAAGTGACTTAATCTGGATCATTGGTTCCCATCATCCAATGGCCTAGATTAATCAACAGATTTTCAATATACCAAAACACCCAAACCCCTTTCACTCACCTCATTTTCACCCTTTCGTCTCCAAATCAGAGACTAAAACGACCCCCAACCAAACCCTAGCCGCCCTCATACCCCTTCACCTGAAAGCCGGCGAAAACGATGTCGGTGACCATGAAACTCACACCTCTGAACCACCAAACCATCCCCTCTCCGAATCCACGCTCATTTTTCTTCGAATCACCCACGAGCCCCTCGAATCTTAGATCAAAGAAATCGACCCAAACCCTAGTTCATCTAAAATCGACCCCACATCAACACCACATACCCCCCATGAATCCTTCATAACAAATTCATCATGGATTCCTTTCGAATCAGACCAAAGTTCGTCGAATATCAAATCTAAGTTCAAGCTTTAGAACCCTAAATTGGGACCAGTGTGCAAGGGAGTCATTCGTTTGGATTTCTTGGTTTATTCAAGTCTGTTTCAGCATAAAATAATGATGCACGTTTGTTCTCCAACAAGATCAAATGTTTGGCATTATGTTGTGTTGACTCAGCATGTCATTTCCCAGTTCGATCCTGGCCGGTGAGTTTATTTCCTAGTTTTGTTTATTCTGTTGTCAATCTTTCCCCGTCTCTTTTTCTTTCCTCTGGTCATTTTCGGATTGAAACTCGACCAGTCCTCTGTTTTGGCATTTTGTTTATTCGACCATTTTGTTTATCAAGAACAAACGTTTGGCATTTTGTTTATTCTGTTGCCAATTCGCTGTTTTGTTTGTCATAATATTTGGGGAATCTGTTCTTGGTCTCACAAGTCTGTATAGTCAGTTGTGTGAAACCCTGCCTTGTTTAATAGTTTAGTCAGTCAAACTGGTTCATTTCAACTTAATAGAACTTGTTCATCCCATGCTCGTGCGTATTGTTAAACAATCTTATGGGCGATTCATTGTTGTCTTGTTTTTTTTGTTGTTGGAATAAAACACTGAATTGGTTAATCAGTTGAGTTTTGTGAATTTGTTTGTTTTAGTTGTTGTTTGAATATGTATCATGCTTGTTAGTCGGTTTAGGAATCATTAGTTAATAAAGTTAAGGGTAAATCACTGAAGTGAAACTGTTAAAATCAAGTGGAAGCCCATTCTGGTTGTCAGGAAACGTCTGAGTTTTAAATTCAGGTTGTCCATACACCTTTGAATTAAATAATGAAATTAGACACTTAGTAGTGGCTGTCAGGGAATATGATGGAACAAATACATTTCTTAATGATCTAAGTGTTAAAACAGGCTGGAAAAGGGGTCTGTTTTAAGGTATAAAATACAGGGCAGACCTTAGAATGAAATGGGATTCTGATAGAGATTGAGAACGGAGAGATATAGAAGTTCAAAAGAAATAAGAGGAGAGTTTTTCAGACCTGGGGTGAAAACATAAGTCTTAAAAATCAGTTCTGACGGAGCCTTGAATCAGTTTCTGAGAACTAGAACTCATAGGGAGAGTTTGAGGATCAGTTTTGAGCTTTTAAAGCTGAATTCTTCTACACTTTGAAACCTTAAGAGTTTGAGAGATTTCTTTAGACAATCAGCTCACACTGTTACATTGATTTCAAGAACATAAATAGTTCAAATCTCTTTGTTTCTGTTCTGTGCTTGGGTGTTCAGGGCATTTGAAGATATTTGGTGATATACTCGAGGGTGCTGGGTATTATTTGATTGCTGAAATATGTCCTATGACTGCCTAGTCTAATTTCTAGTAGATTCAGTGTTTTGGTTAAGCTTCTTTCTTCTTGGGCTTTGTGACTGTGGTTTGGTCTTGAACTTGGCTCTGTTTGTTGCTGTTGATTGTCAGCCTGCTGGTGTTATTGTTTGTTGCTAATACTGTTGCATTGTTGTGGCTGACCTCTTCTTCTTCCATTGTAATTGATTACCAGGTACACAGCTTGATCTTGGGTAATTGTGAACTGAAATGCGAAGAATGAACCTGTAATTGAAGCATGAGATCATTTGATTTAGTTTTCTGGTTTATGTATCAGAATGTCTGACTCTTAGTGTTATTAAGACCTTTACTTGAAGTTGTACTAGTTGGATCAAAATTGTTTATGTCGTAATAAACTAAAAACTGTTTGTATTAGCATGGAATGTTAATCGTTCTGTCTCGAATGTATATGAGTTTTCTTCTGCAGTTTAAGTGTTAGTTGTAATTAGGTTCATTTAAATTGGTAGAATAAGTTGGGTTAGCTTCAGCTAGTTGCCTATTATCTTGTGTTGTAAATATGTTTGAAAAAGTAAGCCAACAATAATATAAACCTTTAGTAGTTACCTTTCTTTTCAATTAGCCATAAAAAGGGATTTTGAGTACACATTTCATATCTGCTCTAATAACTGGAAGCTGAAGGAAGAAAGTATAAATTACAAAGCAAAACGAATCCACTGTTTAAATATGTCTGATTAAATGATGAGCACATTTGTGAGCCGTTTCATGGCTTGCCCGGCTGCAAGGGTTTGCCCCCTTAACCCCGCCTATGCGGCTAATTCCGCCCCATCCAGGTTGGGCCCGTCCTAGGCCCAATACCATGCATTTATTAAGAGCCCTTGTCCCTCAGCTGGATTGGGTTCCATTGGGCCCAAAAGTTGAAATTGCATTTGGTCTACTAGTGTTTAACTGATAGACTATGGGATTTCTTAATCACAATTAATTAGGATCTTTGTTTTATTTTAGAGACAAACAAAAAATAGGAAATCATAGTCGCTTCTAGGCTGTCCTTTTAAACAATAAATGAGATGAGCCTCGCCGGACAAAGTACATAATTTGCGGGGCCCTCATTAAATGTATATGTTAAAACACTTAGATTTCGGGACGGGCTGTTTAGCGAATTTCACGTCCTTCCCCAAAATAATAACGTGTTAGTCTCTTTAGGCGCGTATTTTAATAATGTTACCACCCTAAACTCGGGTGCACATTTATGTGACCCAAATCCAAATTTTAACAAAGTCGGAATGTGTCAAAAATGATGGGTGCATTTATGTGGCGCAGTTCGAGACACATTTTCACGACGTTGCAATTCTCTTTTAAAATAATAGTAATAAAAGCGGAAAAAAGTTAAAATTTGCATATAGGTTCAGCAGGTATAAAATCAGATAAATAAGCCGAATATGACAGTTGAGCGACCGTGCTAGAACCACAGAACCCGGGAATGCCTAACACCTTCTCTCAGGTTAACAGAATTCCTTATCTAGATTTCTGGTGCGCGGACTGTAATACAGAGTCATTCTTTTCCTCGTTTCCGGATTCAACCGGTGACTTGGGACACCATAAATCTCCCAAGTGGCGACTCTGAATCGTTAAATAAAAATACCGTTTCGATTGTCCTTTAATTGGAAAAACTCCTTTACTCCCCTACGTCCTTGCAGGCATAGGTAAAAAAGCAGGTGTGACAGCTCTGGCGACTCTGCTGGGGATCAGACTCAGAACTTCTGGTTCAGGGTTCAGAATTCGAGCTTAGATGAATTGTTATATTTCACTTTATCTATTATCTGATTTTATTACATGTTTGGGCCTAAGGTGTTAAATGTTGCTTTTACCGCTTTGATATCATCTGAACTGTACATAAACTGCTACAAAATCCTTCTCTTCTCATCTTCGGGGATGTGTTCGCTGGTCGAGACTCCCTATTCTGTTAGTGTCATACCTTGAAATAAGAAAGAGGCTCGGACAAGTTACTAAGCCGAATGGCCTTTTGGTTCCCGGTACGTAGCCCCCCCTCGGCTCGAGTTGTCCGCTTGGGTACACAGTCTAGAACATATACCCAGGTTTTGAACCTAGAATAACTCAGCCTCATGCCAGATCCCTAGTAGGAATGTTAGTTTGCATCACGTGCATTTGACTTTGGAAGCTCAACACAGGGGTTGGGTCTGTCTAGGAGAGGTGTACCAAAAATGAAAAAGACCATCCTGATGCATCTTACTTGCTACTTGTGCATTTATCTGCTTCGGACTTGCATGTTTACCGGCTTTTTGAAAAATAGAGGAAAGAGAAATAGCAGTATGAGGGTAAAGAGAATTAATTGCCTGTTTTGAAAAACCAATGTCTTAATGGTGTCGAAACTCTACCAAATTTTTGAGAAAATGGAAAAAAGGAAAAAGAGTCTTATTTTCAAAAATAGTTTGTTTATCTGCCCGAACTACGCCAGTTTGATTCTCACAGGGTGTGAGATACGTAGGCAACCCCCATCGGGTCCAACTTCACTCTTTGCGAAAATAGCCAAAAGAACAAAAAATTTATTTGAAAATAATTAGGGGGATGCCATTCTTGTTAGAAATAGCCGAATGTCCCTAAAAGGGCGTCGGAAGGCTATTTTTGCAAGAACAGCTGCCTGTGGTCATTTTTTTCAAGGCTTTCACCGGTTAGCCGACACAGCCTTAAAATTTTCAACCCTGAGGTACTGAAAGGCCGTATTAGCAAAAACGGGTTTTATTTTAAATAGAAAAGTGTCCATGTTATCCTTGAGTCAATTGAATCGTGATTTTTACTTAACCACCCTAATAAATGTGCAGAATGAGCACAAGTCAGAATTTACACGTAACAATAGTGAACAAGATCCCTTTGGAGTTGCACATGTGGTGGGATGACTTGGGCGAATCAGGGTGCAACACGGTCAAGCTATACCTGGGAGGCCTCACTGGGTTGCTGAAGATTAATCCTAGGGGGATATCATAAAGGCTTTTGTTACATTTTGGGACCCGGCCCATAATGTATTCCACTTCTCAGATTTTGAACTCACCCCAACCTTAGAAGAGTTAGCAGGTTATATGGACATTACTGAGGGGCTAAGGCACAAATATCTGATTGCTCCAATAGCTGTCAATGCGCACCAGTTCATGGATCTACTGAAGATAAGCAAGGGAGTCCCGTACTCTGAGTTGGATAGGGGTTTTTCTACTCTGTAGTTCATGGGCATATAGGAGGGTTCGATGATCCAAAAAGTGGGGTTTGCAGCAAAGGGAATCGGACAAAATAGGATGAACATAGGCGGTTCGCCTTCATGGTAGCATTCTTGGGCATTGTGGTGTTTCCCCGGAAAGACAGAAAGATTGATTTAAAGGTGGCGGGAGTCGTCAAAACCCTTATTACCAATAACAAAAGCACGTTTGCCCCTATGATAGTATCCGAGATGTATCGAGCTCTCACAGCTTGTAAAGCCGAGGCAGATTTCTTCGAGGGGTGCAGTTTGTTATTGCAGATGTGGATGATCGAGCACTTGTGTCATCATCCTCAGTACATGAGCTATAGATCTACAGACAAAAGCTGCAGTGAAGAATATAACAAGAGGATTTCAGGGCTCAGATTGTCGGAAGGGTTTGAAGACTGGGTATCCTATCTCCGTGCCATCACCGCGGTACAAATAGATTGGACATTGGGTTGGCTTCCTATTGTGTATATGCCCACCACTGGTCCTTACTTCCTCTTAATGGGACTCCGAGGTATTCAACCTTATGCGTCTTACCGGGTGATGAGATAATTGGGAAGATGTCAGGTGGTACACCCAGACGAAGATCTCAGTATTTATGCAGTTGAGGTTGGCAGCGACTGCCAATTTCATGAAAAGACCGTTCATTATATATGGAGCGAATGCCAGTATTTGCCGACAAATACTCGAGTGCGTGACCTATCCAGAGGTGAAGTCTCACCTGCTTATCTCGCCTGGTATAGAAAGAAGAGCATTGCAAGAGACGAACCAGAACGCCCAACCAAAAGACCTCACCTCCAAGATTTTGCTGAGTCATCGCAAGAACAATGGGGTTGGATTGCAAAAGAAGAAAACTACAGGGCAGAAATAGGCAAGCTGAAACAACAGATTAGGGACCTGGAGTTTGAAAACAGTGTGCAAGCTGCTGCCGACACAGGGGAAAAAAACAAATTGGCCCAAGAAATAGGGGCGCTGAAGACCCAAATCCGACAAATAAGAAAAGATGCTGACAACCAACAAAAGAGTCAGTCGGACGAAAGGTTGATAAATGGGCTAAAAAATTAAATCACCGAATGTCAAAAAGGTCTAGAAAGATCGGAAGCTAGCAAGAATCCGAGCCAGATGGGCAAGGGGTACAGAAGCGCGAGCAAAGCATATGCGGCAAATAAAGAGGGACTACGAAGGGAACATCACTATATTGAGAAAAACAATATCCACTCTCAAAGAGCGGATCTTCAGACAAGCCCAAGATGCAAGAACAGATAGGAAGCGCTGCTATGATCTGATGGCCCGAATGGAGAAACAGATGAATAAGTTTCAGGATCAACTCTTTTACAACGCTCAATTGTTGGGGACGCGGAATCAACAAATAGAGCGATTGCTTATGGAAAGGGACAGAATCAAGGAAAGAATCGACGATATCGGGCACTACATCACCATAAAGTGCCTAGCTTGTGAGGATATGTCCTGTATCACCTTCTTTGCTTCAATAATGATTTATGTCCACCAGATCATGGAAGATTTGAAAGATCTACAGAGGGGCCTTGTACCAAAGCCCGCGACGATGTTGAATGACGCCCCGTGGGCGCCAAAATTCAAAACTCTGAGACATTCACAGTTTGAAGTCTGTATGTTCCTTGTCTTCAGAGTCTGTTGTCCGTTGGAGTTTGTATTTCCCTTTTTGCATAAAGTCTGTAGTCTATATCAAGTCTGTCAGTTTCCTTTCAAAAATGTTTTGCCTTGTAATAGAACATTTTGCTTATGAAGATTGAAAAATCCAAAAATGGTGTCTTTATTTTTCGCACTTGTGGTCAGAACTACGCACGGTCTGATTCATGCGGGGACATGATATGTAGGAAATCCACATAAGATTCGACCAGCATCAAAAAGAAAAAATATATATATATAAAGGAAGGCATTCAAAAGGAGCACAATTATAAGAAGCCGGAATGACACACGTAACTGAAGCAAATGCATGATAGAAAGGGTTAACTGCCTAGTTGCATTGCATCCTCAATGTGTGTTTTCCTATCTGTTGAAAACCCTAACGCTAACAGGTTGGTCACATTTTGTTCTCTTTCAATCTCCAGAAAGGTGGTTGGTTGTGGTTCTAAAGTAACGCTTCCCTTCAACATAAAGGCAAAAGACAATGGCAGAGAACAACAGAATTAAGTGGGTTGGTACCGATGCCCGAAAACAGATGGTTGAACGGGACTATAGGTTGGTAGAAGAGGTAAAAATGTTGAGACAGCATGTGGCAGACATGTATCGGGCATGGATGACTGGGAAGCACCACCCCCGCCACCGCCTAGCTTCCTGAACTCTATCCTTACCCAAACACCTAACACAATAACGGATGATCCTCCATACTCTCCATATCTACCCACTTATGACAGCTTTCCCAGCCACCCGAGTAGCTCCATCACTCGTCGTCCAACTATATTTTTCCAACGCTACTCCCCTCCCCAACGCTATTTCTCTCCACGGGACTCCCAAAGACATGCTTCACTTTCCAAGTACCCAGCTCCACAAAATGCCTATCTTCCCCCACGAGCACACCAGAAACCCCCTGGATCAGGTTTTAGGCCAAATCAGGCATTTAGGAATGAGAGGTTGCTGAAACGAGAAAAGGCTCTCACCCCTATCGGAGAATCTTATGCAAGTCTATTTGAAAGGCTAAAGCATGCTGGCCTGATTGAGCCGCTCCCCGGATATACTCCAGATCCACGTGCAAGAAGCTTTGATCCTACTGCACGATGCGCATACCACTCCAATGTCCCAGGGAATAGCATTGAGAGTTGTCATTCGTTGAAAAGGGAAATAGAAAGAATGATTCACGAAGGAGTGATTGCAATCAACGATAGTAATAAAGAGCATGTGAACCCACTTGGGATATTGACTAAAGCTGAAGATGTTGAAGCGGATAGTGGTCTTGGCAATATTGATGCGAAGCTCAGTGGCTAAGATGTCGTGCTTGGTAATTGGGAAGACACTCCATTCCTTGGCCAGCTGGAGTAGAGCTTTTGGTGGTTTATTTTGTTGTCATTTATGTTATCCGGGTTATTCTAGGGTTGTGATACGGATATTGTCTTGTGTCAAACCCTCTTATCCTTCCATTTTGTCATAGCGGTTTGCTTAGTTTTGTCCAGGTTTGTTTCAGGTTTGTTCCAAGATTGTACTCTAGTTGCTTTACTTGTCTTGTTGTGCGAACCGTTTCACCGATTGTCTAATGCAAATTCTGGTCTTTTGTTACCTCCAGTCATCTTCTTTGTTTAGTTCTTTATTATCCTTTTGTGTTTTCTTTTGTTCAAATGTCGATTCTAGTGACATGACATGCGTGCACAGTTTAGGCCTAATCTTAAAAGTTAATTATAAAGCCATTGGGAGATGATCGAGACACTTAAGGGAAATAGGAACAACTTGAGATCATTTGAAGCCCGATCCACATGAAACTGGGGAAAGTAAAACATAAAGAAAACCATAAAAGCAAGTTAGCCATATTGACAAGGGGGTCGTTCATGGTAACGAAAGTGAGAGTGTTGTCCAACGGTGCTTTAAAAATGACAAATGAAAAGGCGAATGTGTGGATATGATTATCAAGTCTGGCACAATCAGAAGAGGTGGCGAATGTTTAATTGTGTTGTTTGTGATGTTTTGAAGATTGGAATGACGAAGGCAATTTATTCTTCTATCTAAACACTTTATCCTTCGTTAACCCTTTGAGCCTTATTGGTTTTCTTTCATACCCCTCGTTCAGAATCGGTAGCAAAGATTAGAAAACACAAGCATGGAAGATAAAGAAAAAGAAAAAGAAAAAGGAAAAGAAAACAACAGAAACAACAAAACAACAAAAGAGAAAGGAGAAAGGAGAAATGAGAAAAGAGAAAGAAAAAGAAAAAGAAAGAAAATAATAAATAAGTGAAAAGGAAAACAAAAAAGGAATTGGGAACTACGTCTAACTTGATTCCTCAAAGAGGATACGTAGGCGCTTCACGGTTCGGTCATAGTGTAACAAAAAATCAAAAATCCCCAAGCAAGAAACTGGGGCAGAAGTTGTGTTTGATGTAAAGAAATCTGGTTCCGAAGGTTGTAAATTTTGAACCCAAATTGATTCGTTTTGAGCCGCTAATACCCTTTTTTTTCTAGCCCTATCCAAAATCCCATGTTACGGTCCAAAGAAAGACCTTTTGACCAGTCTTCGAAAGATGCCAAGTCATGCAAATGGAAGTCGAGAATAACACTCTGATCCCCGGCAGAAAAGTAATAAAATGAGAGAGTCTTATCGGTAAAAACCTTCACAGGCACCTTGAGGCGGCTATAAGTTGAGAGAAAAACCAAATGAGAGAGGCTTGATAGTGAAAACCCTTCGGGCACTACAAGTCGAATAAAGATTGAGAATCAAATTGGAAAGCACCAGACAAAGATTGTGAAAGGCGATTAACGACGGGGGATAGGCCACGTGTGCATGTCATGGCCAATAGAGTTGGTATCCACATCTGATAGGTTTTACTTTGTAGTTTTCTTGTTAGGAGTCATCTCTTTCTTTTGTCTTTTACTCCGTTCCTTTTACCTTTGTCATTTCCTCTTCTTGAGTCTCTTTGGTCAGAACAAGTGAGAAATGATTTCAAAATTTGCCATCAGCTTTCCAATTATGCAAGACGAGATCTGACTAGTACATCAAAGTGGTATAAGTCAGGAAAGAACAAGCGCAATGAGCTGGTAATAGTCAACATGCTTTGAGGTTCGCGCAAAATACCCAAGATTGGTCCATATCAATTCAGGGACAGTGCAACAAAAGGAGGGCCAGGGGGATTGAACCAAGGGTATATTCGATGATGAGATTGACAAAGGGTGGACCAGTGTCAAGAAGGATATCCCCAGTAGAAATCGAAGGTTATAAGGCCAAGGCCAGCGGAGAAATCAAGAAAGAACAACGCGGAAAGCGATAGACATAATTTGGAAATTCATAGGAGACTCAAAGGTTGGGGAAATGCCAGTTCACGAACAGTACCACAAAAGAAGATATTGGGTCTGCACGGGAAAAAGGTATTTCAGTAACACAGAAGATGGAGAAAGTGGTTAATCAATAAACATGCAAGATCTTCAAGTGAAATCAGTTGTCATGAAAAATACATGGGGTCAGATAAGGAGACTGGGAAAATGGTTGAGAGGTTTGTGAATAAGGAATCGTCAAGAAGGTCGGAAGGTATCAGCCAAGTTTCAAGATGGTCAGACAACGCATAGCATGGAAAAAAAAGGAAAACCATCCCCAGCAGGAGTATCACAACCAACCACCACGTTTTAAACTGACCAAATTCTTTCTTTGATTTGAAATAGGGACAGGAAATGCTATTGATGTCGGAAAGGTATGATATAAGGAAAGTTATCAAATTGGGGCAGAAAAATTTTCGTTCATTTTTGAAAATTTTCCTGAAGTCAGGTACCCATTTGAGGAAGAAGGAAGATACCACAAGTCTTAAGGGAAGTAGTCTTTGAAGGAGGAAGATAACATATTTTGAAAAAAAAGTGTTATCCCCAGCAGTTTGCGGAGGAATGAAACACCAGTTTTGAGGGAAGTAGTTTTGAAGAAGGAAGACAATACAAGTTTTGAGGGAAGCAGTTCTGAAGAAAGACAATTCAAGTTAGAAGGAAAATGGTTCATGAGGCAAGGGGGAACAATGGCAATACAAATGCAGTTCTAAGATGTTGTTGAAGTTAGGAGCCCACCTGAAGAGAGGAATGGCGTTTTATTTTTAAGTTGTTGTTGAAGTCAGGAGCCCGCCCGAAGAGAGGAATGGCGTTTTATTTTTAAGTTGTTGTTGAAGTCAGGAGCCCGCCCGAAGAGAGGAATGGCATTTTATTTTCAAAGTTGTTGTTGAAGTCAAGAGCCCGCCTGAAGAGAGGAATGGTAATTCAAGTTAGAAGGAAAATGGTTCAGGAGGCAGGAGGAATGGCGTTTTATTTTCTAAGTTGTTGTTGAAGTCAGGAGCCCGCCTGAAGAGAGGAATGGCGTTTTATTTTCGAAGTTGTTGTTGAAGTCAAGAGCCTGCCTGAAGAGAGGAATGGCGTTTTATTTTCTAAGTTGTTGTTGAAGTCAGGAGCCCGCCTGAAGAGAGGAATGACGTTTTATTTTCGAAGTTGTTGTTGAAGTCAGGAGCCCGCCTGAAGAGAGGAATGGCGTTTTATTTTCTAAGTTGTTGTTGAAGTCAGGAGCCCGCCTGAAGAGAAGGAATGGCGTTTTATTTTCGAAGTTGTTGTTGAAGTCAGGAGCCCGCCTGAAGAGAGGAATGGCGTTATATTTCTAAGTTGTTGTTGAAGTCAGGAGCCCGCCTGAAGATGGGAATGACGTTTTATTTTCTAAGTTGTTGTTGAAGTCAGGAGCCCGCCTGGAGATCGGAATGGCGTTTTATTTTCTAAATTGTTGTTGAAGTCAGGAGCCCACCTGAAGATCGGAATGGCGTTATATTTTTAAGTTGTTGTCGAAGTCAGGAACCCGCCTGGAGATCGGAATGGCGTTATATTTCTATGTTGTTGTTGAAGTCAAGAGTCCGCCTGAAGTGAGGAATGACGTTTTATTTTCTAAGTTGTTGTTGAAGTCAGGAGCCCGCCTGAAGATAGGAATGGCATTTTATTTTCTAAGTTGTTGGTTGAAGTCAGGAGCCCGCCTGAAGAGAGGAATGGCGTTTTATTTTTAAGTTGTTGTTGAAGTCAGGAGCCCGCCTGAAGAGAGGAATGGCTTTTTATTTTCAAGTCTTGAAGTTGGGAGCCCGCCTATATAACAGAGGAATACATTTCAGTCTTTACATTTCAAGTTTAGAAGTTGGGAGCCCGCCCATATAATAGAGGAATACATTTCAGTCTTTACATTTTAAGTTTTGAAGTCAGGAGCCCGCCCGCATAACAGAGGAATACATTGAAGTTTGAAGTCAGTAAAGCGAAGGGTTACAACAAAAATCCCCAGCATAAATTAAAGTTCAGAAGTCGGAAGGAAGGCAACACTAGTCCGAAGATGGCATTTCAAGCTTCGAAGGAAAAATAATTCAAAGCTCACAAAAGGAAATAAGCAGTTCAAATTCGGCAAACAAGAGAAGACTACGAGTCAAGACAGAAAGAAAGAAACATCAGAGGAAATACCAGTCAGCAAGACATCAAAGCAACAAGAGACACAAGAGCAAGTCTGAAGATCTAGATAAGATTTTGTAATTCATTGACTACAGTTTAGTCTAGCTTCTTGTTTTCTTTTAGCATGGTGTAATAAGGAGGTCAGTAAGTAGCGGCAGCAACAGCAGTAACAGTAAATCCACAGCTCCATGGTAGTCTCAACTACCAAAACTTCCCGAACTACATTGACCTGATTCCCTTTTAGCTAGGGATATGTAGGAAACCTTCGAAGCAGAGGTTCAGTCAACTCTCTTTCAAAAATATGCTTCACACGGAGTATTCCAACGGGCAAAAATCGCTCATATCCGTTCACTTTATCTTTGCACGAAAACCCCTACTGTTTTCGGACAAAGAGGGGCAGCTGTGAGCACGTGATTTTTGCCCTATGAGAACTGCTCCCAAAAATTCAAAATAAAATAATTTTCCTTTGAGAGCAATTTTGGGAATTCGCGTGGCATTTTTTGGATAATTATTTGTATTTTGTCTGCGAATGTTTATTCTATTTTAATTAATGAAAAATACAAAAAAATATATGTGTTGCATTTGCATTTATAATTTAGGATTAATTAAACAGTAATTTGTTTAACGAAAATGAAAATCGAAAAAATAACGTACTTTGCATTTTTAGGGTTTAATGTCAAATTGTGTGATTATCTTTATATTTAATTTTGTGTGATAATTATTATTAAGGATTAATTAGTATTTTTTAAGTTAATTTTGGCTTTACAATTTATTTTAGAATTTTGGTAATTAGGAATCAAAAAGAAAATAAAAGAAAAAGAAGAAACAAGATAAGAAGAGTTAAAAAATCGGACTAGGCTAGTTTTAAAAGAAAGGTTCAGGCCCAATGTCACACCCCAACCCAGGCCCAAACCGGCTGGTCTCAGAGACGGCCAAAACGACATCGTTCTCTGATGCCCAATCTGGGCCGTTGATATGACTTGATCCAACAGTTCAGATCACCCCTCCCATAACCCGTCTCTAGCTCGACCCGCTTACCCCGAACCATACCCGCCCCAGCTAAGCCTAAACAACCCCGTTTGGCTTAAGTGACTTAATCTGGACCGTTGGTTCCCATCATCCAACGGCCTAGATTAATCAACTGATTTTCAATATACCAAAACACCCAAACCCCTTTCACTCACCTCATTTTCAGCCTTTCGTCTCCAAATCAGAGACTAAAACGACCCCCAACCAAACCCTAGCCGCCCTCATACCCCTTCGCCTGAAAGTCGGCGGCAACAATGCAGGTGACCACGAAACTCACACCCCTAAACAACCAAACCATCCCCTCTCCGAATCCACGCTCATTTTTCTTCGAATCACCCACGAGCCCCTCGAATCTTAGATCAAAGAAATCAACCCAAACCCTAGTTCATCCAAATCGACCCCAAATCAACACCACATACCCCCCGTGACTCTTTCATAACGAATTCATCATGGATTCCTTTCGAATCAGACCAAAGTTCGTCGAATATCAAATCTAAGTTTAAGCCTTAGAACCCTAAATTGGGACCAGTGCACAAGGGATTCGTTCGTTTGGATTTCTTGGTTTATTCAAGTCTGTTTTAGCATAAAATAATGACGCACGTTTGTTCTCCAACAAGAACAAACATTTGGCATTATGTTGTGTTGACTCAGCATGTCATTTCCCAGTTCGAGCCTGGCCGGTGAGTTTATTTCCTAGTTTTGTTTATTCTGTTGTCAATCTTTCCCCGTCTCTTTTTCTTTCCTCTGGTCATTTTCGGATTGAAACTCGACCAGTCCTCTGTTTTGGCATTTTTTTTATTCGACCATTTTGTTTATCAAGAACAAACGTTTGGCATTTTGTTTATTCTGTTGCCAATTCGCTGTTTTGTTTGTCATAATATTTGGGGAATCTGTTCTTGGTCTCACAAGTCTATATAGTCAGTTGTGTGAAACCCTACCTTGTTTAATAATTTAGTCAGTCAAACTGGTTCATTTCAACTTAATAGAACTTGTTCATCCCATGCTCGTGCGTGTTGTTAAACAATCTTATGGGCGATTCAGTGTTGTCTTATTTCTTTTGTTGTTGGAATAAAACACTGAATTGGTTAATCAGTTGAGTTTTGTGAATTTGTTTGTTTTAGTTGTTGTTTGAATCTGTATCATGCTTGTTAGTCGGTTTAGGAATCATTAGTTAATAAAGTTAAGGGTAAATCTCTGAAGTGAAAGTGTTAAAATCAAGTGGAAGCCCATTCTGGTTGTCAGGGCACGCTTGAGTTTTAAATTCAGGCTGCCCATACACCTTTGAATTAAATAATGAAATTAGACACTTAGTAGTGACTGTTAGGGAATATGATGGAAGAAATACATTTCTTAATGATCTAAGTGTTAAAACATGCTGCAAAAGGGGTCTGTCTTAGGGTATAAAATACAGGGCAGACCTTAGAATGAAAGAGGATTCTGATAGAGATTGAGAAGGGAGAGATATAGAAGTTCAAAAGAAATAAGAGGAGAGTTTTTCAGACCTGGGGTGAAAACAGAAGTCTTAAAAATTAGTTCTGAGGGAGCCTTGAATCAGTTTCTGAGAACTAGAACTCATAGGGATAAGGATCAGTTTTCTCGAGAGCTTTTAAAGCTGAATTCTTCTACACTTTGAAACCTTAAGAGTTTGAGAGATTTCTTTAGACAATCAGCTCACACTGTTACATTGATTTCAAGAACATAAAAAGTTCAAATCTCTCTGTTTCTGTTCTGTGCTTGGGTGTTCAGGGCATTTGAAGATATTTGGTGATTTACTCGAGGGTGCTGGGTATTATCTGATTGCTGAAAGATGTCCTATGACTGCCTAGTCTAATTTCTAGTAGATTTAGTATTTTGGTTAAGCTTCTTTCTTCTTGGGCTTTGTGACTGTGGTTTGGTCTTGAACTTGGCTCTGTTTGTTGCTGTTGATTGTCAACCTGCTGGTGTTATTGTTTGTTGTTGATACTATTGCATTGCTGTGGCTGACCTCTTCTTCTTCCATTGTAATTGATTACAAGGTACACAGCTTGATCTTGGGTAATTGTGAACTAAAATGCGAAAAAAATCTTTAATTGAAGCATGAGATCATTTGACTTAGTTTTTTGGTTTATGTATCAGAATGTCTGACTCCTTAATGCTATTAAGACCTTTGCTTGAAGTTGTACTAGTTGGATCGAAATTGTTTATGTCGTAATAAACTAAAAACTGTTTGTATTAGCATGGAATGTTAATCGTTCTGTCTCGAATGTATATGAGTTTTCTTCTGCAGTTTAAGTGTTAGTTGTAATTAGGTTCATTTAAATTGGTAGAATAAGTTGGGTTAGCTTCAGCTAGTTGCCTATTATCTTGTGTTGTAAATATGTTTGAAAAAGTAAGCCAACAATAATATAAACCTTTAGTAGTTACCTTTCTTTTCAATTAGCCATAAAAAGGGATTTTGAGTACACATTTCATATCTGCTCTAATAACTGGAAGCTGAAGGAAGAAAGTATAAATTACAAAGCAAAACGAATCCACTGTTTAAATATGTCTGATTAAATGATGATCATATTTGTGAGCCGTTTCATGGCTTGCCCGGCTGCAAGGGTTCGCCCCCTTAACCCCGCCTATGCGGCTGATTCCGCCCCATCCAGGTTGGGCCCGTCCTAGGCCCAATACCATGCATTTATTAAGAGCCCTTGTCCATCGGCTGGATTGGGTTCCTTTGGGCCCAAAAGTTGAAATGGCATTTGGTCTACTAGTGTTTAACTGATAAACTATGGGATTTCTTAATCACAATTAATTAGGATCTTTGTTTTATTTTAGAGATAAACAAAAAATAGGAAATCATAGTCGCTTCTAGGCTGGCCTTTTAAACAATAAATGAGATGAGCCTCTCCGGACAAAGTACATAATTTGCGGGGCCCTCGTTAAATGTATATGTTAAAACACTTAGATTTCGGGACTGGCCGTTTAGCGAATTTCACGGCCTTCCCCAAAATAATAATGCGTTAGTCTCTTTAGGCGCGTATTTTAATAACATTACCTCCCTAAACTTGGGTGAACATTTATGTGACCCAAATCCAAATCTCAACAAAGTCGGAATGTGTCAAAAATGACGGGTGCATTTATGTGGCGCAGTTCGAGACGCATTTTCACGACGTTGCAATTCTCTTTTAAAATAATAGTAATAAAAGCGGTAAAAAGTTAAAATTTGCATATAGGTTCAGCAGGTATAAAATCAGATAAATAAGCCGAATATGACAGTTGAGCGACCGTGCTAGAACCCCGGAACCCGGGAATGCCTAACACCTTCTCCCAGGTTAATAGAATTCCTTATCCAGATTTTTGGTGCGCGGACTGTAATACAGAGTCATTCTTTTCCTCGATTCGGGATTAAACCGGTGACTTGGGACACCATAAATCTCCCAAGTGGCGACTCTGAATCTTTAAATAAAAATCTCGTTTCGATTGTCCTTTAATTGGAAAAACTCTCTTACTCCCCTACGCCCTTGCGGGCGCAGGTGAAAAAGCAGGTGTGACACAAGGGATCCATTCTCAATATGAGATATGTAGTATAGGCACAGAAGTAATGTCTCAGCTTCTAGGCTACCCAAGTGAAAGCACAACAGGTGCGTTCCAGTAGAGAATATCAGGCCTCGTATGGGGTGAACTTCTTATTGAGATAATAAATGGCTTGTTCTTTCCTCCCTGTTACATCATGTTGTCCCAGAATGCAGCCAAAAGCTCCATCTAACACTGCAAGGTAAAGTAATAAGGGTCTACCTGGCTCAGGCAGGACTAAGACTGGTGGTGTCGACTGGTACTCCTTGATTTTGTCGAAGGCCTTTTGGCAGTCATCGGTCCATTTGGTGGCGGCGTCCTTCTTCAACATCTTAAAGATTGGCTCACAGATAACTGTAGACTATGCTATGAATCAGCTGATGTAGTTAAGCCTTCCCAAGAAACTCACCATGCCTTTCTTGTTTTTTGTCGGTGGTAGTTGTTGAATAGCTTTGACTTTCGATGGATCCAGTTCTATTCCTCGGCGGCTCACAATATACCCAAGCAATTTCCCAGCAGGAACCCCAAATGCACACTTTGCGGGGTTTTGTGTCAGGTTGTATCTCTGCAGTCTATTGAAGAACTTCCTCAGATCTTCTATGTGGTTAGTGGCCTTTTTGGATTTGATAATAACATCATCCACATAAACCTCTATCTCCTTGTGCATCATATAATGAAAGATGGTAGTCATGGCCCTCATGTAGGTGGCCCCTGCATTCTTTAGGCCGAATGTCATCATCTTGTAACAGTACACTCCCCACGGCGTAATGAAAGCCGTTTTCTCAGCATCTTCTTCATCCATCTAGATCGGATAATAACCAGCGAAGCAATCTACGAATGACTGCAGCCCATGCTTGGCACAATTATCAATCAGGATGTATATATTTGGCAAAGGAAAGTTGTCTTTCGAACTGGCCCATTTGAGATCCCGATAGTTGACACAAACTCTGACCTTCCCATCCTTCTTTGGCACCGTCACAATGTTGGCTAACCACGTTGGGTATTCTACTACCCTGAGAACCTTATTTTTGATCTACTTGGTGACTTCTTCCTTGATTTTTAAACTCATATCA
Source organism: Nicotiana tabacum (assembly GCF_000715075.1). NCBI lineage: Eukaryota > Viridiplantae > Streptophyta > Magnoliopsida > Solanales > Solanaceae > Nicotiana > Nicotiana tabacum. Next base: position 203,802,039 of record NC_134080.1, read on the forward strand.
GTCTTGAACTTTCTGAGCTTTTGCTTTATCGGCGGATACATTGGCTCGGTTGGCAGTTTGTGAGACACAATAGACATACTCAGACCAGTCATGTCATCATACGACCAGGCCAATATGTCCTCATACTCCTTTAGAAATTCTGTGTATTCTTTCTTCTCTGATGGCAATAGGTGAATGTTGATTCACGTTTCTTTGACATTTTCTGCATCTCCCAGGTTGACAATTTCGGTCTCGTCCAGGTTGGACTTAGGTCTGTTCTCAAAGTTCTCAACTTCTTTCACAATCTCGTCAGGTATGTCATCTTCCTCTGAATCCATGTTTGTTTGTTCTGTTGTCTCATGTCATGACACAGTCATTGGTTCATCAAGACAAGTAATAGTAATGTTGTATTGGTAAAGCAAGGAGAGAAAACGATAGCAATAAATATTAATTAATAAGAAAAAACAAAAATGCCTTTGATAAATTGAATAACTGTTTTGAATATCGAAGATCTTATTGCGGGAATTGAAAAATGTGAAAAGAAAATCAGTGAATAATGCTTGTTTTAGCCTTGCTACCCCGAGGCTCGTCGAGCTTTGGTTGTCCCGATAGTCCAATTCTTAAGATGTGCCCCACTGTTCACAGCTTGTATGGAAGGGCCTTCCTCCCCCTCCTCCTCGAGAATAATGCAACAGTCCATATCACTGTCCTCTAGAAACAAGTTCTTCACTACTGCAAGTGCTTCTTCTTCATCTGACCCATAGATAATGTCGGCCTGTTGGAAGGTCTGCTCCAGATGCGGTATTGGTTGCTCTAGTGGGTAGTAAGGACCGCGCCATGGTGGCGTCTAGCTATTAAATTCTTCCCAAGTGTATTCATATCCCAAACCGAAGGTAGTGCCATATTTCTTGAGTTTTATGGGTTTAGAGATTCCTTGAAAGTTCTTGCCTTTAGAGGGACTAAGAGGAGGAGCGGGTGGAAAACCCTTGGATATTGTGAAATAATATGATGATGCTAGAGTGAACGAACTAACCTTTGGGGAGGGGAATAATAAAACAAAAAATAAAACAAAAGGTAATCAAGTTAGTGAGAATTATAAAAAGTATTCCAATATTTAACCACATAGTGCGGGAATGTAAAGCGTGTCCTAATTTGGGAATCTCTTTGTGCCCGAGTTAGTCCTATCAACAAATAGACTTGGAGAACTTCGAATGCCAATAAATGCTTCATTTCATAATATAAAAATAGACGAATCCCAAAACGATACTAAGATAATAATAATAAGTCACTACTGGCACTTGGCCTTATTACATTTGGAAAGCGGGTAAACCTAATCTATTTGGCCTTAGAAAGACCTTCCTCAAGTTGAATTCTCTCATTGATCAAATCCTCCAGTTTATAATAATAAAGCATGTTGACATGTATTTGCAGGTTAAGAAAGCGATAATTACAGCAGTTTCATAATTTAAAGCAGTTATAAAGGAAGGAAACAAGAAAGATATGTCAGTTTTGCTTTTGAAGAAATTAAACGCTTAAAGGAATTAAACAAATAATTGCACATAGGGAGGGTACAAATTCACGAAAACGGTATAAAATGGTAAAAGCCTGAATATCCCCAGCAGGGAGACAATATCTGTCGCGCTCCCTTTTCCTTCACGGAATCGGGTTTATGACATTTTGGTTGGGACAACTCTTTCCTTTTAGGAAAGGGGGTTTGTAATTTTGAAGAGTTGCCACCTAACGATTTAAGGTGCGTTAGGGCATCTATAGGGTTCATTTGTAAATACGTTTGGTAACTAGAGATAGGGTAAGGTCTTGAAATTATCCTAAGGGGAAGGCGTTAGGCAACCCTCAGGATCCACTAGTGTGGTTCCCGACCAAACAGTTTTTGTGAATTTGTACAAATAACAAACAAACAAGTATGGCTCAAATAGTAGGGGATTTAAGTTTAGACACACAAGTGTTTGAAAAAGGACAAATAAAAGGCAAGATTTTGAAAAAGAATTGCAATCTAAACATACTTGGAAATGTAAAGGGGGTGTCCTAGGTTTGCTTATAATATGGATCACATCAATGCAATACCCGGTATGAGACTCCTCAGAGAGGGGCTACACGTGGTATTAACGCACCGGTCATCATATCCATATCTACCCTTTCCCGCCCCGTGAAGGTAATTAAAGCGAGGGTTGGTCTCGACCCCTATTGCATGTTGTTACCCATCCTTTCCTATCAGTCCCGGAGGAAATTAGGACTTATATCCTATAAGAGGGGGGTTTCTAAGCAGACCCTCAGGTTTAAAGACAAAATACTAAGCGACAGACAAGAACATATAGGACTGCATTTCGGGGGAAAACACAAAAACAGATAGAAGGCGTAGATATACCTCCACAAGTAATGCACATAGACAGCATGACTCATACACAGATAAGGTCTGAATTCAGATCCTAAGCATGGTATCTAAGTGATAACAGCAGAACCAGATTTATTACATGACTAAGAAAAGAAGTCCGAATCAGGCTTGTCTATTGATTTTAATATGCTGATAGTTAAACAAAGGCAGTTCTGGTTTTAAGTTATTACTTAAGGCTTGCCTAGGCGTAAAGTAATACACAATAGTTATTCAGAGTTATTAAAATAGTGTGGAGATTGTTTTTTTTCTAAAACATGTTGTTCTAAATATTGCAAAGACATGCAGGGATTATTACCAGTTTGTTTAAAGTAGGATGAGACTGTTGATACTCCTTTAATAGTTAATTAAGCGTAGCTGAATGAGGATGAACGAGAACCTAATCATGGTATCTAATGATTTATACGCAAGATTTCTAAATGCACAGCATGATTGCAGAATTCCCTAAGAGCAGGATTTCTAAATGAAATTTCAGAACATGTTTACGTGGGCGGAATCACATAATAGCAGCTTATTTTATTGTTATTATCTACCCTATAGACAGGATTTCTAAGTGTGGATGAGATGCTAAAAACAGTACATATAAATCCTAAATAGAATGATAGCTAATGCATGGCATGTTCTACCTAAACATTCTTGTTGTTGCGTATAGAGAAAAGTAAACCTAGGAACATGATTTCTACCCTGGATTATACTACAGCATGCATATTACCCACCCCTTTTCACTATCCAACCCAATACTTGTTTACAAATTATTACAGACCAATACTGAAATGAATTACATAAGCAGGAAAGGAAGATAAAAGTTACACTGTAGAGAGCCTGAAAACAGGCCCAAACTTTCAGCACCTGATTAGGACTTCCTCCCTGAGTTATGTAATAAATCACCTCAAGTGCTAAGATTGTTACATAGTCTTTCTCAAACCTAGGTGTGTCAGAGTTCCCTAAGGACCTCAAGGGATTCCGGGCAGTGCTCACACCCAGGTTTCATAGCCAAGACAGAGTAAGTGCAGTGTGGAAAGGCCAGCTTTTATCTGTGTCAAAGTTTAGAGGGAGCTCAAGGGTCCCAAGGCAAGACTCACATAAAAGGGGTAGAACCTAGTGGTCTAAGAGTATGTGTGAGAGTGCTTGACATAGATTTAAAAGCGTTGAGTTGAAAACAGTTTGAAACAGCATGTTTGAAATAAGTTTGCAGAAACAACAAAAGAATTGCTTAGGGAAAAACAATTTTGAAAGGAGAAGGGGATAGGAGCAATAATCTTGGAACAAGCCAGCACACACAGAACAAGTTCAAAGAATAGTACAATTTCAAAGTCACAAAAAAGGGAAGTAAGGGGTTGGGGCCAATTATGAAACACATAAACATGGATAAGAGGAGAAGCACATAGACCAGCAAGTACAAAGAACAAGTAGGAACTGATTGGCCTCCAGACCATAAACTACTACTTCACGATCCAGATTTTCCACTCTCGGGAGTCATGATGACGCCTATTAATGTGAGCTAGGCAAGCCAATTATTGAACAGATTACCTTTATCCATTTTTATACCCTTTTAGCATTTATAAAGCAATAATGTGAAAAACAGCAGAAATTTCATTAAGCGGAAGAAATGAAGTAAAATATCTAAAATATGATTCCAATACAACTGTTTAAGCCTTAATCACCCAGAACTGGTGTCACAGTACCACAGACGATCTAAAAGTGCTAAATTCAAAGTCTAAAAATAAAGATACACTGTTTCTGAATCAAATAAATGAAACAGGAAATAAAGGATAGAGGAGACGTCAGGGCCTACGGATGCCTGCATGTCTACCTTGGATCTCTGCATGGACTGAAGGTAGCCACCCAAATGCTATGGTCCAAGAGTTGCTCCGGGATCTGCACATAGTGTAGAGTGTAGTATCAGCACAACCGACTCCATGTGCTGGTAAGTGCCTAGCCTAACCTCGGCGAAGTAGTGACGAGGCTAGGACCAGACTACCAAATAAACCTATGCAGTTATATAATATACAACGGAAAATAAAACAAAAATAAACAAGTAAAGATGGGAGGGGGTACATGATGCAGGGGTGTATCAATATCAACAGCAAACCAAGAGTAACGGCATAAGGACAGCTTAGAATTCACGGCAAAACAATAAGAAACTTATATTCAATCTATAAACACTTTGTATCAACAACTGTTATGGCGCGCAACCCTATCCCAATATATAACAACATTGTTGCGGCGTGCAACCCGATCCATATCATTTATCACTGTTGGGGCGTCCAACCCGATCCACATATATCATTGTTGCGGCGTGCAACCCGATCCACATATATCATTGTTGCGGCGTGCAACCCGACCCACATATATCATTGTTGCGGCGTGCAACCCGACCCACATATATCATTGTTGCGGCGTGCAACCCGACCCACATATATCATTGTTGTGATGTGCAACCCGATCCACATATAATATTGTTGCGGCGTGCAACCCGATCCACATATATAATCAACAACAATCATAACAAGTGTCCCGGCAAGGGATCAATAAAGAACTACACTATCCCGGCAAGGGAATCGACAGTATCAGTAAATGCATCCTGGCAAGGGAGAAATAGCTATAACCAAACTTGTTCCAACATCTAACTACCTCAGCAAACACCAATACTCAATCATAAGTAATTCCATGATAACAATCATAATCCTTTCTCAATACAGAGAATCATCAATTTAAGCATCTGTAGTATTATTCAAGAACACAATATATCACAATTTAAGACTCACGGTCATGCTCGACACCAACGTATAAATACTCGTCACCATTCCTATATGTCGTACTCAACAAGAAACAAGTAGCAAATAGGACACAACTCCTAATCCCTCAAGCTAAGGTTAGACCAAACACTTACCTCGATGCCACGAACACAATTCACGTCTCAATTATCGCTTTACCCCTTGATTGCACCACCAATTCGCTCGTATCTAGCCGCAAGTTACTTAATTACATCATTAAACGCTAAATGAATCAACCCCAATTCATAAAAAATGAGTTTTCCAAAGTACCTTGGTTCTACCCAAAACACTCAATTTTCCCCATGAAAATCATTGATTTTGAGTTGAAATCATGTGAAAAGATGTAAATGATTGAAGAAAATGAGTTAAAATTGACTTACAATCGATTTGGAAGAAGAGTTGTTCTTGAAGAATCGCCCTAGGGAGTTTGTATTTTGAAAAGATGTGAAAAATGGTTGATTTTTGGCTACGTATAAAAATTGCAGGTTACAGGTATGGGATTTGTGAATAGGGTTTGCAATTGCGAACCCTGACCCCTGCTATGTTCGCATTTGCGATGGGGGTTTTCGCATTTGCGAGGTGGAAAATGTGAAGGATGCGTCGCTATTGCGACGACTGGCTTAGAGGGAGGGAATCGCATTTGCAATAGAATCCTCGCAATTGCGAGGATAGGATAGCCTAGGCCTCTTTCGCATTTGTGACATGCCTCTCGCATGTGCCTGCAATGCCACAACTGAAAATATGCGATTTTCCAAGTCTACAATACACCCCGTGGCCTATCCAAAACTCACTCGAGCCCTCGGGGCTCCAAATCAAACATGCATACCAACCTAAAAACATCATACAGACTCGCTCGTTCGTTCAAATCACTAAGATAACATCAACAACTAGGAATTTATCATCGAAATCATAAAATTTTCTTAAGAACTTCAAATTTCCAATTTTCTCAAAAATGATCCGATTCACATAGTATCAAGCCCGTTTCTTACCAAATTTTACAGACTTATCTTAAATCACATATAAGGCATATACCAGGCGCCGGAACTAAAATACGAGCCCGATACCATCGAGTTCTAATCACAATTCATTTCCAAATCTCATAAATAATTTCAGAAAATACTTTTCTTTAAAAATTCATTTCTCGGGCTTGGGACCTCAGAATTCAATTCCGGGCATACGCCCAAGTCCCATATTTTCCTACGGACCTTCCGGGACCATCAAATCACGGGTCCGGGTCCTTATACCTAAAATGTTGACCGAAGTCAACTTAATTCATTTTATAATCAAAATTTACCATTTTCACATATTTTCACATATTAGCTTTCCGGCTACGCGCCCGGACTACGCACGCAAATCGAGGTGAGACAAAAAGTGGTTTTTAAAGGCCTCTGAAAGAAGAATTCATTTTAAAAATAGATGATGACCTTTTGGGTCATCATATTCTCCACCTCTAAAACAACTGTTCGTCCTCAAACGGATAGAAGAAGAAAGTACCTGAGTCGGGAAAAAGATGGGGATAACGGCTCCGCATATCGGACTCAGACTCCCAAGTCGATGCCTCAGTAGGCTGACCTCTCCACTGAATACGAATAGAAGGAAAAAATTTCGATCTCAACTAACCAACTTGCCGGTCTAGAATAACTACCGGCTTCTCCTCATAAGACAAGTCCTTGTCCAACTGGGCAGTGCTGAAATATAACACATGGGATAGATCGTCGTGATATTTCCGAAACATGGACACATGAAACACTGGATGCACGGCTGATAAGCTCGGTGGCAATACAAGTCTATAAGCCATTTCTCCCACTCGATCAAGAATCTCAAACGGTCCAATGAACCTAGGGCTAAGCTTGCCCTTCTTCCCAAATCTCATCATGTCCTTCATAGGCGACACTCGAAGCAATACCCGCTCACCGACCATGAATGCCAAATCACAAACCTTGCGGTCGGCATAACTCTTTTGCCTGGACTGAGTTGTATGAAGCCTATCCTAAATAATCCTGACCTTGTCCAAGGCGGTTCAGGATTCGAACCCAACAACCAAGCCTCCACAAGCTCAAACCATCCAACCGGACACTGATACCGTCTACCATATAAAGCCTCATAAGGAGCCATCTGAATACTCGATTGGTAGCTGTTGTTGTAGGTAAACTCTGCTAAAGGCAAGAACTAATCCCACGAGCCTCCAAAGTCAATGACACAAGCTCGGAGAATATCCTCCAAAATCTAAATAGTCCGCTCGGACTTCCCGTCTGTTTGAGGATGAAATGATGTGCTCAACTCAACCCGTGTGCCCAACTCTCGCTGAATTGCTCTCCAGAAATGCGAGGTAAACTGTGTACCTCAGTCCGAAATGATAGACTCGGGAACACCATGAAGACGAACAATCTCCCGGATATAGATCTCAGCTAACCTCTCGGAAGAATAGGAGGCTGCCACAGGAATGAAATGTGCTGACTTAGTTAGCCTATCAACAATAACCCACACTGCATCGAACTTTCTCTGAGTCCTAGGAGTCCAACAACGAAGTCCATAGTGATCCGCTCCCACTTCTACTCAGGAATCTCAATCTTCTGGAACAAACCACCAGGCCTATAATGCTCATACTTAACCTGCTGACAATTCAAACACCAAGCCACATATGCAACGATGTCCTTCTTCATTCTCCGCCACCAATAATGTTGCTGCAAATCCTGATACATCTTTGCAGCGTCTAGATGAATAGAGTACCGGGAGCTATGGCCTCCTCTAAAATCAACTCTGGGAGTCCATCTACATTAGGCACACAAACTTGACCCTGCAATCTCAAAACTTCATCATCACCTAAGGTAACCTGCTTGGCACCTCTGTGCTGCACCGTGTCTCTAAGGACACACAAATGGGGATCATCATACTGTCGATCACATATACGCTCCAATAAAGAGGAATGAGCGACCGTGCAAGCTAATACACGACTGGGCTCAGAAACATCTAACCTCACGAACTGATTGGCCAAAGCCTGAACATCCAAAGCAAGCAGTCTCTCACCGATCGGAATATAAGCAAGACTGTCTATATTGGTTGACTTCCTATTCAAAGCGTCTGCCACCACATTGGCCTTTCCCGTATGATATAAGATGGTGATATCATAGTCCTTTAATAGCTCCAACCACCTCCTCTGCCTCAAATTTAGCTCCTTCTACTTGAACAAATACTGCAGACTCTTGTGATACGTGAATACCTCACATGCCATGCCATACAGATAATGCCTCCAAATCTTCAATGCATGAACTATGACTGCCAACTCCAAATATGAATCTAATATAACTGTTTAAACCTTAATCACCCAGAAATGGTGTCACATTACCATAGACGATCTAAGAGTGCTAAATTCAAAGTTTGAAAATAAAGATACACTATTTCCGAATCATGAAATGAAATAGGAAATAAAGGATAGAGGAGACGCCAGGGCCTGCGGATGCTTGCAGGTCTACCTTGGATCTCTGCGTAGACTGAAGGCAGCCACCCAAATGCTATTGTCCAAAAGCTACTCCGGGATCTGCACTATACAGAGTGTAGAATCAGCATAATCGATCTCATGTGCTGGTAAGTGCCTAGCCTAACCTCAGCAAAGTAGTGACGAGGCTAGGACCAGACTACCAAGTAAACATGTGCAGTTATATAATATACAGCAGAAAATAAAACAGGAATAAACAAGTAAAGATGGGAGGGGGGGTACATGCTGCAGGGGTATATCAATATCGACAGTAAATCAAGAAAAGGCATAAGGACAACTTAGAATTTACAACAAAACAATAAGGAACTTGTAAGCAATCTATAAAAACATTATATCATCAATTGTTACGGCGCACAACCCGATCCCAACACATAACAACATTGTTGCGGCATGCAACCCGATCCATATCACTTATTACTGTTGCGGTGTGCAACCCGATCCGCATATATCATTGTTGCGGCGTGCAACCCGACCCACATATATCATTGTAAACCTGATCCAATTATATCATTGTTGCGACGTGCAACCCGATCCAATTATATCAGTGTTGCGGCCTGCAACCCGATCCACATATAATATTATTGCGGCGTGCAACCCGATCCACATATATAATCAACAATAATCATAACAAGAGTCCCGGCAAGGGATCAATAAAGAACTACACTATCCCGGCAAGGAAATCGACAGTATTAGTAAATACGTCCCGTCAAGGGAGAAACAGCTATAACCAAACTTGTTCCAACATCTAACTACCTCAGTTAACACCAATACTCAATCATAAGTAAATTCATGAGAACAATCATAATCCTTGCTCAATACAGAGAATCATCAATTTAAGCATCCGTAGTATTATTCAAGAACACAATAAATCACAATTTAAGACTCACGGTCATGCTCGGCACCAACTTATAGATACTCGTCACTATGCATATACGTCGTACTCAACAAGAAACAAGTAGCAAATAGGACACAACTCCAAATCCTCAAGCTAAGGTTAGACCAAACACTTACCTTGATGCCACGAACACAATTCACGTCTCAATTATTGCTTTACCCCTTGATTCCATTACCAATTCGCCCGTATCTAGCCACAAGTTACGTCAATAAATGCTAAATGAATCAACCCCAATGCATAAAAAATGAGTTTTCCAAAGTTTTACCCAAAAAGTCAAAAATCGCCCCCGGGCCCACTAGTCAAAACCCGAGGTTCGAACCAAAACCCGATTACCCATTCCCCCACGAACCCAAATATTTTGTTTTGAAATCTGACCTCAAATCGAGGTCCAAATCCCCAATTTTTTGAAAAACCTAGGTTCTACCCAAAACACCCAATTTTCCCCATAAAAATCATTGATTTTGAGTTGAAATCATGTGAAACGATATTAATGATTGAAGAAAACGAGTTAAAATTGGCTTACAATCAATTTGGAAGAAAAGTTGATCTCGAAAAATTGCCCTAGGGAGTTTTTGTTTTGAAAAGATGTAAAAATGGTTGATTTTCAGCTAACTATAAAAATTGCAGGTTGCAGGTATGGGAATTGCGAACAGGGTTCGCAATTGCGAACCCCGGCCCCTGCTATGTTCTATTTGCGATGGGGGTTTTCGCATTTGTGATATGGGAAATGCGAAGGATGCGTCGCAATTGCGACGACTGGCTTAAAGGGAGGGAATCGCATTTGTGATAGAATCCTTGCAATTGTAAGGATAGGCTGGCCTGGGCCTCTTTTGCATTTGCGACATGCCTCTCGCATTTGTGAGCTAGGCTTCGCAAATGCGAAGCCTGCATGCCTGCAATGCCACAACTGAAAATATGCAATTTTCCAAGTGTAGAATACACCTCGTGGCCTATCCAAAACTCACCCGAGCCCTCGGGGCTCCAATCCAAACATGCACACCAACCTAAAAACATCATACGGACTCGCTTGTGCGTTCAAATCACTAAGATAACATAAACAACTAGGAATTTAGCATCGAAATCATGAAATTTTCTTAAGAACTTCAAATTTCCAATTTTCTCAAAAATGATCTGATTCACGTCGTTTCAAGCCCGTTTCTTACCAAATTTCACAAACTTATCTTAAATCACATATAAGACCTGTATCGGGCGTCGGAACAAAAATATGGGCCCGATACCATCAAGTTTTAATCACAATTCATTTCCAAATCTCATAAATAATTTCAGAAAATAATTTTCTTTAAAAATTCATTTCTCGGGCTTGGGACCTCAAAATTTGATTTCGGGCATACGCCCAAGTCCCATATTTTTCTATGGACCCTCCGGGACCGTCAAATCACGTGTCCAGATCTGTTAACCCAAAATGTAGACCGAAGTCAGCTTAATTCATTTTATAATCAAAATTTACCATTTTTCACAAATTTTCACATATTAGCTTTCCGGCTACGCGCTCGGATTGCGCATGCAAATCGAGGTGAGACAGAAAGAGATTCTTTTAAGGCCTCGGAATGCAAAATTCATTTTAAAAATAGGTGATGACCTTTTGGGTCATCACACTACTACTTCGAAGTGTTAACAAAAGGATCATGCTTGAAATTAGAATAGTAATAGGCAATAAGACATAGAGACAGGATATGGGAGTAGTCATGTTGAGGGCAGGAGTCTATTATACACAATTAGTCATTCCACTTAGTGTTAATCAAGTACATTAGGAGTCTATGATACTAACATGGCCTACTAGTTGAGGGAAATAAACAAGGACTCAAGTAAACATGCTGATTACACTTGAACAAGAGAGGGCAAAATTTAAGCATGCTGAATAAAGTAGTAAACAAGAAGGGCAATTAAACAAAAAAACCATTAAATTAGTGCAGAAGGAGACATGGATTAATAGATAGGGAGCACATAGAGTTGAGTTTCAGAATTGAACTAGGAACATACCAGTTAAGGAAGCAAAAATGCAGAAAATAAAGCAAGTAGAGTTCCACAGGCTAGCCTTGACTTTAAGTCGGCTAGACAAGCAGCTAGCACAAGTAGTAGAGAAAGAAGAGAGAGTTTGAGTGTATGTGTGTATATTCTAAACTAGTTGTTCGTGTGTTAAGATTGTAGAAGAGAGTCTTTTATATAATAGTTTGAAAACTGGTTCAAAATAAGGCAAGAATCAATTTTTCAGTAATTATAGAACTCAGTATCAATTAAGAACAAAAATCAGCCAAGTATCCCTTAATTAAGGGAGTAATTTACCGACGGTAGAAAGCAGGTACCAGATAAGGAAAGAATCAAAGTAACATAGGTACAAAATATGTAAATTAGGGCTAGATACATAAGGGTCTAATTAAGGAAATAACAGTAGAAATCAATTAAAATATAGTCAATCACATAACAAGGTAAGAAATAAATTTATGGGATAGGAAAAATAGCCGGAAATATGTATAAGAGCATCAATACTGTAAATCAAGGATTTCAAGAATCGAAAAAATAGTACTAATATTAAGGAAAATAGTATAAACTTCCATGAATAAACCAAAAAACGGAGTACAAACAGGAAGAACCAAATCGTAACCCTTAATAAGACATCAGTAGGATGAAAGTCATAGAAATACTCTAACTAATCACAGCATATCCATGAGAATCGCACATACAGACAAATCGACCGAACGAACAGTAAAGACGAACTCAAAATCACAAACTAGAGCCAAACAAATTAGGGTTTTCAACATATTGAGTCAGATAAAAATAAACCATTTAAACGTAGTAAAAATCATATGATAATACTAAAAATCAGAGGAGAAGTCGTTTAAAAAAGGTTAAGAAACCCTACTCTTTAAGACGAAGGGTTACTTTAGAGAAAATCGGAAAAAACCTTCGAGGAAAACAACAAAAACTCATAATATACACAGATTTAAGATAGATCAAAAAGAAATCGGAGGATCTCAAGAGTTAGGATTTCAAAGAACCCAGAGAAGATGAGAAAACCTTAGAACGTTACCGATTTTAGCCGGAAAAGTCATGGATCTTACTCGAACAGCCATGGATGGACAGAAAATGGCATGAAAGACCATGGATAGGAGTTGAACCACTCCAAGTTCACCTGAGGACCTCAGGGTAGTGTCAAACTGGCGTGGGGTGAAGCAGGGACTAGGAGATGATGAGAGACCATGATTTCCGGCGAGGGAGGTGGCCGGAGAAGGTGGACAAGGTCCATCGAAGAGGATGGGAGAAGAGAAGGTTCTAGAAAGAACCAGTAGAGAGAGGGAGATGAGTGTCAGTTGAGTGAATGAGAGAATGAGGGTTTGGGGGGTAGTCTTAGGTTAATTATGGTAAGAGTGAATCTGGGTCGTTGATCAAAATTGATCAACGGCCAGGATTAACTCAGGTCTGGGCCGGGTATGGTTTGGGTTTGGGCTTGGGTCCGATAGGTTTTTTAATTTAGTTAGGGGTCCATTGGATTTAGGTTAGAATTGAAAGTCAATTCGGCTATAAGTTAAATAGCCTGTTTTTTCACTATTATAATTTATAAAAAAAATTCTAAAAAATAATTTAAATTTTTTTTAAATGATTTATAATACATAATTAGAAATTTAAAAATACAGGATCTAATTTTATGCATACAAAACATAATTAAATCTTAAAAGGGCTAATATTGCAATTATGTGCAATTTTGCTTTTAAAAATACTAAATGTAATTATAAAAATATATAAAAATTACATTAGCCATATTTTGGCATAAATATAGAAATACAATAGATGAATTATCAAAATACTAATTTTGAAAATAATTATTGGGAATTTTATGGATAAAAGTGGAGAAAATAAATCAATTTAAAACCTTAAAATTATGGAAACAATAATAAAAACCTTGGACATGCTTGTATATGCATATATATATATATATATATATATATATATATATATATATATATATATATATATATATATATATATATATAGAGAGAGAGAGAGAGAGAGAGAGAGAGAGAGAGAGAGAGAGAGAGAGAGAGAGAGAGAGAGAGAGGAGTAATGACATCCCGGCAAGGGAGATAATATCAAAAGCAATAACATCCTAGCAAGGGGGACAATATCATAAACCTCTTCTCTTTTCCACATTTACTTCACAACTCAATTTTCAACTAGAGCCAATGCTCGACAATGTTCAATTACCAATAATACTTCCACAAGCCTTGTTCAATAATAGAAATCATCATATAAAGCATGAACAATACGAAACGGAGTCACATTGATCATAGTATAAGACTCACGGGCATGCTTGATACCGACGCAAAGATATTCGTCACCTTGCCTATACGTCGTACTCAACAATTAACACATAGCAAATAAGACACAACTCCTAATCCCTCAAGCTAAGGTTAGACCAAACACTTACCTCAATGCCACGAACACAATTCAAGCCTCAACTATCACTTTACCTCTTGTTTCCACCACCAGTTTGCTTGTATCTAGCCACAATTTACTTAACGATATCAATAAATGCTAAATGAATCAATTCTAATGCATGAAAATAGGTTTTCCAATGATTTCCCCAAAAAGTCAAAAGGCGACCCCGGGCCCACATGGTCAAAACCCGAGGTTCGAACCAAAACCCGATTACCCATTCACCTACGAACTCAAATATATAATTTGTTTTGAAATCAGACCTCAAATCGGGGTTCAAATCCCTAAAAATTGAAAATCCTATGTTCTATCCAAACCACCCAATTTCCCCCATGAAAACCCTTGATTTTGAATTGAAATCATGTGAAAAGATATTATAGATTAAACAAAATGAGCTAGAAACAACTTACAACTGATTTGGAGAAGAACTATTCTTTATAAAATCGCCCAAGAGAGCTTAGGGTTTGAGAGAGTTTGAAAAATGAAGAAAAATGTGTCTAAGTCCTAATTTACTGGTCGCAGATGTCGCAATTGCGACCAGGTTTCGCAACTGCGAACCCCTTCAGGACCTATTGTCTTCGAAAATGCAAAGAATCTGTCGCATTTGCGACCAAGGGAAAATCCGGTCACCTTCGCAATTGCGAGAAATGGTCGCATTTGCGACCAAAGCCTGCCCAGGCTAGGATCGCATTTGCGACACCTGGGTCGCAATACCCATGCCTGAGAACTTCGCAATTGCGAAGCCTGATCTCGCCATTGCGAGATTAGAGGCCTGAGTAAAAATATCAGATACCAGCAACCTTTTCTAAGTCCAATTACACTCTGTGGCCTATTAAAAACTTACCCGAGCCCTCGGGGGTCCAAACCAAACATGCACCCTAACCTAAAAATATCATACGGACTTGCTCGCGCGATCAAATCGCCAAAATAACATCCACAACTATGAATTAACCTCAAATTCATGAAATCACTCAAGAACAGTAAAATTACTATTTTCTCAACTATAGGTCCGTTTTATATCAAACCAACTCCGATCTTTACTAAATTTTACAGATTCATCTTAATTATTATTTCAAACTTGTACTTAGCTTTGGAACCAAGATATGGGCCCGATACCATCAAGAAAATGCATCAATTCACTTCTAAAAACCTTTATATTTTCTAAAAAAATAATTTTCTTTAAAAATTCATTTCTCGGGCTTGGGACCTCGGAATTCTATTCCGGGCATACGCCCAAGTCCCAAATTTTACAACGGAACCTAGAGACCGTTTGATCGCGAGTCCGGATCCGTTTACCAAGAATGTTGACCAAAGTAAACTTTATTTAATTTTAAAAGCTAATTTTCATATTTTACTGCGCCCGCAAATCGAAGTGAGACAAAGAGAGGTTTTTAAGACCTCGGAATACTGACTTTACTTTCAAAATGAGTGATGACCTTTTGGGTCATCACAGATTAGAAGGTGTGATAATTTTTTTGTATTATACAAGGTTCTAGAGGAGGAGAAAATGACTTATGGGGCCATCAATATTAAAGACTAGATTGACCATTGGTGTGATTCATATTTGATCGATAACGGAGGAAAAGTCTCTTAGGCTCAATTCTGCTCGGACATTTGCCTAAGATATGGTCAGGCCCAACCCTTGGATATTGTCATTGAATTCAATAGGCTTCAACAAGTAACAAATGCTACTAGTTATCAATGTCGTTTTGAGGAGCTTAGGGGACCAACTCTGTTAGCTAGGCCACATTTAGACAAGGCCTACTTCATTACTTGTTTTATTAGTGGGCTAACAACAGATTTAGGTCCAATGGTTAAGGTGGCCAAGCCCCAAACACTCTTAACTGCTTATGCTACAGCCAAGTTGTACGAACAATCCTTGAATGCACATGCCAAAACCCACAACCCCAAAGCCTTTTCAAAAGCCTAGTTATTATTCTTCTAGCCCAAGGCTCCAATTTCTTCCTACTAGTCAATGGCCAACCTTTATAAATTCCAAGCCCAATCCCACCAATGTCCATGCAAAGCAGTTAGCCCAAAAGAACCCCACCATCTAGTCTTTGTGAGAACGCAAATTGTGTTACAAATGTCATGATCACTATTTCCTTAGACATTAGAGCAAACCACGAGCCTTAAACGCCATAGAGGGAATTGAGTCTCCTCTAGAAGCCAAGGAGGAAGAAGAGGGTTTCGAAAAGGCTTTAGGTGAAACAAAGAAAGAAGGTGAGGTGACATTGGCTATGCTAATGGGTTTGTCACATACACCCACCACAATTTGAATTCAAGGGTGGGTCAAGAAGCATAAGGTGTCCATACTAATTAATAGAGGGACTACCCATAGTTTCGTTAACCCCAAGATTGTGAAGCAATTTGGGTTAATGATAGAACCACTTCACAAGGTTATGAAGGTGAGGGTGGCAAACGGGCAATTGATTCCTTGCAACTATAATTGTCCAGAATTTTCTTAGACCATGGACACCGAGTCTTTAACCTTTAACATGGTACTACTTAAGGCATGGGGAGTGACATCATACTGGGTATGGATGTGGATTCTATGACACCAATCATGCTGTATACACGACCCCATAGTATCTCATTTTGTAAGGATCAAAGACTCATTACTATAATGGGTAATGACACTAAAGGTATATTGGCTGAGGGGGATGTGAGGTCTATTGCCAAGTTACTACGAATGGGCCATGGCTGCTTGTCAGCCCATTTGTTAAGCTTGGATGGAGGACATGAGCAACAACTAAGTTCGGGTCCAGTTCAAAAACTCATAGAACAATTTGCTGAGATTTTTCAAGATCCAAAAGAACTTCATCCAAACAGAGGATGTGATCATGCCATCGAATGGCTGCCTAGCTCCAAGCCAGTAAACCAACGACCTTATAGTTACTCTTATGAGCAGAAAAATACGATTGAGAGAATGGTAAGGGAAATGCTTGAAACCCAAATTGTGATAACCAGTACATCTCCTTTTGCATCACCAGTCATCCTTGTTAAAAAGAAGGATCCAACTTGGAGATTTTGTGTGGACTATCGAAGGTTAAATGACATAACGGTGAAGAACAAATACCCTATTCCAGTGGTTGAGGATCTGCTTGATAAACTACATGGAGCTCAATTTTTCTCAAAAATAGATCTACGCTCGGAGTATCATCAGATTCATATGAAACAAAGGGATGAATACAAAAAGGCATTCAAAACTCATCATGGCCTTTGGAAATTTCGATTAATGCCTTTCGAATTAACCAACGCATCGGCAACCTTTCAAGCACTCATGCACAAGGTTTTCAATACCTATCTCAGGAAATTTGTCCTAGTATTTTTTGACGACATCCTCATCTACAATGTGACCCTGGAGGATCATGTTAAACACTTGAGAGTAGTGTTTGACGTTCTTAAAGAGAACCAGTTGTTTGCAAAGCAATCCAAATGCAGTTTTGGGGAGGATTAGATTGAATATTTGGGCCATATCATTTCGAACCAAGGTGTGAGTACTGATCCAACACAGATCGAGGCAATGATTAATTGGCCTTGTCCAGTTAATATTAAAGGGGTTGAGGGGTTTTCTTGGACTAACCGGGTATTATCGCAAGTTTATTAAAAACTTTATAGCTATCAGTAAACCTTTAACAGATTTACCCAAAAAAGGAGTTTTTTCATGGAATGAAAGTGCTACTGTTGTATTTGAGGAATTGAAGAATGCAATGGTGCATGCCCCAGTTTTAGCACTACCAGATTACACAATTCCTTTTGTTGTTGAGATGGAGTGGTACAGGATTATGAGCAGTACTAATGCAGAACCATAAAGTAATTGCATTCATCAGTCAAGGGCTTAGTCCAAGACATTTGGGTCACTCACCATACGAAAAAGAGTTGTTGGCCCTATTGGTTGTTGTTGAGAAGTGGAGGCATTATCTCCAACCCAATCATTTTATCATTAGGACGGACCATTCCAGCTTGAAGTTTCTAAAGGATTAATAAATAACCTCAACATTACAGCATAAAGGGATTTCCAAACTAATGGGCTTGAATTATGAGATCCATTACAGGAACGGAGTAGATAATGTAGTGGTTGATGCCCTGTCGAGAAAATAAGAGTTTATGGAGGAATGTAATGGTCTTACTTTAGTGCAGCCCAAATGGGTATAAGAGGTGCTGGAAAGTTATTGTGAAGATGTTGAAGCCTAGGACATCATTAAACAACTTAGATTAGATGCAAGCGCAATTCCAAATACATTATTGCAAAAAGGGATCATCAGGTTCAATAGTTTAATTTGGGTGGGCAGCAGCAAAGGATTAAGAAAGTCCATCATTAAGCAATTGCACGCTATACCATGGGGAAGGCATTCTGGTATTACAGTAATGCAAAAAAGGGTAAAGCTCATTTTTCTTTTGACCTACTCTAGGGAAGGACGTAAAGGAAGTGATACAAAATTGTATGATATGCCAAAGAAACAAGGGGGAACATGTGCCTTATCCAGGGATTTTACAGCCACTACTAATACCCTCGAAGGCTTGGGAACACCTCACTGTGGACTTCATCGAAGGCCTACCTAATGTTACACGGGAAGGACTCAATCTTAGTGGTCATACACAGGTACACTAAGTATGCTCATCTATTTTCCCTAATTCATCCTTGTGATGCAGCACAAATAGCTTTGTTATTCCTAGACAACTTTTGTAAATTACATGGGATTCCAAGCTCTGTCCTTTCAGATAGAGATCCCATCTTTACTAGATTCTTTTGGAAGGAGCTTCTCAAGGGGATACAAGTGGAAGAACGTTTGAGCTCAGCATATCATCCACAAACCGATGGCCAATCAGAGAGGTTAAATCAATGTGTGGAATCATAATTGAGGTGCATGACATGCCACAAACCACGTGATTGGAGCAAGTGGCTTCCCATGGCAGAATTTTTGTACAACACGAACTATTAGTCGGCAATAGGAATGACACCATTTAAGGCTTTTTACGGCTTCGACCCTCGTCAACCCTCTTTTGAGCTAGTAGCAGACCCGACTGGAGTCAGTAGACCAAATCTTGAGAGAAAGATAGTTACTCAACAAGATTCTCATGGACAATCTGACCAAGGCACAAAATAGGATGAAGCAATACGCTGATTCTAAGAGAAGTGATAGGAATTTCGAAGTTGGAGACACGGTGTTCTTGAAACTACAACCCTATCGGCAAACATCAGTTGTAATCTGCCGGAATTTGAACTTGGTGGCTAAATTTTATGGGTCTTTTGAAGTGCTCCGCAGAATTGGCATGGTCGCTTATGAGATCAAGCCTCCATTGGGATCAAAAATTCACCCCATTTTCCATGTATCTCAGTTAAAGAAGGCAATGGGAAATCATGTGCAACAATCAAAGGAACCACCAATTTGCACTGATGATGGTCAGTTCTTGACTGAACCAGTAGCCATCTTAGACCGCCGAATTGTGAAGAAAGGCAACAAAGCTTCTACCCAAGTCCTAGTTCAGTGGGAAATCCTTTCCAAGGATGAGGCTACATGGGCAGATTACACTTTCCTCACACCCTAGTGTCCAGATTTTGATCAGTAATGCAGAAGAAAGGACAGAAGGGGGATAGAATGTCACGAATTTAGTCGTGACTACCTACTTAGGACCTAATTACATTATATTAGATTACTATACTAGCTCCGATAATAGGCGCCATTGTAAGCACGTGATTTTTGCCCTATATGAGAAATACTCCCAAAAAAAATGCAAAATAAAATAATTTTCCTTGGTGTGCAATTTTGAGTATTTTTGTGATATTTTTGGATAATTATTTGTATTTGTTTGTGTTTGCTTATTTGCTAAATTAATAAAAAATATAAAAATATGTCGCATTTTGCATGTGCATGTAGGATTCAATTCTATAATTGTTAATAATTAAATTAGTTTTACAAAAATTAAAATTACAAAAAAATAGGCATCTTTTGCATTTTTAGCATTTAATGTCCAAATGAACAATTTTATGCTTAATTATTACTTAATTGCGCGTTAATTGTTATTGGGAGTTAATTTGCGATTTTATAACTTAATTTAGTTCTTAATAATAATTTAAGTATTTTTATAATTTAGTTTTAGAAAATAAAAAGAAGAGAGATAGACAGAAAAACATACACAGATACGAGAGAATACAGAAGAGAAAGAACGAATCTGAACAGAAAGAAAATAAGAGAGAGAGAGAGAAAAAAAAGGCTGAGCATTTAGAGAGAGAAAATTCCGAAAAAATATTTAAACTTTCAAAAAAAAAACTAAAAAAAAAAATCTTTTGCTTTCTTTCATTGTTTGAAATCAGAATTAATTGTTTTTCATCAAAGCTTGAAGCTTTTGTTTTAAGATTAATACTCCACCGGTTTGCAAACTCTGTTCCTGGGTTGTTACTGCTATTGGACTTTTGTTGTTGTGCTATATTGTTATTACTGCGTGGCTGACTTTCTTCTTCTTATATTGGCAATACCAGGTACACAACTATAATTTTGGCATTTTGTAAGCTGAAATAAAGAACGGAATATTAAATTTTTAATTTAGTTTTAATTTTTTTTTTGTATTGTATTTAGATTATTCATGTATTATTATTCTGTCAATCACTGTCATTTGGCATAATTAGACATGTTATAGCGATATATTAAATAACGCCTTAACCGAATTATTAGGAAATATATTCAAGACGGATTACTAATTAAAACTGTTTAATAATCAAAATAGAAGAAATAACGTAAAAAATGGCGTTATTGAATCCGTTTGGCAAAAATTGATTAATTCCTTATTCATAAGGTTTTTGTCAACATTAAGTTAACCGGAATCATGTAGTTAATTTCAGTTAAAACATGAATTAATTTGCAAATCAAGTATTAGGACATGATGTGAATTAAAACAAAGTTAGTTAAGTTTAAATTGTTTAACTTTTAGAAATATGGTTTAGTAATCAAGTTTTTTTTTTAATTTTCAGTATTTGTAAATAATTAATTTCAATAAGCTTAAGTCATACTAACAATATGTTTTAATCCAACTATGGGATAATTAGTTTTTTTTACTTTTTGGGCGATTCCATGTTGTTCGTAATTATCATTTTAGTAATATTACTTTCCATTAATATTTGTTTTGAATTAGTAATTAATATGTTATTTTTAAGTATATAGAGATTGACTTCATAATTATGGACAAACTTAGTAATAATAAAGATGTAGTCATTAAAGGGTATTCATAAAATAAGGGAGGATCTCGCTAACAAATAAATAAATATAAATAATACAAAAAATTGCAGTCCTCCAATCTTATTTATTTATTTTTTTATATAAGAAAATACCTAGATTTCAAGATGGGCGATTTAGTAAAATTCACGGTCTTACCTAATAATATCATAACGCGTAGTATTTTGGCGCATATTTAATAAGGTTATTTTCTTGAATACGGGTGTACATTTATGTAACCCAAATCACGATCTTGACGAAGTCAAAATGCATCAACAAATCACGCATGCACTGGTTGTGGCGTGGCTCGAGATGCGTTTTCACGACGTTGCAATTTTATATAAAATAAATAATGATAAAAGCGATTTTTAAAAGTTAAATTTGCACATAAGTTTATAATATAGTCAAGCCAAATATAACAGTTGAGCGACCGTGCTAGAACCACGGAACTCGGGAATGCCTAACACCTTCTCCCGGGTTAACAGAATTCCTTATCCAGATTTCTGGTTCTCGGACTGCAATACAGAGTCATTCTTTTCCTCGATTCGGGATTAAAATTGGTGACTTGGGACACCCTAAATCTCCCAAGTGGCGACTCTGAAATAAATAAACAAATCCCGTTTCGACTGTCCTTTAATTGGAAAAAAACTCCTTGTAGCCTCGCGGGGCGGAAAAAGGAGGTGTGACAGCTCTGGCGACTCTGCTGGGGATTTTTATGGTAACCCAGAACCACTGGTTCGGGGTTAGAGATTCGAGCTTAGATAAATTGTTATATTTGGCTTTATCTGATTTTTACATGTTTGAGCCTAATGTGCTAAATGCTGCTTTTACCGCTTTGATATTATTTGACTGTATATATAAATTGTGCCGAACTCTTCTCTCTTCACCTCCGGGGATGTGCTTACTGGTTGAGACTCCTTATTCTGTTAGTGTTATACCCTGAAATAAGAAAGAGGTCGGACAAGTTACGAAGCCGGATGGCCTTTTGGTTCCCGGTAAGTTGCCCCCTCCTCGACTCGAGTTGTCCGCTCGGGTACACAGTCTAGTACACTGACCCAGGTTTTGAATATAGAATAACGTGACTTCATGTCGGATCCCTAGTAGGAACGCTTATTTGCATCACGTTGCATTTGACTTAGGGGACTCAACACAGGGGTTGGGTCCGTCTAGGACTAGCAACCTGAAATGAAAAGACCATTCTGATGCATCCTACTTGCTCTGTACATATATTTGTTTCGAACTTGCATGTTGACCGGTTTCTGAATCTCGGGAATGTTGGAAAATTGAAGGAAAAAAAGGGAAAAAGAATATATCAGTTAGGGAGTTAATTGATTATTTTAGAAAAAAAACCAATGACCAATTACTGGCGAAACTCTGCCGAAATTTTGAAAAAAAAAGAGGAAAATATTTTATTTTGTCTTACTAAAAAATATAGAAAAAAAGAGTCTTTTATTTTTTTTGGAAAAATAGATTGTTTTATTGTTTGTTGAAAATGAAAAAAAATCATTATTTTGTCTTTTTCAAAAATAGAAAAGGAATATAGATTGTCTTGCCAGGAAAAAATAAAAATGGAAAAGAGTCATGTTTTAAAATAGTTCAGTTAATTTGCCCGAACTACGCGGGTTTGATTCTCACCGTATGTGAGATACGTAGGCAACCCTCATCGGGTCCAACCCCCCCTTTTGCTAAAAAAAAGCCAAAAACAAATTAAAAAAAACAAACAAAAAAAAACATGTCAAGATTTTTAATTTTGTCATAAATAAGTCGGGTGATGTCCAACTTCCCCTTTTACAAAAAAAAAAAATTAATAGCAAAATATATATGTCAAATTTCTAAGAAGTCGGGTGACGCTGTTTTATGAAGACATAGCCGAATGTTCCCGAAGGGGACGCCGGAAGGCTGACTTTGCATAAACAACCACCTTTGGTCGTATTTTGATTTTTGACCCTCACAGCCTTAAAATTTTCGCCCCTGAGGCGCAGGAAGGCCGTATCGCAATATCGGGTCTTTTATCTAAAAATATTAGAATTAAGAATTGAGTTCTTCATTTGAAATATAGGGTTAATTTTGAGTCGATAATATAGATAGTAGTTTTTGGAGTTAAATAAAAGTTTTCTTTTGCTTAAACGCTTTAATAAATGTGCAGGATGAGCACGACAATAAATGAGCCTTTTCAATAATGACCAAAATCCCTTTTGAGCTGCAATTGTGGTGGAATGATTTGGGCAAAGAAGGGCAAGACGAAGTGAGAAAATATTTGAAAGACCTTCCGGATTTATTAGACATTTAGCCTCGGGGGGATATCATCAGGGCATTGGTCGCCCATTGGGATTTGGCACATAATGTGTTTCATTTTTCAGACTTTGAACTCACCCCAACAATAGAGGAAATAGCGGGGTACATTGGAAGTGACCAATCTCCATTGAGATTCAAATACTTGATTGCTCCTAGGGCCATTACCATACATCGATTCCTGGATTCCTTGAAAGTACCCCGGACAGTTCATCACTCAGATTTTGCAAAGGGTTTCTGCAGTTTCCGCTTCGTGTATGATAGATATGGCCATGTGGGCGGGTTCAATAATCCAGACTTTAAGCTTTGCAGCAGAAATAGCCAACAAAAATGGGAGGAACACAGGCGAGTGGCATTTATGGTAGCTTTTTTGGGTCTCGTAATATTCCCAAGGAAAGATGGTAATATTGATTTGAAAGTAGCAGGCGTCGTCAGTACTTTGCAAACCATGGGGAAAAGCACTTTAGCACCTATGATTGTAGCTGATATCTTCAGAGCTCTCACTGCGTGCAAAGCTGGGGGCAAATTTTTTGAGGGATGTAACTTATTGTTACAAATGTGGATGATTGAGCATTTGTGCCCGCGCTCTCAGTTATTGAGTTATGGATCGGATGAGAAAACTTGTATAGGGGAATTTTGTACGAGAATCAAAGGGGATGGTCTACCTGAAGGAGTCACGGCTTGGGCATTATTATTTCGGAACCTCGAGGCTAGCCAGATACAGTGGGTGCTTGGATGGTTGTCTGTCGAGGAAGTCATATATATGCCAGCAGCCCGACCGCATTTTTTGTTAATGGGACTCAAAAGCATACAACCTTATGCACCGTATCGGGTTCTGAGGCAACTCGGTAGATATCAAGTAATACCAAGAGATGAAGATTTGAGTACCCAAGTGGTCGAAATTAGTCCTGACGGTCGATTCCCCGAGGAAGAGGTTCGTCAAATTTGGAGTGAGTGTCAATATTTGATGGAAAACACTTGTGTGTCCGATAGGGTCAGAGGGGAAATTGCCCCAGGGTATCACGAATGGTTCAGAGGTGACGTGGCATATGGGAGACCGGATAAAAGACCTCATCTCGAAGATTTTGCCAAGTCGTCCCAAGAGCATGGGATTGGTTAGCAAAGGAAGAAAGCTATCGAGTTGAGATTGGTAAATTAAAGCAACAAGTCGAGAGTCTGAAATTCGAGAACAGTGTACAGGTTGCCGAGGATCAAGGTGAAAAGAATAGACTAGCCAGAGAAAATGACGCTCTTAAGGCCCAAGTCCGACAGTTGAAGATAACCATCGATAAGCAACCGAGGAGCCGATCCGATGAACAATTGGTAAAAAGATTGGAAAGCGAAGTCAGAGAATGGCGGGATGAGCTAGGAAAAGCTGAAAATGTCATGGCAGAACTTAAAGCACAGTGGGCGACAAGAACCGAAGAGCATCGCCAATACTTGAATCAGTTGAAAAGGGACCATGAGAAAATTGTTGCCAATTTAAAGAGAAAAGTAGTTGCCCTTGAAGGTAGAGCGGTTAGGCAGGCTAGAGACTTCGAAACTGAAAGCGGACATTGTTATAACTTGTTAGCCCAAATGGAGGCAGAAGTGCAACAGCTGCAAGACCAGCACTTGCAAGACTCCCGAGCTTTAAAGACGTGCAGCGATCAGATAAGACGTTTGCTCATAGAAAAGAAGCAAACAAAAGACAGGATTAGAGCCATTGCTCATGCTATTGTCAGGAGATGCCGGGTTTGTGAAGACATGACCCGTACTACTTTTATCTCAGCAGTGATGATCTATGTGAAGCGAACCATGAATGAGTTAGAGCAGCTTGAAAGGGATTTGGATCCTAGACCCGCGGCGAGGCCGAACGACGCCCCGCGGATACCTAAGTTTGAAGCATTAGAATATGCATAGTCCGTGTCTGTGATTGTCTACCATTTTGAGTCAGTCTTTTGTACGTCCGTTATCTTTCTGGATTGAGTATATTTGCAAGCTTAGAGTTTTTGTTTGCTTTCAGATTGCGTTTGTTAGTTTCTTTCCAAAACAAAAGATGTCGAGTTTGTAAGAGTCTGTTTATTAATGAAAGTTGAGCATTTTATTTCCACCCTTATTTTTACATTTATCTTCATGAACTACGCTTGGTTTGATTCGTGCGGGGTCACGATACGTAGGCAATCTCCATAAGATTCAACCATAACCGAAAAGAAAACAAAAAGAATGAAAAGGAAAATATAAGGAAAACCAAGAAAAATAGAAAGAAAGAAAAGAGCGGAAAAACAAGGGAGAGAAAAGAAAAGCACAAGAGAGGGATAAGGCGAGGAGAAGAATAATGAAACAAGGAATGAAATGCCGGGATGACGCATGCAATCGGGAAAACGCATAATAGAAAGGAATAACTGTATAAGTGCATTCATGCCAACGTGTGGTTGTTAAATCTGTTAAGACCTAATCGCTAACAAAGTGGTTGTCTAAATATGTGATACCACGCAGGTGGTTAATTGATTGGCAATTCTGGCAACTCATCCATACAACACCCGGTCGAAAGATCAAGTAAAAATGACAGGGCAGGATTCGGAAATCAGCATCGTAGACCCTTCGAATGAGGTTGAGGTAACAGATGTGGGTGCTATGAAAGAAGAGATGAGGAAATTAAAAGCACAAATGGCTGAAATGCATCAGGCATGGTCGCAGGGACACCCAACACCACTATATCCTGCCAACCCATCTTACATCCCACCCTTGGCTCAAGCTCAGGAGCCTATCACTCCCCACGCATCTTCAGCTTTCCCTTATCAGGCCCAGGGTTATGGTACCACGTCATACGCTCCCCCAGCTCCACCCTCCAAACAAAACCCTCCACCAACCATGGTTCCCGTCTTTGTGGCACCTCCCCCAGCTCCACTACATAGATCATCCAGTGAGCCGCTATTCCAAGCTTACGATACCCAATATTACCCTCCTGAACCCACTTTCAAAGCGCCTGAGCCATATACCTCCTCTCCCCATTTTGAAATCCCGGGAGAAGTTGAGAAACCGGTTAAGAATGCAGAACAAGAGGAGGTGATTCGTAAAGTCAAAAGCCTGGAGCAATCCTTCAGGAATATGCATGGTTTAGGAAACCAAGTTAGTGTCGCATACAAAGATTTGTGCCCTTTTCCTGATGTACAGTTGCCTGCGGGGTTTAAAATGCCGAAGTTTGACTTATATGAGGGGCACGGTGACCCAGTAGCCCATCTGCGTGGTTTCTGTAGCAAAATGAGAGGGGCTGGGGGAAAAGATGAGTTGTTGATAGCATATTTCGGGCAAAGCCTGAGCGGGTCAGCGCTAGAATGGTACACGAGGCAAGACCCCGGCCGATGGTATACATGGGATGATTTGTCCCAGGCATTCATCGGCCATTTTCAATATAACCTCGAAATAGTCCCTGATCGTCTGTCATTGTTGAAACTAGAAAAGAAGCCTGGGGAAAGTTTTAGAGAGTTTGGTTTCCGCTGGAGGGAACAAGTTGCAAGGGTTGATCCTCCCATGCGGGAGAGTGGGATGGTAGATTACTTCTTGCAAACATTGGAACCTACCTATTTTGGTCATCTAGTGACATCTGTCGGGAAGTCGTTTAATGAAGTGGTAAAGATGGGAGCCATGATTGAAGAAGGATTGAAATCTAACAAGATCTTGAGCTACTCGGCGTTGAAAGCAACCACCCAGGCCATCCAAAGCGGTACTGGTGGTGTGCTGGGGAAGAAGAAGAAAGAAGAAGTTGCTGCAGTTGAAGCTAATGTTTGGTCCAGGCACAATAACCGTCCACTCTACTACAACCAACCCAGACCCCATCACCCAAACTATCAATATACCCCATATGGTCCACCGCAACACTATTATCCACCACCAGAACCACACTTTTCTATTCACCACGCCCAGACCTACACTCAACCCCCAGTGCACTCGCAATGGCGTACACCAAGTCCCCAAAATACACAGCCACACCCACAAAACACCTATCCACCTCCCAGGGCTAACATACCAGGAACCAGCTTCCGCCCAAACCAAGCTTTTAGAAATGAGAAGGCCCCAAACAAAAAAACATTTACTCCGCTGGGAGAATCTTACACTTCTCTTTTCCACAGATTGAAACAGTTGGGGATGCTGACCCCAGTTGAATCCAAAGCACCAAATCCTCTTCCCAGAAACCTGGACCACTCTGTTAGCTGCGAGTATTGCTCAGGGATGTCGGGGCACGATACTGAAAAATGTTGGAAGTTAAAAAACGCAATCCAAGAGCTCATTGATAATCGCCGTATTGAGGTACAGGCTCCAGAGGCCCCGAACATCAATCAAAATCCGTTACCAGCGCATTATGAGGCCAACATGATCGAACTGATACATAAGGGGGCAGAGCCTAAGAAACCTTCGCAGGTGGTTATGGTGATTCGTTCTACGGAAACCAAAGAAAAGACAGTGAGTGCAAGGCCAATGGTTCAGTTGAAAGCAATAAAAGACAAGCTAGTGCTAGTAATGGGAAAGGAACCGTTTGCGGCCAAGAAAAAGCAGGAGCCAGTCAAGATAGTGGTACCAAGGTCAGTATCCGCGCCCGTGGTGGTTGTGAAGAGAATCTATGTAGAACCGGTTGTCATAAAACTGGTAGTCCAGTTACCCATGGTTTATAGCAAAGCCGTACCCTGGAAATATGACAAGGTAGTGGTGACATACAAAGGAAAGGAAATTGAGGAAGAAAGTTGTGAAGCACAGGGACTGACCCGGTCGGGACGTTGTTTCGCCCCCGAAGAGTTGAGAAAAGCTAAGGGCGCAAAAGACAATCCTGTGCCAGTTAAAAGTGGTGTAACGGAAGAAGAGGCAGAAGAGTTTCTGAAAAAGATGAAAGGACAAGATTATTCCATTGTTGAGCAACTGAGAAAAACACCAGCCTAAATCTCGTTGTTGTCATTATTAATTCATTCTGATGAGCATTGCTGAGCTTTAATGAAGATATTGAATGAGGCTCATGTGCCTGACAAAATTTCAGTAAACCATTTAGAGACAATTGCCAACAAGATCTTTGAAGTGAACAGGATAGCGTTTTCTGATGATGAATTGCCTATGGAAGGCACAGAACACAACAAGGCTCTCTATTTGATGGTCAAATGTGAAGATTCAATGGTTACTCGGGCACTAATCGATAACGGGTTGAGCGCTAATATTTGCACGTTATCCACATTGAACAAGTTAAAGATTGATAAGGATAAAATCCGCAAAAATAGCATTTGTGTTCGAGGGTTCGATGGAGGGGGAACAAACACGGTAGGAGATATTGTACTCGAATTGACTATTGGCCCAGTCGAGTTCACGATGGAATTTCAGGTGTTGGATGCTGCAGTATCCTATAATCTTTTGTTGGGTCGACCGTGGATTCATGCGGCAAAAGCCGTGCCCTCCACACTGCACCAAATGATCAAATTCGAGTGGGACAGACAAGAAATTGTGTTACATGGGGAAGATCCCACATGCGCCATGAATGATGCCATTGTACCCTTTATAGAGACCGAAGATGATAAGGGGCCATGGGTGTATCAGATCCTCGACACGGTTTCGGTGAGCAGGGTGCCTGAGGGTAAAAGCATGCCATGTCCTAGGGTGTCAGCTGCGGCTGTCATGGTAGTGTCAGAAATGTTGAATAACGGGTTCGTGCCCGGGAAGGGTTTGGGGGTTGAACTGCAGGGCATTACTCAACCTGTGCCTTTGCCCAAAAATCTGGACACCTTCGGGTTAGGTTTCAAACCAACAGCGGCAGATGTCAGAAAGGCCCGTAAATTGAAGAAGAAAGCTTGGGTGCTCCCTAAACCAATTCCTCGATTGTCTAGGTCCTTCGTCAGACCGAGTATTAAGAAACAATCATTGGCAAAGATGTCAGGTTCGTTAATTGAGGCGGATGGGAATTTGGATAAGGTGTTTGAGAAAGTATTTGCTGAAGTAAACATGATTGAGGCCGGGGAAGGGTCAAGCAGAGCAGACATACAGTACATCAGACCACGTGCTAACATCAACAATTGGGAAGCTACTCCTCTTTCAGTTCGGAGGGAGTCGTGGTAGTGGGTTTTGTTTTCCTTTTTGTCACCTGGATTATTCCAGGGTTTGTAATCCAGTTGTTATGTTCCGTCCGTTTGGATGAGTTAAAACCTTGTTGTCTTTACGTTTAATGAAATGCAATTTTCTTCGTCCCTAATTCTCTTTCCATTTTCTTTTCTTTTCTTTGTACAGTTCTTTTTATGCTGATATCAATGTCATGACATGCATGAGGAATCTTCGGCCCAGTTTTAAAAGCCAATCTAGTTCAGAAGTAATAATACAAGAGATCGAGTGTGATGATGGGGTGGATTGTAATAATGATGAAGCTTATGAGGAAATTAGTAAAGAATTAAGTCACTTTGAAGAAAAACCCAAACCTAACCTAAATGACACAGAAGCAGTTAATCTAGGGGACCAAGACAATGTACGGGAAACTAAAATAAGTGTTCATTTGGAGCCACAACTCAAGGAGGAGATAATTAAAGTATTGCATGAGTACAAAGACGTTTTTGCATGGTCATATGATGATATGCCGGGTCTAAGCACCGATTTGGTGGTTCATAAATTGCCCACTGATCCAGCACTCCTCCCTGTCAAGCAGAAGTTGAGAAAGTTCAAAACAGACATAAGTGTGAAGATCAAAGAAGAAATCACCAAGCAGTTTGAGGCAAGGGTCATTCAGGTTACACGGTACCCCACTTGGTTAGCCAATGTCATGCCTGTGCCAAAGAAAGATGGCAAGACCAGGGTGTGCGTCGATTATCGAGTCCTTAACAAGGCAAGCCCAAAAGATAATTTCCCACTGCCCAACATCCATATACTGATCGACAATTGTGCCAAACATGATATTGGCTCTTTTGTGGATTGTTATGCGGGTTATCATCAGATTCTAATGGATAAGGAAGATGCAGAAAAGACGGCATTCATCACGCCGTGGGGAACGTATTGTTATCGGGTCATGCCGTTTGGTTTGAAAAATGCTGGGGCAACTTATATGAGGGCCATGACAACTATCTTCCATGATATGATACATAAAGAAATCGAGGTATACGTGGATGATGTGATCGTGAAGTCTAGACAGCAATCTGACCATGTCAGAGATTTGAGAAAATTCTTTCAAAGGCTTCTCAGGTACAATCTTAAGCTCAATCCTGCGAAATGTGCTTTCGGGGTGCCATCTGGGAAGTTGTTGGGATTTATAGTTAGCCGGAGGGGTATTAAATTAGACCCGTCAAAGATCAAAGCTATTCAGGAGTTTCCACCTCCAAGAAACAAAACCGAGGTGATGAGCTTGTTGGGAAGACTGAACTATATCAGCAGGTTCATTGCTCAGCTCACGGCAACGTGTGAACCAATTTTCAGATTGTTAAAGAAAGATGCCGCGGTCAAATGGATTGATGAATGCAGGAGGCTTTTGATAAGATAAAGGGGTATTTGTCAAACCCACCCGTGTTGGTCCCACCAGAACCAGATAGGCCTTTGATTCTATATCTGACAGTTGTGGATAGTTCATTCGGCTGTGTACTGGGGCAGCATGATGTTACAGGCAGAAAGGAGCAGGCTATCTACTATCTCAGTAAGAAGTTCACATCTTACGAGGTCAAGTATACTCATCTGGAAAGGACATATTGTGCCCTAACTTAGGTGGCACAGAAATTGAAACATTACTTGTCATCTTACACCACTTACCTTATATCTCGCTTGGACCCGTTGAAGTATATTTTCCAGAAACCCATGCCCACAGGAAGGCTTGCAAAGTGGCAGATCTTACTTACAGAGTTCGACATTGTCTATGTGACACGGACTGCCATGAAAGCACAGGCATTAGCCGATCACTTGGCTGAGAACCCCATTGATGAAGATTATGAGCCTTTGAAAATTTATTTCCCTGATGAAGAGGTAATACACATTGATGAATTAGAACAGGCTGAGAAGTCGGGATGGAAACTTTTCTTTGATGGGGCTGCAAATATGAAGGGTGTGGGAATAGGAGCAGTACTTATTTCAGAAACAGGTCAGCATTACCCCGTTACAGCTTGGCTTCGTTTCTACTGCACAAACAACATGGCAGAATATGAGGCGTGTATATTGGGATTGAGATTAGCTGTGGATATGGGTGTACGAGAAGTCTTGGTCATGGGTGACTCGGACTTACTGGTACACCAGATTCAAGGGGAATGGGAAACACGGGAGTTGAAGCTTATACTGTATCGACAGTGTCTGCATGAGCTTTGCCAGCGTATTCAGGCCATAGAATTCAGACACATTCCAAGGATTCATAATGAGGTTGCTGACGCTTTGGCTACTTTGGCGTCAATGTTGCACTATCCAGATAAGGCATATGTTAATCCATTGCAGATTCAAGTCCGTGATCAACATGCTTACTGCAATGTGATAGAAGAGGAAATCGATGGAGAGTCGTGGTTCCATGATATCAAAGAGTACATCAAAGCGGGAGTGTATCCAACGCAGGCCACCGGTGATCAGAAAAGAACAATTCGACGGTTGGCAAGTGGGTTTTTCCTTAGTGGAGGAGTACTGTACAAAAGAACGCCAGAGCTCAGTTTGTTGAGATGTATAGATGCACGGCAGGCCACAAATATCATGACTGAGGTGCATTCCGGAGTTTGCGGACCGCATATGAGTGGGTATGTTCTAGCAAAGAAGATTCTCCGAGCAGGTTATTATTGGCTCACGATGGAGCGAGATTGTATCAGTTTTGTGCATAAGTGTCATCAATGCCAAATACATGGAGATTTGATTCATGCTCCACCATCAGAATTACATACGATGTCCGCGCCATGGCCTTTTGTTGCATGGGGCATGGATGTTATTGGGCCAATTGATCCAGCAGCATCAAATGGGCACAGGTTTATCTTGGTAGCTATAGATTATTTTACCAAATGGGTGGAAGCGAAGACATTCAAGTCTGTGACCAAGAAGGCTGTAGTTGACTTCGTGTATGCAAATATCATCTGTCGGTTTGGAATCCCAAAGGTAATCATCACAGATAATAGGGCTAATCTTAATAGTCATTTGATGAAGGAGACATGTGAGCAGTTTAAGATTGCTCACAGGCACTCTACTCCGTACCGTCCCAAGGCAAATGGTGCGGTTGAAGCGGCTAATAAGAACATAAAGAAAATACTCCGGAAGATGGTTGAAGGATCTAGACAATGGCACGAGAAATTGCCTTTTGCATTGTTAGGATATCGCACCACCGTGCGTACCTCGGTAGGGGCGACTCCTTACTCATTGGTGTACGGTACCGAGGCAGTAATACCCGCAGAAGTGGAAATCCCATCTCTGTGAATCATTGCAGAGGCTGAGATCGATGATGATGAATGGGTAAAAAGTTGTCTTGAGCAGTTGAGTTTGATCGATGAGAAAAGATTGGCATCAGTTTGTCATGGCCAACTGTACCAACGAAGAATGGCAAGAGCATACAACAAAAAAGTACGTCCAAGGAAATTTAAAGTCGGGCAATTAGTACTGAGGCGGATCTTGCCTCATTGGGCTGAGGCAAAAGGAAAATTTGCCCCAAACTGCCAGGGACCATTTGTGGTAACCAGAGTGTTGTCTAATGGAGCATTGTATTTGACAGATGTGGAAGGAAAATGTGTAGAAATGACCATCAATTCCGATGCGGTCAAGAGATATTATGTATGATTTCTTTATTTTCTGAATGTATCTGTTCGTATTTGGCATATCGTAAAGATTGAAATGATGAAGGCATTTTGTTCTGCTATCCAAACACTCATATCCCTTGTTATCCCCTTCGAGCCTTACTTATTTTTCATACACCTCTTTCGGAATCAGCGGCATTATCGGAGAACACAAGTGCCGAACATAAAGAAAAGAAGGAAAGAAAAGAAGAAAAAGAAAAGAAAGAAAAGTGAAAAAAAAGGAAAGAAGAGAAACATAACAACGTAGTCTCTATGAAGTGAACTACGTTTGACTTGATCCCGAAAGGGTAAGTAGGTAGACTTACTCCGAGGTTCAGTCATACCAAATAAAAATCCAAAAATCCCCAAGCAAGAAACTGGGGCAGAAATGGTGATTGTTATGAAAGTGGGATTCCGAAAGTTGTAATTTGAACCCATTTGAATTGTTTTGAGCCTTTTATACCTTTCTTTCTAACTCAATCCAAAAGCCTACATTACGGTCCAAATAAAGACCTTATGATCAGTTTTGAGAAATGCCAAGATGAACAGGTAGGAATAACCCACGACAGGGGCAACACTCTAGTTCGAGCAAGAAGAACAAAAATAAATGAGAGAGTCTTATGGGTGAAAACCCTCACGGGCACCGTAAGGCGACGGGAGCTGAGAGAATAATAAATGAGAGAGTCGTGTTGGTGAAAACCTTTACGGGCACCTCAAGGCGAAGGTGAGATAAGAAATGGAAAACTGAGAAAGGTCTGTTTGATAGAAACCGTTTCGCGGTACCGCAGGGAAACAAGGTTAAGGTCTGGATAAATCAAACAAGTGATGGAAGTTCTGGGCAATGAGGTACGACAATTGAGAGTTTGTTTGGTTGGACAGATTGGGCTGATTAATCCAAAATTCATGTCATGACCATTGATACTAGTTTGTCTCGCTCAGATAAGTTTCTTTTCCTTCTCCTTTCAAACAGTCATCTAGTTTTGGATTCTTCTTATCCTTAACTCAAGAATCATGGCATTTCATTTTCTTTTGAGGGTTTTATCTAGCTGAGATGTTTCAGTGCCAGTTTTGTTCAATGCAAGCAGAAAGGACTTCAAAGTTCACTACCATCTTCTAGAATTGTAAAGCACAATGTGGTCAGAGCATGTCAAAAACAACTTGATGTCAAGTGGAATACAGGGAATTAACGGAAGTTTCATCGGTGAAATGATTGGGGAATGTCGTGGGAAAGGCGAAAGCTCAAACAAAAAGGTCAGAAAAGTGAAATAACAGTAGGAGTGTAAAACATTTAGGTCGCCAGAGGTTGGGAAATTTAAAAGTTGGTCAGAAAGTCAAGCGGTTCTGGGTCAGTGCGTGGAAATTAGTCAACACAAAGCAAGGCAGTGGAAGGATTTTTCAGCAAGAATGCCATCAACTAACCACCGTTTTAAACTGACAAAATTTTCTTTGATTGAGCAGGAGGAGAAAAGTTAGTTGTTGAAGAGGAATTCTCCAGGAGGGAAAAACAAGCACTAATCAGGATAAAATGCAAGTTATCAGGAGCCCGCCTGGAGAATAGAGACATTCATTTCAAATTTAGCAATCAGGAGTTCGCCTGGAGAACAGAGACATACTTTTCAAGTTTGATGTCAGGAGTCCGCCTGAAGAACAGAGACATACAGTTTAAATTTCAAAAGTCAGGAGTCCGCCTGGAGAATAGAGACATTTAAAATTAAATTTAGAAATCAGGAGTCCGCCTGAAGAACGGAGACACATAGTTCAAGTATTGGTTGAAGTCAGGAGCCCTCCCCCTGAATAACATAATGACGATTTATTGGTCGAAGTCAGGAGCCCGCCTGAAGAGAGGAATGGCGTTTATTTTTAAAGTTGTTGTTGGAGTTGGGAGCCCGCCCATAGAACAGAGGCATACATTTCAGTCTTTATATTTCAAGCGTTGAAGTTGGGAGCCCGCCCAGATAACAGAGGCATACATTTTAGTCTTTACATTTCAGTTGTTGAAGTTGGGAGCCCGCCCATAGAACAGAGGCATACATTTCAGTCTTTATATTTCAAGCGTTGAAGTTGGGAGCCCGCCCAGATAACAGAGGCATACATTTCAGTCTTTATATTTCAGTTGTTGAAGCTGGGAGCCCGCCCAGATAACAGAGGCATACATTTTAGTCTTTACATTTCAGTTGTTGAAGTTGGGAGCCCGCCCAGATAACAGAGGCATACATTTCAGTCTTTACATTTCAAGCATTGAAGTTGGGAGCCCGCCCAGATAACAGAGGCATACATTTCAGTCTTTAATTTCAAGTATTGAAGTTGGGAGCCCGCCCATAGAACAGAGGCATACATTTCAAGATCAAGTCAGAGGACAATAAAACAGAGGGTTACAATAGGAATCCCCAGCAGGAAACAACAAAATTCCCCGGCACCGGGAAACAGAAGGTTGCAACAAGAGGTCACAGTACAAACTCAAGTACATGTGTCAAAAGAAGAAAAACACCGGAAGAAATGCAAGCAGACAAGGAAGCAAGGCAACAAAAACAAATTGTACTCTAGCCTAGCTTCTTGTTTTCTTTTAAGCATGGTGTAACAAGGAGATCGGTAAGCAGTGGTAATAACATGCAACAACAGTAACATTGCAGTCCCACGGTAGTCCCAGCTACCAAAACTTCCCGAACTACATTGACCTGATTCCTGTTTAGCCCAGGATATGTAGGAAACCTTTGAAGCAAAGGTTCGGTCAAATTTTTTTTCAAAAAAATGCTTCATACG
The DNA here is from genome assembly GCF_000715075.1 of Nicotiana tabacum. Taxonomy (NCBI): domain Eukaryota; kingdom Viridiplantae; phylum Streptophyta; class Magnoliopsida; order Solanales; family Solanaceae; genus Nicotiana; species Nicotiana tabacum. The sequence continues at coordinate 203,838,024 of NC_134080.1, forward strand.
GAATACTCAGATGGGCAAAAATCGCTCGCTTTATCTTTGCACGAAAACCCTTCGTGTCTTCGGGCAAAGAGGGGCAGCTGTAAGCACGTGATTTTTACCCTCTTATGAGAAATACTCCCAAAAAATTCAAAATAAAATGATTTTCCTTGGTGTGCAATTTTGAGTATTTTTGTGATATTTTTGGATAATTATTTGTATTTGTTTGTGTTTGCTTATTTGTTAAATTAATAAAACAATATATATAAAAATATGTCGCATTTGCATGTAGGATTCAATTCTATAATTGTTAATAATTAAATTAGTTTTACAAAAATTAAAATTACAAAAAAATAGGCATCTTTTGCATTTTTAGCATTTAATGTCCAAATGAATAATTTTATGCTTAATTATTACTTAATTGCGCGTTAATTGTTATTGGGAGTTAATTTGCGATTTTATAACTTAATTTAGTTCTTAATAATAATTTAAGTATTTTTATAATTTAGTTTTAGAAAATAAAAAGAAGAGAGATAGACAGAAAAACATACACAGATACGAGAGAATACAGAAGAGAAAGAACGAATCTGAACAGAAAGAAAATAAGAGAGAGAGAAAAAAAAGGCTGAACATTTAGAGAGAGAAAATTCCGAAAAAATATTTAAACTTTCAAAAAAAAATAAAAAAAAAATCTTTTGCTTTCTTTCATTGTTTGAAATCAGAATTAATTGTTTTTCATCAATGCTTGATGCTTTTGTTTTAAGATTAATACTCCACCGGTTTGCAAACTTTGTTCCTGGGTTGTTACTGCTATTGGACTTTTGTTGCTGTGCTGTATTGTTATTACTGCGTGGCTGACTTTCTTCTTCTTATATTGGCAATACCAGGTACACAACTGTAATTTTGGCATTTTGTAAGCTGAAATGAAGAACGGAATGTTAAATTTTTAATTTAGTTTTAATTTTTTTTTGTATTGTATTTAGATTATTCATGTATTATTATTCTGTCAATCACTGTCATTTGGCATAATTAGACATGTTATAGCGATATATTAAATAACGCCTTAACCGGATTATTAGGAAATATATTCAAGACGGATTACTAATTAAAACTGTTTAATAATCAAAATAGAAGAAATAACGTAAAAATGGCGTTATTGAATCAGTTTGGCAAAAATTGATTAATTCCTTATTCATAAGGTTTTTGTCAACATTAAGTTAATCGGAATCATGTAGTTAATTTCAGTTAAAACATGAATTAGTTTGCAAATCAAGTATTAGGACATGATGTGAATTAAAACAAAGTTAGTTAAGTTTAAATTGTTTAACTTTTAGAAAAATGGTTTAGTAATCAAGTTTTTTTTTTAATTTTCAGTATTTGTAAATAATTAATTTCAATAAGCTTAAGTCATACTAACAATATGTTTTAATCCAACTATGGGATAATTAGTTTTTTTTACTTTTTGGGCAATTCCATATTGTTCGTAATTATCATTTTAGTAATATTACTTTCCATTAATATTTGTTTTGAATTAGTAATTAATATGTTATTTTTAAGTATGTATAGATTGACTTCATAATTATGGACAAACTTAGTAATAATAAAGATGTAGTCATTAAAGGGTATTCATAAAATAAGGGAGGATCTCGCTAACAAATAAATAAATATAAATAATACAAAAAATTGCAGTCCTCCAATCTTATTTATTTATTTTTTTTATATAAGAAAATACCTAGATTTCAAGATGGGCGATTTAGTAAAATTCACGGTCTTACCTAATAATATCATAACGCGTAGTATTTTGGCGCATATTTAATAAGGTTATTTTCTTGAATACGGGTGTACATTTATGTAACCCAAATCACGATCTTGACGAAGTCAAAATGCATCAACAAATCACGCGTGCACTGGTTGTGGCGTGGCTCGAGATGCGTTTCACGACGTTGCAATTTTGTATAAAATAAATAATGATAAAAGCGATTTTTAAAAGTTAAATTTGCACATAAGTTTATAATACGTATTATATCAGATAGTCAAGCCAAATATAACAGTTGAGCGACCGTGCTAGAACCACGGAACTCGGGAATGCCTAACACCTTCTCCCGGGTTAACAGAATTCCTTATCCAGATTTTTGGTTCGCGGACTGCAATACAGAGTCATTCTTTTCCTCGATTCGGGATTAAAATTGGTGACTTGGGACACCCTAAATCTCCCAAGTGGCGACTCTGAAATAAATAAACAAATCCCGTTTCGACTGTCCTTTAATTGGAAAAAAATTCCTTGTACCCTCGCGGGGCGGAAAAAGGAGGTGTGACAGTCCCTAAGTCAAATAATTACTATTTTCAGTCTTAGGAATAGCTAGCTAGTAAATCAAGGGCATGTGTCCATTAGTACTATTAGTGGTTATCTTTTGGGTCCAACAGCTGTCCTATTTGCCATTTCTCTATATTTGTAGTCTGTCATTGACAGAGACGTTAGGTGTTTATCCATATTTTCTTACCATATTTGGTTTTCCTACCTATTAAAGGAAAGGACAAAGTATTTACCATAATTGGGTTTTCCTTCTTGTAGAAGGAAATTATAAATCTTCTATATTTGGCTAGTCCTTTTTCTTGTAGGAAAAGGTTTGGACTTCTATAAATTGATGATTCTTCCTTCACATTCAGTAGCATCCACAATGTAACCATATGGGGTTTGAGAATTGTGTTTAGGGGAAGAACTTTACGAGACAAGTGTTAGTGTGTCACTTGTATCGTGCCCCCTTTTTCCCTCACGGGGGAAGAGGTTCGGGTTTCAACATTCACGGGGCGTAATGACTCATTTTCTTTTGGGAATTGGGTGTTTGAAGAGTCTCCACCTAACGGATTATGGTGCGTTAGAGCACCTAGAGCGATTAACTCTTGGGTTGGTTTGCATTACCAGAGATTAGGGTAAGGGCTCAAAGTAACCTCGAGAAAAAGGTGTTAGGCACCCCTCTTGGTCCACAATTGTGGGTCCCGGCCGAACTTATATTCACAAATTAGTCCATATAAATAGTTGAATCAAATAAATTGCGAGTAAAGCACGTTGGATAATTCAGGTAGTAAGATAAAGGTTTGAACAAGTTGTAAAACAACGGCTTAACTAAAGGAAGGATTTGGTAAAGAGGGGTCCTAGGTTGTTTATCCTATAGGATCACCCCATGCAATGTCCGGTAAACACTCCTCAATAAGGGGCTACATGTGACATTAACGCGTAGTCATCATATCCCATGTCTACCCTTCTCATCCCCTAATTGGTCATGCAAAGCAAATGTTTGGTCAATGATTCCTATTGCGTGCTGCTACCCGTTCCTTCTTAATGGTCCTGGAGGGAGTTAGGACCTCTACCTATAGGTAGTTCTAGATGTACCCCTAAGGTTTGGAAAGGCGAAAATTCTAAGGCGGCTGTCAAAACATTTAGGACTTTCACATAATGGGAGCAATTAAGAGGCTCAGAGTTTCCTCCTCAAACAAACACACAATCAGCACGACTCAAACACAGTTAAGATCTTTATTAGACAATGTCCTAAAGCAGGATATCTAAGTGAATATGCAGAAACAACCAAAACCTTTTTTAGATCAGAAATTATACCCTAGTAGTTTCCTAGGGGCTCTTTTTAAAAGCTTGTTAGAATAAAAAACGTTAAGCGACAGAGACAGTTTCAGAGAAAGGCAATCTTAAAAACGCCCTAAGGCTTGCCTATATGTAGAATCTGGTGTCTATATTAATGCAGAAACAAACAAATTTTGAAATAGACTCCTTTAATACCTATAGGCATGATATCTAATGAAGTTGAGGCAGTTTGAAAGAACTTGTTTCAGAAAACGCTTAATACTGAATAAGACCAGTTTAATAAAATGAACTAGGCATAATGAGGTTGATTTATTAGACTAAATTAAATTATCAAACAGTATTGCGAGTAGAGATCCCTATAGGCGTGATATCTAGGGGGGATTACTGATTTTAATCGATTGGCAGCAACATACAGAAATACTCGTTATAACTGAATTCCTATAGGCATGGCATCTATTATTAAACTGATTTAAGACGTGATTGTTTGGAATCTATAAGCATGGTTTCTAAAATGTTAGAATGCAAACCTTATAGACATGGTTTCTACCTGGGCAAAGCAAATAGATTAAAGAGTAAAACCTATGAGCATGCTTTCTATTTAGGCAAAACAAACAGATTAAAGAGTAAAACCCTATGAGCATGTTTTCTATTTAGGCAAAACAAACAGATTAAAGAGTAAACCTATGAGCATGTTTTATATTGAGTGGAGCAGATAGATTTTAAAAGCAAGGAGCTAAGAGCAGGATTTCTACCCGTATTACCCCAGAAAGTATGCATCTACCCACCCTTTTACTAAATACCCCAAATATCTGTTTACAAATTATTACAGGCCAATGGATGAATTATATAAGTAAATAGAAAATCAAGAAGCTATTCTATAGGGAGCCTTAAATTAGGCCCAGGTTTTCCAAAGCCTCCAATGGTCTCACAAGCCTCAATTCCATAGACAAATCAGAGTCTAGGTGCATCAAAGTTCCCTAAGGATCTCAAGGATCCTGGGCAATGCTTACACCTAGACTTAGTAACCAAAGAATTGAACAAGTGCCGTGTGGAAAGGCCAGCCTCAGTATGCCAGAGTTCATAGGGTTCTCAAAAGGATCCCAAGGCAGTACACATACTAGAGGGGGCAGAACTTATTGACTAAGAGTGAAGTGAAAGTGAAGGACAAAAGTTGAAAGTGTTTTAGTAAGACAGTATTTAACAAAAGTCCTTTTGAAAGTAATTCAGTAAAGCAACAAAGATTGTTTGAAAAAGAGATTAGAGCAGTCAACAAAGTTCAAACACCTTAGGATAGGATCATACACAGCTAGTACACAGAACCAAGTGAATTCAGTAGTCACACAAGGGTCAAGGGTTTGGGACACATAGAACATTTGGTTGCAAACACATAACCCAGCAAAGGTCTTAGGACTGGTTTAGACATGCTCAGAAACAGCTGACACTGGCATAGTCATAGAACCAGTCATGAAGAACACAAACACATAGAAGGGGTGATAGGGATTTGGGGATTCCTGGGATATAGGATAGTAAGTACACAATAAGTTAGAGATAATTGGTAAGGCATGTCCAAAAACACACATAAGGGGAATGTACTAAGCTAAAGGAAGGGGAAGACATAATAAAATTCTGATAATGTCACTCTTAACTACAAATTTCACAATAGAACCACAAATAGAAGCAAACTAGAAATGAGAGAAACTGAAACAATAAGAGAAGCATGTTGCTGTTGGAACTTTGAATTGAAAACTAGGACATACCAGTAAAGAAGAGAATAAACAGAATGAAAGAACAAGAGAGCACAAATGGTTAGCCTTGGCTTGCAGCCGGCTAACAGTAGCAAATAGCACAAGAGAGAGAGCATAGATTTTTTAGTAAGAGAGATAGTTTTTGAAAACCAAGTGTTCGTGTCTTGTGTTAATGAAAGAATTAGAGTATTTATAGTTGAAAACAGGTACTAAAATAAGGTAAGAATCATAGTAGCATAGTAATTAAGGAACTCAGAATCAGTCTATCAGAAATCAAGGCAAGTACTCCTTAAGTTAAGGGAATCAAATCAAACGGTAAGAACCAGTATCATATAAGGCAAGAAAAATCAAACATACTAATAAGGAAAGAATTAAAGTTCAGTAGGCATAGAGTAGTCAATTAGGACTAGGTTCAGAAAACCCCAATTAAGGAATGATTCAGTAAAAACCAAGTACCATAGCAAATAAGGTAATAAATAAGTCAATTTATACAGACGAGGTAGAATTTTAGGGTTTTAAAAGAAAATCTTTCAATCAAACCATCAATTAAGGAAATTAGAAACAATCAAGAGGGAGTCATGATTCTATATTTTAACATATAAATAGAGAAGATCAAACAGACGTAGCAAACAGGCAAGGTCAGCCATATCGATAGAAAGAATCATGATATGAACAATCAAGATGAATACAATCACACAGAGATGATACAAGTAGGTTAAAGATTCAGTAGAAACCCCATTCGAAGCATGGTAACCACAGAAACTTAACAAAAATCAAGTAGTCATGCTAACACATAGAACAAAACAAAGAAGATCTAAGAAATTAGGGATTTTAATAGAGTAGAGTTGAAAAGGCATTTAGAACACAAAATCAGTCAAGATATGTGAGGAAAGAGGTTTAAACATAAAGAGAAATTAGTTTAAACAAGTGTAAAAGAAACTCTGAGAAATCCTAATTTTAAAGAAAGTAAAAATAGCTTAAAGTTGATGATTCTTCAAAATAAGTTTGAGAATAGTGTAAAACGTAGAAAGAAACAGACTTAAATCGTTAAAAAGAGCACATATCTGAGAGATACAAATGAAAGTTAGGGTTTCAAAGGAAACCCAAATAGAAACGGAAGAACCTGCTATAAACTTCAAAGATCGTAACATATATGGTGTGATTTTGCCCAAAATTACACCGGAGAAGCCGTGAACAACCAAGCCAGAAACCCTAGGTACAAATCGGCATGGCCCAGGGCCCTTGAAGGCCTTAGAGATGATGAGCAAGGCGATGGAAGGACCATTGGAGGCTTGGGGTTGGAAGATAGTCGTCGGAGATGGCCGGAGAGGGAGGTGGTGGTTGAAGAAGGCTAGGGTTAGGTTGAGAGAAGAGAGAAGACCATAGGATTCAAAGGCGGCGTGTTTGGAAGAGTGATTAGGGTTGGGGGTTGTTTAGAGTTAAAAAAGGAAAGGGCAAATGAGGGTCGTTGATCTTTTAGATCAACGGCCGGGATTTAATGAGGCTTTAGGTTGGGTAGGAATAATTGGGGCCGGGGTCGAGTATTTTACTCCGAAATTGGGCTGTGGATTGGGTTCAATTTGGGTAAAATTGAAAGCCAAATCTGGCTATAAATTAAATAGCCAATTTTCCCTATTTTAATTATAATAAATAATAAATAGTTTTCTGAAAATACTTTTTCGATACCAAAATGATTTAAAATATGTAAATATAATTTTAAAAATATAGGGTCCAATTTTACATATATAAAATATAATTATACATTAAAATAGGCTAACATTGCAATTATATGTAATTTAGCTTAAAAATACTAAATGTAATTATAAAAATACGTAAAAACATACATTAGCCATATTTTTGGCATAAGTATAGAAATTAGATGAATAAATCATCATAATAGTAATTTGAAAATAATTATTGGGGATTTTATGCATAAAAGGGGAGAGAATAAATCAATTTAAATCCTTAAAATTATGAAACAAATTATAAAAACCTTGTGCAATGTTATATATGCATATATATGCTATTTTGAAGGTATTTATGCATATTAAAAATATATAAAGAAAACTTGGGTATCAACAACTTGTGTTTGCCTCTTCGTGAGGTTGTTCTCTCAATTTTTGTACTCTTTTTTATATAGTGGATTGCTCATCTCTGCCGTGGACGTAGGTCAGTTGACTGAACCATGTTATATGTTTGTGTCTCTTTTGGTATATTTCTCTTCTGTAATCTGCTTTATCGTCGTTCAAGGTTTGTTTTGCTAGTTTCCGCACGACGCCTGCTTTTTCGGTCCTAACAAGTGTTATTAGAGCAAGGTTCAAGACAGGTTCATCTTAGTGTATTCAGTTCTAGCTGCAACATATTTGACGATAATCGTGATTTTTATCTGAGAAATTTAACCAGAGTGCTACACAAGTTGAGACAAACTTTGTGGCGGAGATCTGGAGATGCGACCTGTTGAAGGCTATGTTAAGAAGGTGGATCAAGTTTATTTTGTCAGAAAATTCAGGCCAAGGCAACATATTTATCATAATTGGGTTTTCCTTCTTGTAGAAGAAAATTATAAATCTCCTATATTTGGCTAGTCTTTTTTCTTGTAGGAAAAGGTTTGGACTTCTATAAATTGAGGATCCTTCCTCCACATTCAGTAGCATCCACAGTGTAACCATATAGGGTTTGAGAGTCGTGTTTAGGGGGAGAACTTTACAAGACAAGTGTTAGTGTGTCACTTGTGTTTGCCTCTTTGTGAGGTTGTTCTCTCAAATTTTATACTCTCTTTTATATAGTAGATTGCTCTTCTCCGCCATGGACGTAGGTCAATTGACAGAACCACGTTATATGTTTGTGTCTCTTTTGGTATATTTCTCTTTTGTTATCTGCTTTATCGTCGTTCAAGGTTTGCTTTGCTAGTTTTCGCATGACATCTGCTTTTTCGGTCCTAACAAGAGAAGGCATTGAATATTGAAAATCCAAGTTTATTTCTTATTTGTTGGTTTCTTTTTATTGCTCTTTGAGCTCTCTCCGATCCAAACTCGTAGCTAACGTTATAGAGCGTATACTATTTATCAATGTTACTTTTCCCTTGTCATATTTATAGTGAGCAAAGTTTGTGTATTTGAGATTTCGATCTCAAATACAACTTAGTTCCTTCAAGAATTTCTATATGCGAATACAAGAACAAAATAGAGTTAAATTAAAATTCAATACCTTCAAGATGAATACTTCCATTTTCCGTAAGGGTGTCTAACGGGTGGGCCGGGCCGAGATGGATAGGAAAAATTAGTAATCGTACGGGTTGGGATCCGAGCCAATTACGGGTTGGGGCTTATCGGGTTTAACGGGTTCGGATTCATCCGGGTAAAAAATAAACCGTACGGGTTACGGGTACAAGGGGTTGGGCCGGGCCGGGTTAGTGTAATGTTTAATTTTTTTTATATTTTGTATATCTATTGTAAGTTATATTAATATAAAGTAAAAATATAAAGAATACAATAAAGATGGGAAAAATTTGCACTTATAATACTTCAAATTAATCTAACAAACTAAAACATTAAGCATAGATACGTCTAATAATTTTAAAATAACACAAATTGTCTCAAATCAACTTAAATACGAATTTCTGGAGGACGCTCAAGACAACTCTTCATATGCCTCCTTAAACTGCCTGTGCCACACTTTGGACGAAGATTTAAGACTCGGCCACAGTTCTTGCACTTTACTTTCTGAACTTCTTCATTTTCTTCTACTACCTCAAAGTGTTCCCAAACATATGAGCGCACTCTAGAAGAACGGGGCATTATTTAACTTGAATTGAGAATTGAGATTGAGAAATGAGAGATGAGTGAAGAAATGAAGAAGAGGGGGGTGTATTTATAGTTTTACAAAGGGTTAAATTTGTAATTACAAAAAGTGTTAATTTTAAAAAAAAGGCCCAAAAAAGGGCTAATTGTGCAAATCAACCGTTGGGCAACGACTCCTTGGCAGGTGACCGTTGCCAACGGTAATAAGCCAATCAACAATTTAAAAAAGAAGAAGAAAGAAACTAGCCTTTAACAGGTCTGGGCCGGTCCGGTCCGGACCGATTTTACCGGTTCTACATTTTTCTGTTGACCGGATTTGACCGGTTCGGGTAACCGGTTGAAAATAGGTGAACGGACCAACCCCCTACCCCTTTAACCCAACCCCACCCGGCCCCCTTGTAACGGTTCGGGTCGGTTCCGGTTTTAACCGGTCTGTGCCGGTCCGGAAACGGGCTGACCCGGCCCGTTTGACACCCATAATTTTCAGGCATGTAATTTCCTTGAGGTTTCTAGGACATTATCCAACTACGCAGGTTACCTTCAATAGAGGTTACTAAAAGTTTCTTGAAGTGTTGTGTAAATTAAACTCAGCAAAATAGCAGTAAAAGGTCTAAAAATGTCAATCATGCAATTAATTAGGAGACCAAACAATATGATGCTGACAACTTAATTGCCTCTGTAAAGGAGAAAGCTATACTATTAAAACTTGCCAAATTTGATGCTTACTTCAAATTAAGCCTAGGGGCCACGTATATGTTGCACCTTCACTTCTTTTGAATTCAGTAGCATCATTTTCGTCAATTCAAACCAGAGATTCATTTTTATGCGTCAAGACTCAAGATAAAGAAATATAAGCACCATGCATATTAAGAGATCCAAATTTCCTGCACTTGAGTGAGGAACTTTGATATCTATTTTCACCGCATAAAATTGAAAATAAAGTAGCTAATTAATGTATGGGCCAAAATTACCCTAGTACCGTTTAGGGCCAAATCAACATTAATTAGGAGAACCTTCAAGGGTTTTTGATACAGTTACCTACAAAAACAAAACTATTTACCTTTGTCTACCCATTTGATTTTTATCCATAAACTAATTACATTTCCTACCCATAATAGTTTTTGTGGTGATTTTTTTCTGTATTCTCCAATTCTTTTTTATTTCTATGCTTCTTTTCTTTTTCTTTTTTCTTTTTCCTTTTTATTTTCTCCTTTTCTTTTTTCTCGTTTTCTTCTTAATTTTTTCGTTTTTCCTTTTCTAATATCATTTAACTTCTTCTTTTTTATATTCTTTTTCTTTTCATAATCTAATTTCATTTACTGTTTTCACTATTTTTTATTATTCTTATTTTTATACAATAAGAAAAATAACTGATATAGTAAATATTTATTCACCTCTTTTTTTTAAATATAACTAGTGTAATATACCTTTTGTCTTTTTTTCATTTTCTTAATTCAATTATTAAACTGAAATATTATGAGTTGTCATTTCATCTAATTCACTGAATATCACACTGATTGCTGCTAAGCACCATAAATTACATAATCAGATTCTAAGAATCAACACGTGATTGTCATACAAACCTTGATCTCCTTCCCTACAAATATCAGTACACACTCTACCATTAGCAGTAACACAACCAGTTATGGAGCAAGAAAGCATAATCTACGACCACCAAATCTCTATATATACTAGTTAGAATATAAATGATAATAAAATATTGGAAAATACAATAAAAGTATAAGTAGCAAAAAAGACTTGTAGTACCGTATGATACTAATATGGTATACATGTATACCAACAAAGTATATGATTGCTCTAGAATATTGCAACAATTATCTGTGACTATACTATTGTACCAAAACATTAAAGGATGCAATATAAGTATGAGAAAATTACATGCTCGCATTGCAAGCTAAATATTCGCAAAACAACTTGCTCATTCTGTATACTAACAGGGTATATAGTTGTATGAGATCATTCCAACAATTGGCTATAACTATAGAAACTATTACATAATACACATAATATATGTCTATCGGCACAAAAAAATTCCAGTACTGCAAATCATGTTCATATAAATAATTTTAGAATAGAATTCACTTAAGAATGCAGCTAAAACAACAAAAAAATGTTCAAACTACCATATGATACCAATATGGTATATAACTATACCAACATGGTATATAATTTTATTTGTTAATTCTCAGCAACTATATGACTATACTACTATTACATAACACACATGCATAAAGAGAAAGATAAAAAAAATAGTGTACCACATATTAATATAATAAAGTATTTCAAGATATTGTACTATATTACTATCATTAAAAGAAAATCAAATAGTATACCAATTAAATGCAGCTAATACAACCAAAAAATGATTCAACTAGCATATGATACCAATATGACATATAATTATACCAATAGGGTATACAGTTATACTAATTAATTCCAGGCAACTATATATGACTATACTACTGTTACATAATACACATGCATAAAGAGAAAAATCAAAAAATAGTGCACCACATATTAATATAATAATGTCTTTCAAGATATTGTACTGTAATACTATTACATAAAACAAATGCATAAAGAAAAAATTAAAATGATTACATAATAAACATGCATAAAGGAAAATTTTAAAAATTCAAGATACTGTACTATTCTACTATTACTAAAGAAAAGTCAAACAGTGTATCAATTAAATATAACTAATAGAACCAAAAAAGGTTCCAATTAACATATGATACCAGTATAGTATATAGATATACCAACATGATATATAGTTGTACGCGAAGAGTTTAAAAAAGATTTATTTCTATTATTACACTGAAATAATATCAGTTGTCACATAATCTAATTAACTCAATTTTCTACATCATAATCTAATATCAGTCAACTTGGAAAATCCTCTAAACATAAATTGCCAACTTTCGGCAAAACAATACAAATCAACATTCGGACCTCCGAATTTGACTCCAAGCAAATACTGTTTCAGGGTTGTTCTCACAAAAATCAAACTTCGGTCAACATTTCCAACTTAGGCTTTTAAACTAAGAACCAAAGGGACCAAAATAACCCGAAGCCTTTTTGGAACGAAAATAAACCTCGCAAGTTATAAAGCCAAAATTACACGTGTGTAAAGCATCAAAAGGGGAAAGAAGGTGCAACTACATAAAATAATCAGTTGGATCGTTACAAATGATGACTACCTATAAAACCTTACAATTTTGTGGCAGACTAAAACCTTAGAAATTTTTATTATTTTTTGATAGATTTTTTTGTTAGCCTTTTTTTCCCCCGGATGGATGATAAAGACATGAAAGGAAAGGTGGATAGATCATACATCTACTTAGAAAATATAGGGATACTGGCAACGTCAGAAAGAGAAGAAAGAGAAAGAGAGGAAAAAAGGATAGGGGATGAAAGAAACAGGGAGGAGAAAAGTTAGCTGCAGAGAAAACAAAAATAGGAAGATAGATGGCCGGGTTATTTTTTTTGATTGCATAGGTATGTACTGTAATTATTTCTAGAATGGGTAAAGCCGGGTAATATTTTTGGGTAGAATAGGTATATAACATAATTTGCTCAACCTTCAAAGGTTGCCACGCATCATGGGCAAGAGTTCGACAAATGACAAAGACAAGGTCAAGGAGTTAACGGAGATCGAGGTCGAGGACGAGCACTCTCCTTAAACAGAGCAATAAGATAACGGCTAGTTTTAGAGATAAGATTTTAAAGAGAATATTCCAATGAATATTCTCAGAATCTGTACCGGGGTTGTCTCCCGAAGATCTTTGATCTGTACCTTCGCATCTACTAACTTGTCCTCCTCTCTTTGAAAGAATGAGTGTTTCCGGTTCTGTCGGTGCTTGAAACAATTTTGTCATCTCCATATTCTATTAGGGTTTTGCGGTACATGTTCCCTTATAAATAGAAAGACATAGTTATAGAGGGGAATTGGACACTCATTGTAAGAAAGAACACTTTGGCATTCTCTAAATATTCTTGCTTTATATACATCCAAAATATACCTTTTTTGTCAGATCTGATTCTAACTTTTACCCCACGGTCCAAGAAGAATACGAATATTCAAAGGTTTATCAATCATTTATCATTGTCAGGAGGAATATCATTGAATCCAACTCTTTTTCGGTTACCCCATTTGTATTTATTTACTTTAATACCATTATATTTCATTTGTTACCCATGAATTCTATCTTCTTTGTTCTTGGGCCATTAAATACTTTCTTTATTAACTACTAATTATTACCCGACAGTACTTGAACCATTTTATCACAAAAATCATCCGAACTATCTTTTGGATATTATTATTGGCTAAGATTAATTCAAATCTGTTAGAAATTTTTTTAAACCTAGATCTAAATTTTAGGTCAAACAATTAAATGCTTACAGACGCAACTATACATATATATTGTCCGAGACAAGGTGTAAGTTTTGTCGTACTTGTTGAGTCTAGTCTAACTCCACCGTTGAACTATTAGTTACAAAACTTGAAAAATTATTCTTCTACTGTGTTATTGTATGCTTGCTACCTCAGCAAAGAAGTCATGACTAGTAGTTTCCTTGCCACGTACTTGGAGTTACTCTTTGAATAACTTAGATTTGGATAATATCTTACCATGTTTCGAGAACGTTCCCAGCTCGCTCTTACTTTATCCTTGATGATGATATTTTAATATTAGTGCATAATAGCCATAAGCGAAATCTTAAGAAACAAAAAACGGTTTTGGATGGAAGAAGAAGCTCATTGTAATGTTGTAATTCCAAAAGGTCAGTTTCGATAGCACTTGAATGGTTTCGCGACGTTCTTGAAACTAAAAATATATTCATGCACTTCTTGTAAAAGGCATTAGTGGATATGATTGTTGGGTTTTTGAGTAAAGTTGTGAATGGGAAATGAAGGAAAAATAAAAATTTGAATTGGTTCATTTTACAAAGGAACTTTTTCCTTATGGAGTAAGAAGAGAAAAATTGTTATCCTTATATATAAAATCACTTCTTCTAGCTCTTAAAGAGTTGAGAAGAGAGATGTCTCGCATCCTCGCTTGGCTTTAGACTTGAATTTGGATTTGGCCAAGTAGATGCCCGTTTACTTATAATTTCTCATATGAATCTTTTGTCTCCGGCTATTGGGGATCCCATTTTGGTACTAAGGCAAGATATGATTATTGGACTCTATGTATTAATGGGCGAAAATTATCGAGGTATTATGGACCAAGGGTGTGTTTGGTATAACGGAAACTATTTTCCGTGGAAAATATTTTCCAAGAAAATATTTTCTTGGAAAACAAGTAGTAATCTTATTCATTTTCTAGTGTTTGGTACGCAAATTAAGGAAAATGACTTCTCAAGAATATTCATAAATAATTTAGATATAATAAACATGAAGCCATAAACTTTCAAACCAACAACCTTCCGAACCCACAAATTTCATAAACTTTCGAACCGCTAAACTTTTGAAACCGCGGAATTTTGAACTCGTAAACTTTATAATTTCTAAAGCCGTAAACTTCTAAACACATAAATCTCTGAACTCATAACTTTGGAACTTTTAAAATTTTGAACCTTTAAACTGATAAATAAAAAAAATTAAAACTGAAAAATATAATTAAAATTTGGAGGATGGGAGGAGGAGGGGGGGGGAGGGGCGGGGGAGGACAAAAAACGAAAAAAATAGAAATTTGAAATTACAAAATAAAAAGTAAAAAAAATTGTGCGGGGTGGGAGGGGGGCAGGTGAGGGGGTGGGTGGTATAGAAAAACGAAAAATAGAAATTTAAAATTGCAAAAAAAAAAGGTAAAAAAAATTTGCGGGAGTGGGGGTGGGGTGGAGTGATAGTAGGGTGGGTGGTAATGGAAAAACTAAAATATGAAAAAAAAAATACCTTTTTGGAGAGAGGGGGTGGGGTGGGTTGGTGAGCGTGGGGAAGGTTGAGAATGAGTTTTGGAAAATATTTTCCCTTATCATGATAAGGAAAACATTTTCCTCCAATTGGAGGAAAATGAGTTCATAAGGAAAATGTTTTCCAAAACATTTAAGCCAACCAAACATGGGAAATTGGAAAATATTTTCCGGAAAATGTTTTCTTTCATACCAAACACACCCCAAATTTATTTTCCTTTTCCGCTATTTTTTTTTCCTAATATTTTTTCACTTAACTGAAATTTAAATAATTTCCACCTAATAGACACCTTGTCAAATGAACAAGCATCTTCGCACTTGTTGGAACTCAATCTCGTTGACTATAAATTAAGATGTTTGGCCTCATCTTTTACCATCGAAAATCTGCAATAATTTTCAAAAGCAAAATGTAAGTGTCCACTGTATGATTTGCTCCGCCATTTGAGTTTGCCGATTTGAATTGCCGCTATCATATAATAATTTTTCGTTCTATCCTGGGAGTAATTAATCTATAAAGCTTTGGGCAATAATGAGAGAATTAAATTCCTTAAATGTTGGGCCTCCAGCTTGCACTACTTCAGGCGCAAAGTAGCATACTTAAGTTGGCCCAGATATTTATTTTATGCTTAGCCTTTTGTAGTCCTTTGTACTAGTTAGCCTTTATTCTTTGTCAACATAGAATAGTGGTTATTTTAGTAGTTAGCCATTCTTTACATTGTAATGGACAGATTATAAATACAAGGAGGCCACAACTGTTAAAGGTTTATTTTCATCATCTTTCTCCCTTATGTTTCTGCGATGAAGAACTCACTAGAAAACCTCCAACCTCCATTGATGAACCTCAATTTTTGACCTTGTTTTACTGGTTTGACATGGTATCAGAGCGGGAGTTTGTTAGATCTTGCTTATCTACGTAGAGCGGTGTTACCCCTGTATGTTTTCATCCAATTTTCATCGAGATTTGTCTTCGTCGGAGCTTCATGATTTTTTTGTGATTTTCCGGCAAAAACACTTTGCTGCTTCGTGTTTGAGTCCATTTTATGGTATATCATACTGAATCTCTGCGGTGTGGTCGCTGGAATTTGAGTTTTGTTCGAGCTAAGGTTTTCCTCAATTTTTTTCGGAGCTAGGGTTTCCTCCATTTTCATTGGTTTGTTGTAGCTATTTTACTATATCAAGGCCTTACTTCTTCAGGTTGCGAAGAAGGTTGGTATTTGTATCTCTCTTTTGCATGTGTTGGATTTTGATTTCAGTCTACAGTATTTGTTGGTGATTTAGTTGTTCTAACCATGACTGGTTCTACTTCCTCTTCTGCGTATACTCCTGACCCTATATCCCTTTTATTTCTTCTGTCATCTGATGTGCCTGGTGTGTCCCTGGTTCCTGTACCATTTTAGGGGAGTGGATTTGGAGGTTGGAAGCGTAGTATGATAGTGTCATTGTCTGCTAGGAGCAAAATAGCATTTATAGATGGTTCATGCCCTAAACCTGCTACAACTTCCCCTGATTATAAACAATGGGACCGTTGTAATAATATGGTGATATCTTGGTTAACAAGTTCATTATCACCGGATATAGCTGAAAGTGTTCAATACTCTGAGACAGCCGAAAGTATATGGAAACAATTAAATAATAGGTATGGTAGTGTAAATGGGACTAAAGTTTTTGAATTAAAAAGGGAACTTGCCTCTACCTATCAGGGATCCCTTGATATTGCTTCATATTTTACAAAACTTACGAGAATCTGGGATGAATTGGGAATAATGTGCAGTAGTCATGCAAATTCTTGCAATTGTGCTGCTAAAGAGAGTCCCCAAAAGGAGAAAGAGGAGGATAAGGTCCATCAGTTTCTCATGGGATTGAATGAGGTTTATGTTGGTGTGAGAAGCAATCTGTTGATGATGCAACCTCTGCCATCCCTCGATAATGTCTATAACATTCTTCTTCAAGATGAAAAGCAATGACAAGTCAACCCGCTTTCTCAATTTACTCCTGAAGCAGCCTCCTTTAATGTGAATTCCCTTAATAAAACTACTCAACCTCAGCTGAATATGCAATTCATGGGGTAGCAGAGACAGTTTACTCAAAGAGTCAATTTTGATAATCAGTCTAGGACCTCTAATCTCTTCTGCAAGTATTGCAAGAAGCCTGGACACTTAATTGATAAGTGTTACAAGCTTCATGTCTTTCCTACTAACTTCAAGTTTAGTAAGGGTAGAAATGCAGTTGCTAATATGGTGACAAATTCTGAATTCTCTGCTTCTGAGTGCACCTCTTCCAATTAGACTTCTATTGTGCCTATTGCTGAAAATGCTTCGGTGGTGCCTGGGCTTACAAAGCAGTAATACTCTCAACTACTCTCTCTTTTGCAACAATCTCATGTCTCTGATCCTGGTCCTCAACTCAATATCATGAGTTCTGCCAATTTTGCTGGTACTTTATTGCCTAAGAATGTAGTATATAGTTTCAACTCTACTTTGCTAAACCAATCTGATTCCTTAACTTGGATAGTTGACTCTAATGCTTCTGACTATATGACTGCTAATAAAGAATATCTCATTAATATCACACCTTTACCTATTCCTTTTCTAGTGTCACTTCCAAATGGTTATAAAGTAAAAGTTACTTGCACAAGTTCCTTTGTTTTGACTGAGTCTATAATTCTTCACAATGTCCTTTATCTACCTTCCTTTAAGCACAATCTCATTTCTGTACACAAACTTACAGATCAATTTGATTGTATAGTTTAGTTTACTAGACTTTCATGTCTCATACATGGCCCTTATCTGAAGAAGCCTCTAGATCTTGGTAAACTGGACAGTGGGTTGTACAAATTTGTGTGGGAAAAGCCTTATCAACCTCAAGTTACTGTGTCAAATGCCTGCAGCAGCTTGTCATCTTCATCTGTTTCTGACCATCTTCCTTGTATTGTAAATACTATTTATCCCTCTTGTAATAAAGTTGCTATGAATAAGATGGACATTGTTTGGCATAATAGACATGCACATGTTCCTTTTATTAAGATGAAAACTATTTCTGAAATTTCCTCTAATATTTCTTCTACACGGTCTTTTCCATGCTCTATTTGTCCCACGGCTAGACAAACTAGATTGTCATTTCCTGATAGTTCTATTCATAGTTCTAAGCCCTTTCAACTTGTTCATGTTGACACTTGGGGACCATATCACACTTCTACATATTCAGGCTCCAAATATTTCCTTACCATTGTTGATGATTTCTCTAGATGCACTTGTACTCATCTAATGGGGTCCAAAAGTAATGCCTTTCCCCTCCTGAAGGCTTTTGTGTTGATGGTTCAAACTCAATTTCATGTCACCATCCAAAGCATAAGATCTGATAATGCTCTAGAATTAGAAAATAGCAATGCTGCAGTTTCCTTCTTTTCTGAAAATGGAGTCATTCATCAAACTAGTTATCCACACACACCTCAACAAAATGGTATAGTGGAGAGGAAACATAGAACCCTCCTAGAAGCTTCCAGGGCTTTGCTTTTCCAATCCAAAGTACCAATCAGGTTTTGGGGAGATTGCCTTCTCACAGCCACATATATCATTAATAGACTCCCCTCTAGACTACTACAAAATAAATCACCTTATGAATTGTTGTTTGTCAAGACACCCAACTATTCACACCTAAGAACTTTTGGTTGCCTATGTTTTGCTATTGTTCCCATTCCTCAGAGAGACAAACTGAAACCAAGAGCTATTCCATGTGTCTTTCTTGGCTACCCTTTTGCAAAGAAAGGTTATAAGTTGTATAACCTTCAGTCAAAACAATGTTGTCTCTAGAGATGTCATTTTTCATGAACAACTCTTCCCTTTCTCCTCAGATTTTTCCCTTCCAGTTGTGTCAAAGTCCCAATTGTCAACCACCTCATCATCAGTTCTCATGCCTCCTAATGCTACCACTTCTTCTAGTCCTCTTTCAGTTCCTTTCCCTTCTGATGATCCATCATTTCCTAATGCTTCTGACAACCACCATTCACCTTCTAATGCTTCACCTTCACCTTCACCTTCTGATGTCTCACCTTCTCCTCACATTACTGATGCTCTATTTGACTCTATTCTATCTACTTCTTCTCCTGCCACATCTGTTGCACCACTAAGAAAATCTACCATAACACATACTCATCTCTCTTATCTAAAGGACTATCTTTATAAATTACCTAATTCCCTTTCCTGTTCTGCTGTCCAACCTGTAGAATTTGAGCCATATACTTATTCTCAGGCAGCCCCTATTCCAGCTTGGCAGGATACTATGAGAAAAGAGTTTGAATCCCTAGAAGCTAATAACACTTGGGATATAGTTGAGTTACCCCTAGGTAAGAAGCCTATTGGCTGCAAGTGGGTCTATAAAATTAAATACAAAGCTAATGGTGAAGTAGAAAGATACAAGGCTAGACTTGTTATTAGAGAGGACACTCAGGTTGAGGGGGTGGATATCAATGAGACATTCTCTCCTGTAGTGAAGATGTCTACTGTCAAGTGTTTGATTGTTGCTCCTATTAAGAAGAATTGGTCTTTATTTTAGTGTTGATACCCTCCCCTGTATATTTTCAATATGCAAAATACTCTCAAAATAGCATGTATATGCATATATAAGTATGTCCCAAGGTTTCAATATTTTTCTCTTATTTTTTAAGATTTGTTTTAATCAATTTATTGCCTTATTTTAGCAAGAAAAGCCCAATAATTATTCTCAAAATTGTCATTTTGGTAATTTACTTATCAGATTCTCATATTTATACCAAAATGTAGCTAATATAATTTTTGCATATTTTTACAAAATTTATTTAGTATTTTTAAGCTAAAATTGCATATATTTGCAGTATTAGCCTATTTCAAGATTTAATTGTGTTTATATTTATAAAATTGACTTCGGTATTTTTATTTTTCATCATTATATGTTATTAATCATTTTAGTACCTTTAATTTACTCCCAGAAATTAATTTACTATTTCTTATAATTTTAAAAGGAAAAAATTGGCTATTTAAATAATAGCCCAATTCGTTTCAATTTTAGCCTAAAATCTGACCCCAAATTGGACCCCAATTTCCAGCCCAATTTCAATTAAAACCCGACCCAGGCCCCAATTACCCCTACCCGACCCAAAACCTTATTAAATCCTGGTCGTTGATCTAAAAGATCAACGGCCCTCACTCGTTCTTACCATTTTTAATTCCAAACGACCCCCCCAATACCCCTCATTTCCTCACTCGTCTATATCTCTCTACCTCTGGTTCTCTCTAGAACCTTCCCCCTTTCACCTCCTCTCCGATGAGTTCCTTCATCTTTTCCGGCCACCTTCTGACCTGAATCCATGGTGGTTTCACCACCCACTAAGCCACATATGGCTCCTCGCATTTGGTTACTAGAGCTTCATGACTCGACCACGAAGAGTTGGGTCTAAACCTCTGTTGATTCAAGTTCCACGGCCATCTACGACCTGCTCCGGCGAGTCATGCCTGTTTCGAGCCTAGCCTCGACTCCTCTTGCTTAGATCCAAGCCTTTCTCATTGTTTGGGTTCCTCTGAAAGCCCTAGCTTTTGAGGTTTTTCTAATCTCTTTAGATCTATTCCAGATCTATGCTTTCCCTTAAGTTTTTAAACGATTTTCTTTTGAAAAAAAAACTATGCTTTCAAAGCCATTTCTTTTTTTTTCGATCTAGGGTTTTCTGAGTTATTTAGATGTTTCTCCGATTTTCTCTTTCTTTCGTGTGTTTCTTCTATTGTATTTTTCTTTACTATGGTCTTATGTGTTTCTTATTATGTTTCCTCTACTGTGTTCTGATTAGTTTTCTTCTACTATGTTATGTATTAGTTTCTTCTACTATGTTTTTTTTGAGCACTTTTACTGTGTTTCTCATGTTACTCTCCTACCATGTTCTCATGAGTTTTTGTTGCTGAAGGAACATGTTAAAGGTTTCAGTTCTTTTCTGAGACCTCTGAACCTGTTTCGACTTAATTACTTGCCCTCTCATCTCCGCACTCGACTGATGGTAGAAGCCCTAGAATTTTGGGGGGGTTTTCAAGTTTGGAAACCATTGGCTATGTGATTTGCTTGAACTGGTTTTATCTCAAAAGAAACCCTAACTCTTTCAGACCTATTTCGAGTCTCTAAACTGAGTTTTGAAGTCCTTGTTTTTTATATAATTCTGACTTTTGCTAAACTCTTCTAAGGTCTTTTACACTGGATTTTTGTATGCTACTTCTCTTTTACATTGCTAACCTATGTGACAACCATGCTCCTATAGTCTATTATCTACTGATTCTGCAATGACACGACATCCTTTCAGCTTAACATGTTTGTATGCTCTTTATATGTGCTGGACTTTCCCTCTAAAATGGCTTTCAAGTCTTGATTAGTTTCAGACTTTTATCTGTATAGGTTTGATTGATTTCTTTCCTTATTTGCTGATTTCCCTATGACTCGATTTAAGTTACTTGGCTTTCCTTAACTTTTCTGACTCGGTTCATTCATGGACCATTGATTACAAAATCTTTGATCCTTGATTTACTGGCTACTAATTGATTTTTCTTACCTTATTTATGTAACCGTGTATTTCAAAATTCTGCCCTTAAGTAACTTCTTATGTATTTACCCCTAATTGCATACTTTGCACAAGATATTTATTTGATTTCTTACCTTAAATAGTTTTTCCATTTGAATCTGAGTTCCTTAATTAAAGCAAGTCTTGTGTGATTGATTCTTAATTGATATTCAGTTTCTTAACTGTTTTCTTACCTTATTTCTGCCTGTTTTTCACACTATAAATACATGACTCTTTCATTGACATACAAAATCACTCAGTCATAGTCTTTCTGAACTCACACTTCTACGCAATAATATTCTCCCTTCTTGTTTGCACTATGGCCTATTTACAAGACCTACTACTTTTCTCTATTTGTTTCTTTGAAACTGGTATGTCCTGATTTAAGCTTTAGCACCATAACAATGTGTTTATTTACGTTTTTGTATCCATGTCTACTTACTGTTTCTGTATAGTTCAACACTTAAATTAGTATGTTGATTTCTTTCTGCATGTTTCTGTTATGAATCCCAAACTCCTGCCCCCTATGTGTTTGAGCTACGGTTTAAGGCATGGCAATATGCAAATTATTGTCTATGAATTAAATTTGATCCCTTGGGATCCTAGGCCCTAAATAGTGTGTTCTAACAGGCTTATGGGTGTGCTAGCATTCTCCATTGTTGGGTATGCCCACAACCTGCCCTTGCCTCTTTACACTCTCCTCATTCCCCTGAACCCCTATGTGTACTTATTTATAATTGTTTCCATTCCCCTTTCCCCCTCTCAAATTCTATTCCTGCACTTGCACTCTCTCTTAGTCTTTAAGTTCTCCCCCCTCCCCCCTCTTGTGAGCCTTGCTTTGGGACCTTGAGTTCCCTCTGAACTTGGACACTTGAGGGCTGGCCTTTCCACACTGCACTTGTCTTAATCTAGTAATACGTTTGGGTGTGAGCACTGTACGGAGTTCATTTGAGACTCTTAGGGAACTCTGACACGCTCAAATGGGAGAAAGGCTTTGGATCATAAATCTCTTGGAGTTGGTTTACCTCATATTTCAGACATGAAGTCTGAATCAGCCTCTCTTTAGTTGTACTTTTATTTTCTAATGTATTCGTTTACTTTATTCTGGGCTGAAATAATTTTGTAATAAACATTTGGGCTGATTAGTGAAAAAGGGCGGGTAATTATGTATGTAAAAAAGGGTAGATACCATGTCTATAGAAATTCTGAATTCTGCATAGATACCACGTCTATAGGTTTTTGAATTCTGCACATTCAAATGCATATAGAAGCATGTCTATAGGGAATTCTGAATGTCCATTTTCATATAGAAATCATAATCATAGGTCTGCTACTCTCGTCTAGAAATCATGCCTATAAGTTAATCTGAATTTTGCATATGTATATAGAAAATATGCCTATAGGTCTTTTTGAATCTTGTATATCCATTTTTCTCATATAGAAATCGTGTTCATAGGTCCTAAACAAATTTCTGCATCTAGATACCATGCTCATAGGACTTAAACATTCAATTGCACTTAGGTATCATGTCTTAAACAGAATTCAACATCTAGATATCATGTTCATAGGTTTAAGATGAGTTTTCTGCATTTTTATACTACGTCTACAAGGTTTTAAAATCAGTAATGCCTAGAAAGCATGCCAATAGGAGTTTCTAATTAAATCTGATTCGCATTACTTAATGTTAGATATAAAAATCAGTAACAATAGATATTGTCAGTTGCAAAACTTATAATCAATTTGTTTGAATTCTGCCTTTCTTTTAATAATCTGAGTCTCTCACTTAGCCAGTTTAACGAGTACACATATAGGGTTTCAAATAATTCATTTCAAGCTTTACTATCTTTTGAATCATGCCTATAGGATCTTTGTCATAACACTTAGGCAAGCCTTAGGGTGATAACTATAAACTGAATTTGTTCTATTAACTACAACCAGCAGACAGGCCTGATTCGGGCTTCTTATCTAAAATATGTAATAAATAAGTCTGCCCCAACCTCTAAGTTCTTTCACATTCAGTATTTAATCAGACCCTAAACAGTACGTGCAAGACATGCTAAATTACGTGCTTCTTTGACTAAAGGAGGTATATCTCAGCCCTTTTGCCTGTTATGTGCTTTCCCCCAATTTGTTATATATGTTCTTGCATGTCGCCTTAGAATTTTGCCTTTGAAACTAAAAATAAGTCGATATCCCTCTCCTTTAGGATTAGTAGTCCTAAATGCATCCGGGACTGACAGGATTGGGGCGGGTAATAGCATGCAATGAGTAAACAAGACCATTCTGCGCTTTAATACCTTAACAGGGTGGGAAGGGTATATATGGATATGATGACCACGTGATAATGCCACGCGTAACCCCTCTTTGAGGAGTGATTACCGGGCATTGTGTGGGGTGATCCATATTAGTAATAAACTTAGGACCCCCTTTTTCTTATCTCTTTTAAAGAACTTCAAACTCTTTTTTTAAGAAAAATCAGCTTTCTTTTAGTTCTTTCCAACTTTATTTGTTTGTAAATCCTTATGTGAAAATCCCCTCTTATTTGAAGCTTTGTTTGTTTACGTGTTATTTGCACCTAAGTTCACACCAATAGTCTGGTCGGGAACCACACTAGTGGATCCTGAAGGGTGCCTAACACCTTCCCCTTGGAATAATTTCAAGCCCTTACCCAATCTCTGGTTACTCAAATCAAACTCTCTTGGTGTCCTAATACACCCTAATCATTAGGTGGAGACTCTTCAAATTCAAACCCAATTCCCAAAAGGGAATGAGTTGTCCTCCCAAATATCATAAACTCGATTTCGCTCGAGAAAAAAGGGGCGCGACATTCAGCTTGATGTTAATAATGCATTTCTTCATGGTGAGTTAGACGAGGAGGTCTATATGAAATTACCTCCTGGCCTTTCTGTTTCATCTCCTTCTTCTTCTGCTCCTTTGGCTTGCAAGTTGAAAAAGTCCCTTTATGGTCTTAGACAAGCTTCGAGGCAATGGTATGCCAAATTGTCTCAAGCTTTATATTCTAAAGGTTTTCATCATTCACTCAATGATTACTCTCTTTTTATCAAAGGGTCCCCAGGTCATCTTGTCATCCTAGCTGTTTATGTTGATGATATTATCCTTACTGGTGATGATTTACGTGAGATTTCAGCTTTGAAACACTTTCTAGATTCTGAGTTTAAGATAAAAGACTTGGGCTCTCTTCATTATGTTTTGGGGTATTGAGGTCAATACCTTACCTGATGGAGTTGCATTGAATCAGAGGAAGTTCACTTTTGATTTACTCAAAGAGTATGATTGCATGTATGTTCATTCTGTTGTTAACCCATTGGACTTGAATCAGAAGCTTAAGGCTGATGCTGGGGATCTCCTTCCTAGTCCTGAGAAGTACAGAAGCCTTGTGGGGAAGCTATTGTTCTTGCCTCACACCCGGCCTGATATTTGCTTTAGTGTTCAACATCTGAGCCAGTTTATGCAGACTCTCAGGGTTCCTTACATGATTGCTGCTCTTCGTTTGCTAAGGTACCTTAAGGGTACTCCTGACCTTAGCCCTTTTTACTCTAACTCTACTAATTTCTCTATCAAGGCTTATTCTGACAGTGATTGGGCTGCTTGCCCTGACACTCGCAAATCTGTTTTTGGTTTTTGTATTTTCCTGGGTGATAGTCTTGTTGGATGGAAATCGAAGAAACAACCTGTGATTTCTCTTTCTTCTGTTGAAGCTGAGTATAGGGTTGTTAGTAAGACTTGTTGCTGAATTGGTTGGCTGTCCAGGTTGTTGCATGATCTTACTATTGATGTTTCCCTCCCTATTTCTGTTTTTTGTGACAATATGGCAGCCATTCACATTGCCAAAAATCTTGTCTTCCACGAGCTCACTAAACATATTGAAGTGGACTGTCACTTCATCCAGAGTAAGTTGACTGAAGGGTTCATCCAGCTGTCACATGTTCCTACCTCTGAGCAGCTGGCAGATATACTCACCAAGCCTCTAACTGGTGTCCTCCATCACTCCTTTCTTGGCAAGTTGAAGGTTGTTTCCCCCTCCAACTTGAAGGGGGTGTTGGGCCTCCAGCTTGCACTACTTCAGGCCCAAAGTAGAATACTTAAGTTGGCCCAGATATTTATTTTATGCTTAGCCTTTTGTAGTCTTTTGTACTAGTTAGCCTTTATTCTTTGTCAACATAGCATAGTGATTATTTTAGTAGTTAGTCATTCTTTACATTGTAATGGACAGATTATAAATACAAGGAGGCCACAACTGTTAAAGGTTGGCCGGTTATTTTCATCATATCTCTCCCTTGTGTTTCTGCGATAAAGAACTCTCTAGAAAACCTCCAACCTCCATTGATGAACCTCAATTTCTGACCTTGTTTTACTGGTTTGACATTAAATACATACAAGCAAATTGTAGGCTCAGATTTATTTTCTGTTTCTATTTTTGACTAACAATATTTACTGTTTTATTGTTAGTTTGTTGTTATTTCGCTTTACTGACTTTCAACACATGATGAGAACACTGATTTGCTTACAAAGTATGGTAAATGCGATGACTTTATAATAGTCAAACTCAACTTCTGGAAAGAATGTTACAATAAGTATATAATTTGATCCCATATTTCTGCAAAATAGCAGATGTCATCTACCGACTATAACACTAATTGTGACATCGTTTGAGGAAAAATCCTGTTTCTCATTCCATATATCTGCATCTTCATATTTTCTCATTGAGGTATAAGTAGGTTGCCTAGGCAAGGGCAACCTTATATTGTCTGTCTCCAACATTAACACGACAGAAGACATATTCGGTCTGTGAACTGCCATGTCTTGCACACAAAGTAGTGCTAAGTGTATGCATCTCAATACTTCATTATGTTGACACTCGTCCCAAATAGAACGATCCACTAGATCCATCGGTCTACCTTCGTCCCACTTCTCCCATGCCTGAAATATTTCCATACGAAAAAAGGAAAAAAAGTAATAAAGGGAAAACCATCATTTGCGTGCTCATAGTTTATAACCGTACTATTCTTACAAGACATAAAGCCTTTAGCTTCACAGTAAATATTAAAAAGTAGTTCATGAGAAAATTGAATAGACGTACATAACCAATAATGCTTGAGTGCTGATCTGCACGAAAGCTTGTGTTCCTCCAGCCACAGATGATCTCCAGCAATAATACGCCAAAGCTGTAAACATCTGATTTTCCAGAGAACAAGCCTTCCATTGCATATTCAGGAGCCATATATCCGCTGATTTTTAAGTAAAAAAGCATATGAGATGGAGTTAGCTCTTTGATCAAGTTAATGGACAATTTGTACCATCTCTTAAAGGTATAACACCAATTGATACTCACTATGTGCCGACTACCCTGTTTGTATTGGCTTCATTCTGGTTTCCTCCGAATATCCTGGCCATACCAAAGTCTGAAATTTTCGGGTTCATCTCTTCATCCAGCAAAATGTTACTAGCCTTTAAATCCCTATGGATTATTCTGAGTCGCGAATCTCTATGGAGATATAGTAGTCCCCGTGCAATCCCTTCAATAATGTTGAAGCGCTTCCTCCAGTTTAATTGGGCTTGCTTAGCAGGATCTACCAAAATAATTGTAAGTGATACATATTCATCCAAGGGAAAACTATATAACAAAATTTAACATTCCAGAACTAACCAAATAGAAATGAATCTAAACTTCTGTTGGGCATGTACTCATATAGCAGAATCTTTTCTTCTCCCTCAATGCAGCAGCCCAAAAGTCTAACAAGATTTCTATGTTGTAACTTTGCAATTAGCATAATCTCATTCTTGAATTCCTCCACACCTTGTCCTGACTTTCTGGAAAGCCTCTTCACTGCAATTTCTTCGCCACTTTGTAGCTTTCCCTAAGATAAAATAATTAACATCGACGTTATTCTAAGAAAATAAGGCCGTATTTCCCTAGAAAAAAAATACACTTATCAAAATAAGATAGAAATCAACCTTGTAGACGGGGCCAAATCCCCCTTGTCCGAGCTTGTTTTCATTAGAAAAGTTGCGCGTAGCTGCTACTATACTGCTGAAACTGAAGAATTTTAGTTCTGAACCACTTCCTTGATGCCCTTCAACACTCAGGTCTCCTGGTCCTGATAAGTCTATAGGGAGTTCTCCGCTCCTAATTGGATCGCGTATGGGCATTTCATTGATCCTGATAGACCCTTAAAATGGGGAATTGAAGATATAAATACACTATGTTATGTGCCTAGTTGAAAACACCAGCTATTTTTGAAATTTTACCTCGTCTTTTGGCTTTGTACTTGCATAGTAGCCAAATCGCTATACAAATAACAAAAGCTACAGCTACCAGTATGGATATTAGCACAAGTTTGATTGTCCTGCTCTTTTTACCTGTTTAAAGAAAGTTTGAAATAGGAACATCCAAAAATCAGTAATGATTGTATAAATACCAAATGAATTAGTAAACATTTTACTATTTCAGCAGATTGTAATGCTCACCAAATTCAGAATGAGCGAGGCGAACATAGAGAGTGTTCCCGCCTTCGTTGAACTGCTGTAGATCAACTAAATCTCCACTCCAAATCATGCAGTAAATTCCAGTAACAAAAGCATAAGCAGTACATGAACAATTTTCCAGGCACTTGCTTTTACACTCGTCGATGTTTTCTGCAGCTGCTGTATCCGCGAAATCTGGCAACTTGATTCCCTTGATCTCCAGGAATCCGTCCCCATTTCCACTATCACTCCTCAAGACACTGCTATTTCTCCCACATTCCAATTGCGTCCTCCTAATGCACCCTCCTGACCAGTTCCTCGCATTCCACTGCTCCCAATCTTTTGGAACAAATCCATATAGACAAGTACATCTTAGTGACTTTGAGATATCACATTTTGCGAAATTCCCACATGAGTTATATACGTCGCAATCGCCCAATGGATGAGATTGTATCATGTTCCATTGCCTCTTATCTATATCCCACATTTGCTGCAGCTCATATCCACTAGGACTAATATGAAACCTCACCAAATTAGAAGTGTTTGCCGCAGTGTAAGTGAAGTGTAGCCTATTCCCCTCATTGTAAAGCTTGAAACCATTAAAATACAAAGCCTTCATATCTGGTACACCTGTGAATGAGAGTCCATCCCAATATCCACTTCGCCAACGTCTATTTGATCCATCCCATATCACAATCTGTGGTGATGCGCGAGGATCAACACCCAAGGAGTACCTGTTGAAGATATAATTACGTAATAAACGCGTGCTCGCCCTAATAGTTAGAGCTTTTAAATGATATGGTCATACAATGCAACCAGTGGCGGAGCCAGAAATCCTGATAAAGGATTCTAAAAGTATGCAAGAGTATGAACCTACGACCTAAAGCAATTTTTGAGCCACATTTGCCATTACAGTTAAATCTTTCCTTATATCAAGAGGATTCAAAAAAATATATTTGTATAGAAATTTTTTATTTTTACCCTATTTGCACACTATATTTTCGGACGAATGAGATTCAATTGAACTTCATTCATCAAAACTAGTTCCACCACTGAATGCAACATGGTACCAGATAGACAGAGTTCTTGGCTCATAAAAGAGAATAAGGCTCGCACGTGAAGTGACATGTTGAAGATATAAATTAAGTAAATAGAAAGTATGTTATCTGTAACAGTTTAAACTTCTAGATGAGATCGTCAACAACGCAACATTACCTTCCAGGTGAAGGGTCACTTTCACTTGTCCAAGACCTCAAAACTCCATCCATATAAACTCTCATTTCTGGCAAAAATGTATCTGTAGGATGCTGAAAACTCTGCCACAAGTCCTTATTATTATCGTTCAAAATAACAAGATTGCCAGTATCCAAAAGGGACACTGTAGAATTTGTAGTCTCAACAACAGAAACATTCGTCGACCATAGTAAATCGCCACGTCCATCTTTAACGACCAAATTCCCATTTTTCTCAATTGTAAATACACCATTTTGATCAGAAACTGGTTTGTCTCTGTTTGCAACCCAAACAACTGATATAACTGGAACATCAGCGTACCATATACCAAGAAACCTTTGTTTAGAACCATTTGGACTAAAGAATCCTAAGTTAAATTTCCCTTTTGGAGAAATTATGTTATCACCATCTCTTAGAATCTCTCCTTGTCTAATTTTATTGGATGCAGAACATAGTAAAGAGAAATAATAAACAATGAACAAAACAAGAAACCAATGGAAATTAATCAGACCATTGGCCATAAAAGAATTGGATTTGAACGAGCAATCCGAAGAAGAAGAAGAAGAAGAACGAGCACAAAGTATATAATGACTAGAGAAAGAAGAAATTTCTGATGGCTATTTCTGGTTGGCTGAGTACCAATTTAATGTGATGCCGAGATAGATTGACTTGAAAAACTTTGATTTTATAGATTCTTGGCTGACCAAATTCCCTCTGCCCCCACCACTACACTTTTGTATTTTAATTGAAAAGTTTTT
Source organism: Nicotiana tabacum (assembly GCF_000715075.1). NCBI lineage: Eukaryota > Viridiplantae > Streptophyta > Magnoliopsida > Solanales > Solanaceae > Nicotiana > Nicotiana tabacum. The sequence goes on from NC_134080.1 coordinate 203,868,122, forward strand.
TTTAGGTATTAAACATATGGTACTTAATATATATGCATTGGTCCAACTAGTTCAGATTCACAGTGTCCGACTAATTCATAGTCACGTTGAGTATAACCTATTAAAGAGAAAATCACTCTTTTCGTTTCAGAATTCGAAACCTCTAGCTAGGGACGAAGAGATCTCAATCACATCCTTTTGGTAGTATTTTCTTAAATTTTTAATTTATTAATACAGTCAAAATAAATAATTTTTTTAATCATACTTGATTTGTTAAGGCTGCGTAAAATAAATCTTTGTGGTCGGCCCTTTCCCGGACCCCGTACATAACGGGAGCTTAATGCATCAGACTGCTTTTATACTTGATTTGTTAATATTTTATTTATCTTATTTTTTAAGTTACAATTTCATCTTATGAAAACTGTTTGTAATTATCTTTTAGGAATTTTGATAATATAATTATTTTTACGTTATCAATGTAGAAGATAAGTTGTTTCTTAATAAAAACATGAGTCACGTCAAACGAAAAGAGGGGCAGAGATGTTCTGTATTTTGACAACGTGCAAGCAGAAAAACGTATCGCCGAAATGAAAATATGTTTCACATAAATGAAAAATACAAGTCACCTACTTGCTTTTTTCTCCTTCCGTCTTTCTCCTTTAAATAAAAAAGTGCAGTTGCTTAGAAATAAAACTTTGTATCTATTTACTCGAAATTCTCCATTATTAATTAATATGTATTTATGTCTTAAATTATTTAATCACGATTTATTAACACATTTTGGTCCATGTATATGTTTTCCATATAGTATATATCATCTATTTTTATTTCTCAAAGTATTACCACATAGATTAATAAAATATGGACAATTAATTTACATAATACGCATAGATTTGACTATCCCTTTAATTATATCATGATTTACTCTGGTTATAGAATAACAAATTCAGATAATTAGATTATGTGAAAGAGTGTACTATATTGATGTTGCTTGTAATTTTGCTACTTATTAACTGCAGAATTGTCTAACTCGATTTTACAATCAGTGGAAACGCCGTTAACTTGAGTCTTAATCGTTCTTTCTTTTTTTCCTCATAATTATTCGTGCAAAATAATACTTATAATAGTACTGGTAATCACTATTCTTTTCTTTTTTTTTCCTTCTACACATTTGGCGCAACAAACACTAGAGTTCACATTGACCAAAATATGACTTGCTGTAATTATTGCAGAAATATACTCTGAAAATGACATTTTTTGTCCTTCATTTTATTCACTCGAATTTGATTGGCATACAGGAGCGCACGAAGGAATTTTTGTAAATGATGTCGAAATTTATAAATGAACGGGTATAAATAACTGTAATTATTATATTTTTAAAAAAGAAATAGTTGTAGTACATTGGTTTGTGGAGTCTTAAGTTAGAAAAAGTCTTGAGTTCAATACTACTTAATTATAATTTTTAACCACAGAGGCGCTAAGTTAAGTGGTGTCATCTTTTTGTTTTACTTATCCGTTTCCTAACAGTATTAATACATATATTTAATAAAAAATTCGACGAAGCGGTATCGCATGACACCGCTTTGTTGAACGTGCGTTCGCCCTCTATCAACAGGCGCAGGTCAATAATATCAGTTATGTGTTTATGTGAATCCGATAACTTTTATCTGAATTATATATATACATTTAAGAAAGTAAATTCAACTATTATTATTATACTATATACTTTGAAATTGCTATAGAAATTCGTAAATTTCAAATTTTGGATCCTCCTTTAATGTTTGGTCGAAGGTGTTATTATATACGAACTTCTATCTTTACGTTATTTTGTGTTTACATTAATCTTTTATGCTACTCTAAGTGTTCAGCATCTTAAAAGTATGATCTGTAAGCAGTTGTATTCGTACTGAAGTTTTCCACATCTCAAAGTATGATCTGTAAGTGATTGTATTAAAATCAGTATGGTATTAAGAACCAAAACGAAAAGACTTTAACTGAAAATACACTCATGAGTTGTTTGGTTGATAGACATTATAATGCATGAATCGTTGATGTGAAAAATAATAGTAATATATAAATGTTATACCGTAAATATCTATGTAGAAATATTTATCCGTAGAATTAGTCAAAGATGCTTGAATTAGAGTAAGTTATCGCCCTTCCTCGGACCCTGCGTAAACGCGGAATACTCTGTGTATCGGACTATCTTTTTAAATTTTTTTTATCCATGAATTGCCAACACATGTATTACTATTGCATATTTTATCACACAAACAATTGTACATGAATATGAGAGATGAATCTATATATGTAATTGCCTTAATCTTGCTATGTCTAAAACTTTGAAATTGTTAATTAATTCAGGTTTTATTGGATAATTTGGGAAATATTTCGCGGCTCATGAGTTGTGAGAAACGTGTGAATATATTGGTACAGTGATTGTGATTATGGTGACAAAACAGTGAAGCAACACGTGCTGTTCAATGTCAATTGCCTTCTAAGGTAAGGGCTGACTTTTTTTTTTAATTTTATTTTTAGGTAAGGGCTGATTGCGGTTTTGAGTCTCGGGACCTCTACACTACACCAATCGGCCTTGAAAATGGATGGTCTTGATTTTTGACCCTAGTTTATTTCATGCGTAGCTGATTGAAGTTTTGGGTCCCGGGACCTATACATTACAAGTTAGGGGTGTACATGGATCGAGTTGGTTCGAGTTTTATCAAAACCAAATCAAATCAACTATATTGGTTTGGATTGGTTCGATTTTGACAGATTTTTTGAATTTTTTTGTTACTTAAATATTATTTCAATTTTACTTTGTTAAATTTTTGATAAGTAAATACTCCCTCCGTTTCAATTTATGTGAACCTATTTCATTTTTGGTCCGTGCCAAAAAGAACGACCCCTTTCCTTATTTGGAAACAATTTACCTTTATGCAATGATTTATAGCCACACAAAATATATGTGCCTCATTTTAAACCACAAGTTCAAAAGTCTTCTTTCTTTTCTTAAACTCCGTGCCCGGTCAAATGAGTTCACATAAATTGAAACGGAGGGAGTATATGTTTAGTAAAAATTTAAAAATTTGACAAACATATTATCTATTAAACATTCTTATGGGATAATTTATTAGTAACACATGATAGTTATTTTTTTAGTCGTCTGACAGCAATTTTTAATTAATGTACACTTTCAAGGTTAACCGAATGTAGTAATTAAATATAAAAATCAATGTGATATTTAAATAATAATAACCACTTCAGATTCGAAAAAGATATAAGAATATAATAGATCTTGACATATGAATATGAAAAAATAAAGAGATTGATGCATTTCAGTAACACTTGATAGGGAGAATTCAAAAATAGCCAGATTTACAAGTGGTCATTCAAAAATAGCCACAGTTTCAAAAGTAATCGAAATTTAGCCACTTTTCATGTAATGATAAATCTGAACGAAAACACTGTTCAAAATCTGGAAAATACTCCATCATAATATACTGGAACTCCAACATATTATAATGGAGTTCCAGCATAAGTATACTGGAACTCCAGCATAATATACTGGAATTCCAGTATAATATACCGGTCCAGCATAATATGCTGGAAGTTCATACACAGGTGCTCCAATCTCTAGTATATTATGCTGGAACTTTTCGCGTGTTAGAGTTCCAACATAATATGTTGGAAGTTTATACACAAGTGCAACGATCTCCAGTATATTATACTGGACCTGTCCCTGTTGCAACAAAATAGTGACTATATTTTCAATAATTTTGTAAACGCTAGCTATTTTTAAATGATGTCCGAAAACTGATTAGCATTTGCTATTTTTATCACTGGACAAGAAAGTAATTATATAACTCATTATTTAAGGTTAATAAATATGCCCACTTGTTAAATTTGACGTTTTGCCCATGGGACAAATGGAATAAAAAATCAATAGGAAGACCGAAATGTCCTATTGGGCATATCACCCCCTACACACGTGATACTTGGGCCGACTCGAAATTTTCAAAGATCCTGCCACTAAATATCTGAAATGTTATGAGAATAGGAAGAGAAATGTAAATGTTTTATTGGGTGGCCACTTTCCACCATACTATTTAGCTATATTCAGTTTTTACAAAATATTTAATTATAGTCACTATAGACAAACTTATAAAGAAACTTAAAGTACCATTTGAAAATTACCATTGTTGCAAGTTTAAATGTCAGAATTTAAAAGGCGAGTTTAAACCAAATGGATGTTATTGGAAAAACTTTGAAACCTTGGCAGTGACAAAAAATGGTATTTCAAACTCCAAATAAACTAGTCTCAGTTTGGAATATATATGTTTGAAACTTCAGATTGGTAATTCAAACATCAAACATACATGTATGAAGTGTGAAACTTTCAATCCAAACTTTAGTCGCATAGTTTGAATTTTAGATTAAAAAATGTCTAACTTTTGTTGCAACGTTTGAATTTATGTTATAAAGTTGAAAAAAAATTTATACACTTCGGCTATACCTGAAATGAGGCCCCAAAATCTGCTATCGGGCAACCCCCCCCCCCCCCCCCTAAAAAAAAAATACCAAAAGAGAAATCCAAGAATGTTGCAAAATCACCAACAACTACCTGTCTCAATTATAGGGATCTTGATTTTGGGAACAACCAAGAGGACTATAGCTAGTCAAAGGTTAAAAATCTGGGGTAAAAACTATTTCAATGCCAACTTTGCGAGGTTTAGCCAGAGTGAAGAGTATGGTATCCAATCAATTTTTTCAAACATGAACAAAGTATTTCACCATTTCCTACACTAGGCCTGAGTGAGATTTAGTGAAGAAGCATAGCATTAATGCTTATCCTCGATTATGTACTACATTTATTTTGTCATGAACATTTTGCTATAACTTTCATATTACCTCATCAAACTATATACAAACTAGGGGTGTACATGGACCGAGTTGATTCGGTTTTTATTAAAACCAAATCAATCCAACTATATCGGTTTGGATTGGTTTGGTTTTGTCGGGTTTTTCGGGTTTTCGGGTTTTTCTGTTACATGAATATTATGTCAATCTTACTTTGTTAAAATTATAGATAAAGTTTTGATAAGTGAATATATGTTTAGTAAATATGGAAAAAAATTGACAAACATATGATCTATTAAAATATTCTAATGGGAGAATTTTTTTAGTAACACATGATAGTTATTTTCTTAGTCGTCTAACAATAATTTTTCGTTAATTTACGCTTTCAAGGTTAATACATGAGAGGATCCCAAATATTTCTACATTTTCTAAAGAAAATTCACTATAAAGTCTTAAAAATATAAATAAAATTTATATATTTATATGTCGGTTTGGTTTGAATTTTTTTACTCAATACCAAACCAAGTCAAACCAAATCTAATCGGGTTTTTTAATCGGTTTGGTGCGGTTTTTCGGTTCGGTTTGAACACCCCTAATACAAACTATTAGTTAAGAAAAAAAGAAGAAGATAAAGCAACAAATCAAGGTTGCACAACCAGATGGAAACTAAGTTCTCACTTATAATCCGTGTAACAAACTATGGAAAGTATTTAAAAAGTGTAGAACAATTAGTTCATTTAGGACCATTATTGTATAACCATTCATCATTTGTAAGATGTTCCATCAATCCTCTCTGTATTTGCTAGACCTTGTTTCACTTGGAAACTTTCTCGCAAGTCCCAAGTCTGAATAATGGATTCATCTAGTCATAAAAAGTCTGTAAGTCTTGGCACTACGACTGAATGACACAAGCTCTGCACTTTGATTACCATCTTATGTAAAATAAAGACACAAATTTATGCATTCCAATATTTGTGAATACATTAGTTATAGGCCTATGCTCTAATTCACAGTGCATAGTGTTGTGTCGAAGAAGAGGTAAACCCGAAAATAAAGAAGATAAAGAACACTAAATTTTAACGTGGAAAACTCTTCGATTGAAAGTAAAAACCACATTAAAATTTGGTGTTTTTATCTTCTCTATTTTCGGGTTTGTCTCTTCCTCGCCATAACAACTGGTATCAGAGCCATGTTGGGTCCATCCCATGGGCCATGTGAAAGAAGAGAAATTTCCTTTGACTTTGAGGTTTCAAGCCAACCAAATCAACAGTAGAAAAGATTTGGGCAGGCAATTGTTCTTTGATTTCATATGTAGAAACTGACTATTGCAGTAGATGTTGATGTCATTACGTACATCATCATGGGCATTCTGCAACTATAAAAAGGTGCCTCTGCTTTCATTTGTAAACACACCAATCAGATAAAGTAAGAGAGAGTTCGCAGAGTAAGAAGAAAAATATTTTGTGAGGAAAAATATTGAGAGTTTGAGTGGTATTGTAGTGAAGTGAAAAAATTAATAGTGGGTTATTTCGTTTTAGTGTGTAGTGATTTTGGAGTACTTTACTCGGTACCACAAAGTGTAAAATCCTTGCTATAGTTAAATCAGTTGCTTCTATCGGGCCGTGATTTTTCACTTATTTAGAAGGGGTTTTCACGTAAAAAATCTGGTGTCTTTGTTTCCCTTATTATTACCGCTCGTTATTGTATTTTAGTAATCCGCATTTATTACAATCGTATACTGTGAATATTACTTTTGTAGGAGTAATTTTCCTAACAACTGGCATCAGAGCACAGGTTCTGCTCATTCATAGAAATATTATTTACAGTCAATTTTACTCTGTGACAAAAAAAATGTCAGGAGTAAAGTATGAAGTAACAAGATTCAACGGTAATGACGGTTTCTCTATATGGTAAAGAAGGATGAAGGACATGCTCATCCAACAAGGGTTAGACATTGCACTAGATGAACAAGAGACAAAGCCGGAAACCATGAAAGCCGAGAAATGGGCAGACATGTATAAGAAGGCGGCTAGTGCAATCAGAGTGCACTTGTCCGACGAAGTATTCAATAATGTCGGGGATGAAAACAGTGCATGTAGTATTTGGAAAAGACTATAAAGTCTATACTTGTCCAAATCCTTAACAAACAGGTTGTTTTTGAGAAAGCAGCTTTATGCCATCCATATGAGTGAAGGTACGAATTTCTTATCCCATTTAAATATGTTGAATGGCTTAATCACGCAGCTGGCAAACCTTGGAGAAACAATCACTGAAGTAGATAAGGCTATCATGCTTCTAAACTCGTTGCCATCTTCCTATGATAATTTGGCAACAACCATCCTGCATGGTAGAGGCGTAGAGCTACCATCGAGTTAAAAGAGGTCACATCAGCCATCCTACTCTATAATAAGATGAGGAAGAAGCCCGAAAATCAGGGGCAGGCTCTTATCATGGAAACAGAGGAAGAAGTTTTTATAGAACATCAAGTAGCCGTGATAAATCCAAAGCTCATGGAAAGTCCAGAAACCGGTCAAAGGGTAGAAATTGCTATAGTTGCAGCCAATTTCAAAAGAGATTGCCCAAAGAAAGGTCGAGGTGAGAGCAGTGACCAAAAGAATGATGATAACACAACTGATGTAGTGCACAATGATGATTCGGTGGTTCTCTTCGTTCACGAGGAGGAGGAATGCATGCACTTAGCAAGCCAAGAGTCAGAATGGGTGGTTGACACAGCAGCATCCTACCATGGCACACCGGTAAGAGAGTTCTTCTATAGGTATAAAGCAGGAGACTTTGGAATAGTCAAGATGGAAAATACCAGTCACTCAAAGATTGTGGAGATTTGCGACATTTGTATCAAGACAAATGTCGAATGCATATTATTTTCAAAAGATGTGCGACACATACTAGATCTACGAATGAATTTGATTCCAGGGATTGCTCTAGATCGAGACGGGTACGAGAATCACTTCGCCAATAGGAAGTGGAGACTCACCAAAAGATCATTGGTGATTGCTTAAGGAGTTGCTCCCTACATATTGTACAAGACAACCGCTATGATATGTGAAGATGGATTACATGCCGCTATAAATGATACGCTTGCAGATTTTTGGCACCGGATATTGGGCCATATGAGTGAGAAGGGACTGCAGATCCTATCCAAAAAATCACTCGTCTCATTTGCAAAAGGTACAACTGTGAATTCTTGTGATTATTGTTTATTTGGAAAACAACACATGTTATTGTTTCAACCAACTCATGGAAGAAAATCGAATATACTTGATTTAGTAAATTTTGATGTCTGTGGTCCAATAAATGTAGAATCAATGGGAGGTAACAAATATTTTCTCACATTTATCGATGATGCCTCATGAAAATTGTAGGTTTATTTCTTGAGAACCAAAGACCAGGTATTTTAAGGTTTTCAGAAATTCCATGCTCTGGTGGAAAGGGAGACAGGTCAAAAATTAAAGGGTATCAGGACAGACAATGGAGGAGAGTATACTTCAAAAGAGTTGAATCAGACATGAGAAGACAGTTTCTGGAACCCCACAACACAATGGTGTAGCTGAAAGGATGAATCGCACCATTATCGAAAAAGTGAGAAGTATGCTCAAAATGGCAAAACTACCTAAGTCATTTTGGGGTGAAGCAGCTCGCACAACCTGTTACTTGATTAACAGTAGTCCATCAGTTTCGTTGGAGTTTGACATCATAGAGAAAGTCTGGACCAATAAAGAGGTGTCCTGCTCCCATTTGAAAGTGTTTGGATGTAAAGCTTTTGCGCATATGCCGAAGGAGCAGAGGATGAAGATGGATGACAAAGTTATTCCCTGCATCTTCATCGGTTATGGAGATGAAGAGTTCAGCTACAGATTGTAGGACCTAGAAAGGAAAAAGATCATCAGAAGCAGAGATGTGATCTTCAGAGAAGATGTGATCGGGACTGATAGTGATCAATCAACAAAGACCAAAAATGATAATGGTACAGTTACTAACTTTGTTACTACTCCTACTGTACCTGTACGTAATCCTTCCACATGTGAAGAATGGCACATGGAAGGTGTAGATGAAGAGGTTGTTGAGCAGGGGGAGCACCCTAGTCCATAAGAGAAAGAAGGAGAGCAATAACAACAAGAAGAAGGAAAACAACCTTTGAGAAGATCTGAAAGAGAGAAGGTAGAGTCCACAAGGTATCCTTCTTCGGAGTATATCCTCTTCACTGATGAGGGGGAGCCACATAATTTCAAGGAGGTTATATCTCATTCGGAACAAATCTAGTGGATGGAAGCCATGCAAGAAGAGATGAATTCACTACAGAAGAATGATACGTACGAACTTGTTGAACTTCCAAAAGGCAAAAGACTGCTCACGTGCAAGTGGGTCTTTAAGCTTAAGAAAGATGGAAACAGCAAGCTGGCCAGATACAAATCTCGATTGGTGGTAAAGGGTTTCGAACAGAAGAAAGGTATTGATTTTAATGAAATTTTCTCACTTGTCATCAAAATGACTTCTATTCGAAGAATCTTGAGCCTTGCATATAGTTTAGATCTTGAAGTGGAGCAGTTGGACGTGAAAACTACATTTCTGCATGGAGATTTGGCAGAAGAGATCTATATGGAGCAGCTAGAAGGTTTTGAAGTAAAAGCGAAGAAACATATGGCGTGCAAGTTGAAAAAGAGTCTTTATGGGCTGAGAAAAGCGCCAAGGCAGTGGTACAAGAAGTTTGACTCATTCATGAGAATTCAAACATACACAAAGACTTTTTTAGATGCATGTGTATACTTTATGAAATTTTCTAACAATAACTTTATCATCTTGTTGTTATATGTTGATGACATGCTGATTGTAAGACAATAAGACAAGAAGTTGATTGCCAAGTTGAAGGAATATTTGTCCAAGTTATTTGACATGAAAGACTTAGGTCCAACACAACAAATTCTAGGAATGGAGATTGTCTGAGATAGGACAAATCGAAAGTTGTTGCTGTCACAAACAAAGTACATTGAACATATGCTTAAACACTTCAACATGATGAGTGCTAAACCAGTTAATATGCCTCTTGCTGGTCATATGAAGTTGAGCAAGAAAATATGTCCTACAACGAAGGAAGATAAAGAAAGCATGGATAAAATTCCTCTGACGTCGGGAGCTTAATATATGCAATGGTATGTAGTAGACCTGATATTGCTCATGTTCTCGGTGTTGTTAGCAGGTTACTTGATAATCTCGAAAAAGAACATTGGGAAGCTGTGAAGTGGATACTTCGGTATCTAAAAGGAACCTCAAATGAATGTTTGTGTTTTGGAAGATCAAATCCGGTCTAGAAGGGCTATACCGATGTTCATATTGCCGTTGATACTGATAATAGAAAATTCACTACTGGATATCTATTTACTTTTTCAGAGGGAGCTATATCATGGCAGTCTAAATTTTAGAAGTGCATTGCACTTTCAACAGCTGAAGTAGAGTACATTGCCGCTACAAGAGCTGGCAAAGAGATGGTATGGCTCAAGCGGTTTCTTCAAGAGCTGGAATTGCATCAAAGGGAGTATGTCATTTATTGTGACAGTCAAAGTGCAATAGACTTGAGCAAGAACTCCATGTACCATGCAAGAACAAAGCATATCGATGTGAGATATCATTGGATTCGTGAGCAGGTGGAGAGCGAATCTTTACATGTCAAAAAGATTCACAAGAGTGAAAATCATGCTGATATGTTGACCAAGACAATACCAAGAGACAAGTTCGAGTGATGCAAAGAACTTGTCGGCATGAACTCTATATGAAAACTGGAGTTACCTCCTTCAGGTTCATGGGAGTGGCGGGGGAGATTTGTTGGGTCTATCCCATGGGCCATGTGAAAGAAGAGAAATTTCCTTTGGCTTTGAGATTTCAAGCCAACCAAATCAACAATAGAAAAGATTTGGGCTGGCAATTATTCTTTAATTTCACATGTAGAAACTGACTTTTGCAGTGGATGTTGATATTATTACGTGCATCATCATGGGCATTCTGCAACTATAAAAAGGTGCCTCTACTTTCATTTGTAAACACACCAATCAGATAAAGTAAGAGAGAGTTCACAGAGTAAGAAGAAAAATACTTTGTGAGGAAAAATATAGAGAGTTTGGCGATATTGTAGTGAGGTGAAAAAATTAATAGAGGGTTATTTCTCTTGAGTGTGGAGTAATTTTGAAGTATTTTACTCGGTACGACAAACTGTAAAATCCTTGCTATAGTAAAATCAGTTGCTCCTCTCGGGCCGTGGTTTTACCTTATTCAGAAGGGTTTTCCATATAAAAAATCTAGTGTCCTTGTTTCTCTTATTATTACCGTTGGTTACTATATTTTAATAATCCATATATATTACAATTGTATATCGTGAATATTATTTCTGTAGGGATAATTTTCCCAACAAGCCAATGGTTTGGTGAGACTATAGAGATGACAGAGTGTCGCGTGGGGTCCGACTTAGTGCCTTTGCCCGTTTACGTGGTTTACGACATTTACTGGTAGCTTTGAAGACGCATACACAGCCTTTGCGCTTTGGTGATTCTAAATACTCAAGATCATGTGGGTGACACACAGTTAATCTCCAAATTAGCCCATGGAATAGTGATGGATCATGTGGACTTACAGTTTGTTTGTATGGTTGTTGCGCATCGTTTCATAATGTATCGTATCGTACTGTATTGTACTGTACTGTATTATTTGATAAATACAATGTTTGGATGGATTGTGTCGTTTTGTCGTCGTTTCATGATATCATGCACCAGTAATATGATGAATAAACTTGCAATATTATAAAGAAAAATTATGATACAGTATATAAAAAGGTAGGGTAAATGATAAAATAAAATTATATAATAATAATGAAGGGTGAGATTAAGAGAAAAACACAAGGAAATGACACGACCACACCAAATCGGTCGTTACATAAAGTGGCACATTTCATCGTTACGTAACGACAGATTTAACGATACGATACAATAAAATTTAAGTAACAATCAAAACAAATATTGTATTTAAAGTAACAATACGATACGATACAATAGGTAACAACCATCCGAACAAGCTTCAAGGGGAGATTGTTGGGTGCGTGTGAACAAAGTCTCACATAAAAAGTAGAAAAGAAAAAGAAACTACTTATAAGGAGTTAGATACTCTTAATGGTGTGAGGTCTTTTGGGAAAACCGTGCGGGCTTGACTCAAAGTGAACAATATTACGTTATGTTAAGAGTATATTTGGACCATTTTACCCCAACACATAGCAGACCGGAAGCCTTATTCGAGCTGCCTGAGCTGACCATTAGTAGAGGCGGCAGAATAAATTAATTTTATCATAGATTAATTTCTGAATCCATAATTGTTAAGAACCTAAAATGCTGAACCTATCAAGTTTAAATTTTAAATACGAGTAATTGGATTTATTTTTCCTTCGATATATATGTGTTCATGTTTACTTATAAGGCATAACTCCCAGACAGGATTTCAGTAATTTCTATGGATCAGCAACATACCAATAGTTTGGACTGGAAAGATTAATCAAAAAGATTTTATATCTTCTAAATTTTTAAAATCCAGAATTCACTTAATGTTTTATCATCCTTAGTTCTGAAATATAAGCTTGAAAGACAGGCCGTTCTAGACGCGCAACGTCAAGTAATCCAAGACAGGCCGTTCTAGACGCGCAACTTTTTCTGAGAGTACCTCACATAAATAAAAGAACCATAAACCGAAAGAAATTAGAATACTCTGACTTCATGTTCTTTAGTTGACTTCCGATTTCCATAAGAATTGCCAAGGCCGAAGATGTAGGATTGAGCAAGTGCGTTCTGCATATTTACTTTGAAAACCTATATGTAGTATAATAGTATAAAGAAATTTTTATAGGTCCAGGTCTGCCAATTATATCTATATGTAACTTCTCTTAAAAAGTAAAAATTTTAATGTGAAAAATTAGGCAAGTTACATGTTACAATAAATGAAAATGACCAATTAAAATGAAAAATATCACTTGTATTGAGAGGTCCACATTCCTCTTGACCTTTCTTGGGGCCACTTAAGTTTGATGGTGTAGTGATTCAGAACCCTAACATTAAATGTACATAATTATGAACCATGTTCGAAGGTAGGAACGATTTCCCCATATAATTTATCCATGATTGTAGTTCACACATCTCAAAGCATCGTTTTGAACAAATGGACAAAATACATCGCGAATTTACATCGGTTTAATAAGGTAACAGTTTTATAGTTATTACACAACTCTGCCTATGCTAGCTCGCACTCATTTAAACATGGGTGGATGCATCTTTAACGAAGCGATGTCACGCGATATCGCTTCATTAAAATATTTTATTAAGTATATGTATTAATACTGTAACGAAACGGTTAAGTTGGAAAAAATGACATTACTTGACATAAATTGTCTCTCGGCATGTCGGTCATGTGCTTGATTTTGCTATAAAAAGTTAAAGATTCGAACCTCAACTAGCACACTTTTTTGTAAATATTTGATAGAGCCTTTGTGGTTAAAAATTATGATGAAGCAGAATTAAACTCGGGACCTTTTCTAATTTAAGAATCAACAAAACCAATAAACTAAGGTTATTTCTTATTTAGAAATATGATAATTAGGGAAAAAAGCCATTATTTTCCCCGTACTATTGTAAATAGTACACGTTTGTCATCCGTTTCAATTTACGTCCAAAACCCACCCTACCGTTAACGAACTTGACGGAACTACCCCTAACCCTAACGGATGGCCACTGTGGCACCTGACCTCGCAATATTTTGCCACATAGGATTCCAAGTCAGATTTCCTTTAAGTTGAAAGCCCAAATTTCACTCTCAAATTATATTGACCCAATTTCACTCCCAAAATATTGACCCGTAACCCAACGGCTTCTTCTTCTCCCCCGAAAGATACTTCATTGCTGAGAACTTAGGGTTCGACTGTAATCTTCCCAAAATTTCTCTTTTCTTCATTCTACTTGTATCTTTGGTTCATAAATGTCGCACGGTAGTTGTTCATCACAGATTAGGTGTCGCTGTGTCATTATAGCCAACCACTTCACTTCGTCTACTCCATATAACTCCGGAAGAAAATTCTACAAATGTTCGAGGCCTAACGTTGTTTAATTTCAGTTTTTTTTTTTTGAAGTTTATTATAATTATGAAATCTACAAGTTTAGAGTTTTGTAAAGATTAGCTAAATGATCTTTTTGAATTATGTTTGATAGTCTAGTTCATGTGGATTTTAGGAATGGGAAAATGAAATCTTTCCGTAAAGTGATTGAACTAATATTAAAGATGTAAAACATCGATGGATGAGGTTAAGATGGAAAGAGAGAAATTGAAGGAAGAAGTAATTGCTATGAAGGCTATACACCAATATGAAGTGAATAAAGTCATCAAGTTAGAAGATAAACTTGCAAAGATAAGGATTTTGCTTATAATTTCTTGGGGACTATTTCTTGATTTTTTTATAGCGTCGATGATGAAGTGACATTTTTCCAAAGACAAGGTTGCTGATTTTGAGTTATATATGTGTAGCTGACTTTTAGGTCAATTAAGCCATGATGTAATAGTATTTTGGGCAGTAGTAGCATTTGCTTTCTATCCATGTGCTGCAAATTCGATGATGTTCGTGTAGGAGTATTTGTTGGTTAGTTTTTTCCCTTATTGTATGATGATGGTGTAGTAGTATTTGTTACTTTCCCTTAGTTGTATATGTTATGCATATTTGAATATTCTAAATGTCATGTTGAATATTGAAGTAAGTCATTTAATTACTTTTAATACAATTCATTTGATATAAAAGACAACAACAAGTGTAAAAATGAAAAATTTACATTCCAGTCGCAAAACTGGATATAACTAGATAACCGGAAAACTGAAATTGAAAAGAGAACAAAATAGACAACAATGAATTGTACATTCATCAATAAATATTCACCTTGATTCATAATGTACCAACTATCAACATTCATGTCACGACCCAAAATCACAACCCGTCGCGATGGCGCCTATCGAGGTACTAGGCCAGCCGACATATCCAAAATTAATAGAAAATGCATAAAAGTAATTTTAAATGACTAAATTATCATAAAAGAGTAAAATCCAAAACACAAATGCGGAACATATCTCCCAAATTGGGATGTCACTGAGCTTATGAGCATCTATACATCACCAGTGTAGAAAAAAATTCCAAATACAATAAAAGAAAAGATAAGGAAGGAGAAAACAAGGACTGCAAATGTCGGGCAGCTACCCGTAGTCTCCAAAGATTGACCGTGCACGATATCAATGCCCACCGTGTCCGAAAATATATGGATATGCACACGAAGTACAGTTTATAGCGAGAGTACAACCAACTCAGTAAGTAACAATACTAAATAAAGAACTGAAAGATAGTGACTAGCTATACAGTTATAGTTCAATTTTTCAGTAGTCTCAATAAAAAAAAGTAGACATGCTTTCATATCAAACAATTTAAGCCAAATCAGTTTATACGTGACAAGTTCAGGCAAAACCGGATAAAATATCTCTCAAAAGTTTTCAAAACAATGAAATATGGAAACTATGTGCATCAATAATGAAATCATATACAGCCTCTCAGAGCAACAATCACTCAGTCCTCCTATTCACTCCAACCTCACAATCACTTATTCCTCACAGTCACTCATTCCTCACAATCACTTAGCACTCGGCACTCAGTAGGTACTTGCGCTCACTGGGGTTGTGTACAGACTCTGGAGGGGTTCCTTCAGCCCAAGCGCTATATCAAGCCAATCATAACATAAAATCAATGAAATTTGTTGCAGCGTGCTGCCCGAACCCATAATCATCCTCACAATCAGACCCTCGGTCTTACTCAATCATCAATCTCTCCAGTCTCTCGGGCTCTCAGAAATTATGAAAATCAGCCCAAACAGAAATGGTATGATGTAATAACAAGTAATAATAGAGACTAAGATATGATATGTAAATAGAATTGAGACTGAGTACAAACAACAATTAACAGGTAGTTCAACATGTATCATGGCCTATGTGGGTCCCAATAGTACTGACACATAGCCTAAACAGGATTTCTAACATGATTTGTAGTCAAATTTCTATAACACATGGAAAGCATATAGCTAGTAACAAGTCATTTAACTTTATAGTTCCACAGAATGGACCAAGTCCCAATTCCTACGGTGCACGCCTACACACCCGTCATCTAGCATGTGCTCCACCTCCAAACTAATCACATAATATATAATTCAGGATTTCATACCCTTAGAACTAAATTTAGAACTGTTACGTACCTCAATCCGAGCCAAGACTCTACTCCAATATGCCTTTACCTCACAAGTCGCCCTCCAAATGTCCCGAATCTAGCCACAAGCAGTACAACCGTATTAATACAGTCAAAAGTAATTAATTCCACAAGAAAAATACGAAATTATAAGCCAAAATCCGAAATTGGCCAAAAGTCGACCCCCGAGTCCACGTCTCGAAACCCGGCAAAAGTCAGTAAACCTGAAAGAACATTCAATCACGAGTCTAACCATACTAAATTTATCAAAATCCAACATCAAATCACCACTCAAACCCCCAAAATCAACTCTCCAAATCCCTAGCCTCAAACCCCCAAATTTCACCTCAAAACAAATACCAACTAGGTGAAAAATCTGTGGGGAAACATAATTATTGAAGAAAAAGGAACACAACAAACTTACCTCAAGAATCCCCTTGAAACTCCTCTCCAAAACATCCAAAATCCGAGCTCAAAAATGCTAGAAATGGTGAAAATCTCGGAACCCTCACTTATATAGGTTCTGCCAGGCTTTTCGCACATGCAGCAACTTAGCTGCTTCTGCATCTTCGTAGGTGCGCCTCAGAGCCCGCTTCTGCAGCTAACACCGCACATGCGTCCAAACTTCCGCTCCTGCGGACACGCTTCTGCGGTCCTTCTGCCGCATCTGCGGTCACGCAGGTGCGGGAAAACCATCGCACGTGTGACCATCTGCTGCCTCACTTCAAACTCCACACCTGCACTGCCCTCTCCGCATCTGCTAGCTCGCATATGCAAGCTCGCACCTGTGGTTCCTCATCCTCAAGTGCGATTACACACGCAACCTTTAAACTTCAGCAACTTCTCAAGTTAACTTCCAAGTCCGTTAAACAACCGAAATCAATTCAAAGCCCTCGGGACCTCAACCAAACACACCAACAAGTCCTAAAACATGATAAGAACTTATTCGAGCCTTCAAATCACTTCAAACAACGTCAAAAACACGAATCGCACCCCAATTCAAGCCTAATGAACTTTAAAATTTCCAAATTCTACAAACTATGCCGAAACCTAACAAGTCACGTCAGATTGACCTTAAATTTTGCACACAAGTCCCAAATGATACCACGAGCCTGCTCAAACTAAAATCCAATCTGACCCTCATATCAAAAAGTCCACTCCCGATCAAACTTTCCAAAACTCTAACTTTCGTCATTTCAAACCTAATTCTACTATGGACCTCCAAATCACAATCCGGACATGCTCCTAAGTCCAAAATCACCTAATGGAGCTAACGGAACAATCAAAACTCTATTCCGAAGTCGTTTACACAAAAGTCAATATCCAGTTAACTTTTCCAACTTAAGCTTTCAGTTGTGAGACTAAGTGTCTCAATTCACTCTGAATCATTCCGGACTCGAACCAACCAACCCGATAAGTCATAAAACAACAGTAAAGAACAAAATAAGCAAAAAATGGAGGAACGGGGCTACAACTCTTGAAACGACCGGCTAGGTCGTTACATTACATCCTCCCCCTCTTAAAAAGACGTTCGTCCTCGAACGGGTCTAGAAACATACAACGGGTCTAGAAACATACCTGGAGTCTCAAATAGGTGTAGATATCTGCTTTGTATCTCCCGCTCGGTCTCCCAAGTAGCCTACTCCATGGGTTGAACTCTCCATTGTACCTTCACTGAAGCTATATCCTTTGACCTAAACTTTCGAACCTGCCGATCCAAAATGGCCACCGACTCCACATCATAATTCAAATCACCATCCAATTGTACCGTGCTAAAATCCAAAACATGAGATGGATCACCGACATAATTTTAGAGCATAGAAACATGAAATACTGGATGCATACTAGACAAACTAGGCAGCAAAGCAAGCTCGTAAGCCACCTCTATAATCCTCCGAAGTACCTCAAACGGACCAATAAACCGAGGGATCAACTTGCCCTTCTTCTCTAACCTCATAACACCCTTTATGGGTGAAATCTTCAGCAAAACCTTCTCCCCAACCATGTAAGCAACATCACGGACCTTCCTGTCGGCATAACTCTTTTGTCTAGACTGCGCCGTACGAAGCCACTACTGAATCATCTTAACCTTGTCCAATACATCCTAAACCATGTCACTTCCCAATAGTCTAGCCTCACCCGGCTCAAACCAACCCACCAGAGATCTACACCGCCTCTCATATAAAAAGCCTCATATAGAGACATCTGAATGCTCGACTGATAGCTGTTGTTATAGGCAAACTCTGCGAGCGGCAGAAACTGGTCCCATAAAGCCCCAAAATTAATGACACAAGCGCGTAGCATGCCCTCCAATATCTGAATAGTACGCTAGGACTGTCCGTCTGTTTAAGGGTGAAATGTTGTGCTCAAGTCTACCTGGGTACCAACTCTCACTATACTGCTCCCCAGAACTGTGATGTAAACTAAGTGCCTCAATCTGAAATGATAGACACTGGCATCCTATGAAGACGAACAATCTCGCGGATATAAATCTCAGCCAACTGCTTCGATGAATAAGTAGTACCAACTAGAATAAAGTGCGCGAACTTGGTCAGCCGATCCACAATCACCCAAATAACATCGAACTTTCTCGAAGTCCATGGGAGCACAATTACAAAATCCATGGTGATCCACTCCCATTTCCACTCTGGAATCTCTATCCTCTAAACCAATCCACCCGATCTTTGATGCTCATACTTCACCTGCTGAGAGTTAAGGCACCGAGCTACAAATCCCACTATATCCTTCTTCATTCTTCTCCACCAATAATGTTGCCTCAGATCCTTATACATCTTTGCGGCACCTATTGAATGGAATACCGTGAACTGTGGGCCTCCTCAAGAATCAACTCATGTAGCCATCCACGTTGGGCACACAAATCTGATCATACATCTTCAATACCCCATCATCCCCAATAGTCACATCTCTAGCATCACCGTGCTGAACTTTGTCCTTGAGGACAAGCAAACAAGGATCATCATATTGGCATTCTTTGATGCGATCAAATAAGGAAGACTGAGAAACCACACATGCTAAAACCCGACGGGGCTTCGAAACATCTAATCTGATGAACTAGTTGGCCAAGGCCTGAACATCAACTACAAGAGGTCTCTAACCAACAGGAATGAATGCAAGACTACCCATACTCTTCGCCTTTCTACTCAAGGCATCGGCCACCACATTGGCCTTCCCGGGGTGTTACTAAATGGTGATATCATAGTCCTTTAGCAACTACAACCATCTCCGCTGCCTCAAATTTAGATCCTTCTATTTTAACAAGTGCTGGTAGCTCCGATGATCCGTAAACACCTCACAAGACACACCACAGAGATAATGCCTCCAAATCTTCAATGCATGAACGATGGCAGCTAACTCTAAATCATGAACATGGTAGTTCTTCTCATGAGGCTTCAACTGACATGAAGCATAAGCAATCACTCTTCCCTTCTACATCAAAACATACCAGATACCGATCCGAGAAGCATCACAATACATTGTATAAGAACCAGAAGCTGATCGTAGAACTAGAACTGGAGTTGTGGTCAAGCAAGTCTTGAGCTTATGAAAACTCTCTCCATACTCATCCGACCACCTAAAAGGAGAACCCTTTTAGGTCAATTTGTTCAAGGGAGATGCAATAAACGAGAAACCTTCCACGAAGTGATGATAATAACCGGCCAAGACAAAAAAGCTCCGAATCTCCGTAGTTGAGGACGGTTTGGGCCAACTCTAAACAACCTCTATCTTCTTCAGATCCACCTGAATCCCCTCACTGGACACCACATGCCCCAAGAATGCCACTGAACTAAGCCAAAACTCACACTTGGAGTACTTGGCATAAAGCTTCTCCTCCCTCAACCGTTGCAACACAATCCTCAAATGTTGGGCGTATTCCTCCTCGCTACGAGAGTACACTAGGATATCATCAATGAACACTATAACAAACGAGTCGAGGTAAGGCTGAAACACACTGTTCATCAGATGCATGTGTGAGCATGTGATTTTTTCCCTATATGAATTATTCCCATAAATTCAAAAACAAAATAATTTTTTCCATTGTTCGCAATTTTGCGAATTTTTTGTGGCATTTTCTGTTATTGTTTGCATTTGTCTGTGCATGTTTATTTTATTTAAATTATTTAAAAATAAAAAAAATATGTTGCATTTTTTTTTTGCATTTAGGATTTAACTTTGCATTTTTAAGAATTAATTAAGTAGCTTTACAAAAATGAAAAATCACAAAAAATAGTTTATTATTGCTTTTTAATTTTTGATTTTTTGGTAATTCTCCCTTTAATTTGGTACTTAACTTAGTTGTGGTAGTCATAATTTAGAGTTAATTAAATTAATTAGATAATTTGGATTAGGAAATAATTTAGGTTTTTATTTTAGTTTAATTTAAAAGAAATTGGAAAAGGAAAAGAAATGAAAATAAAAGGAAATAGAAAAGGCTGTATTTGGGCCAAACTTGACAATTGTCCCCAAAACCCAACCAAAACCGGCCCAGACCCGCCCCAATAACCGGTCCGTCTCCAGCTTAATCCAAACGACGCCTTTTTAGGCGTTTTAATCTGGACCGTTGAATTAGTTTGATCAAACGGTCCAGATTCTCGCCTATTTCCCAAACCCCGACCCGATCCAGAACCAAATTAGTTCCCCCTAGTGAAACAAAACAACCCTGTTTTCCATTAATGATTTAATCAGAGTCGTTTCCAATCATGCAACGGCCCTAATTAAATCATCAATTTAATATACTCAAAACCTCAAACCCCTTACCCCCCCCCCCCCTCATCGTCTCTGATCTCTCTTTAGAGACCAGCTAAAATCGGCGCCTCAAACCACCGTTGACCGCTTGCCGGAAATTGCCTACGGCGGCGGGCAACTACCAAACAACCCCAAATTCACACCATCGACTCTTCTTCATCTCTCCGTTCCGAATCCTCAACCCATTACCTTCGAATCACAGTCGAAGTCTTCGAATATGTGATCGAAGGTCAGACCCTTAAACCCTAACTTACCCAATCGACCCCAAATCAACACCACCTAACCCACATATCTCCCTCGTACCAAATCCATTATTGTTTTTCCTTGAATATTTCAAGAATCTCTCGAATCTTAAATCCAAAGTCGAGCCCAAAAAATCTAAGATTGTCCTCAATAAAACCTAGTGGCATGCATGGTCATATGATGCTGTTTCTGTCAAAGTTTTAAAGATTAGATTCGACGAAGACTGATGTTGCTCAGTTGTTCTTGACAAAGAACAAATGTGTAACATCAGTCTCATTAAATCAAGGTCTACAGCAAGTTGTTGATTTCTAAAATGGTAAGTGTTTTCATTCTTTTAATCTATTTCATCTCCTTTTTCCTCTCCCTTTCTTTAGTTAGATTTTTGTTTACTCCCTTTGAAAACTCGACCAATCTGTTGAGTTCAAACTGTTCTCTGCTCGTTGTCCCCTTTGTTTCTTTTTGTGAAAGTTGTTCTATGATTCTTATTGGTCTGCTAACTTAGTTCATCTAATTAGGTAGTTTGTTTTAATAACCTAACTAATTTCATGTTTGTTTGTTGATATTAATCAGTCATATAGTAGTTGTTATTAATCAGTCGTATGTTGAATCCATTTAAGTAGTCGATTTTGTTTTCTGCCTTCCATATGATCGCAGAAATTGGTTTGGATCACATACAGTAGCTCAAGGACTTTGGGTCAATTTGACCCATTTGTTAGGTTTGAGTAATTAACAGGAGTTGTAAGGGTATCCTAGGGATTATTTAGGTTGTGTGAACCTTACCTAACTAATTAAGAAGCTTCTAATAGTGGTAGGGTTTAAGAGTGCATTATTGAATAAAAAAAAGAGCAAAGAATTGAGTGGAATCAATTAAGAAATTGGGGAAGGGGAATTTGTGAATAGGGAATTGATTTTAGGCTGCCTTAAGAGATCCTATATAAAGCTTGCTTAGGAAAAGACTGAAGGAGAAGGGACAGAATATAGAGTCCAAAGAAAAAGAAACAGAGATATAGAAGTTTGAGAGGGAGGAGAGAATAAGA
The DNA here is from genome assembly GCF_000715075.1 of Nicotiana tabacum. Taxonomy (NCBI): domain Eukaryota; kingdom Viridiplantae; phylum Streptophyta; class Magnoliopsida; order Solanales; family Solanaceae; genus Nicotiana; species Nicotiana tabacum. The sequence goes on from NC_134080.1 coordinate 203,890,310, forward strand.
GAGAAATCCAAAAATACAAACGGCTGCTTTTCACTATTTGATTGAATTCTTTCTGTGATCTCTTTTGTTTCTAATTCCTGAAATAGTTTCTAACTTATCTGGGCTCAAATGATTTGAATATGGTGGTTTAAAAGCTTGGTTTGAAGTTCTGGTTGTGGATTTTTGATTTTTGAGCATCAGTCTTTATTTTAAAGCTGTTTTTTCTGTGGTTTCTTTTTGCTGCTGGATACTGTTGTTGCTATTGCTGACTTATCCCTTTTACTTTCATTTCTAGGTATTTCCTTAGTCTAGAAATACTGATTGACTGCTGGTTATGAGAATCAAGTGGAATCCGATGGAATATAGGTTGTATTTGCCATAGTTTCTCTTTGTTTTTTCCTTATTGTTTAAATACCATGTAGTAGATTGGTAATGGTAGATGTTAAACGAGCTGGTACTAGTATTATAAAATGGGGTTTGTGTTTTAGCCAATTGTTTAGTTTCAACATTAAATAACATGTTTAGAAGGTGTATGAGCAGGTTTGTGGATTGTTTGTATGGAAAATGAACTGTAGGCCTCAATTATTCAGTTTATTTTGATTTGTGCTCTGGATCATAGATTTTTTGCTTAAGTTTCTCTCAAAATCAGTAAGGTTTTGGTTCTAATGTTTATTTGAATCTATTAAAATGTTAGGTGTTTGGCTTGTACGTGTATTGATGTTGTTTTATAAGCATGTTTACCAATGAGCCTAAGGTTTGAGATCATGTTTGTTCATTAGGCCCCTTTACAAGTCTCCATTTATCATGTACATGGATTAAGCCAAGGTTTGAATGAATTTGAAATTTGTATGACTGTTCTTGTGAAGTTATTTAAAGGACTGACGTCCATAGTTCCAGCATGTTTACTTATGAGCCATAATGGATTAGTGATGGTTTGATTTGGGAACATTTGGTCAATTATTCTATGTTAAGACAATTGTAAATATGGAAGTTAATTAGGCAATTTGTGTCCCTTAGCTAAGAGTCAGGAATAATTGTAGGTTTATACCCACTTAGCTTTTAATCTAAATTAATTGTTAGTTTGTAAAATCTGGGCTTAAAGCCAGCCCAAGTGGCGAAAGCATTCTCAAGTACGAATGCACAGCTTTGAGCTGTTTTAGTTTTGTCGACCTTCATCATGACGGGCCCACTTCAAGCCCCAAAGCTTGCAATGGCTTTTGGTTTAATGTTAATTTGGCACATTAAAAATCTGACTGCTTTCAGTTGTTGTGGAGGTTCGACATGTGTATCTCAGAATATTCTATTTGCACATGACCCATACAGACTGGGCTCATTGATTGGGCTTGAGTTTTTCTTTAAAATAAAGTAGTACTTTCTTTTGGCCTTCAACAAATCCATTAGGCAATATTTGAGTAATTAGGAATCCTGCAGTTTTATTTAAATAATTAATATTTTTTTAGAATGAGGTTAGCCATACTAAATAATGCAAAATAGCTTATGGCCCTCCAAAGCTTAGTTTGAATGCCTCTTTAATTTAGAACGGAGGTGCACCATGCCCAACAAAAATGACCATTGCATGACCCTCATTTAATTAATCTTGTGTTGATCCTTAGAATTCGAGGCGCGCCATTTAGTAATTTTCATGGCCCTCGCAAAGTTGCAAACGAGTAGTTGCTTTAGGCGCGTTACTTTAATAACTTGCCTTCCTAAACTGTCGGGTGTGCATTTCATGTGACCCAAATCCAAATCCTAACAACGTTAAACAAAATATGTTACGGATCGTGGGTACATTTCATGTGGCGTGATCCAAAGACGTGTTTTGTATAACGTTAAAATCTTCCTAAAATTAAATAAAAGTAGGTAAAAACGCACATAGGTTTGAAAGTATTCTAAAATCAGATAAATAGGCCAATAATAATAGTTGAGCGGCCGTGCTAAAACCATGGAATTCGGGAATGCCTAACACCTTCTCCCGGGTTAACAGAATTCCGTACTCGGATTTCTGGTTCACGGACATGTAATACAGAGTCAAATTTTTCCTCGATTTGGGATTTGAACCGGTGACTTGGGATACCATAAATTATCCCAAGTGGAGACTCTGATTCTTAGATAAATAATCCCATTTCGATTGTCACTTTAAGTTGGAAAAAAACTCCCTTATACCCTTTCCGGGGTAGGTAAAAAGGGAGGTGTGACAGCTCTGGCGACTCTGCTGGGGACCAAACCCAGAATCTCTGGTTCAGGATTCAGAATTCGAGCTTAGATGAATTGTTATAGTTAGCTTTATTTATTATCTGATTTTGTTACATGTTTGGTCCTAATGTGCTAAATGTTGTTTTTACCGCTTTGATATTATGTGAACTGTATATAAACTGCTACGAAACCCATCTGCTCTCTGAGTCTTCTAAATCATGGAGGAGTGTGCACTTCGTGTGATATCTCTTCTGTTAGAGTCATATCCCAAATTTAGAACGAGGTTCGGACAAGTTGCAAAGCCGGTGAAGCTTCTGTATTCCCGGTACGCTGCCCCCTCGGCTCGAGTTGTCCGCTCAAGTAAGCCAGGTCTAGAACAATAAACCCAGGTTTTAAACCTAGTATAGCAAAACCTCATGCCAGATTCCTAGTAGGAACGTTTGTTTTCATCACGTGCATTTGACTTTGGAGACTCAACATAGAGGTTGGGTCTGTCTAGGACAAGTGTACCCGAAATGAAAAGGACCATCTTGATGCATCTTACTTGCTACTTGTGCATTTATTTGCTTCGTATTTGCATGCTGATCAGCTTATAAATAATGGGAGAAGGTTGAAAAAAAAGAATAGCAATGTGAGGGTTAAGTGTGTTCGTCACCTGTTTTGAAAAACCCAATGTCCAAATAGTGCTGAAACTCTGCCGAATTATTGAGAAAAATGAAATGAAAAAAAGGAAAAAAAAAGAGGTTTTGTTTTTAAAAATAGTTGGTTTTATTTTATTTGCCCGAACTATGCCAGTTTGATTCTCACAGGGTGTGAGATACGTAGGCAACCCCCATCGGGTTCAACTTCCTTTTTGCAAAAATAGCCCGAAAAGAACAAAAATTTTATTTTTGTTGCAAATAAGTAAGGTGATGCCACTCTTGTCAAAAATAGCTGAATGTCTCTCAAAAGGGCGCCGGAAGGCTGTTTTTTCAAGAATAGTCGCCTTTGGTCATTTTTCAAGGTTTTGGCTGGTTAGCCGACACAACCTTAAAATCTTCGTTTTCGGAGTGCTGAAAGGCCGTATTGGCAAAGCCAGATATTTTTATGAAAATTTTGAAAAATGGTCATTTTTCTTGAGTCAAAATGAGTCGTAGTTGTTACACTTCCTTTTTGCGCGCCTACCCCGAAGGGTAGGCGCGTGAGGGAGTTTTTCTAATTTAAGGGACAATATTCGAAAATGGGATTATTTATTTAATTCAGAGTCGCCACTTGGGAAAGGTTTGGCTTTTGGTGTCCCAAGTCACCGGTTTATCTTGAATCTCAATTCGAGGAAAATATTCGACTTTCCAAATGAAGTCTGCAAACCAGAAATTCTAAGTAAGGAATTCTGTTGACCCGAGGGAAGGTGTTAGGCACCCCCGAATCCCGTGGTTCTAGCACGGTCGCTTAAACTGTTGTAATGGCTAAATATCTGATTTTATACGATTATGAACTTATGTGCAAATTTTAACTTTTAACCGCTTTTATTATTATTATTATTATTTTTATCGAGAATTGCAACATCGTGAAAATATATCTCGAACCACGTCACATCAATGCATCCGTGGTTATCGACATATTTCGACTCTGTTGAGATTTGGATTTGGGTCGCATAAATGCGCACCCCAGTTTAGGGATGTAATATTATTAAAATCATACCTAAAGAATCTAACGTTTTATTACTTTGGAGAAGGCCGTGAAATTTGCTAAACGGCCCATCCCGAAGTCTAAGTATTCAATTAAACATTTATCGAGGGCCCCGCAATTTGTGCGTTTTATTGGGCAAGGCTCATCTCATTTATTTTAAAAGGACAATCCTAAAGTGCCTACATTTTTTCTATTAAATTTGTCTCTACAAAATGAAAGAGAAAAGGTCTTAATTTATTTACATGCTTGAGTTGTTATAGTTGGGTTTCGAATATGATTCATAAAATCTGAAAATGATGCAAGCAGGGCAGTCAGTTGCCAATGCGGGCCCAGACCCAATGTGTATGGTACAAACTGGACCCGGGCCATCTCATTCACATGTTACTACCTAGTTACATTATACTAGGCATGCTCACAGTTTGTCAAATTAAAAAAAAAAACTTGGCAATCTAATTTTGATCCTAAACCATTTACATGCTAAAATTAACCAATAGTATTTAGGTAAACAATATTCTTACAAGTTCTGAAATGATCTATTCGTTTAATGAACTAACTGTGGAATGTTTAAGAATAGTCTAAATCAGCTAACACGCTTTTTGAGATATGATAATCATCCAACAATAACGAATTAACTAGACAGAGTTACTACACCATTTATTTATTTTAGGGCAATACATAGACAGTCGTCCGCTAAGCTACCGTCAGATGTTCCATTATATATATTAAACAGCTACATGATTCTAATTAGAGTAAGCTAAATAATGTATATATACAAATAAAATTCAGAATATAATTAAGATAAATTCAGAACTTCAACTCTTCATTTCATATTTATGCTTCACGTTTCAGTTTACATTAACCAGCGTGTCAGTTGTGTACCTGATATTGGAAGCAGAAGAAAAGTAAGATCAGCAGAAATGCAGTAGCATATAACAACAGCAACACCCAGCAACCAGTAACAACCAGCAACGAGAAACCAGTGACAGATTTTAAAATCAAGATAAAAATCCAGCAAACCAGTGAAGTAGTGGCAAACAACCAACCAAACTCTAGGAACAAATCAAACGAAAATTCAGAGACACCAACAACAATCAACGGGCAGAAGTAAAGGGAATCTTTTCAGATTAAAAGACTAGTTAATGTTTAACCCTTAATTTCTGAATCCGTACATCAAAATATTTAGATTGTATATCAGGTGTATACTACTCTCTCTTTAAATTTCCAGAATGTTTTTATTTTTTATTTTTTGAAGTCTTAATATTTTTCGAAATTTTTCTCTCTCTTTAATATCCAGCTCCCTTTTTTTTCAAATTCTGTCCAAGTCCCCTCTATTTATTACCAACTTTCAGCATTTTAAAATTAAATCTCACTATCTTCCACCCATCCCCCTTTTAATCTCACTACCTAATGTTTTGTCCCCCACTACATTATTCAAATACATTATCCCCTCCATTATATTTTGTCCCTCATGCCTACCTTTCATTCCCCCACTACATTATGTCTTGTCCCCCACCATGTACTATTTTAATATTATTTAAATATTATTTAATCTTAATGGACAAAGCACTCAAAATAAATAATTGTTCAGATTTTCAATTCCAAAAATACCCATCCGACCTTACTGAAATTACCATTTTACCCCCTAAAAATACTGCAATTTACCAATCTACCCCGTCAGCTATAACCAATTTACCTAATCAATTCTAACCAAAATATAGCAGCTATAACCAATTCCTAATCAAATTTTATGAACAAGCTCAAACTAAATGATGAACAACAAAGAAACAACTGGAATTATTTTGACTGAACAATATTTTTAAACAACAAATCTACTTTCAGATTTCAACAACAATAACAAACAAGTATATTCAAATCATTGATCTCAAATTCAAATTAAACTTAAACAGAACAACTAAACAGATTCAAATCACTAAACTCAATAATCAATTGATCTTCAAATTAAATCCAATAACATTACAACAAAGATGAATGATTCAAACTAAATCAAAAAATTAAAAACCAAAACATAAGCTCACATTAAATCACTGGATTAAAAACGAACTTCAAACAAAAATGAGTACGAATTAAATCTATATTAAACAACAAAGATGACGGATTCAAACGATTTAAACTAACACTCTTCTATATTAAAACTAAATCCTTTTAAATTAACAAAAACAAACTGAAGAAATAATTAATTGAACTTCAACTTAAATCTAACAACATTATAATTAAACTAACAATTTCTACCTAAAAATAAACAAGAAAAATGAAACAAACTGGAAAAAAAATAAAAAAACGATAAACACGAATTGGTTAAACCAACTAACCGGACCGGAACGACGATGAACTCGAACCAATAATTCTTCTGAACATGACATTCTTGTTCTGAAGAAGCAACCATGCAGCAGCCATGGAGAATGGGTGATGTTCATGGATGAGCTGGGACGAAGTTGGAGGTCGACGAGGCTTAGGCCATGGTGAAGAAGACGAAGACGAAGCAACAATAACAGTAGCAACGATGACACTGTAGGGTCGTTTGGTCGAAGACGATGAAGAAGCAGCAAGGTGACGGACTGACTGTTGTTGCGTCGCTCGTTCATGGCTGCTCGGAGATGGAGTCGACGAGAGGGAGTTGTTCGTGGGGTTGTTGTGAAGAAGAAGAAGACGTGCAGCCATGGGAGCTTGACGAGCTCGTCAATGGCGGATGTTGTTCGTCGATAAAGATGAAGCTTGGGACGAAGAAGCTAAAGACGGGGCAGCCATGGGAACTCGACGAGCTCGTCAATGGCGGATAGGGGCGGAGGCTGTTGGACGAAGAAGAAGGAGTAGCCAGGGTGGTCGACGAGCAGCTCTGCTGGCTGCGTCAATGGTGGATGGGGAGGTTCGTTGGCGTTGGAAGGGGTGTGAGATGAGGAAGATGAAGATGTGAAGAGAAAGGGGGTCTTTTGCACTGTAACAACTGAAAGAAACCAAACTTAGGCTTTAGGGTTGTGTATATTTGTGTTATAATTGGAGCGGGTCGGGTCGTGGAGTGGGTATGGGTACAACATTGGGCTTGGGTAAAGGGTTTTGGGTTGGGTAGAGGTGTTTTGGGCTTAGGTTCAAAATTGGAGAAGAGACCCAATTCCGATTTTTTTATATTTTTTACTCTATTTTCTTTTACTTTCTAATTAATAAAACTAAAATTCTAAATTAAGTTATAAACTAAATTAACTTATAAAAAATACTAATTAATTCCTAACAACAATTATCATACATAATTAAACACCAATTAAAAACAAAATTGCACAATTTGACATTGAATGCTAAAAATGTAAACGATGCATATATTTTGCAATTTTCATTTCTTGTAAAACAAACTAAATTACTTCTAATTGTAAACTTAAATCCTAAATGCAAATGTGATGTATTTTTGTATTTTTTATTAATTTAACAAATAAACATGCATGGACAAATACACATAATTATTGAAAATGCCACGAAAAATTCTCAAAATTGCACACAAAGGAAAATTGTTTTATTTTGAATTTTTTTTGGGAGTAATTCTCTTATAGGGAAAAAATAACGTGCTTACAACTGCCCCTCTTTGTCCAAAAACACGGAGAGTTTTCGTGCAAAGATAAAGTGAGCGATTTTTGCCCATCCGAGTACTCCGTGTGAAGCATTTTTTTGAAAGAGATTTAACCAAACATTTGCTTCAAAGGTTTCCTACATATCCCTGGCTAAAGGGGAATCAGGTCAATGTAGTTCGGGAAGTTTTGGTAGTTGGGACTACCATGGGACTGTAATGTTGCTGTTACTGTTGTTGCATGTTGTTACTACTGCTTTACCGACCTCCTTATTTCATCCAAGGAAAATTAAAACTAAGCTAGCTATGCCTATCAACTACTAGTTACAAGATTCCTATCTATAATTCTTTTGCAACTTGATCTTGAGTCTTAGCTGATTCTGCTTGTAGACTTCGATCTGAATCTTGATGCTTGCAAGTTGTAGGTGCTTGTTTATTTTTGCAGCATTGAGTGAAGCGGGATTGGCGGAGCTCGTGACTTCAATCAGATTTTGAGCGATCTGCACTTTGTTTGCTCCAGTATTTGGGCTCATCTTCTTTTGTTCTTTTATTCCTTTCTTTATTCTGGATTGAGACTCACTCCGTAGGTCATCTCGATCCCTGTGCTTCGGGGTTAAACCTACTCAGACAACAAAACAAACAAACGAACGAAATTTTTCTGCCCCAGTTTTACTAGGAAAATTTCGCGAGTTAATTGCCATAAAAATCTACGAAATTGATGAGGGGATTGGAAACCTCAAGTCCAAAAGGCGCAACTCCGGGATTGGAGCCCTAATTCGGCTAAAAGAAAAACCGCTCAACTCAGGGGTTGGAGCCCTAATGTCGGCTAAAGTAGAATCGCTCAACTCAGGGATTGGAGCCCTAATGTCGGCTAAAGAAAAATTGCTCAACTCAGGGATTGGAACCCTAATGTCGGCTAAAGGAAAAATCGCTCAACTCAGGGATTGGAGCCCTAATGTCGGCTAAAAGAAAATTGCTCAACTCAGGGATTGGAGCCCTAATATTGGTAAAGGCGACTAGGGAATGGGGGTCCTATGTCTAAAATCTTAACTTAGGGATTGGAGCCCTAATGTTGGCAAAGGCGACTAGGGAATGGAGGCCCTATGTCTAAAATCTCAACTTAGGGATTTGAGCCCTAATGTTGGCAAAGGCGACTAGGGAATGGAGGCCCTATGTCTAAAATCTCAACTTAGGGATTGGAGCCCTAATGTTGGCAAAGGCGACTAGGGAATGGAGGCCCTATGTCTAAAATCTCAACTTAGGGATTGGAGCCCTAATATTGGTAAAAGGCGACTAGGGAATGGAGGCCCTATGTCTAAAATCTCAACTTAGGGATTGGAGCCCTAATATTGGTAAAGGAGACTAGGGAATGGAGGCCCTATGTCTAAAATCTCAACTTAGGTATTGGAGCCCTAATGTTGGCAAAGGCAACTAGGGAATGGAGGCCCTATGTCTAAAATCTCAACTTAGGGATTGGAGCCCTAATGTTGGCAAAGGCAACTAGGGAATGGAGGCCCTATGTCTAAAATCTCAACTTAGGGATTGGAGCCCTAATATTGGTAAAGGCGACTAGGGAATGGAGACCCTATGTCTAAAATCTCAACTTAGGGATTGGAGCCCTAATGTTGGCAAAGGCGACTAGAAAATGGAGGCCCTATGTCTAAAATCTCAACTTAGGGATTGGAGCCCTAATGTTGGCAAAGGTGACTAGGGAATGGAGGCCCTATGTCTAAAATCTCAACTTAGGGATTGGATCCCTAATGTTGGCGAAAAATAGGTTGATATTGGGGATTCTAAACTAACCCCTTTTTGGAATTTTCTTCTTATTTCTCTTTTCGTTTTTATTTTTTATTATTATTATTTTTTTAATTATTTTTTTGTTCAGTAAAAATGCAGGAAAGAATTTGGAGGAAACTTCCCTTTTGGGTTGACTCCTTGCTGCAAAGCTGTTTCTTGCACTTGTGCATTTCTTTTCCCTTTGGTTGCACCTGCTTCTTGCACGGTTGTTTCGAATTGCACCTGTTTCAATTTTCCAAACAAAGAACAATTGTCAGTTTGAAAACGGTGGTTGGTTCGGTGGCCTTGATCATTCCAATTGCTTGGTCCAGGCCTCATTTCTGTTGAGAAACTTTGCCATTGATTGGCTTCAAAGGCGACCCCCTTTCAAACTGATAAGACTCGGATTTCAGGATTTCATGATGATTCGCCCGTGTAAGGCTTTGGTTCTTCCATCTCATTCTGCTTGGGGATTTTTACTGGGGCAGATCTCATTGGGGATTTTTTTTAATGCTTTTACTTTGGAGGTAATCAATATCATGATCAGTCGGGATTGGACTGACGCACCACTGAGGCTGGGTATTTTTTTTACCTCTTGCTTGACGGAGCTTTGTGAAACCGGTCCTGCCACCTTTTCTTTCTAGCACGTTTTGGAATTTAGGGTTAAGCCGAAAGGGATTCAAAGAAAGGTAAACAAAGAGCGAAAAAATGAATTTAAAAGAGAAGTGTCCCTTTCGGGGGAAAAGAAAGACTTATCTGAGGCGCATGCTGGCTTTAAATTGACATGACATGCTTTTCGGACTGGATGCCCGACCCTCACGAACTTGCATTTCTCATCAACCAAACAGATCTATGCTTCCAAACCAGGGAACCTTGCCAGAACTTTCTGAGGTGAAATCATCTTTTCGGCCGACAGCGCCCTTTGCGGGTTTTCGCTAGTCGACCTCTCTCATTTCTCTCCTCACTGTCGCCTGATAGCACTCTTTGCGAGTTTTTACTAAACAAGCTCTCTCATTTTTGATTTCTCTGCTCGCCATTGCCTTACGGTGCCCGTGTGGGTTTTCACCAATAAGACTCTCTCGTTTTATTTCTCTCATGTTCTTGCCTTGGATCCAAATAGCTGTATCCTCTGATCCTTGACCACTCTCACTGATTGATCATAAGGACTTGAAAGGATTTGGGTAAAAATGATTTGGATCGATTTACAACTTTGGAACCCTTCAAAACGGGATTACCGCGGGATCATTATAACATCTGCCCCAGTTTCATTTTGAGGGAATTTGGATTTTTATTTTGGTGTGACTGAACCCCAGAGAGAGGCTGCCTACGTATCCTTTCGGAATCAAGTCAGACGTAGTTCAGGCTTATCATTTTTTTTTCAACGGTGCTTTTGGATTCCAAAGAGGGTAGCCAAAGAAATGTAACCGACTCAAAGGGTTTGTAGAAAGAGTTGATAGTGTTTGGGTAGCGGGAATAAAAAGCCTTCATCATCTCAAATGTGCCAACACATCACTGAAGTAAACTCAGACATAGTACCTTTTGACTGCATCCGCGTTCACAGCTGTTTCAGGATCATTTCCTTCAATATCACCCAGATACAACGCTCCTCTTGGCAATATCTTCCTGATGATGTACGGACCTTTCCAATTAGGAGAAAATTTTCCTTTCGCTTCCTGGTGATGTGGAAGAATGCGTCTTAACACTAGTTGACCTACTTCAAAATTCCTGGGTCGCACCTTCTTGTTGTAAGCGCGGGCCATTCTTTGTTGGTACAACTACCCGTGACAGACCGCAGCCATTCGCTTTTCATCAATTAAGGTCAACTGCTCCAATCGAGTCTTAACCCATTCGTTATCTTCAATCTCTGCTTCAACAATGGTTCGGAGCGAAGAAATTTCTACCTCTGCCTGTATCACAGCCTCGGTCCCATAAACTAACAAGTATGGGGTTGCCCCTACTGATGTGCGTACTGTAGTGCGATATCCCAGCAAGGCAAAAGGTAGCTGTTCATGCCATTGTCTGGAACTCTGGATTGTGTTCCTCAAAATCTTCTTGATGTTTTTTTTTGCTGCTTCAACAACGCCATTGGCCTTGGGCCGATAAGGAGTGGAGTTCCTATGCGTTATTTTGAACTGTTCGCATACATCCTCCATCAAGTGACTATTCAGGTTTGCCGCATTATCTGTGATGATAGTTGCAGGAATACCGAAACGACAGATAAGATTTGAATGTACAAAATCCACCACCGCTTTCTTAGTGACCGATTTGAGAGTGACAGCTTCGACCCATTTTGTGAAGTAATCAATAATGACCAATATGAATCTGTGTCCATTTGAGGCTTTTGGCTCGATTGGCCCAATGACGTCCATGCCCCAAGCAACAAATAGCCAAGGTGCAGACATGGGATGCAGTTCTGTGGGAGGTGCATGAATCAAATCACCGTGCACCTGACACTGATGACACTTTCGAACGAAACTAAAACAGTCCTTTTCCATGGTCATCCAGTAATAACCCGCTCGAAGGATTTTCTTTGCTAAAACATACCCGTTCATGTGGGGCCCGCATACTCCCGCGTGTACCTCATGCATGATTCTTCCAGCCTCTTCTGCGTCAACACATCTCAACAAATTGAGATCCGGGGTTCTTTTATACAATACCTCGCCGCTCAAAAAGAATCCACTCGCATGCCGCCTAATAGTTCTCTTTTGATCTCCAGTAGCATGTTCGGGGTATTCTTGTGTTTTCAAGAACCTCTTAACATCATGGTACCATGGCTGGGTACTTGGTCCTGCCTCGATTACATTACAGTAACCGTGTCTTTCCCTGATTTGGATTTCCAAGGGATCGATGTGGGCATTGCCTAGATAAGGCAACATTGAAGCTAAGGTGGCAAGTGCATCGGCTAGTTCATTGTGACACCGCGGGATATACCTGAACTCTATCGATTTGAATCGCTTGCTGAGATCCTCCACGTGCTGCCGGTAAGGAATAAGCTTGACATCTCGAGTTTCCCATTCACCCTGGGCTTGTCGGATAATCAGATCAGAATCCCCCATAATCAACAAATCTTCAACATCTTGATCGATCACCATATTCATGCCCATGATGCAGGCTTCATATTCAGCTGTATTGTTTGTTCAAAAGAAACGAAGCCTAGCTGTAGCCGGATAGTGTTGACCAGTGGGTGAGATCAAGATTGCCCCAATTCCTACACCTTTGGCATTTACAGCCCCATCAAAGAACATCTTCCAAGCATGAGCGTCTTCCGAGACTACTCCTATGGTGTTTATCTCTTCATCTGGAAAATAAGTACTCAATGGTTGGTATTCCTCATCAACTGGGTTCTCAGCCAAGTGATCCGCTAACGCCTGGGCTTTCATTGTCGTGCGAGTGACATAGACTATGTCGAATTCAGTAAGAAAGATTTGCCACTTTGCTAATCTCCCAGTAGGCATTGGTTTCTGGAATATGTACTTCAAAGGATCCAACCTGGTTATGAGGTAAGTAGTATGAGCTTGGAGATAATGTCTCAATTTTTGAGCGACCCACGTCAAAGCACAACATGTTCTTTCCAACAAAGTGTACTTGGCCTCATAGCTGGTGAACTTCTTGCTTAAGTAATAGATCGCCTGCTCTTTCTTTCCAGTTATGTCATGTTGTCCGAGGACACAACCGAAAGAATTTTCCAAGACCGTCAGATACAAGAACAGGGGTCTCTCTGGCTCTGGCGGGACCAAAACTGGAGGATTTGAGAATATTCTTTGATCTTGTCAAAAGCCTCTTGACACTCAACCGTCCATTTGATTGCTGCATCCTTCCTCAATAGCTTGAATATGGGCTCACATGTGCTAGTCAGTTGGGCAATGAATCGATTGATATAGTTTAACCTGCCCAATAGACTCATCACGTCTTTCTTCGTTCTTGGAGGAGGTAGATCTCGGATAGATTTTCTCTTTGTTGGATCTAACTCGATACCTCTCCTGCTTACTATGAAACCCAGAAGCTTGCCCGATGGGACTCCGAAGGCGCACTTAGCCGGATTCAGCTTCAGGTCGTACTTTCTCAGCCTTTCAAAAAATTTCCTCAAGTCTCGAACATGATCGTCCTGAGTCCTGGACTTGACTATCACGTCGTCTACATACACCTCTATCTCTTGATGCATCATATCATGAAAAATGGCAGTCATGGATCTCATGTAAGTTGCCCCGACATTCTTTAAACCGAATGGCATAACCCGATAACAGTAAGTACCCCAAGGTGTAGTGAATGTGGTTTTCTCGGCATCTTCTTCATCTATCAACACCTGATGATATCCAGCGTAACAATCTACGAAAGACTGTATCTCATGTTTAGCACAGTTATCAACAAGGATGTGGATGTTGGGCAACGAGAAATTGTCTTTGGGACTTGCCCTATTCAAATCTCGATAATGCACACACACCCGAGTTTACCCATCTTTCTTCGGTACAGGAACTACATTAGCCAACCATGTAGTATACTGGACTACCCGAATTACTCCTGTTTTCAACTACTTTGTGATTTCTTCTTTGATCTTATCACTGATATCAGTCTTGAACTTCCTCTGCTTTTGTTGAACTGGAGGACAATCAGGGTAAATTGGCAATTTATGCACCACTATATCAACACCTAATCCTGGCATGTCATCGTATGACCAAGCAAACACATCTTTAAATTCAAAGAGGAGTTGAATTATTGCATCTCGCGTTGTCTCATCTGTGTGAATGCTTATTTTGGTTTCTTGGATTTCTTCAAGAGTTCCCAAGTTAACCGGTTCGGTGTCATTCAAATTCGGCTTAGGTTTATTCTCAAAGTGTTCCAATTCTCGATTTATTTCCCTAAAAGCCTCTTCTTCGTCATATTCCGGTTCTTGGTTCATTATTTCACAGTTAAACAACTCGTTTGGATCTGGGCGTGAAGTCTGCAAGCATGTCATATTATTTAAAGCCGCATTATTATAACTGAAAGGAAAAGATAAAAGAAAAATAGCAAAAATCAGAAAGAATAAAGAAAAATGATGAAATACTGATTTTATTCCTTGGAATTGGGAAGATAACAGGGTTTATATTTCAGGAAATTAAAACAGGAAACTAAAGAAAAACATTCGAGTTACACCTTGGGATAACTCGTGATGCAGGAAAGGTGGCAGGACAAGTCTACCCGGACTCCTGCCTGACTGGGAACGGTGTAGCCTCCCAATTTTGAAGCTTAGAATTTGGCCCCATGTATAGCACCTCAGCGGTGCTTGTGCCTTCTCCCAGCTGAACTATGTGAGTTTCGTAAAGAATTTCTCTCATTGACCCACATATTTCTTCAATCTCTTCGGCCGTAAAGGCCTCGTCATCTTCTTCTTCAATGTACTTTGATCTGACGAAAGTTTCGTACAAATGTGGCAATGGTTGAGGCAACTTCCATCCCTCATTTTTTCTCTTCTTTGCCCAATCTTCATCTTTTGGAGTAGGGTGGAAGCCTATCCCAAAGAGTTTCTTCGTGTAAGGCAAGGTGATAGGTTCAGTTATTCCTTGCAACGATTTTCCAAGTCCTTCTCCCGGTTTGAATCCCCGTCGGATCATTTCTTTAGCAACCATGATTGAAGCGTTGGACAAGAAAGGTTGGGGGCAAGGGCTCCCTTCTTCATACTGCTTCGCCAGCACAACTTCAAAAGCCTGATAAACTGTGTGCTCACTCCCTTCTCTTACTTCAAGATATGGGATGGATGGGTCCCGATAAATAGACTGTTCGTCTTCTCCGTGGACCACAATTTCCCGATCTTCATATTCAAACTTCACCACTTGGTGGAGAGTGGAGGGTACAGCCCCTGCAGCATGAATCCAAGGCCTTCCGAGGAGAAAGTTGTAAGATGTGTCCATATCCAGTACCTGGAAAGTTACTTCGAACTCCACCGGCCCGATAGTCAATATCAGGTCTATTTCTCCGAGGTGTCCCTCTTGATGCCATCAAAAGCTCTTACATAAACATTATTGGGGCGAATCCTTCCGGTCCCAATTTCCATTCTTTGCAGCATAGAGAGCAGACAAATGTCAACACCCGAACCCCCATCCAACATTACTCGCTTGACGTAGTAGTCTTCACACTTGACTGTTAGATGTAAAGCCTTGTTGTGAGTTACTCCCTTCGGAGGCAAATCGTTCTTGCTAAAAGAAACTTGATTAACCGCAAAGAACCTTTCCGTCATTCTTTCAAGTTGTTCAACTGAAGTCTCAACCGGCACATACGCTTCATTCAAAGTTTTGAGCAGGATCTTCTGATGCTCGGCGGACCTCATTAGCAAGATAGCATAGACACTTGGTCAGGGTATTTACGCAACTGATCCAACACTTCATAGTCAGGCATATTCATCTTCTGGAAGAAAGCCTTTACTTCTTCAGCGCTTACAGGCTTCTTGGGTGGGAAACGCTTTCGTGTGGCATTGTTCACTTCTTGAATGTCTGAATATCTTCCAGCAGAAGTATTTTTCTGGAAGTTCCCCCGTGATTTCTTTGCCTTTGTACGTAACCAATGTTTGTTGATAATTCCACAGTACCGTAGACGGGTCCGTCATTGGCTTCTGTGGCACGCGTCCGATAACCACTAGCTCATTCAGCCGAGGCGGTTTAATCGTCCCCCGAACCACATAGGCCCCTTTCGCCACGTACATCGGTATTCCCTTTTTTATTTCGAAAATCTGTGGCTTCTCTGATTGACCTCGTGGAATGTAGAGAACTTCATTCTTCGAAGGCAACATCGTCTCCGTCTTTGTCTTAGCCTTCTTTTCGAGCTCAGCCTTGACAGCATTAGTCTTCTTTTCCCCTTTCTCTTGTTTCGGGGCTGCTTTAGGCTTTCTCTCTGCATCGACAATGGCGATTATAGCTTTCAGGGCAGGATCAAACTCCCTGTCCTCATAGATCATCCCAATCAATGGCCCATTATTGTGAGCGGGCAACGGATTGTTGGTCACATTTGGGACCTCCTCGTCCCTTAATACTATCTTTCCCTGTTCTATTAAGTTCTATACCGCCCTTTTTAAAGTCCAACAATCGTTGGTATCATGCCCTTCTACTCCCGAATGATAAGCACACCTGACACTGGCTCTATAAGCAGGTGATGCTGGATTTTGCCTTGTCTGAGGGACTGGTTGCAGGAAACCCATCTGGACCAGTTTTGGGAATAGGGTAGAATACGGTTCACTAATGGGTGTGAAAGTTTGTCTTCTGGGTGATTTTTGAGGACAGAAGTTATTCTGGGGTAGTTGTGGATTATAGTGGTGTCGGTAGGGAGGCTGATTTCTAGGAGGTGGAACTTGATTTTTGTTGGCTTGTTGTTGTGGCTGGACATAATGCTGAGTATTCATAACCGAGTATGGCTGAGGAGTATAGGCCAAATTTTGGTGAGGGTAATAATGCTGCAGGGTCCTCTCTGAGAAAAAGGATCTGGGAGTATAGTTTCTCCTTGTACCCGACGCTGCCATGAATGTTTCTTCCCTTTTCTTTCCTTTTGCTATTCCTCCAGACCCACCCTGAATGGCTTGGGAGGTAGCTCTGATAGCAGATTGGCTTAGAATTCGACCCGTTTTTAGCCCATTTTCTACCATTTCCCCGATCTTAATCGCTTCTGCGAAAGGTTTTCCCATGGCCGACATCATGTTTTGGAAGTAATCTGATTCTTGAGCTTGGAGGAAAGTAGTGACCATTTCTATTTCATCCATGGGAGGTTTTACCCTTGATGCTTGCTCGCGCCATTTAATAGCGTATTCTCTAAAGCTTTCTGAGGGTTTCTTCTTCAAGTTTGACAAAGAATTCCTGTCTGGCGCGATGTCAATATTATACTGAAACTGCCTTACAAAATCTCTGGCAAGATCGTCCCAAATGTGCCATCGAGATATGTCCTGATCCATATACCATTCTGAGGCTATGCCCACCAAGCTTTCTCCGAAGTATGCCATCAACAATTCTTCTTTGCCGCCAGCCCCACGCAATTGGTTGCAATACTTTTTGAGGTGAGCAATGGGATCGCCATGTCCATCATATTTCTCAAACTTCGGTGTTTTGAACCCTACGGGCAGGTGCACGAGAGGGAACATGCACAGATCAGTATAGGAGACACTCTTCTGCCCGCTTAAACCTTGCATATTTTTTAAACTCTGCTCGAGGCTCCTCATTCTTTTCGCCATTTCATCTTGTTCAAAAGCTTTGGGATTTCGGTCTTGCCCAGGCGTAAACTCGTATTGAGGCTGCTGAAGGTGAGCGCTGGTGGTAAACCGAGTCGGTTCCAGCGAGAAGGATGGTGCTTGAAATGTGAATGAAGAAGAGTCAAAATTAGGCCTGTGTATAGCGGGTTGTGCCGCAATTGGACAGGGCGGTGCAGTGAATATGTTTGTAGCCACATCTGTCGTTGACATCCGGGGATAAGAATCATAGGGTGATCCAGCGGAGTGGGGTGAAATGGTAGGGTACCCGAATGGGGTAGTTGGATAAATTATGGGGACGTTGGAAGTCCCACTTGTCCTAGAGAACAGCTCGGGGAATCCAGGGATTACACTCGGCGGCTCTTTTCCATTGTTCCAGTCATCTAACATTTCTAACATGCGAAGCCGCAAGACTCTGTTTTCTTCAGCAGTCGTTGATTCGGAAGTTGGGATGGGCGAGATTGAACTCTCTTCGGAAATAGGAATCGTTGGCAAAGGAATTTCTGAAGACATCTCTACACTTCCCTTTGATCTTGTGAAGTAGGTGTGAATACTTCCTCTCGACTTAGTGACGGGCAGCTGAACACTTCCTTTCGACCTCGTAAAGTATGAATGTGAGGCCAGACCTCCACAAAACGAAACCACCTTTCTAAAAACCTGAACTTAGCAGCAAGCAACCGGTTAGTTTGAAACAAATAACAGACAGGTAATCTCACGTTGGGGTGTGATGCACCTATACAGTTAAGTGAGTTTCTACATGTTTGCACTGATGGCATGCGTCATTTCGGCTCCCTTTTATTTATATTTTCTTATTTTTTGTTTTTATTTGAAGTTAAAAATATGACCGGATACGATGAGAATTGCCTACGTATCACGGCGCCGCGTGAATTAGATCTTGCGTAGTTCGGGAGATCGTGAATAGAATAAGTAAACTAACTCTTTTTTTTCTTTTTGGAATAAATTTATTTTTTTTTTAAAAATGCTTTAAAAGAATAAAGGTTTTTTTTTTTGGAATTTTGTTTCTTTTGGATTTTCTAAAAAAAATGCTTTTAAAAGAAGAATAGGATATCTTTTTTTTGGATTTTTGAATTTGACTCTATTTTTATTTTTGAAAGAAAGACTTCTAAAAATTCCTTTTCTTTTGATTGGAACTTTGAGAATTTTAGAAGTAAAAAAAAAACTTTTGTTTGAATTTTCATTTGTTCTCTCTTTTTCTAAGAAAGAAAATATTTTCTTTGGATTTTGGCTGTCGCCTCTTAATTTTTGAAAGAGGCACTTTTAAGAAAATATTTTGGATTTTTAAGTTTTTTTTTATTTACAAAAGCACTTTTAAAGAAAAGCGAAAATATTTTTGGACTCATACTTTCAAATTTTTTATGGATATTTACAAAATAAAGACACCTAAAGAGCAATTTGTTTTGGATTTTTGTTTCTGATATTTTTTTTGGAAAAATACTTCAGAATGAAAGAAACCAGTATTTTGATTTTGATTTTTATTGATTTTTCTTTTTTTTTTTTTGTATGAAAGATATTAGAAAGAAGGAAACCAATTTTTTTTTGAGTTTTTAAAAACTACTTCTTTTTAAAAAAATAAATAAAATTAAGGAAATATTTTCAAAGAAGGGACTGGAAGAAAATATTTTTGGATTTTTTTTTTGAAAATTGGGGTCGGACCGATGAGGTTTGCCTACGTATCTCACACCCGGTGAGAATCATACCAGCGCAGTTCGGTAATAAAACAAACTATATTATTTTTATTTTTTATTTTAAAAAGACTCTTTTTCATTTTCATTTTTGGCATTTCATAAGCAAATAACAAAACCACTTTCAAAGCACGACTCTTTTCATTTTCTTTTTGGGCATTTCATAAACAAATAAAAAAAATTATTTTTAAAAAAACAAGACTTTTTCATATTCATTTTTCATGGCAAGACAAATATTTTCCTTTTCTATTTTTTGAAAACAAGACAGAATAACGACTCTTTTTTTTCTTTTAATTTTCAACAAACAATAAAACAACCTATTCCCAAACTAAAATAAAGACTCTTTTCTTTTTCTTTTTCCGCGAACAATTTCCAAAAATAAAGATTCTTTTTCTATTTTTCCTTTGCTTTTAGTAAAACAAACTATTAAAAATAAAAATATTTTTTTAGAATTTCGGCAGAGTTTCGACACTATTTGGACATTGTTATTTTTCAAAGCAGAAGATTAACCCTATACACTGCTATTTTTCTTTCTCTCTTTTTTTTCAAATTTTCCCAATATTCAAAACCGGTCAGCATGCAAGTCCAAAGCAAATAAAATGCACAAGCAGTAAGTAGGATGCATCAGGATGGTCTTTTCTGTTTCAGGTTGTTATTCCTAGACGGACCCAACCCCTGTGTTGAGTCCCCTAAGTCAAAAATGCACATGATGCAGATAAGCGTTCCTACTAGGGATCCGGCATGAAGTTGAGTTATTCTAGGTTCAGAATCTGATTGTTTGTTCTAGACCTGGCTTACCCGAGCGGACAGCTCGAGCCGGGGGGGGGCAGCGTACCGGGGATACAGAAGCTCAACCCGGCTTTGCAACTTATCCGAACCTCGTTCCAAAAATGGGATTGACTCTAAACAGAAAAGAAGTCACACGAAGTGCACCCTTCTTCATGATTTAGAAGACTCAGAGAGGAGATGGGTTTCGACACAGTTTATATACAATTCACAAAATAAAAGAGGTAAAAGCAGTTAGTTAGCACATTTAGGCTCAACATGTAAAAATCAGATAAAACAAGCCAACTATAACAGTTATTCTAAGCTCGAATTCTTGAACCCTGAACCGAAGTTCTGGGTTTGGGTCCCCAGCAGAGTCGCCAGAGCTGTCACACCTCCTTTTTGCGCGCCTACCCCAAAAGGGTTAAATGCGCGGGTGGAGTTTTTCCATTTTAAGTGACATTATTCGAAAATGGGATTATTTATTTAATTCAGAGTTGCCACTTGGGAAAGGTTTGGCTTTTGGTGTCCCAAGTCACCGGTTTATCTTGAATCCCAATTCGAGGAAAATATTCGACTTTCCAAATGAAGTCTGCAAACCAGAAATTCTAAGTAAGGAATTTTGTTGACCCGAGGGAAGGTGTTAGGCACCCCCGAATCCCGTGGTTCTAGCACGGTCGCTTAAACTGTTGTAATGGCTAAATATCTGATTTTATACGATTATGAACTTATGTGCAAATTTTAACTTTTAACCGCTTTTATTATTATTATTATTATTTTTATCGAGAATTGCAACATCGTGAAAATATATCTCGAACCACGTCACATCAATGCATCCGTGGTTATCGACATATTTCGACTCTGTTGAGATTTGGATTTGGGTCGCATAAATGCGCACCCCAGTTTAGGGATGTAATATTATTAAAATCATGCCTAAAGAATCTAACGTTTTATTACTTTGGAGAAGGCCGTGAAATTTGCTAAACGGCCCATCCCGAAGTCTAAGTATTCAATTAAATATTTATTGAGGGCCCCGCAATTTGTGCGTTTTATTGGGCGAGGCTCATCTCATTTATTTTAAAAGAACAATCCTAAAGTGCCTACATTTTTTCTATTAAATTTGTCTCTACAAAATGAAAGAGAAAAGGTCTTAATTTATTTACATGCTTGAGTTGTTATAGTTGGGTTTCGAATATGATTCATAAAATCTGAAAATGATGCAAGCAGGGCAGTCCGTTGCCAATGCGGGCCCAGACCCAATGTGTATGGCACAAACTGGGCCCGGGCCATCTCATTCACATGTTACTACCTAGTTACATTATACTAGGCATGCTCAGAGTTTGTCAAATTAAAAAAAAAACTTGGCAATCTAATTTTGATCTTAAACCATTTACATGCTAAAATTAACCAATAGTATTTAGCTAAATAATATTCTTACAAGTTCCGAAATGATCTATTCGTTTAATGAACTAACTGTTGAATGTTTAAGAATAGTCTAAATCAGCTAACACGCTTTTTGAAATATGATAATCATCCAACAATAACGAATTAACTAGACAGAGTTACTACACCATTTATTTATTTTAGGGAAATACATAGACAGTCGTCCGCTAAGCTACCGTCAGATGTTCCATTATATATATTAAACAGCTACATGATTCTAATTAGAGTAAGCTAAATAATGTATATATACAAATAAAATTCAGAATATAATTAAGATAAATTCAGAACTTCAACTCTTCATTTCATATTCATGCTTCACGTTTAAGTTTACATTAACCAGCGTGTCAGTTGTGTACCTGATATTGGAAGCAGAAGAAAAGTAAGATCAGCAGAAATGCAGTAGCATATAACAACAGCAACACCCAGCAACCAGTAACAACCAGTGACAGATTTTAAAATCAAGATAAAAATCCAGCAAACCAGTGAAGTAGTGGCAAACAACCAACCAAACTCCAGAAACAAATCAAACGAAAATCCAGAGACACCAACAACAATCAACGGGCAGAAGTAAAGGGAATCTTTTCAGATTGAAAGACTAGTTAATGTTTAACCCTTAATTTCTGAATCCGTACATCAGAATATTTAGATTGTATATTAGGTGTATACTACTCTCTCTTTAAATTTCCAGAATGTTTTTATTTTTTATTTTTTGAAGTCTTAATATTTTTCAGAATTTTTCTCTCTCTTTAATATCCAGCTCCCTTTTTTTTCAAATTCTCTCCAAGTCCCCTCTATTTATTACCAACTTTCAGCATTTTAAAATTAAATTCCACTATCTTCCACTCATCCCCCTTTTAATCCCACTACTTAATATTTTGTCCCCCACTACATTAAACAAATACATTATCCCCTCCATTATATCTTGTCCCCCATGCCTACCTCAAATAATTATATTATTCCCCCACTACATTATGTCTTGTCCCCTACCATGTACTATTTTAATATTATTTAAATATTATTTAATCTTAATGGACAGAGCACTCAAAATAAATAATTGTTCAGATTTTCAATTCCAAAAATACCCCTCCGACCTTACTGAAATTACCATTTTACCCCTGAAAATACTGCAATTTACCAATCTACCCCGTCAGCTATAACCAATTCACCTAATCAATTCTAACCAAAATATAGCAGCTATAACCAATTCCTAATCAAATTTTATGAACAAACTCAAACTAAATGATGAACAACAAAGAAACAACTGGAATTATTTTGACTGAACAATATTTTTAAACAACAAATCTACTTTCAGATTTCAACAACAATAACAAACAAGTATATTCAAATCATTGAGCTCAAATTCAAATTAAACTTAAACAGAACAACTAAACAGATTCAAATCACTAAACTCAATAATCAATTGATCTTCAAATTAAATCCAATAACATTACAATAAAGATGAATGATTCAAACTAAATCAAAAAAATTAAAAACCAAAACATAAGCTCACATTAAATCACTAGATTAAAAACGAACTTCAAGCAAAAATGAGTACGAATTAAATCTATATTAAACAATAAAGATGACGGATTCAAACGATTTAAACTAACACTCTTCTATATTAAAACTAAATCATTTTAAATTAACAAAAACAAACTGAAAAAATAATTAATTGAACTTCAACTTAAATCTAACAACATTATAATTAAACTAACAATTTCTACCTAAAAAATAAACAAGAAAAATGAAACAAACTGAAAAAAAATAAAAAAAATGATAAACACGAATTGGTTAAACCAACTAACCGGACCGGAACAACGATGAACTAGAACCAATAATTCTTCTGAACATCACGTTCTTGTTCTGAAGAAGCAACCATGCAGCAGCCATGGAGAATGGGTGATGTTCATGGATGAGTTGGGACGAAGAAGGAGCAGCAACGCAGCAGTGGCGGAGCAGCAGCAGCGACGGGAAGCAACAGTGGCGGAGCAGCAGCAGCAGTGGCGGAGCAGCAGCAGTAGGGTCGTTTTGTCGAAGACGATAAAGAAGCAGCAAGGTGACGGACTGACTGTTGTTGCGTCGCTTGTTCATGGCTGCTCGGAGATGGAGTCGACGAGAGGGAGCTGGTCGTGGGGCTGTTGTGAAGAAGAAGAAGATGCGCAACCATTGGAGCTTGACGAGCTCGTCAATGGCGGATGTTGTTCATTGATGAAGATGAAGCTTGGGATGAAGAAGCTGAAGACGGGGCAGCCATGGGAACTCGACGAGCTCGTCAATGGCGGATAGGGGCGGAGGCTGTTGGACGAAGAAGAAGAAGCAGCCAGGGTGGTCGACGAGCAGCTCTGCTGGCTGCGTCAATGGAGGAGGGGGAGGTTCTTTGGCGTTGGAAGGGGTGTGAGATGAGGAAGATGAAGATGTGAAGAGAAAGGGGGCCTTTTGCACTGTAGCAGCTGAAAGAAACCAAACTTAGGCTTTAGGGTTGTGTATATTTGTGTTATAATTGGAGCGGGTCGGGTCGTGGAGTGGGTATGGGTACAACATTGGGCTTGGGTCAAGGGTTTTGGGTTGGGTAGAGGTGTTTTGGGCCTAGGTTCAAAATTGGAGAAGAGGCCCAATTCCGATTTTCTTTATATTTTTCGCTCTATTTTCTTTTACTTTCTAATTAATAAAACTAAAATTCTAAATTAAGTTATAAACTAAATTAACTTATAAAAAATACTAATTAATTCCTAACAACAATTATCATACATAATTAAACACCAATTAAAAACAAAATTGCACAATTTGACATTGAATACTAAAAATGTAAACGATGCATATTTTTTGCAATTTTCATTTCTTATAAAACAAACTACATTACTTCTAATTGTAAACTTAAATCCTAAATGCAAATGTGATGTATTTTTTTATTTTTTATTAATTTAACAAATAAACATGCATGGACAAATACACATAATTATTGAAAATGCCACGAAAAATTCTCAAAATTGCACACAAAGTAAAATTGTTTTATTTTGAATTTTTTTGGGGAGTAATTCTCTTATAGGGCAAAAATCACGTGCTTACAGTAGTTTTCTTTTAATTGAAATCACCTTAATAAATGTGTAGGATGAGCACAATTTAAAATGAACCGTTCTCAGTCCGTGAAAAGATCCCTTTGAAGCTACATATGTGGTGGCATGATTTGGGGGACGACAGCAGGAAGGTTGTGACAAAACCGTTGGGTGGTCTTATCGGGCTCTTGAAGGTTAAACCGAGAAAGGACATAATTGAGGCCTTGATACCATTTTGGGACCCATCACATAATGTATTCCACTTCGCTGATTTCTAGTTAACTCCTACACTGGAAGAGATAGCAGGCTACACCGGTTTCGACGGGAATCTTAGAAATCAATACCCGGTGGCACCTAGAGCAGTAACCCCTCACAATTTTTTGGACCTGTTAAGCATCACTCGGGACATCCGAGACAGAAATTTAGCCAAAGGATTATGTACCTTCTTTTTCCTGTATCGATGTTACGGGAATCCCCGTGGCTTCGAGACACCAGATACCGGTCTTACTCACGTAGGAAACCAAGATAAGTGGGAAGCTCAGAGAGGATTAGCTTTTATAACGGTGTTCCTGGGTATTTTGATTTTCCCTAAAAAAGATGGGAATATAGAGTTGGGGCTCGTAGGGATAGCTGACTTTATGATGAAAAAAGCAAATAGGACTATAATGCTGCTGATCTTGGCAGAAATTTACCGAGCTCTGACCCTTTTCCGAGAAGGGGGAAAGTTCTTTGAAGGGTGCAATATGCTGTTACAATTATGGATGGAGGAACATCTTTGTCACCGTCCCGGATACTTGAATTGTGGTATGACTGGCATCGAGTGCATTGAAAAACAGGAAAAGCGAGTAGAGGGTTATGAGTTCCCGAAGGGTACAAAAGCATGGCACGCCCACTTGAGATCCTTGACTGCAAGCAAGATCGAATGGACGTTCGGGTGGTTCTCGGTCAGTGAAGTAATTTATATGTCGGATGAGGTGTGTTTCCTGCTGTTGATGGGTCTTCGGAGTATCCAGCATTATGCTCCACATAGAGTCCTGCATCAGTTAGGCCGATACCAGACCATCCCACATGATGAAGATTTGAGTCGGCAGGTCATTGAGTTAGAACCAAATGCTGCCTTTCCAGAAGAAAAAGTGTGTCGGATTTGGCATCAATGCAGATTCTTAGAGCCTAAAACTCAAATACGAGATCTATCTAGAGGTGAGTTGGAGCCTAGTTACCCTACTTGGTATGGTAAAAGATCCCGAGTTCATCAGGATCTTGAAAGGCCCACAAAAAGACCCCATGTCCAACAGTTCACTGACGGAGCACAGGTGTAATGGGACTGGTTGACCATAGAAAACGAGTACAGGGCTACCATAAGCAAATTGGAAAGGCAAGTCTTGGACCTTCAGTTTGAAAATGGTTTGCAAGCTTCCGCAGATGAGGGAGAAAAGAAAAAACTAACTCAAGAATATTAAAACCTCAAAGCTCAAATCCGGAAGATGAAAATAGCTGCTAGAAACCCAGAAAGAAGCCAAGCGGATGAAAGGCTTATAAGCAGTCTGAAAAAAGAAAGACCTTGAGTGTCAAGATGACCTGGAAAAGTCTGAGGCCAACTTAGCCAAAGTCCGGGCACAATGGGCAAAGAAGGTGAAAGAGCAGGCAAAGTTTGTGCAGCAAATGAAAAGAAAGTATGAAGGGACAATCACCATCCTGAAGAGAAAAATGACTACCTTCGAGAATGAAATAGCCAAGCAAGCCAAGGACTTCAAAGCTGATAGGAAACACTGTTATGATTTGATGGCTCAGATGGAGGAAGGAATGCAACAGTTGCAAAATCAACATCTCTACGACACTCAGGTGTTAGAAGCCTGGAATCAACAGGTCGGGCGTCTGCTTCAGGAAAAGGGTAGAATCCGAGAGCGGGTCAGAGTCATCACCAACTACATTGTTGTGAAATGCCAAGCTTGTGAGGATATGACTCACAACACTTTCTTCGCGGTAGTGATGACGTTTGTCTGACAGATAATGAGTGACTTGGAGAGGCTTCAAAGGGATCTTGCATATAGGCCCGTGACGAGACCGAATGATGTCCCGCGGGCCCTAGGTGTATTTGAGGCATTAATGTATTCGTGATTTTTTTTACTTGAGTCTATATTTTCTTTCTGTTAGAGTCTGTTAGTTTCTTTTGAGTCAGTTAGTTTTTGAGTCGTTATAATCAAAGTATTTTGCTTTTTGAAAATCTCAAAAATGTTTTATTACTTATTTTTACACTTATACCCCAGAACTACGCTCAGTCTGATTCATGCGGGGTCATGATACGTAGGCAATCTCCATTGGATTCGACCATAACCAAAAGAAAAGAGAAAGAAAATAATAAATCGTGAGAACGAAACAAAATAATAACGGGAAATGAGAGAATAACAAAAACAAAGAAAGGCAAGAATGAAAAAAAAGAATAAAAAAGAGAAAAAGGGAAGTTGCACATGGAAATAAGGAAAAGCCGGTTGACACAAGCAATCGAGCAAATACATGATAGAAATGATTAATTACTTAGGTGCATTGCGTTCCACAAATATGCGGTTACCAATCTGTTAAGCTCTAATCACTAACGAGTTTGTTGTTGATGCTCCAGAACTAAAGCAGGTGGTTAGTTTGTTGAGCATTCTAGCAACCCATCCATACAACACCAGGTCCAAAGGCGAATTGATCATGTCTAACCAAGAACTTGATGCGAGTAGCATCGATCCTTCAAGAGAGGTGGAATAATTGGATGTTAATTCGATGAAAGAAGAGATGTATAAGTTGAAGCAGCAGATGGACGAAATGTACTAGGCCTGGGCAAAAGGGCAACCACCACTAGCTTACCCCGCCAACCCTGCTTTCATCCCTCCTTTGACTCAAACCCAGGAACATCCTACTGTTGATTCATCTGCAGGATTTCCTATTTACCATCACTACCAAGGCACCACCTCCCAAACCTCGCAAGCTCCACCACCCAAACTAGTTCCATAGCCTCCTCCCCCAATCACTCTTGTCTTCGTAGCATCCCCATCTGCTACACTACAACAATCTTCCAGTGAGCCTGTGTTCCAAGCCTAGGATAACCAATACTACCCCCCAGAGCCCACTTTCAAAGCTTCAAAAGTTTATACTCCTCGTTTTGATCTCCCTGCGGAAGCTGAAAAACCATCCAAAATTCCCAAACAGGAGGAGATGTTCAGAAAAGTTAAAAGCTTAGAACAATCATTCAGAGACATGTTGGGGTTAGGAGGTCAAGTAAGTGTGGCTTACAAAGACCTTTGTCTATTTCCAAATGTGCAATTACCGGCAGGGTTTAAGATGCCCAAGTTTGATTTGTATGATGGTCACGGTGATCCAGTAGCACACTTGAGAGGTTTTTGTAGCAAGATGAGGGGAGCTGGAGGAAAAGATGAATTGTTGATGGCATATTTCAGTCAAAGTTTGAGTGGATCGACGCTGGAGTGGTACACCCGGCAGGATCATGGAAGGTGGTATACATGGGATGATCTGGTGCAAGCATTCACTTGTCACTTCCAATACAATTTTGAGATCGTTCCAGATCGACTGTCCTTGACAAAACTGGAGAAAAAGTATAGTGAAAGTTTCAGAGAGTATGGTTTCCAAAGGAGAGAGCAGGTAGCAAGAGTAGACCCTCCAATGAAAGAAAGTGAGATGGTGGATTATTTCCTACAGGCCTTAGAACCTACTTACTATGGTCATTTGGTCTTAGCTATAGGAAAATCCTTTAATGAAGTAGTGAAGATGGGAGGTATGGTAGAAGAGGGGCTCAAGTAGAATAAAATCATGAGCTATTCGGCTATTAAGGCGACCACTCAAGCTATTCAGGCGGCACAGGAGGAATTATGAAAAAGAAGAGAGAGGACGAGCAATGGTTGATTCAGGAACTTGGTTCGGACCCATAGGCTCATCTCACCACTATAATCAGCCTCGACCCCACCACCATAGTTACCCTCATAGCCCATATAATCCACCCCAACACTACTACCCTCACCAGAACCTCATTTTTCTGTCCACCATGCCCAAACATACAACCAACCTCCCACCTACGCGCAATGGCATGCGATTATTCCCCAAAATACTTATCCACCCCCACGAGCCTACCGAAACCCTCCTGGACCAAGTTTCCGACCTAATCAAGCATTTAAGGATGAAAGGTTGCAGAAAAAGAAAACCTTTACTCCATTGGGAGAGTCATATACTGGTTTATTCCACAGGCTAAGACAACTGGACATACTAAGGCTGATACAGTCCAAATTGCCAAATCCTCCCCCAAAAAATCTTGATTTTTCCGTAAGTTGTGAGTATTGTTCTGGTACTCCAGGTCATGACACGGAGAAGTGCTATCCAGGAGCTTATTGATACCAATCGGATTGAAGTTCAAGCTCCCGAGGCGCCCAATATCAACCAGAATCCAATGCCAGCCCATCAGGAGGCAAATATGATTGAAATAGTGCATGAGGGAGGGGAGCCCAGGAAGCCATCATAGACCATCATGATGATTCGGTCCAGTGGGGTCAAGACAGTTGAACAATCAACAAGTGAGAAATCAGTGCTCAAGTCAAGCGAAAGGAGTAGTGAACCATCCGTAATAGGTAAGAAGGGGTCTTCGAGTGAAGTTGCAGCAAAGTAAGAAAGGATGAAAGGGGTTGTGCCAGGAGTGGCAAGCAAATCTGTCATAATCGTGGAGGGAACCCGCACAGATCATGTCATTATCAAGCCGGTAACCCAGTTACCAATAGTCAACAGCAGGGCTATTCTATGGAATTACGAACGGGTGATAGTGACTTACAAAGGGAAAGAAATCAAAGAAGAAGTTTGCGAAACCCAGGGTTTGACTTGCTCGGGAAGATGTTTTGCCCCCGAGGAGTTGAGAAAAGCTAAGATCTCCAAAGATAACCCAGTGCTGGTAAAGAAAGCTATAACTGAAGAAGAGGCAGAGGAATTCTTGAGGAAGATGAAGGTGCAGGACTATTCTATCATGGAACAATTAAGGAAGACGCTTGCTCAAATTTCACTATTGTCATTGTTAATCCACTCAAACGAGCACCGTCAAGCTTTAATGAAAATCTTGAATGAGGCTCACGTTCTCGATAAAATCACCATGAACCATCTAGAAAAGATAGCCAACAAGATCTTTGAAGTTAACAGAGTCATTTTTTCCGATAATGAATTGCCCATAGAGGGTACTGAGCATAACAGAGCCCTTTACCTTATGGTGAAATATGAGAACTCTATGGTTACCCGGGTATTGGTCGATAATGGTTCCAGTGTGAACATTTGCCCTCTCTCCACTCTGAGTAAGTTGAAAGTGGAAGATGAGAGGATTCATAAGAACAGTATCTGTGTCCAGGGATTTGATGGCGAAGGCAAAGATTCAGTTTGGGATACAATGCTAGAGCTGACGATAGGACCAGTTAAGTTCACAATGGAATTCCAGGTGCTGGATATAGCAATTTCCTACAATATGCTGTTAGGTCGACCGTGGATTCACGCCACTAAAGCAGTCCCATCAACACTACACCAGGTGGACAAATTTGAATGGGATAGACAGGAAATAGTTATGCATGGCGAAGACAGTTTATGCGCTCACAGCGATGCCATTGTACCATTCATTGAAGTGGAAGATGACAAGGGATCGTAGGTCAACCAGGATTTTGACACGATGTTGGTAGAGAAAGTTACAGAGGGGAAATACATTCCAAATCCGAAGATAACCGCCGCATCAGTCATGGTGGCCTATGAGATGTTAAAGAATGGTTTTGTACTTGGTAAAGGTTTGGGCTCATCTTTGCAAGGCATCATACAGCCGGTGTCTCTTCCTGAAAACTTGGGAACATTTGGTCTGGGATTCAAGCACACTGCCGCAGACATAAAAAGAGCCAGAAAGTTAAAATAGAGGGCATGGGTCCTTCCAAAGCCAGTCCCACGTCTCTCCAGATCATTTGTCAAGTTCGGTACCAGAAAATGACCGGTAATAATAATTCCCAGTCCTGTGATTGATTTGATAAGGAGTTAATTGAAAGATTTGAGAAGTTGTTCGACGGTGTGAACATGGTGGAAAGTAGTAAAGGTTCTAGCAACGCAGAAATTCAATTTGTCGGGCCAAAAACAAAGCTTAATAATTAGAAAGTCACTCCTCTCCCCACTCGAAAGGAGTCTTGGTAGTCTATTTTGATTTTCCTTCAATTTGTCTGGGTTATTCTAGGGCTGTAATCCAGATTTTTATCTTTCAGTCTGTTTGAGTGTGCAAACCTTGTTATCTTTTGTCATTCAATGAAATGCAATTTCCCTTTCTTCATCATTCCTGATAGTTTCCCTTTTGTTTTTCTTTTCTTTTCTGTACAGTTCTTTTTGCGCTGGTTCTAATGACATGGCATGCGTGAGGAATCCTCAACCTAGTCTTAAAAATCAATCTGATTCTGAAAAAATAATTCAAGAAGTAGAGTGTGATAACGAATCAGAATATGATGAGGAAGAGGCCTTTGAAGAAATTAGTAAGGAATTAAATCACTTTGAAGGAAAACCCAAACCCAACCTGAATGATATAGAAGCCATCAATTTAGGGGACACAGATAATATCAGAGAGACTAAAATAAGCGTCCATCTTGAACCAAAGATCAGGGAAGAGATGATCAAAGCCCTGATTGAATACAAAGATATTTTTGCATGGTCATACGACGACATGCTGGGTTTAAGAATTGATTTAGTGGTCCACAAGTTACCCACTGACCCGACATTCCCTCCCGTCAAGCAAAAATTGAGAAATTTCAAAACTGATACGAGTGTGAAGATTAAGGAAGAAATCACCAAGCAGTTGGATGCAAAGGTCATTCGGGTCACACGATATCCCGTTTGGTTAGCTAATGTTGTGCCAGTACCAAAGAAGGACGGCAAGATCAGAGTATGCATTGATTACCACAATCTCAACAAAGCAAGTCCAAAGGATAATTTCCCACTACCCAACATCCACATTTTGATCGATAATTGTGCCAAGCATGAGATTGGATCTTTTGTAGATTGCTATGCAGGGTATCATCAGATTTTAATGGATGAATAAGATGCGGAAAAAACAGCATTCATCATGCCATGGGGAACTTTACCGAGTAATGTCATTTGGTTTGAAAAATGTTGGGGCAACTTACATGAGACATGAGGGCAATGACTACTGTGTTCCATGATATGATACACAAGGAGATTGAGGTGTACGTAGATGATGTAATCATAAAGTCGAAGCAGCAGGCCGACCACGTCAGATATTTGAGGAAATTTTTCTAGAGGCTTCGCAGGTACAACCTCAAGCTTAACCCTGCCAAGTGCGTATTTGGTGTTCCATCCGAAAAATTGTTGGGATATATAGTCAGCCGTCGAGGCATTGAGTTGGACCCATCAAAGATCCAAGCTATCCAAGAATTGCCACCTCCAAGGAACAAGACTGAGGTGATGAGTCTGTTAGGGAGATTGAACTATATCAGCAGGTTTATTGCTCAACTCACGACAACTTGTGAGCCTATTTTCAAGTTGTTGAAGAAGGATGCTGCAGTCAAGTGGACTGATGAGTGTCAAGAAGCATTTGATAAGATAAAAGGATACTTGTCAAACCCACCTATGCTAGTTCCACCAGAACCAGGGAGACCTTTGATTCTTTAATTGACAGCCCTGGAAAATTCATTTGGTTATGTATTGGGTCAGCATGATATCACTGGCAGGAAGGAACAGACCATATACTATCTTAGCAAGAAGTTCACAGCTTATGAGGTTAAGTACACTCACCTGGAAAGTACATGTTGCGCCCTAACTTGGTTAGCACAGAAATTGAAACATTATTTGTCATCCTACACTACTTACCTCATTTCGCACTTGGATCCGTTGAAGTATATTTTTCAAAAGCCTATGCCCACAGGGAGGCTTGCGAAGTGGCAGATTTTGCTCATAGAGTTTGACATCGTCTATGTGACTCGGACCGCAATGAAAGCCCAAGCGTTGGCCGATCATTTGGCCGAGAACCCAGTCGATGAAGAATATGAGCCATTGAGGACTTATTTTCCCGATGAAGAGGTGATGGATATTGACGAGCTAGAGCAGACTGAAAAACCAGGTTGGAAACTTTTCTTTGATGGGGATGCTAACATAAAAGGAGTTGGAATAGGAGTCGTGCTAATTTCTGAAACAGGGCATCACTATCTTGTTATGGCTCTACTTCATTTTTAT
The DNA here is from genome assembly GCF_000715075.1 of Nicotiana tabacum. NCBI lineage: Eukaryota > Viridiplantae > Streptophyta > Magnoliopsida > Solanales > Solanaceae > Nicotiana > Nicotiana tabacum. The sequence goes on from NC_134080.1 coordinate 203,922,899, forward strand.
TGTACCAACAATATGGTTGAGTATGAAGCATGCATTTTGGGTTTAAGGCTAGCTGCAAACATAGATGTCCACTATTCGCACTTCAGTGGGTGCAACTCCTTACTTGTTGGTATATGGCACTGAAGTAGTGATACCTGTGGAAGTTGAAATCCCGTCCCTTCGGATTATTGCTGAGGTCGAGATTGAGGATGATGAGTGGGTCAAAACCCATTTGGAGCAGTTAAGTTTGATCGATGAGAAGAGATTGGCAGCAGTGTGTCATGGGCAGTTATATCAAAAGAGAATGGCAAGAGCGTACAACAAAAAGGTGTGTCCCCGAAAGTTTGAAGTGGGTCAGCAAGTATTAAAGCGCATCCTTCCACACCAGGCCGAAGCGAAGGGCAAGTTCGCCCCAAATTGGCAAGGGTCGTTCATTGTAACAAGAGTGTTGTCCAATGGTGATTTGTATCTAATAGATATCGAAGGCAAATGTGTAGACATGGCTATCAATTCTGATGCATTCAAGAGATATTATGTATGATTTCTTTGGTTCAATTGTTGATTGTTTGTACTTGGCATTGTTTCGAAGATTGGAATAACGAAGGCAATTTGTTCTGCTATCTAAACACTCTACCCTTTGTTTTCCCTTTTGAGCCTTATTTATTTTATTTCATACCCCTCTTTTAGAATCAATAACAAAAAAGAGAGAAAAGAAAGAAAAGAAAAAGAAAGAAAAAAAAAGAGAAAAGAAGCGAAAAGAAAAAGTACAAGAAAATAAAGAAATTCAGGTATGAACTACATTTGACCTGATTCTTGTTAAGGATATGTAGGCAGCCTCACGTCTCGGTCATATCATATCAAAATAAAAATCAAAAATCCCCAAGCAAGAAACTTGGGTAGAAGTTGTGATTGTGGTAAGAGATCAGATTCCAAAAGTTATAATTTTGACCCATTTAAATTGCTTTGAGCCTTTTTGATACCCTTTTCTTTCCAAACATATCCAAAGAACCCACATTACCGTCCAAAGAAAGACCTCCCGATCAGTCTTCGAGAGATGCCAAGTCAAGCAAGTAAAGAGGATTCATATCAGGGGCAACACTCCCGGTTTAAGCAAGAGAAATCAAAAAATGAGAGAGTCTTATTGGTGAAAACCCTCGTGGGCACCATGAGGTGACGAAAGCTGAGAGAAAGTAAAAATGAGAGAGTCTTATTGGTAAAAACCATCATGGGCACCATTAGGCGACAAGGAATTGAGGAATGAACAAATGAGAGAGGTTTGTCGATGAAAACCCTTCTGGGCACTGCAAGCCGAACAAGGTCTGTAAGTTGGCGGAAAGTAAACATCGGGTTGCGGAGATCTTGGAGCACAAAGTAAAACAATTAGAAAAGTTATTGGTTAAATAGACTGGGTTGATTAATCCAAAATGTATACCATGATTAATGGTGCCAGTTACTCTACTCAAATAAGTTTCTTTTTCTCTCTCCAACAGTCATCCAAATTTGGATTTTCTTCTTTATTCTCAATTCTCAAAATCGTTGCATTTCATTGCTATTAATTTTACTCCTCTAAAGCTCTTCCAAGGTTAGCCTTGTTTCAACAAATAAGAAGGAATTTCAAAGTTTACTACCAGTTTCAAAATTGCACAAAGCAAAATGCGGCTAGGACATGCCAGAGATAGTGTGATGAAAAGTGGGACATAGAGTGTAAGCAAAAGTTAAATCGGTGAAATGGTTCAGTAATGTCGTGGGAGATGCAGAGGTCAGAAATGAACAACAATGGTTGGGGTGTAGAGCACTCAAATCATCTAGGGTCCTAGGGTTAAGGATCAATCAGAAGGTCAAACAATTTTCGACCGGCTCAAGGTAGCCAATCAAAGCAAAGCATGGCAAAGGAAGAACCACCTTCAGCAAGAATGCCACAACTAACCACCACGTTTTAAACTGACAAGATTTTTCTTTGATTTAAAACAGGGGCAAAAAATTCATTTGTTTCGGAGAAATCCTACGTGAAGAAAGATCAAGCACCAAGCAGGTTTGATCGCAAAGTTCTCAGGACCCTCCTGGAAAATGGGACTTAGTTTAAAATTCAAAATAATCATGAGTAGCAGAATCTAGCATGAATGTACCCCAAAGGAATATAAGCGGAACTTTGAAGTTTGCATGCTTGAGATAGGATTCACTAGAAATTTTCAGGACCCTCCTGAATAATGGGACGTAGCACTAAGAATTCCATTAGATAACAAGTTTTAGCGTAAGTTCGGCTATAAGGAAGTATAGTTTAGCTTTAAAAGCGTCACTTGTAAGATAAGATTTAATTAATAACTTTTCAGGACCCTCCTGGATAATGGGATGAAGTTTTAGGACCAAGTCAGATAACAAGGTTCAATAGAAGAAAATATAATGCAGCGTTGAAACGGGCATTTTACTAGAATTTTTCAGGACTCTCCTGGATAATGGGATCTAGTTTACAGATTGTTAGAGATATTAAGTAACATGATTCAGTTAACACTCACAAAGGTTCTCGACTACCAAATTGGGGTAGAAATTTTTCTTTGTTTTGTTTATTTTGTTGAAGTCAGGTGCGCGTCTGAAGACACAAGGAAGAACAACACGGATGTTAAGGATAAAAAGCAGTTCAGGATCAAGTAATCAGGAGCCCACCTGGAGAACAAGGGAAAACAAATCAAGTTTCATGGAAGATTGACACAAGTATTGGTAATCAGGCACCCACCTGGAGGAACAAGGGAGAACAATCAAGGAAAAAACAGTTAAAGTTTCAGCAATCAGGCGCCCACCTAGAGAGCAAGGGAATACAATTCAAGTTTCAGCAGTCAGGCGCCCACCTGGAGAGCAAGGGAATACAGTTCAAGTTTCAGTAATCAGGAGCCCACCTAGAGAACGAAGGGAAAAATTACAATTCAAATGTTGGAAATCAGGAGCCCGCCTGAAGAACGAAGGGAAGAAGTACAAATCAAACTTCAATAATTAGGAGCCCGCCTGAAGAACGAAGGCAAAGAGTACGATTCAAGTTTCAGTAATCAGGAGCCCGCCTGGAGAACAGAGGGAAGGCAACAATGGTCAAAAGAAGACAGTTCAAGTTGAAAGGGGAAAGCAATTCGAGTTTCATAGGAAGGGAACACAATTCAAGTATTGGCAATCAAGAAACCACCTAAAAATGAAAGGAAGAAGAACAGAAGGAAGCAATTCAAGGAAAGGAAATAACTGTCAAAGGAGTTAAAGTTCAGCAACCAGGTATCCACCTGGAAAACAAGGGAAAGTAATTGAAGGAAAGGTAAAGCATCACAAAATTACGATTCAAGTCAGCAACAAAGGAACTTTTATAGGAAAATACAAGTCAACAAGGCAACAACAATCACAAGATCAAGTTTGAAAATAAATCTTTGTAATACATAGTTCATAGCTTAGTCTAGCTTCTTTTATTTTGTCATGGTATAATAAGGAGGTCAATAAGCAGTAGCAGCAACAGCAACAGTGAAATCACAACTTCATGGTAGTCCCAGCTACCGAAACTTCCCGAACTACACTGACTTGATTCCTTTATAACCAAAGATATGTAGGAAACCTTTGAAGTAGAAGTTCGGTCAAATTCTTTCAAAGATGCTTCCCACAGAGTATTCAAATGGGCAAAAATCGCTCGTATCCGCTCACTTGATCTTTGCACGAAAACTTTTCGTGTTTCCGAGCAAATAGGGGCAGCTGTGAGCTCGTGATTTTTGCCCTATATGAATTATTCCCATAAATTCAAATACAAAACAATTTTTCCATTGTTCGCAATTTTGCGGATTTTTTGTGGCATTTTCTATTATTGTTTGCATTTGTCTGTGCATGTTTATTTTATTTAAATTATTTAAAAATTAAAAAAATATGTTGCATTTTTTTTGCATTTAGGATTTAACTTTGCATTTTTAAGAATTAATTAAGTAGCTTTACAAAAATGGAAAATCACAAAAAATAGTTTATTGTTGCTTTTTACTTTTTGATTATTTGGTAATTCTCCCTTTAATTTGGTACTTAACTTAGTTGTGGTAGTCATAATTTAGAGTTAATTAAATTAATTAGATAATTCAGATTAGGAATTAATTTAGGTTTTATTTTAGTTTAATTTAAAAGAAATTGGGAAAGGAAAAGAAATGAAAATAAAAGGAAATAGAAAAGGTTGTATTTGGTCCAAACTTGACAATTGTCCCCAAAACCCAACCAAAACCGGCCCAGACCCGCCCCAATAACTGGTCCGTCTCCAGCTTAATCCAAACGATGCCGTTTCAGGCGTTTTAATCTGGACCGTTGAATTAGTTTGATCAAACGGTCCAAATTCTCGCCCATTTCCCAAACCCCGACCTGGTCCAGAACCAAATCGGTTCCCCCTAGTGAAATAAAACGATCCTATTTTCCGTTAATGATTTAATCAGAGCCGTTGGATTCCAATCATCCAACGGCCCTAATTAAATCGTTAATTTAAAATATTCAAAACCCATCAGACCCCTACCCTAAAATCCCCCCATCGTCTCTGATCTCTCTTCAGAGACCAGCCAAAATCGCCGCCTCAAAGCACCGTTGACCGCCTGCCGAAAATCGCCTATGGCGGCGGGCAACCACCAAACAACCCCAAATTCACACTATCGACTCTCCTTCATCTCTCCGTTCCGAATCCTCAACCCATTACCTTCGAATCACAGTTGAACTCTTCGAATATGGGATCGAAGGTCAGACCCTTAAACCCTAACTTACCCAATCGACCCCAAATCAACACCACATAACCCACATATCTCCCTCGTACCAAATCCATTATTGTTTTCCCTCGAATATTTCCAAAATCTCTCGAATCTTAAATTCGATGTCGAGCCCTAAAAATCTAAGATTGTCCTCAATAAAACCTAGTGGCATGCATGGTCATATGATGTTGTTTCTATCTAAGTTTTGAAGAATAGATTCGACGAAAACTGATGTTGCTCAGTCGTTCTTGACAAAGAACAAATGTGTAACATCAGTCTCGTTAAATCAAGGTCTGCAACAGGTTGTTGATTTCTGAAATGGTAAGTGTTTTCATTCTTTTAATCCATTTCATCTCCTTTTTCCTCTCCCTTTCTTTAGTTCGATTTTTTTACACCCTTTGAAAACTCGACCAATCTGTTGAGTTCAAACTGTTCTCTGCTCGTTGTCCCCTTTGTTTCTTTTTGTGAAAGTTGTTCTATGATTCTTATTGGTCCGCTGACTTAGTTCATCTAATTAGGTCATTTGTTTTAATAACCTAACTAATTTCATGTTTGTTTATTGATATTAATCAGTCATATAATAGTTGTTATTAATCAGTCATATGTTGAATCCATTTAAGTAGTCGATTTTGTTTTTTGCCTTTCATATAATCGCAGAAATTGGTTTGGATCACAGACAGTAGCTCAAGGACTTTGGGTCAATTTGACTAGTTTGTTAGGTTTGAGTAATTAACAGGGGTTGTAAGGGTAGCCTAGGGATTATTTAGGTTATGTGAACCTTACCTAACTAATTAAGAATCTTCTAATAGTGGTAGGATTTATGAGTGCATTATTGAATAAAATAAAGACCAAAGAATTGAGTGGAATCAATTAAAAAATTGGGGAAGGGGCATTTGTGAATAGGGAATTGATTTTAGGCTACCTTAAGAGATCCTATATAAAGCTTGCTTAGGAAAAGACTGAAGGAGAAGGGACAGAATATAGAGTCCACAGAAAAAGAAACAGAGATATAGAAGTTTAAGAGGGAGGACAGAATAAGAGAGAGACCTAGGAGATAAAAATCCAAAAATACAAACGGCTGCTTTTCACTGTTTGATTGAATTCTTTCTGTGATCTCTTCAGTTTCTAATTCCTGAAATAGTTTCTAACTTATATGGGCTCAAATGATTTGAATCTAGTGGTTTAAAAGCTTGGTTTGAAGTTCTGGTTGTGGATTTTTTATTTTTGAGCATCAGTCTTTGGTTTAAAACTATTTTTTTCTGTGGTTTCTTTCTGCTGTTGGATACTGTTGTTGCTACTGCTGATATTATCCCCTTTACTTTCATTTCTAGGTATTTCCTTAGTCTAGAAATACTGATTGAATGTTGGTTATGAGAATCAAGTGGAATCCGATGGAATATAGGCTGTATTTGCCATAGTTTCTCTTTTTTTCCTTACTGTTTAAATACCATGTAGTAGATTGGTAACGGTAGATGTTAAATGAGCTGGTACTGGTATTATAAAATGGGGTTTGTGTTTTAGCCAATTGTTTAGTTTCAACATTAAATAACATGTTTAGAAGGTGTATGAGCAGGTTTGTGGATTGTTTGTATGGCAAATGAACTGTAGGCCTCAATTATTCAGTTTATTTTGATTTGTGCTCTAGATCACATATTTTTTTCTTAAGTTTTTGTCAAAAATCAGTAAGGTTTTGGTTCTAATGTTTATCTGAATCCATTAAAATGTTAGGTGTTTGGCTTGTACGTGTATTGATGTTGTTTTATAAGCATGTTTTCCCATGAGCCTAAGGTTTGAGATCTTGTTTGTTCGTTAGGCCCCTTTACAAGTCTCCATTTATCATGTACATGGATTAAGCCAAGATTTGAATGAATTTGAAATTTGTATGACTGTTCTTGTGAAGTTATTTAAAGGACTTATGTCCATAGTTCCAGCATGTTTACTCATGAGCCATAATGGATTAGTGATGGTTTGATTTGGGAACATTTGGTCAATTATTCTATGTTAAGACAATTGTAAATATGGAAGTTAATTAGGCAATTTGTGTCCCTTAGCTAAGAGTTAGGAATAATTGTAGGTTTATACCCACTTAGCTTTTAATCTAAATTAATTGTTAGTTTGTAAAATCTGGGCTTAAAGCCAGCCCAAGTGGCGAAAGCATTCTCAAGTACGAATGCACAGCTTTGAGCTGTTTTGGTTTTCTCGACCTTCATCATGACGGGCCTACTTCGAGCCCCAAAGCTTGCAATGGCTTTTGGTTTAATGTTAATTTGGCACGTTAAAAATCTGATTGTTTTCAGTTGTTGTGGAGGTTCGACGTGTGTATCTCAGAATATTCTATTTGCACATGACCCATACGGACTGGGATCGTTAATTGGGCTTGAGTTTTTCTTTAAAATAAAGTAGTACTTTCTTTTGGCCTTCAACAAATCCATTAGGCAATATTTGAGTAATTAGGAATTCTGCAGTTTTCTTTACTCCATTAATGTTTTTTTAGAGTGAGGTTAGCCATACTAAATAACGCAAAATAGCTTATAGCTCTCCAAAGCTTAGTTTGAATGCCTCTTTAATTTAGAACTGAGGTGCGCCATGCCCAACAAAAATGACCATTGCATGGCCCTCATTTAATTTAATCTTGTGTTGATCCTTAGAATTTGAGGCACGCCATTTAGCAATTTTCATGGTCCTCGCAAAGTTGTAAATGCGTAGTTGCTTTAGGTGCGTTACTTTAATAACTTACCTTCCTAAACTGTCGGGTGTGCATTTCATGTGACCCAAATCCAAATCCTAAAAACGTTAAGCAAAATATGTCATGGATCGTGGATGCATTTCATGTGGCGTGATCCAAAGATGTGTTTTGTATAACATTTAAATCTTCCTAAAATTAAATAAAAGCAGGTAAAAACGCATATAGGTTTGAAAGTGTTCTAAAAATCAGATAAATAGGCCAATAATAACAGTTGAGCGACCATGCTAAAACCACGGAATTTGGGAATGCCTAACACCTTCTCCCGGGTTAACAGAATTTCTTACCCAGATTTCTAGTTCGCGAACTGTAATATAGAGTCAAATTTTTCCTCAATTTGGGATTTGAACCGGTGACTTGGGACACCATAAATTATCCCAAGTGGCGACTCTGATTCATAGATAAATAAT